>NC_066579.1:341759456-342421956 GCF_024323335.1 Lathyrus oleraceus
GATCTTTTGAGGGCTTGTGTTTTGGAAAAGGGAGGTGCTTGGGATTGTTATTTACCTTTGATTGAGTTTACCTACAACAATAGTTTTCATTCGAGCATTGGTATGGCACCGTTTGAAGCTTTGTATGGTAGGAGATGTCGGACACCTTTATGTTGGTATGAGTCCGGTGAGAGTGTTGTGGTTGGACCGGAGATTGTTCAACAAACTACGGAAAAGATTAAGATGATTCAGGAGAAGATGAGGATTGCTCAGAGTCGTCAGAAGAGTTATCACGACAAGAGGAGGAAGTCACTTGAGTTTCAAGAGGGAGATCATGTGTTTCTTCGTGTTACTCCGGTAACTGGGGTTGGTCGAGCTTTGAAGTCGAAGAAGTTGACACCTCGATTTATTGGTCCTTATCAGATTTTGGAGAGGATAGGGGAGGTAGCCTATCGTATCGCTTTACCGCCGTCACTTGCGAATTTGCATGAGGTTTTTCATGTGTCTCAGTTGAGGAGGTACATTCCTGATCCGTCGCATGTGGTCCAAGTAGATGATGTACAGGTGAGAGATAACCTGACTGTTGAAACATCACCTATGAGGATCGAGGATCGAGAGTTGAAGCAGTTGCGGGGTAAAGAGATTGCTTTGGTAAAGGTAGCTTGGGGAGGACCAGTAGGTGGCAATGTGACTTGGGAACTTGAGAGTCAGATGAAGGAGTCTTATCCAGAGTTATTCGCTTGAGGTATGTTTTCGAGGACGAAAACTCTTTTAGTGGGGGAGAGTTGTAACACCCCGATAAAATAAGATAATTATTTAATTTAAGTTAATAATATATTTATTAATTTAATTAAATAATTGGAATATTATTGGATTATTATTATTGGAATTATTATTATTATTGGAATAATATAAATTGGAATAATAAAGTTGGAATATATATAAAGAGTCCATTTGGTAAAAAGGGTTTTTACGTGAAAACCAGAGAAGCGACAGAAAGTGGAAAAAGGGCAAAGAGGAAGAGCAAGAGAGCAAGGGTTGAAGAAGGGAAAAGCTTGAAGCTAAAGGATTGCCGGATTAACTCAGGTAAGGGGGGTTTATCGTCGTTTAATGGGTATTATGGGTTAACATGTAATGGGTAGTGATAAGCCATTGATTTGACCCTAATTGGGATGATGAGTACTGAAAAATTGAGATGAATAAGTTATGTTAAAGCTGTAATTGAATCTGTAATTGGATGAGTCTTGATTTTCCGAAAGTGTAGCTTTTTACGGAATTGGAATCGGAGGTCCGGAAGTCCTCCAACGGCGGAAAATGCGGAGAATTTTGCATTCTGCTTCGTGTTAGCGCAGGAACAACTTTCTGTCTTGCGTTAACCGGTTAACCCAGGGTGTTAACCGGTTAACACTGTTATGAATTGTGAAATATTGCTGTCTGTCTTGCGTTAACCGGTTAACCCAGGGTGTTAACCGGTTAACACTGTTGTGAATTGCCAGGAAGCGTGTTCTGTGTTGCGTTAACCGGTTAACCCAGGGCGTTAACCGGTTAACACTGTGTGAAAAGTGAAAAATTTATATTTAAATGTGGTGTGCATGTTTGATGTTTGGCCTATATTGGCGTATGAAATAATAGGGATCATTTCCCGTTGTTTTGAGCGGTAGGGGTATTAGTAGGGCGTGCTAATACTGTGATTGATTATGTGGCATGATATGATTATGTGATAAATATGTGGATGATGTATGATTGTATGCATAATGTTGTGGATGTATCTATTATGTATGCAATTGTGAATGGACTGTTTATGGCTTAGAGTGTGAGCATGTGTCCGTTGTGGATGATTGTTGATGTTTGCATGACTAAGTGATTTAGCTTGCATAATATGGCCTTTATGGTGGTAGCTAATTCCCATGGTGAGGAATTAGTGAGTGAATTATGGTAGATTGTTGTTGATGTTGCATGCTAGGTGATTTAGCGTGCATAGCATAGCCCTTGGGGTGGTAGCTAATTCCCATGGTGAGGAATTAGTGATGTGAGTCACTAGGTCTCAAATGAGTGGGACTAGTGAGCTTGGTAGCCGTATCTGGATTTGATCGGTGAGGTTGAACTATATGTTCACGAATAGTCGGTACCGCATGCATGGAGTCTCATTGCATAATGTATGTGTGGCGTATAATATGAATGGATGTATTCCAATATTATACGTGTGTTTGTGTTGTGTTGTGTTGAGTATGATTATGAGTTGATGTTGTCGTTGCTGAATGTGTGATATGATTAGGGTGATGAAATGTGTTAATTTACTTAGCATTACATGATATTTTATAATGCTTATTATATCGATTGAGGAACTCACCCTTACAACTATGTTTTCAGGTAACGAGCAGTGATTGAGTAGAAGCTAGTGCTTGGAGTCTAGTGTAGTTCCTTAGTGGGTCATGCTCTGGTAGATGTAACATCGGACGGAATGTTTTACTTGTTTTCATTTGGTTGTTGAACAACTTTACATGTAATGTGTTACATGGTTTGCATGATTGATTAGATCTCTATCCGCTGCGAATTATGCAATGTTTTATTTTGATTAATAAATGAGCATGACGAATTATTATGGTGAATGGTGTGAAGTGTCAAGTGTGACACCCTTAAATTGCATATATACTCTGATTTATGTTTGGTTGTTTTAATTATTTATTGGGGTATTTTAGAAGGGTGTTACAAAAGACATTAGTGACTTGGAAAGGGCCAGACCATCTAGAGCGTAGTTTTCCTGGGAATAACTTAAGTCTAGAGTTAAACAATAGGACTACATCGCCTTGTTTGAAAGTTTTTCTTGATATACGTTTATCATGCCATTTTTTCGTTCTTTCCTTGTAGATTCTGGCATTTTCGTATGTGTCTTGTCTAAGTTCCTCTAATTCGTTTATATCAAGAATTCGCTTTTCACCGGCGGCCTTATAGTTTAAATTTAAATTTTTTATAGCCCAATAGGCCTTATGTTCTAACTCTACCGGGAGGTGGCAAGATTTACCATAAATAAGCTTAAATGGGGTTGTTCCTATGGGAGTTTTGTAAGCGGTTCGGTATGCCCATAAAGCTTCGGGTAATTTTGATGACCAGTCTTTCCTTGATGTAGCGACTGTTTTTTCTAATATTTGTTTGATTTATCTATTAGACACTTTCACTTGTCCACTAGTTTGAGGATGGTAAGGTGTTGCTACTCGATGTTTTACACCATACTTAAACAATAATTTTTCGAGTATCTTAGATATGAAATGCGATCCACCGTCACTGACTACTATTCTTGGGACACCAAATCTTGGAAAGATTATATTCTTAAAGAGTTTAATTACTACTCGTGTGTCGTTTGTTGGAGAAGCTATAGCCTCAATCCATTTTGATACGTAGTCAACCGCTACGAGTATGTACTTGTTACCGAAAGAGGGTGGAAAAGGTCCCATGAAATCTATTCCCCACACATCGAAAATTTCTACTTCCAAAATGCCCTTTTGTGGCATCTCGTCACGTCTAGATATGTTTCCTGTGCGTTGACACCTATCGCATTTCTTGACAGCAGCATGCACATCCTTCCATATGTTTAGCCAATAAAGACTGGCTTGTAGGATTTTGGAGCAGGTTTTGGATGTACTTGTGTGTCCACCATAAGGAGCGGAATGACAATGTTGGATTATACTTTCTACCTCTTCTTCAGGTATATAGCAACGGAAAATACCATCGGGGCCTCTTTTGAAAAGTAAAGGGTCGTCCCAGTAATAATGTTTTATGTCATGGAAGAATCGTTTCTTTTGTTGGTATGATAAATCAAGTGGAACCACTCCGGCAGCTAAATAATTGACAAAATCGGCGTACCATGGTGTAACGCATACAGCCAAGGTGGTCTCTACCTGTTCATCAGCTCTACTTTCTTCCAAATTAGCTATAAGTTTATCGTACGAGAAATCATCGTTGATCGATGTTCTTTCTGGTTCCAGGTTTTCAAGTCTAGAGAGGTGATCTGCTACTACGTTTTCAGTTTCTTTTTTATCTTTGATTTCCAAATCAAATTCTTGTAGCAACAAGATCCACCTTAGGAGTCTAGGTTTAGCATCCTTTTTTGTTAATAGGTACTTAATGGCAGCGTGATCAGTGCAAACGATTATTTTAGCTCCGACCAAGTAGGAACGAAATTTATCTAGTGCAAATACTACTGCTAAAAGTTCTTTCTCGGTCGTGGCGTAATTCATTTGTGCTTCATCTAGAGTTCTACTCGCATAATATATGACGTGAAGTTTTTTATCCTTTCGTTGTCCTAGAACAGCGCCTACGGCGTAGCCACTTGCGTCACACATTATTTCGAATGGTTCATTCCAATCTAGGGTCTGCATTATGGGCGCGGAGATCAATGCTTGTTTAAGTGTTTGAAATGCTTCTAAACATTTATTGTCGAAGATGAATTCAGCATCTTTCATTAATAATCCGGTTAAAGGTTTAGTTATTTTAGAGAAATCTTTAATGAATCTTCGGTAAAAACCGGCATGTCCTAAGAAGCTTCGTATTTCTCTCACAGTTTTCGGAGGTTGAAGGTTTTCGATTACTTCTATTTTAGCTTTGTCTACTTCAATTCCTCTATTTGATATGATGTGTCCTAAAACAATTCCTTCTTGTACCATAAAGTGACATTTTTCCCAATTAAGTACTAGGTTTACTTTTACGTATCGTTCTAGGACTCTTTCTAGGTTTTAAAGGCATTCTTCGAAACTTTGTCCACATACGGAAAAGTCATCCATAAAGACTTCCATGATGTTTTCGAGAAAATCGGCGAATATTGCCATCATGCACCTTTGGAAGGTTGCAGGAGCATTGCACAAGCCAAACGGCATTCGTCGATAAGCGAAGGTACCAAAGGGACATGTGAACGTTGTCTTTTCTTGGTCATCAGGATGAATTGGTATTTGAAAGAAGCCTGAGTAACCGTCTAGATAGCAGAAATGAGAATGCTTGGCTAGTCGTTCTAACATCTGGTCTATGAATGGTAAAGGAAAATGATCTTTTCGGGTTGCTTTGTTTAGCTTCCTATAGTCAATGCACATTCTCCATCCCGATTCAATTCGTTTGGTTATAGTTTCTCCTTTTTCATTTTCGATCACTATTATACCTCCTTTCTTTGGTACTACGTGTACAGGACTAACTCATTTGCTATCGGATATAGGATATATGATGCCTGCCTCTAATAACTTCGTTACTTCCTTCTTCACTACCTCACTCAGGATCGAGTTTAGTCTCCTCTGATGTTCCCTAGAAGTTTTACAGTCTTCTTCTAGCACGATGCGGTGCATACAAATAGAAGGACTTATCCCTTTAAGATCGGTGATGTTGTATCCTAGTGCGGTTGGATATTTTCTTAAGATATGTAGGAGTTTTTCGGTTTCAAGTTTTCCTAGGTCTGCGTTGACTATCACTGGTCGTTCAAGTTCTGAGTCTAGGAATTCATATCTCAGATTTTTGGGAAGTGTTTTCAGGTCGAGGGTTGGTTTCTTGAGGCATTGTGTAGGATCTGATGTTATTGCTAAACATTGGTTCAGTCTGTCTTCTACACGATAGTCGGATAAATCGTCATTTTCTAATTCTGTTTCTTTTATGGATTCGTCGGTGATATCCATGAAGTAACATGTGTCTTCTATTGCAGGTGCTTTCAAAATTTTGGAAAGAATAAACTCAATTTTCTCTTCTCCTACTTCGAAAGTGAGTCGTCCTTGTTTTACGTCTATGATAGCACCGGCGGTTGATAAGAATGGTCTTCCCATTATAATGGGGGTAACTTCATCTTCTCTTATGTCCATAATTATAAAATCGGTGGGAATGTAGAATTGACCTATGCGCACGGGAACGTTTTCAAGAATTCCTACGGGATATCTAACGGAACGATCTGCTAATTGCACATACATTTTAGTTGGTCTTAATTCTCCCATTTCAAGTCTCTTGCATATGGACAAGGGCATAACACTGATACCGGCTTCTAAATCGCATAAAGCTTTGTCTATGACAAATTTTCCTATATGACAGGGTATAGAGAAACTACCAGGATCTTTAAGTTTAGGAGGCATATTTTGGATTATTGCGCTACACTCAGCAGTGAGTGTAACGGTTTCGCTGTCCTCAAGTTTCCTTTTATTAGATAAAATTTCTTTTAAGAACTTAGCATATGAAGGCATCTGTGTAATAGCTTCTGTAAAAGGAATGGTGACGTTTAATTGTTTCAGTAGGTCAACAAATTTCTTAAATTGGCCCGCGTCTTTGGTTTTAATTAGCCTTTGAGGGTAAGGGATAGGTGGTTTGTAAGGCGGCGGAGGTACATAAGGTTCTTTGTTTTCTACGGTTTCTTTATTACACTCTTCCTTTTCCTTAGGTCTACCTTCTTCCTCAGTTGACTTTTTAGAGTTTTGGTTCTCAATCCTTGGGTCAAACGGTCCTTCTACCTCTGTTCCACTTCTTAATATAATTGCATGAGCGTGGCCTTTCGGATTAGGTTGGGGTTGTCCAGGAAATGTACCAGTTGGGGCAGCAGTAGGCGCTTGTTGTTGAGCTACTTGCAAGATTTGTGTTTCCAGCTTTTTGTTATGGGTAGCCAGGGCATCTACTTTACTTGCTAGTTGTTTAATTTGTTCGCTAGTGTGTACATTCTAGTTTAAGAACTCTTTATTGGTTTGCTGTTGAGAAGCTATGAAGTTCTCCATCATGATTTCCAAATTGGATTTCCTAGGAACGTTATTGTTAGGTGTAGATGGGGTCAGCTTTTGATATCCAGGAGGTATAGCTGGGGCTTGACTGGGAGCTTGACCTGGTGCGTATAAAGCGTTGTTACTTTTATATGAAAAATTAGGACGGTTCTTCCAGTTTGAGTTATAGGTATGCGAGTAAGGATTTCCTTGAGCATAGTTCACTTGCTCTGCTTGGATTCCTGTTAGGAATTGACAATCTGTAGGAGTGTGACCTTGAATTCCACAGACTTCACAATTTTAAGTTACGGCAACCACGGTGGCTGGAGGTGATACATTTAAATTTTCGATTTTCTGGGCAAGAGCATCCACTTTTGCATTAACATGACCAAGGCTACTTATCTCGTACATGCCCCCTTTTGTTTGAGGTTTTTCTACCATTGTTCGGTCGCTTCCCCACTGATAATGGTTTTGGGCCATGCTTTCGATAAGTTGATAAGCGTCAGCGTAAGGTTTATCCATAAGCGCACCACCGGCGGCGGCGTCTATTGTTAACCTTGTGTTGTACAAGAGACCATTATAGAAGGTATGAATTACTAACTAGTCCTCTAAACCATGGTGTGGACAAAGTCTCATCATGTCTTTGTACCTTTCCCATGCTTCGAAAAGAGACTCGTTATCTTTCTGCTTAAATCCATTTATCTGGGCTCTTAACATAGCTGTTTTGCTTGGAGGAAAATATCGGGCAAGAAAGACTTTCTTCAACTCATTCCATGTGGTGACTGAGTTGGAAGGAAGAGACTGAAGCCATCTTCTAGCTTTATCTCTTAACGAGAAAGGAAAAAGACGAAGTCGAATTGCCTCTGAAGTGACACCATTAGCTTTAACAGTACCAGCGTATTGGACAAATACGGATAAATGAAGGTTTGGATCCTCGGTAGGATTTCCAGAAAATTGGTTCTGTTACACTGCCTGCAACAGCGAAGGTTTAAGTTCGAAGTTGTTTGCTTCGATTGCGGGTGGAGCAATACTCGAATGCAGCTCATCTTGCGATGGAGCAGCATAATCTCAAAGAGCACGAGCTGGTTCTTCCATCTCGGGTATCGGCGAAGGAAGGAGATTTTTGAGATCAGGAATTTCGATTGGAGGAAGATTGTTTGCAGCACGATACTCCCGAATTCGTCATAAGACTCGGAGATATCGTTCAACGTCGTTGATTCGTAAGTAGTACGGTTCGCCTTGTGAGCGAGTGTGTGGCATACAAATCAACGAAAGACAAGGGAAAAATAAAAATTGCCTTAGTCTCTACAGCGTAACAGAAGAGTTACGATATCGACTAAATAAAAGTCCCCGACAACGGCGCCAAAAACTTGATCGCGACTTTATGAGTCTATTGGGGTATTAACTGCAAGTGAACAGTCTAATCGCGTAGTTTTAAAAGATATCGATCCCACAGGGACTTAATGAATCGATATACCATTTTTCTAAGGTTACTTCGTAAAGCTAAGGCGGATGATACTTTGATGATTAGGGGGAAAAGTAAAACTAAAATTGGATCTAGATTAAATATCAAATAACGCGAATATCGGTATGTAGTTTGTCGTAATTAGGGAACAAATCTTCGTCGGTTTCTTAGTTTTAAAATAAGTCTTTTCAGTAGACACTATCAATTAAAAGTCTTTTCTCAAACTCTCGCTCTGTTGAATCAGACTATGACTTTATATTAACGTACGCTCTCACTATTTAGTTAAATCTAAAATCACTTTTTGAAAACAATAGAATCTATAGAAACTCTTTTTAAGAAAATACTAACCGTTTAAACGCCCTCGTCTCAAACTCTCGCTCTGTTGACTTAGACTATATGATTAAACTTAAATGCTTAACTCTCGTCCTCACATTTAACCTTTAAAAATAATTTTTGAAAATGGTTAGAATTTAATTAACTTTAAAAATTGCTTTCGCCCTGATTTAAAGTTAATGTTCAATTTACAATGTCCAGTTAAAAGCTCAAACTGTCGTTCTATTGATTTTAACTTCTTTATGTCTTTTACTCTCGTACAAAAACTTTGGTATTAACTCTGTAAATTGAGACCATAAAAAGAGTGACTATATTTTGAAATAAATTTAAACCAACTCAGTTTTGATTCCTTTATTCCGCTTACTTTACATACCAATATCTAAATTAATTAGTCGGACATGGCAAACACGCATAAACAATAATCATGCATAAATACAGCCATATCAAACAGACAATATGTATAAATAGCAGCACGGAGCATATGTAAATTAAAACAATAACTCAATTAATTAATGAACCTGGTAAATTACTAGAAATCTTGGTTTAGTTCCTAGCTTCGATGTTCGAACACTCCACCACAAGTCGATTGGATTCGTTCTTCACAATTCTTGAGCAGACAGGTAAAAACAAAGAAATAAAAATACTGTGATCCGACGTAAGGTTAGATCCAGTGAAAAGTACACAATAGTTTCCGGTGTAGAAACTATTGTGAGAAAATAAATTGAATGCTTAGTAAATTAAGCTAGCAAAGAAAAGAAAACAAAAAGCAAAGAAAATAAAATGCTGAAGAAAATGGAATGCTGAAGAAAATATATTGCTGTAAAAATATTGCACGGCGTGGAGAGATGCGGCAGAGAGAGCCACGACAGAGAGAGGAGACCTTCAATTGGATCCCTTGAGGTCTATTTATATTCCTCCATAAAGTAACCGTTTCCCAAAAGTTCCTTCAGTATGGTTTCTAACGCGTCAATGAGTCAAGCGGAGAAATAGGGGAGAAGTGCTTCTGTTACGCACGTCAAAGGCAGAAAAATAGGAGTGGGGGGTGTGACGTCCGTCACACCATGTGTTACGCTCGTAACACTAAGTAGAGGGGCGTGACGCTCGTCACATGAGTGTGGCGGTCGTGACAGGCCATTTTCCTTGTAGTTGGCGTGGGCTGGGCTTTAGTGAAATGCTTTTCCTAGAGAATCCTCTTTTTGCACCCCTTTTCTTTCCTTTTCACACATGCTTCAGTTTATGTTACCTGAAATAAATAATAATAGAATACCAAGTAATATTGAATAATATAAAATAAATTGAATCAAATAACAATATAATTAAATTAAATCAAGTCCAAAAATGTGATATAGTTTCATGTTATCATCAACCAATAGTAGCCTGCTCTCAACATCTTTCTAGCCATGGCATGTCCATTGGAATGAGTACCAAATGAACCCTCATGGACCTCAGTCATTAACAGGTCTGCTTCGTGTCTATCCACGCATCTGAGCGGCACCATATCAAAATTTCTCTTGTAAAGCACATCGCCATTGAGGTAGAAACTGCCTGACAATCTCCTCAAAGTCTTCCTATCTTTCACCGATGCCCCAGGCGGGTAAATCTGGCTCTGAAGGAAACACTTGATATCATAATACCACGGCTTATCATCTTGCACCTCCTCTACTGCAAATACATGAGTTGGTCTGTCCAAGCGCATCACAGTGATATTGGGAACTTCATTCCAAAGTTTGACCATAATCATCGAAGCAAGTGTAGCGAGAGTGTCTGCCATCTGATTCTCATCTCGAGGAATATGATGGAAGTCAACCTCAGTAAAGAACATTGAAATCCTCCTCGCGTAATCTCTGTACGAAATGAGGCCAGGCTGATTCGTTTCCTACTCACCTTTAATCTGATTAACAACGAGGGCCGAATCACCATACACATCAAGATGTTTGATCCTAAGATCAATACATTCTTCCAATCCCATGATACAGGCCTCATACTCAGCCATATTATTCATGCATTTGAAAGTTAGCCTTGTTGTGAATGGAAAATGTGTGCCCTAAGGAGTAATAATCACTACCCCAATACCATTTCCATATTGATTTACAGCGCCATCAAACACCATACTCCATCTGGGACCAGGTTCTGGCCCTTCATCGAGCGTAGGCTCATCGCAATCTTTCATTTTCAAATATAGAATCTCCTCATCTGGGAAGTCATACTGAACTGACTGATATTCCTTGATTGGTTGATGTGCCAAATGGTCTGCCAAAATACTACCTTTAATGGCCTTCTGCGCCCGATACTCGATATCATACTCAGATAACAACATCTGCCAACGGGAAATCCTCCCAGTTAAAGCAGGCTTCTCAAATATATACTTGATTGGATCCATTTTGGATATTAAACTAGTCGTATGATTCAACATATACTGGCGTAAGCGCTTAGCAGCCCAAGCCAAAGCACAACATGTCTTCTCAAGCATTGAGTATTGAGACTCACAATCAGTAAACTTCTTACTCAAGTAGTAGATAACATATTCTTTCTTCCCAGATTCATCTTGCTGACCAAGGACACAACCCATTGAGTCTTCAAGAACTGTCAGATACATAATCAATGGTCTCCCTTCCACAGGCGGAAACAAAATCGGAGGCTCAATCAAATACTCTTTAATACTGTCAAGGGCCTTTTGGCAATCCTTGGTCCAATCATGAGACTGATCTTTCTGGAGGAGCTTGAATATTGTTGCACATGTGGCAGTCATGTGGGATATGAACCTGGAAATATAATTCAAGCGGCCAAGAAAACCTCGGACTTGCTTCTCAGTTTTGGGTGCAGGCATCTCTTGTATTGCTTTGACCTTTGCAGGATCAACCTCAATACCTCTTTCACTAACGATGAAGCCCAATAGCTTGCCGGAACGGTCTCCAAATGTACACTTGTTGGGATTCAGACGAAGCTTATACTTCCTCAAACGCTGAAAAAGCTTCAACAAGTGCTCTACATGCTCAACTTCCATCCTTGACTTCGCAATCATATCATCAACATATACCTCGATCTCCTTATGCATCATATCATGAAACAAGGTAGTCATAGCTCGTTGATACGTGGCTCCGGCGTTCTTCAAACCGAAGGGCATCACTCGATAACAGAATGTTCCCCAAGGTGTGATGAATGTTGTCTTCTCCATATCCTCGGGTGCTATTTTGATCTAGTTATATCCGGAAAATCCATCCATAAATGAGAAGACCTTGAACTTAGTTGTATTGTCTACCAACATATCAATATGTGGTAGAGGGAAATCATCTTTCGGACTAGCTTTATTCAAGTCTCTATAGTCCACACACATTCGGACTTTTCCATCTTTCTTAGGCACGGGCACAATATTGGCCACCCATTGAGGATATGTAGAAGTCACCAGAAACCCAGCATCAATTTGCTTCTGAACTTCTTCCTTGATCTTTACTGCCATATCGGGATGAGTTCTTCTGAGCTTCTGCTTTACAGGCACGCACTCAGGCTTTAAAGGCAGGAAATGTTGCACGATATCTATATCCAGACCAGGCATGTCTTCATATGACCAGGCAAAGGCGTCGGCATATTCTCGCAGCAACTCAATCAACCCCTTCTTAACAGATTCTTCTAGAAGTGCCCCAATCTTCACTTCTCGCACACAATCTTCAGACCCTAAGTTGACTGTTTCCAGATTCTCAAGATGCGGCTGAATGATCTTCTCTTCATGCTCAAGTAGACGGGTAATCTCGTCAGGAATCTCTTCAACATCATCTTCTTCCGCCTCAAATACAGGGAATTCAAAGTTGGGAGATGGTGTTGGATCATTATGTTCAATGGGTTTGATCAACCTGCATAATGGTTTTGGATATGAAAAGATTTTAGAATTCAAACAAGGCAAATCATTATGCAGATGAAAAGATTGATTTTATTTTTATTTTTAGGGTTTTATGTGATCACCATTTTCATGCAAAAAACAAAAAGGGGAAATAATTGGAAAAACAAAACATTTAACATGAATTTATTGAATGAAAATATCATTGTATTTATGCGCCAACAATGTCATCACTTCTCCTTTTGGCATGGGAGAAGGGTTTTTAAGCACAATGAACATTACTTTGACTTATGGATAACTGTCGGAATATCCACAGCGACCCAATTATTGCAGATCCCTCCAGGGATGATGAAATTGCCAGAATCCTCTTCGTCTTCTTCCAGAATGGCTGCAGCCTCTTCATCTTGACCAGTGTGGATGAAACCTCCACTCTTGAACAAACCTTGCTTGTTGAAGACCCCAGAAGAATAGCCTATGCCAGCCCGGGATTTATTGTCTTCCAACTCAATCATTTGCCCCAAACCGACAGTTGCACCATGCTCAATGGCCAACTTTGCATCTTTATAGGAAGCAAATGAAGGAGTTCCCTTCTTAATAGGTTCAGCAATAGATAAAGCTTGGAAGGGAGTTCCAACTTCATCCTCATCATCTATATAAGAAAAGGAAGACAAATGGCTAACCAGGAGAGCCTTTTCTCCCCCTACCACTACCAGCTTCTTATTCTTTACAAATTTCAATTTCTGGTGTAGGGTGGATGTCACGGCGCCAGCCTCGTGAATCCATGGTCTGCCTAGGAGACAGCTATACGATGGGTGAATGTCCATAACCTGGAAGGTAATCTGGAAATCACTTGGTCCAATTTTAACTGGGAGATCAACCTCACCAATCACAGTTTTGCGAGACCCATCAAAAGCCTTCACAACTACTCCACTCTGCCTCATGGGAGGCCCCTGATATGACAACTTCGTAAGAGTGGACTTTGGCAATACATTCAATGATGACCCAGTGTCCACCAGCACATTAGACATGGCATCATCCTTGCATCTCATAGATATGTGTAATGCCAAGTTGTGGTCTCTTCCCTCCTCAGGGAGATCAGCATCACAAAAACTTAAATTGTTACAAGCGGTGATGTTTGCAACAATACTGTCAAATTGCTCTATCGTGACGTCGTGATCTACGTACGCCACATCCAACACCTTCTGCAGAGCTTCTCGATGTGGTTCTGAATTCATCAGCAATGATAAAATAAAGATTTTGGATGGCGTTTGTAGAAGCTGGTCTACCACGTTGTACTCACTTCTCTTGATGAGCCTTAGCATCTCATCACAGTCTTCTTTCGCATTGCCACTCGGGCCAGCAGAAGCATGAGTTCTCGACGTAGGAGTAGGTTTAGCAACAAGTGCCGGATTCGGAGCGTTCACAGCATTCCCAACCGGGCGTTCAACAAAATCAGCATTATCATTTCCTCGAGCATCAGCTTGAGGTTTCAACGGAGCCGAAAAAACACGACCACTACGGGTCAGGCCGCTGACGTCGGCAATATTAACAACAGATGAAGAGGGTAGGGGCACCTCTTTCCCATTCTCCAATGCTACAGCATTGTAGCGATAGGGAATTGCCTTCTCGGAAGAGTACGGTATAGGACCGGCCGACTTAATAGTCAGAGCAGGAGAAACCTTTTGCTTGCTACCATCATACTTGATGACAACAGGCTCAGGTATCCGGAATACCGGAGAAATTACGTTGACTTTGACAGCATCTTCATCAACATTTCTGCTTTGAAGGATCTCAATGACTCCCTCATCTAGCATTTCCTGAACATCCTCGCGCACCTGGCGACAACCTCTCTGATTGACAGAACAGACTCGACATCTATCGTGGTCATGCTCATAATGGCTATAGTCGCACAACAAACGATGCATCTCAACCAGAGATTGTCGGATATGACTGACGTATTTGACTTTATACTTGTCAGGGCAACCCTGGACCATATTAACAGATTTCCCATGCTCGGGCAATGGGTTCTTCTTCACATTCGGACCTACGTCCTCGAAAAACAAAATCCTACTTCTCACAAGGTCTTGCACCTTGGTCTTCAAGGGATAACAATTCTCCATGTCATGTTCGGGAGCACCGGAATGATATACACAGTGGAGCTCAGGCTTGTACCACCACTGGGGGTTAGCAGGTACGGCGGGAGGGTCTCGTGGAGTGATTAACTTTCTATCAATCAAAGATGGATAGAGTTCAGCATAAGTCATCGGAATTGGATCAAAGGTGACCCTCTTCCTCTCGTAGATGGTGCTGGTATTGTTGTTATTGCGAGGTTGGTAGGCCGGTTGTTGTGGACGCTGTTGTTGTTGCTGATATTGCTGAGATTGTTGTTGTTGATATTATTGGGCTTCTCTGAAAACAGGTGATATGTGAGCCACCTGATGCTGGTTGTTATTGGGGCGGGCAATCTTCCTCTTCACAGAGGGTCTTCTCTTGATATGGGAAGACACAACATGTGCCCTCCATCCTTCTTCTTTGCAAAGCTTCCATATCTCTTTGCTGAAGAGCCTTCATCTCTAGTTAAACGTCCTTCACGGACCCCCTCTTCCAGTCTCATTCCCATATTCACCATCTCGGTGAAGTCTGAGGGAGCACTGACTATCATTCTCTCATAGTAAAATGAACTCAAGGTCTTCAAAAAGATCTTGGTCATCTCTTTCTCCTCAAGGGATGGTACTATTTGAGCTGCCAACTCGCGCCACCTCTGGGCGTATTCTTTGAAGGTCTCTTTCTCTTTCTGGGACATTGCCCTCAGTTGGTCCCTATCAGGAGCCATATCCACATTATACTTATACTGCTTGACGAAGGCCTCGCCAAGATCATTGAAAGAGCGAATGTTCGAACTTTCCAGACCCATGTACCACCGGAGAGCGGCACCGGACAGACTGTCCTGGAAATAGTGGATGAGCAATTGGTCATTGTTAGTTTGCGTCGACATCTTGTGAGCATACATCACAAGATGGCTGAGAGGGCATGTGTTTCCCTTATACTTCTCAAAGTCAGGTACTTTGAATTTAATAGGGATCTTCACGTTGGGCACAAGGCACAACTCAACAGCACTTTTACCAAAGAGGTCATTCCCCCTCAGAGTCTTCAGTTCCTTGCGAAGCTCAAGGAATTGATCTTTCATGTCATCCATCTTCTCATAAACATCTGGACCTTTAGATGGTTCAGAATGGTAGATGGTGTCTTCAACTCTTGGTAATGTGTGCGCAACGGGAGGTGGCACTGAAAGGACCGGGCTAGATGCCGGAAAAGAAGCAAGGGTAGGAGCGAAACCTTCTAGCATGAAATTGGCAGGCATTCCCCACGGGAACCCGGCCGGCATAGATGGCGCAAAGTGGGTTGTTGCAGCAGGCCCAACAGAAGTCACGACCTCAGAAATAACCGTCCTCTGGGGATGAGTTGTAGGTGTTAGGGAAGACTGGCTCTGGGCAGCCATGAATGACTCCATCAGGGCAGTCAGTCTGGCTACTTCCTCCTTCAGCTCGCGGTTCTCTTGTTCCAAATGATCCATCAGTCTCGATGAGTTACTCTGGTGTAGTACCGGTGAGTCAGCTTGTCTTCAAAATAAATGAAGAACACAGAGTTAGACCATAGGACAAGAAGCCTGGAGCAAAACCTGCTTATGCACATGATGCATGCAATGCTTGTGCATATGATTTGTTTTTATATCAAAGGAACTTTAGAGTTTTATTTGCAAATTTTGGGAACTATTAAACATTTATCTCATATGGAACATAATATCTGGAAAATATTTTTACATCAAAGAAGTACAGCTTTGGTAACCAAATATAATACAAGAGAGAAGGAAAATGATCATCCTATGGATCCCTAGAAACAATCATCTAAAGCTCGAGAGACTGGAAGATAAGATGCACGAAGCCTCTTCACCTCCTCCTCGTAGGCTGCCTCCATATCTGCCTTCTCCTTGGTGAGTCGATCGTACTTCCTCTTCCAAAACCTGGAAGACTGAGGAAGTAGAGAAGTCCACGCATCATTAGGATCATCAATAACCCGATGCTCGAGGAACTCTATCAAAGCATCCTTCTCCTTGATCTGCTGAAGCAACTCCTCTCGTTCACGGATCCAAGCACGTGAACGGTCTTCGTCTCTCAACTCCTCTACTTCTTGGTCAGGGAGGGTTGAAGGCCCAACCACAACCAAAGGTGTAGGTCTCGGATACTCGTAAGGCATGAGGTATTCAGCAGCTCTCCTCCTAACCCAAGAAGTATAAGGTTCCAAAGCAATACAATTCTTTGGTCCCAACTCCTTCCTTCCTTTCCTATGAATCTTGCGCCAAGCGCGGACCATCCTGCCCTTCAAGCCTTGGGGATCTTTACCCTCCTGAAAGAACACACACTCTAACAGAATGTTATTGGGTTTATCTTTTAGGGGGAACCCAAGCTGACGACGTGCCAAGATAGGGTTGTAGTTAATCCCACCACATGTACCAAGAAGAGGCACATTGGAGAATTCACCACAAGAGTCAATAATTTGCACACCATCATACACACGGTTGTACCAGCAGATATCATCATTAGTGAGAGACATAAGTCTCGTGGACCACCGTAGACATCCTTTGTTCTCCTTGAAGGCGACCGTCTGCGGCAAGTGAGAAATAAACCACTTGTACAACAGAGGCAAACAGCACACAATGGTACCACCACCCTTTGCATTCCTCATATGCAAAGAAAAATAAGTGTCACCCAACAGAGTCAGAACGGGATTAAGAGTAGAGAAAATCCTAATAGCGTTCACATCCACAAACTTGTCGATGTTGGGGAATAACACTAGCCCATAGATGAGAAGTACAAATATGGCCTCAAAAGCGTCCTCACTCATGGCCTTCCCATACATAGTGGCTTGAGCAATGAGGAACTCAGAAGGGAGACCTTGAATTCCACCTTTGGTAGTCATATGAGCACCAACCAGAGCTTCATCTATATGCAACATATCAGCGATCTCCTGAGAAGTAGGAATACTCTCTAAGCCACTGAACGACAATTGGTCTAGGATAGGTATACCCACAAGATAGGCATACTCCTCAAGTGTAGGCAAATGCTGGAAATCCGGAAAAGTGAAGCAATGGTACAAGGGATCATAAAATTGCACCAATACACTCATCAATCCTTCGTCCACCTGAGTAGTCAGAAGAGAAAGAAGCTTCCCAAAACGAGCTTTGAAACCCAAGGGATCTAGTACATAGGATGTCAAATTCCTTAGCTCTTTCAAGACGGGTTGTCTGAAACTGTACTTCTTTGTATTCCTTCTTTGTCTTTCCATGTCTGAAAATTTGCAAATAGACCTCTTAAGTTCCTTGAAAATTTTCTTATTATTGATGATATGTATGCAAATGGGTGCATGAATGCATGAATGCAACAATCACACTCAAGGATCAAGCAAAGCACACCAAACAAAGGTCATGGGATGGATCATGTTATCCTTAATATCAATCATCCATTTTGGTGGATCATGGTTTACACCTTATCAACACCCAAGTTCCATTCATATTAAGGATACGTGAACGAATCAACCATGAATCAAGGGTTTGTTGCAAGTCACGAGCATGGAGTCTCGGTTAAGAACCACCCAAAGGGAGTGTACTAGAGTTTAAACCTGCCAAACATGTTCTACAAGAGGTTCCCATAGTCATCATCCCACCTTTCGGATATTATCGGAGAAACGACTACTCGTATTCAAAAAATATTCTCAAGAGAGACTCTTATGAGTGTAGTATCGTGTAACAATCGTATCAAATCTTACACTTGAACGACTTTTGCACTACATCCTAAGAATAGGCCAAGATGGGCTTGGTAAACTAAGGTCCTTGGCTTCTAAGGTCTATATTGGAAAGAGTAATGTCTAACCACAACTACTTGTGTGACATTATTGATCCCAACATGACCTCCACCAAGTGAATGGACTTGCAAGTCAACTTTCTAAGAATAACTCCACACAAGTCAACAAGACTATGCCATTCTCCTATCCTAAGTGCACTCGAGTTCGGGTATATAACTCATCTCACAAAGATAACCAAGCATACAAGGAATTAATATTCAAGCAAATCAATCATTACATACAATACAGTAATCCCAAATTGCACAAAAATATGTCACAAAACAATATACAATACAATACAATAAACTATGAAAAGTAGGCAAAACCCACTAGGCAAATATCCCCAGCAGAGTCGCCACTTTTCTGTAGCGGGGTATTCGTTACCATTAGAGATATTGATTAAATCCAAGGTAAACCATACAAGTCGAGTCGCCACCGCACTTCTATTTATCCAAAGGAATGGTTAGAAAACGAACAAAAACCTAAAAGTTTTATCAAATAAAAAACTAGTAAAAATGTCAGAGATCTGGGTAAGGGGTTGGTTATGCAATGGGAAGGTTTTAAGCATCCAAAACATCCTAGGTACTCCTAGGGAGCCCTTTTCATACTTGTTGTAAGGTTGGTATTTTGTGAAAATTTGTTTGTGCAAACATGATTGAAGAGATGAGAAGAGAATATACAAGTTTATTTACATTTTTGTGTTTGGATGGATAAACCCATTGCCTACGTACCATCTTAAAAAAGATTAGGATCAAAACCTCGTGGTTCGGGGTAAAAAATCTCAAAATGAGTTGGTGAATTGATTGGTCCAAAAGCCTTAAGGTCTTTTGTTATCCAAGGGAGAAAACTCAACCTAAAACCACAAATCCACCATATGAGGATAGCTTCAACATGCTAGTGAGGGGTTAACCCTATAATAAGCATGGAAGGCTCCTTGTCCATCACTAAGGATATAGGTGAGTATTACATCTACCTCAAGGATAACTCAAACCTAATAGCTAAGGGTTATGAAAAATTTGATTAAGAAGGTGGCCATTGAAACCACAAAAAGGCATTTAAATGGGTTATATTTACCAATGAAAAGTATGTACAAAATATGGTCAAAGTTGATTTAAGGATTCAATTCAAAATAAGTGTTATGAAAAGAGTTTGAAAATCAAAAGCATAAGGCTTAGGTTTCTAATGTTTGAAAACAAATGTTGAATGTTTGCACAAACGTTTTAGCTTGGGTTAGAGTGGAGGGAAGAAGAAGAATGGCTAAAGTCCTAGACATACAAGAGATAAGGGATAAGAGAACAAGACCACAAATAGAGTTCCTCTCTTGAGATCATATTGATGATCCAAGTAGCTCCCATCCTTTGGAATATGCAAGCAAAATAATAGTAAGCTCAAGCAATCAACAATCAATTTAGCTCTGGGAAAGTTCCTCAATGGCTCTTAGATCTCTCTCTCTTGGAAGCTCATGGCAATGGTTCCTCACTTAGGCTCAATGTTGGAATCCCTAGCACAAGAACACACACATTAAAAAGTTCCATCAAACAATCAAGAATGAACAAGAAGGAGTTTTAGAGGTTGGTCCTTTCAAAGTTCTCTTCAACATTTATAGCATTCTAAAGGCCCAATGCCTAGTTGCTCTTTGACTTTTATAGCACTCTAAAGGCTCAATGCCTAGTTGCTCTTTGACTCCACATTTGCATAGGGAAAGTCCTAAAGTCTAAGTCCATTTCTTTGCATTTGGTCCACAACAAACAAAACAAAACACAAGCACAATGATATATACACAAATATATGCTCAAGTGAGCAAAAGGCAGATTGCATTAACATAAACATGTGCCCAAATGAGCAAAGGAAAAAGCAAATGAATAATATGTACAAGAATAGTAAATTTCATAAAAGTAAAGTGCAAGAAGTAAAGGTTAATGGTTAATGGTTAATGGTTAATGGTTAATGGTTAATGTTAGTAGTTAGAGTGCCATAAGGCAAATTTAGCGATATGTTGGACTTATGTAGAAGTCACAACTATCTGAGGCCGGTCAATAATAATGTAGGCAACAACACAAGTTAGAAGTCTTGATTAGTGAACCAAGTTCCAACAACTTGCCATGCCAAAAAGAAGATGAGAAATGATCTTGTATTGGTTTAAGTCCTTTGCATGATTTAAGAAGCAATCTATCCTTAATGCAAAGCCATTCACTTGATCATTTGATCAAGATGAATTAGATTTGAATCAAGGAAGATTAAACCTCCTTAATCAATGCTAACTTATCAACCTTTAACTCATTGATCAAAAAAGAAAAGAAGAAGAAGAAGATGAAGGAGATGGATAAAAGAAATGAAGAAAATAAAGTGCATCCAATGAAAAGGAATGTACCAATCCATAAATGTTGACCAAAGATAGGGAAGATCAAGGTCAAACCCTCAAAATCAGAAATGAGATGAAGATTGGAAGTCAAGAAATAAACAAAATATTTTTGGCATTTTTAATATTTAAAAATAAACTTGAATTAAAATATTAAAGAAAGGTCAAACTTCAAAATCACCTCAAATCAACTTTAAAAAGTCCAAGTGAATTATCCCAAGTTCAACAAGGTCAAACAAAGTTTGACAAAAAAATTTCAGCATTTTTAAAAGTCAGAAACTATTTTTTATCAATTAAAAATGAAGAAAAATAACCTAATTGAACTAAAATCTCAAATAAATCTCAAATCAATTAATAAATTGATGAGAATATTTTTCATAGATCTATCATCATTCAAAGAGGTTGAGAAAATATTTTTGTATTTTTTGAATATCAAAAACTATTTAAAATGAAATAAAAATAACCAGAAAATAGAAAATTCACAAAAAATATCAAATGATAAAATAAAAAATATTAAAAATCATTTTTAGAAACTAGAATTAAAAAGAGAAATAATGCAATTGGTCCCATATTTTTTGGAATTAAAATGAGAGAGTTATGAATTTTTGAAATACAATGGAATTAAAGAAAATAAACAGAAATTAAGGAAAATAGAAAAATCAGGAAGCGTAGGATGACTTCATTAATTGACGTGGCAATATCCAATGGATCAGGAGCGCGCGCGTACCATAGTCATTAGTCAACTGAGAAACATATTGAATTAAAAAAAGTCATAACAATGGAGCGTGGAGATTAGATCTGGAGATTAAGATCAATGGCTCACATTGAATTTGGCAAAGCGATGGTGGCCAGCGCCACCGTCTTCTCCGGTGAGCTTCGGCGAAGGTCAAAATATGCAGAGACTCAAATGCTCACTAAAATGGACGATCCAGGCACCATTCGAAAGGTGAAGTGATGTACATCACTCCTATATCACTCACTTCCACTCTAGATTCCTATTAAGAGAGAAATCAGAGATGGAAGTTTGGTGATGTTCAACTGAACTCGCTCGATTTCAACAATTAAGCACTCAATAATAATGCCTCAATAGAGAGGACTTCAGACCACACAATATCAAGGTTAATGGATCAAAGAATAAGGAGATTTGAAGCAAAAACCAGTTGATCCAAACCTTTGGATTATGAAGATTTGAGTTCCTTTCCTTGGTTCCTTTTGCAAAACAGAACTTCAATAGATCAAATGATGAAGGTCTAGGAACTTTAGATCTGAAAATTCAACCAAATGCAATTGAATTTCAGATCTGAATTTTTGAAGAAAGGTGAACTTGTTCCTTTAGGTATGGCTAGGGATTTAATCTTGCAGCATTTCAGGCGCCTTCAGGTTGGAGAATTATGAAGCATAGCACATGTATTTATAGCTGAAATGGATGCAAGCAAGTGAGGAACTCGTGTGCATGGCAAATGGATTTTTCATTGCATGGGCTTGTGTGATCATGTGGAAGGCCCAATGAAGACTGAAATGACCTGCTGAGTTCATGTGAATTGAAAATGGACGTGCACATTAAGTGTAACAGCTCATGCATGGCAATTTGAATTGAATTTCACAAAGTGCACTTAATCTTCATGCCTTCGAAAATGGTGCTTCCAAACTCCAAATGCTACCTCATGAGTAATGGTTAGAAAGCTTGTTTCATAAGGAACAAATGATATATTAATCAAAATTTCAATTGGGCCTTTGAAATTAGTGAATTTTGAGTTTAAAGTGTAGGGTGCAAAACATGCATAAGTGAAGTTTCCAAATTTGGCCAATGTTCAAGCCCTTATGTCTCAATGATGCAAGCTCCAAATGGAAAAACCTCCAACATAAAAGTTGTAGATATTTTCAAGACAATCAATTTGAACTTAAAATTTGCATCATTTGGTTTTTTAATGTAGAAGTTATGGGCACTTGAAGTTGGACATTTTTCCATTTCAATGACTTTGGTCCAAAGTGACCTATAATGTTTTGCATTATCACATGTATTTCTTTTGAGATTTTGAAATTTTTCTCAACATAACATTTGAATTAAACATAATAATCTTTCCAATTAATTTGGTTCCACCTCAAAATCATAATAAATGAATGAGTTATGTTCTTGGGAAGTTGACCCAAAATTAGGGTTTCAGTCAAAATGACCTATAATGTCTTGGAATGGATGATGATCTTCCAAGCCTCAAATCAATTTTTGATGAACATGAAAGTTGTTCATATTGTCCTTAAGAACATTTGTTCTCTTGGGATTATCTCCATTTGACCAACACATAAAATGTTAGGTCCTAGTGCATTTTGAAATAGTCAGATGAATTGACTGATCAACTTCTCAAGTCCAACACTCATATCTTGATGAATTGATGATTGAGGGCACTCAAATAAGTTCCAATATGCATGGAATGATGAATTAAATAACTTCCCTTGATGTTATTTGACCATGGGCTGAGGCGCTTCATGAGCAAGGCACTGTTGATGATCAGATGAATTAGGGTTTCCTTGGGAGACAAACCTCAAACCCTTTGACTTGCTTTGATAAAAAATGATGAATTGAGATACTAGGGAGGCATATTTGATGGATGAGAGCTTTGGGAACTATTGCCATTCCTGCTTTCATCTTCTCTTGACTTTGTCATTGCACAAAGGATCTCCTAGAAGCTTTTAGACCTTGTGATTGCTCAAGCTACAAACAAGAAATGTTAGTGACATATTTTTGTGCTTTTGGTTAGTAAATAAAATGAGAAAAGCAATGATATACAATTCAAACATGCTTGGTGATCTCAAACCACTCACAAGAGGTCCCACCCTAAGGCAAAAGGGAACCCAGATGCTCATGATCCTTGAGGCTTTGCAAATGCAATGTTATGATGCCATGAGGGATCTTAGGGAAAAAATTGGGGTCTTACAAATACTTATGTGTACAATTACCCTTTTGCCCTTATGTCTATATTGAACACAAGACATAGACCGTGTCATCCATGTCTAGTTCAATATTGGGCCCATAGACATTTATCCTGTTACACAGGACGGGCAAATTCCATCTAGGTCACTCATGTCCCTTAGCATGCTTCGTGGAGTACCCATCAACTGTCTTTATGGTAATCCAGTTACGGACAACGTTTGATCAACAATAAGGCACTTGACTCTACATCTAGGGTCCATAGTGGTTTCAGGTCGAAGGGTGGTATACATCATTATCACCATGAGAATAACTTATGACACTTTGCATAACATTCTATATAGTATTCTCATAGTGGGTCGATTCAGTATAAATATTACTCTTAATATTCATACCTATGTTTAAGACTTGATAACTCCTTATCCATGATCCATGAGATGTGATCATCAGTCTATATACATAATAGTCTTAATGCTTTAATGTTATCCCACTTCACAATAAGGCTCGACTACGGATTCTTTAAGAATAGTGTCCTTATGTTTAATGTGATCTCATGATTAAGTCACACTTGATACATTAAATGGACTAGCTATTCTAAGGACTTTATTAAACAACCATAATAAAGAAAAAGCCTTTTATTATTAATAAATAATTCGATGCAAGTACCAAAAGTATTGGCCTCTAGGGCTTACACCAACAAAGAGTGCATTCTTGAATGAATATATTGAAGGAGAAGAGCGATCCAAAATGCAGCGGAATTTAAAAATTTCTCCTTTAGTGATCCTTACGAATATGCATGATCAGTGATAGAATTGTTACCTCTTGTGGCGATTGTAACCTTTGATGCAGATCTACGGAGCGATCACGAACGTTGAACGAGGACAACGCCTCTACTCAGTCCACATGAACGGATTCCTTCAATCTCAATGCTAGCTTCTACGAATGAAGGCTTTGAATGAGAGACAGTGAGAGAAACGAAATTGCAACTGCACAAATGCTTATGCACAAGGGTTCTATTTATATAACCACTTGTGTGGCCTACAAGCTAAAAAGTCACTTAAGTGTATGTGGCCCATATCTTATAATATTCCAAAATCACTTAAGTGCGTGGTACCTTACCATATTTCGTATTCTACTTAAGTACACCGTACCTTACGATGTTCTACAATTCACTTAAGTGCATCGTACCTTACGGTGTTCCTTAGTTACTCTATCTCTCATCAATTCGTCCTTTTGTGTGTGACCCTGTAGGTTTTTGCGGCATTGGCAATTATATTAAATCACGTATTTAACATAATAAATAGTGAGCGGTATCTAGCAACACATCACTGCTACCCAAGACACGAAAATGTCATGTGATCTGACAAATCCTTTTGTGATAATACTTGTGTGTACAATTAACCTTTTGCCCTTATGTCTATATTGAACACAAGGCATAGACCGTGTCATCCTTGTCCAGTTCAATATTGGGCTCATAGACATTTATCCTGTTACGCAGGATGGGAAAATTCCATCTAAGTCACTCATGTACCTTAGCATGCTTCGTGGAGTACCCATCAACTGTCTTTATGGTAATCCAGTTACGTACAACGTTTGATCAGCAATAAGGCACTCGACTCTACATCTAGGGTCCATAGTGGTTTCAGGTCGAAGGGTGGTATACACCATTATCACCATGAGAATAACTTATGACACTTTGCATAACATTCTATATAATATTCTCATAGCGGGTTAATCTAGTATAAATATTACCCTTAATATTCATACCTATGTTTAAGACTTGATAACTCCTTATCCATGATCCATGAGATGTGATCCTCAGTCTATATACATAATAGTCTTAATGCTTTAATGTTATCCCACTTCACAATAAAGCTCGACTACGGATACTTTAAGAATATTATCCTTATGTTTAATGTGATCTCATGATTAAGTCACACTTGATACATTAAACGGACTAGCTATTCTAGGGACTTTATTAAATAAACATAATAAAGAAAAAGCCATTTATTATTAATAAATAATTTGATACAAGTACCAAAAGTATTGGCCTCTAGGGCTTACACCAACATATATTTCTAAAGAAGTAATTGTGCATTAACCTCTTGGTTTTGAAAGTTCTTAAAATCCTAAATTTGTTTTTAAACTAAAAAAATCGTTATACAGTTTGAAGGTTTTCCCAAAGCTTGGTATGATAGACTAAGTAAATTTCTTTTGGAAAATAGTTTTACCATAGGGAAAGTGGACACAACTCTCTTTTGTAAAACTTTTAATAATGATATTCTGGTTGTGCAAATTTATGTTTATGATATTATTTTTAGTTCTGCTAATACGTCATTGTGCAAGGATTTTGCTAAGTAAATGCATGTAGAATTTAAAATGAGTCTGATGGAAGAACTCAAGTTCTTTATGGGAATCTAGATTTATCAACATTCAGAAGGAACATATATTCATCAGAGCAAATATACAAAGGAACTTCTGAAAAAGTTTAACTTATCATAATGCAAGCTAGCAAAGACTCAAATGCATCCTACATGTATTCTGGAGAAAAAAGAGGTAAGCAGTAGGGTAAATCAGAAGCTATTCAGAGGTATGATAGGCTCTCTTTTATATCTAACCGCTTCTAGATATGATATCTTATTCAGTGTCTGCTTATGTGCTCGCTTCCAATCAGATCCTAGGGAAACCCACTTAACTACTGTTAAGAGAATCTTTAGGTATTTGAAAGGTAC
Source organism: Lathyrus oleraceus (assembly GCF_024323335.1). Lineage (NCBI taxonomy): Eukaryota > Viridiplantae > Streptophyta > Magnoliopsida > Fabales > Fabaceae > Lathyrus > Lathyrus oleraceus. The sequence continues at coordinate 341,785,688 of NC_066579.1, forward strand.
TACTAACCTTGGTTTATTTTATAGAAAATCAAGTGAGTATAAATTAGTAGGCTATTGTGGCGCTGACTATGCTGGAGACAAAATAGAAAGAAAAATTACTTCTGAAAGTTTCCAATTTTTGGTAGATAACTTGATCGCATGGTCCAGCAAGAGACAATCAACAATCGCGCTTTCAACAACCGAAGTTGAATATATTGCGGCTTCCAGATGCATCACTCAGATACTCTGGATGAAGAGTCAGCTGGAAGATTATCAGATATCTGAGAGTAACATTTGTATCCTTTGTGATAATACTTTTGTTATATGTTTATCTAAGAATTCCATCTTGCATTCTAGGGCTAAGCATATTGAAATTAAACATCATTTTTTATGTGACTATGTTCAAAAGGGTATTTTTAGTTTAAAATTTGTTGATACAGACCATCAATGGGCCGATATCTTTACAAAAACCCTTGCTGAAGATAGATTTGTCTTCATTCTGGAAAACTTATTTATTAAATTATGTCCAGAATGAAAAGATGTATTTCAGAATGTTTAAGTCTTCAGAACTCTAGATTAGATTCTAAGAATTTTTTCTTTTTGGCTCTGGAACATGAGCTTTCTGAAGTAAGGAAGTTTTCATGAATTAGAAAGGTTCTGATCAAAAGCAATCTTATCGATTTGTCTTCCTGATTTTGAACAGTTGGTGCATTAAACGGTTGTCTTGTCGTTTGATTTTATGTGGTTCTTAATGGCGACAACTGTCCCACTTTCTCAGCATGCATGATAAAAGCGTGACACATTGGATTTAGCAATTCTTGGAATTAGGTTTAAACTCTTACGCTTCCCCCTATGACCGTGTATTTCCTTTTTGTTATCATTGCATAATTTTCTACATAAACCCACTTCACTCATATTTTCACACTACTATAGCGATAAAAAATATGAGACTATGCTATTGATTAACTTAACTCATAAAGTAAGAGTCGCCACCACACTTTTATTGTTTCCAAAGGAAAGGGGAAAAAAGTACGAACAAAACCCGGAGAAGTTTTAAAACAAAACTAATAAAAAGAGAACAAGGGTCTGGGGGTTAGTTATGCAAAGGAAATGTATTAGCATCCTAAACATCCATGGTAACCTCTTTGAAAATGTGAACATTTTAGTTTGAAAAGGGTGTTGTTTGCAAAAGATTGCAGAGATGGGAAAATAAATATTTTTTTATTTATGATTTTTGTGTTTGCCAAGACCTTTTTAAATCTCATGCCTACGTACCAACAAAGTGCAATGGAGGATCAAAACCTTGTAGTTCACGGTAAAAATGAAAAAGGTGTTTGTTTTGACTCATTTTTAATGAAAATACATTTTGTCATTTTAAGGAGAATACTCAACTAGTCACCCACAAGTATGAGAACTTTGTATCATCATGAGAAGGGATCCAACTTGGATAAGGATCAATAAATATACCATTAACTCTCTTAGATGGAAAAGATTTATCATCAATGCTATGGGGATAGGAGAATTATATCTCAACTATGGAAATATCTTATGTCTAATACCTTGAGAAAAGTTTTAAAAGAAAAAGTGCACAAAGGGCACAAAATGATTTGAGTGAGTTATGTTATTTTTAATTCTTTTTGAAATTGGTCTCAATATGCTTAAGATGAATTAACATTTATTAAAAAAAGGTTTTGAAAATCACTTGACAAAAGTCAAGGTTTGTTGAGAAAGTGGTTCAAGTTAAAAAAAACAAGAAGGTTTTGAAAAAGAGAGAAGATTTTAAAAATTAAAGAAAGGGGAGGAGAAGAAGAGACTATCCTAGAACATAAAGTAAAAGTTAGAGAGGAAATATCTAACCAAGAAATAACAAGCTTTATGACATAAGTCAAACAAGAATTCTCTAATTTGGATTAAGCCTCAAGCAAGCCAGAATAAGAAAATGATAATCCATGTATCAGGCAAAACCAGAGTAACCCAACCAAGTCTCCAAAGGAAATCCAAAGTCACATGTACCAGATGGATTCTAAGGTCTCCAATCACAAGTCTCAGAGCAAAGGTTCAGATCCTAATTCTAAGTCCATAACTCCATAACATTGTTAAGGATAGTAACCACAAGTCCATGAATCAGGAGAGTCAAGTTTTTTTTTTAGGTTTTTCTTATTAGTGTTTTCTTTACAAAAATATGAAATAAAATCCCAAGTGGAAAAAGAACAAATGATATAATCACAAATAATATGATATGGAATGATAAATATAAAGTATAAAGTAAATGACATAAAATAAAGAAGCATAAAGTAAATGACTTGGAAATAAAAGTTAATACAAGTAAAGTGTTAGTAAATGATGTTAGTAACCAAAATGAAAGATGGTTTGGTCATTTTTTTGGATAACATTCAACTATTCACTCACAAGCATGAAAATATGAACTTATACATCATTTATGGGAAAGGCTCCAACTTGGATAAAATCAAAAAGTATGCCACTAGCTCCAGCAAATGGAAAAGGAGGAATATTTTCACACAATACCATAAGGAGTATGAGACTTACAATCTCACTTATAAAAATGTAGTTGAAAAGACGCCAAGTGAGAAATACTAAATACATCATAGAAAATAAAAATATTATAAATACAATTCCTGAGATTCGAAACGAGGTCTTTATATATATATATATATATATATATATATATATATATATATATATATATATATATATATATATATATATATATATATATATATATATATATATATATATATATATATATATATATATATATATATATATGACCTCGGCGTTTAAATAAAACTGAGAGAAAATATTTTTAGTAAAATAAAACACGACGCTCTCAGGACATATTCCTATGGTTTTTGAATGTTCGAGGTGAAATCTTCGTCATAAAAAGTCTTATTTATAATAGTGTATGTTCTTTGGCTGCTCTTTTGTAAAGAGAATTTGGGTTTGGTTTACTGATTCTTTTGACATTCAATCTAATATAGATAATTTCTTGGACTGTAATATAGCTATCTGTCGCATCCGCGAAAAACAACCGGCGGGACTCAAATAAAAACACAACACAGAGCCGCCACTGCGCGTTATTTATCCCAAAATAGGGAAAGGAAACGCTCAGAGAAACCTGGAAAGGAAATGGTCTTGCGACCAAAGAGAAAGGGTAAGGGAGTCGGTTACGCAAGGGGAAGGTATTAGCACCCCTCACGTCCGTCGTACTCGACGGGATCCACGTTCTAAAATAAAGAATAGGTTGCTAAAACATCACACACACACACGGGGAACGCAGGTGGGGTTAGGAGAAGGGAGCTCGATAGGACATCGCATCCTATGCCTACATATCTCGTCTGGAACGAGAATCAGAGCCACTGTAGTTCGGCTTACGCACGCCAAACAACACAAAACGCACAAACAGATGGCAAACATGGAGCCCGACAACCACTCGATGGAATTACGTCGGCATCCGAACCAAAACACGCTCAAAAGGGCAAACGTGGAGCCCGACAGCCAATCACTGGGCTTACGTCGGCATCTGAACCAAACACACAATCAGATAACAAGTAAACACACACAAAAAGAAAAAAAGGTTGCCCGGAGTGGTCTCGCACGACCACCTGCCTACATACCTCGTCTGGAACAAGGATCAGGGCGATGTAGTTCCCCCTCAAGGGAAAGAAAATCTAGCCAGAAACCGAGGGAAGACACACTACCAGGGAGCTGGACTCGAGCCTAGTGTTGTCATGCATCGTTACCCTACGTTCAGGTTTCTACCTACTTGCACAATTGCAAACTAATCCTATCCAGGAAAGAAGCAAGCATACAAGCATACAAGCAATTCAAGCATTTCAAGCAAACATGTCAAACAAATATTCACATAGCACACACTATAACCAGTCAAGTGGGCTCAAACAATGGGTTTGACTGCCGAAGCAAGCCATCTGTACATGGGTATTGCTCGCTCTTAACCTTGCCATTACGAGGCTAAGGTGAAGCAGATGAAAAGGTGAAGTGAGGATGAGACCTCACAGCTCTTATCCCTGACCAGGGAGAGCTTCAGACAAAGGAGCGTGGGTCCAGAATGGAGGGACCCTTCTACGCTCAAAGACTCTGACTCGATTGTGCAACAGCACGGGATCTTGGGTTTGTGCCCCAATGCATCAACACACAGCCGTGTGAGCAGAGGGACGACTCACAGAATAGTGGGGGATAGATTGCATATCCCTTGGCTTCCACCAATTGCCTCATAGAGGACTTCACCTGCTTGGCACAAATGTAAACAATCACAAACATCGCCTCTTAAGGAGGACTTCAGACAGTTTGCCCGGCCAAATAACAGACCGGGTCTCCAGACTACATGAAGAATAGAAGTCCTACCTCAAGTGGTTTACACAACCAAGCAGCAGCAAGCAAGTTCTTAAAAGAACTGTAAGCAACTAGATGTACCTGAAAATAATCAAGTATCATCAGTACTCAAACAGACAAACATAAACAGCAAATGTTAATCAATTAATCTATACAGATCAATGCACAACAAGGCAAGCTACAAGCTCAAGCCCAAGCTTCACAACCTACAAAACAAAGTTATATTAGTGTACAAACATTAAACAAACTCAATTGAATTAACTTGATTCAATCTCCTTGAGCATTGTGCTTTTTCATCCTGAAAAATCAAGCAAATGTGAGAAACTAGACCACTAGGCCAAGCCTAGGGTCCAAAAGTGAGAAAAATGTCTAAACAGCAAGGGATATTCAACCAAACTCAAATTAACACAAATAGAAAGCCAAGGCAATTGATCCCATGCTTATATCTTTCACCATATTCATTTCATGACCAAAACAAATCAACTTAGGTCAAACGGAACACCAAATATCCAAACAGAACTATTGCATTCAAAAGCATATCAAATCAATTCCAAAAATCCTCAAATAATTCACACCTAAACAGGACATATTCAAGGTATAGCATGTCAATTCTCAGCTCAATTGGACAAAAGGAACTATGTCAATGAAAATCAAGAAAAACAGACACAAATATTCAAGCTAAACCATAGCATTAACACATGCATTCACTTCAAAAAATCATAAGTCAATGAAAACAATTAAGAAATGAATGGGACCAAAACAGGGATGTCCTACAATGTGTCTACAACCATCATACCAAATTTCATGTTCATTCAATACCATATGAGCATTTCACAAAGATAATACCAACATATGTCACACAAGCTTGCATATTTGACCAACAGAGATGAAAAATACCAATCAAATTGAAAATGCCAAATAAAAATCCAGAAAAATTCACATAGCATCTCAATATATCAATGATCACACATGCAAAATTTCAATCCATTCTAACATCTCTAGGTCATGAAAATAAATCCAGAAAGTTGACCTAGCTAGGTGTGACACAAATTGTCACACCTAGATTCAAAAATTCATAACTCAATCATCAGGTATCCAAAATTCACAAAATTTATATGTAAATCACCAGAAACATGTCTACAATCACCACAAAAAATTTCAAACATTTCTTTTAAGGCATGAGAATTTCACATCAAAAATGGCAAAATGTGTCAAAATGTACCACAAGTCAAACAACCCTAGGTCAAACCAATTTTTCACCAAGCACAATTTCTAAAAATATGCTCATCAAATTCTAGAGAGAAAATGGAAGCTATAGAAAAAATCCTCATATTTTTTGGATTAGCCAATTATTTTTTATGAATTTTCTAATGTTTGTGTAATTTTTTAATAATTATTTGGATTATATTAATTAATTAAAAGTCCAATGGCAAACTGGTAATTACGCGCGCCCAGGTTCAAAACGCACAGCTTCATTTTTACGCTGGCATCTCGTGATTGGCCAGAAACGGCGCTAAACACAAATTCAAACTGGCATTGCATGTGGACGGATCAAACACGCTTTTTCTCCAGAAAATTCATCATCATCTTCATCGATTTTCCAGAATTAGGATGAACACGAAGAACATCAAACTTCCATCAAAATTCACAAACGAACATGCGTTGGAAAGGTCTCATCCTCAAGATCTCAAATATGCAAACGATTTCAACTAATTCTTCCTAAATTCTTTGGGTCGAGCAAATTAGGTTTTGGTGTTCTAACTAAAATTCATCATAACTTCCTCTACGTTTCACCATTTCTAAAACCAAAGGTATCACGATGATCTACATGAAACATACTTCAAAACGCATATAAGCATTAAAGCAATGGTGAGATTCGAAAATTCACCTTACTTCGAAGGCAGCGATGAATTTGAAGATGTTTGAGCCTCCTGATCCAAAACAGATTGAGAATGATGATGTGTGAAGTGAGTGAAGTGCTCAGGTTCGATTGAACTTGCTCCTAGTACACGAATTCCTCAATTCACCATTGATGCATCATATGTGAACAGTCGCGTGTGATGCTCCTTTGATCTTGATTTCCAAAAACAGTTGCAGAAGAAGTTGAATAGAGATGGCAGCAAAAGGAATTTTCGAGTTTGATGAAGAATTGGAAGAGATTGATGAAATTTTCCTTGATGTGTTCTTGAGAGAAATTGAGAAAATGGAGGGAAAAGAGATCTTGATTTTGATGATTGTGAAATTGTGATTCTGTTACAAGTTAGTTATGATTAGGCTTTTGTATCTCATCTTAATCCACACTCTAATCACCTTAATTAACCAAATGCCAATGATTAGTAAAATGTCACTTTCCAAACTAGGGGCAAAATGGTAATTGCATATGCCAGCTCATTGACAGCTCAATGCCAGCTCACACACTCTCAAAATGACATGTGTGAGCTGTTGCAACTTGTCTCATGTTCATTGGATGTGTATTTCTCATTTTCCACATGTGATGGCACTTTGTTCATTTTTCCAAGTTCATTTCAAAAGCCAATTCTCAAACCACAAGGCCTTGGCATGTTATGAGTATTCCAACAATTTTCAAATGCTATTTGTGAAGTGTTGCAAAAATCCCCATTCAAAAATTCCCATTATTTCTCAAGTTGGACAATTTTGCCCCTGGACTTTTAACTGTACAGTTGAAATTTGACTTTTTGCATTGACCATTTTTGATGAAATCCAATTATGCACCATGAAAGTACATGTCAAATGGAGTTTGTGCATAAAAAGATCACCCAATTTGGACACTCCATGTGGAAGTTATGCCCCCCTGATTATGGGTCATTTTTGAAATTGACTGGACCATAACTTGCCAACCATACATGGGATTTTCAAGTTCTTGGACTTTTTGGAAAGTTGAGACCAAGATCTACAACTTTCATGTTGAACAAATTTTCATTTGAAGCTTCCTTGGACATGTAATTTTGAGGTCAAAAACTTTCCATTTTTGGAAACTTCCATTACAAGTCACTTGCTATTTTTGGCAATTTCTGTTCTGACTTTATTTTCTCCATTCTTGAGCTTTGAAATGTCAAATAACACTTGTTCCAACATGAATGAAGTGTATCCAACTCTCTCCCACCTCCAAATCCATTAAATCATGCACAGTTGACCACAGTTGACTTTTTCACTGACAGATGAATTTGGCAATGCATAGATCAATCTGAGCTCCAATCCTCTGATGACATGGCTCAAGGGTGAAACCCTAGCCTCAACAAGCTCCATAAAATCATGGAATGATCCTCATATCCATTATAGACCCCATCTCCTAATCATGCCCTGATTGGCCCAATGCAACTGATTAGGGTTGACCAGTGGTCAAAACCCTAATCTCAAGGAATCTGCTTCAACACTTGATGATGACAAACCATGATGATGATGTATCACTTCAATCAAGATGAAGACCAATATCTTTGAGAACCACAAAACCCTAATTCACAGCCCAATCCTCAGATGGCCAATGACCAGTCCAATGAAACCCTAGCTTGCACTTAACCTTCTCATCTTCTGATCAAGACTTGGGAGAATGGCTTGCACCATGTAACCACATGATATGCAATATGCAATGCCTAATGACCTAGAAATGATATGCAATATGCTATGCTAGTCCCAAGAGAGGAGGGCAAATTTTGAGATGTTACAGCTGCCCCTATTCAATCCACTGTGAACCTGTCGATATGAACAGACTCGGCTTTCAGATGATCAGGATGAAGAGTGATTGAATACCAAGAACAGACGAACAATTTGCACTCTGATGGGATAATAATTAACAACGCCTGTCAGAATCGGCGAAGAAACAATCTTGAAGAAGAATCCGTCTGGAACGGAGAAATCGGCCTGAACACCACACATCCGCTGGGGATTATTATTCCTTTCTTTTTTATGCTTTTCTTGAACCCCAAAGTTTTCTCTATTTTTTTCCATTTTCTTGGACCCCGAATACCACTTTGGTCTGAACACCTCTTCGGTCTGGATACCACTTCGGTCTGGATACCACTTCGGTCTGGATACCGGGAAACTGGCCGGATTGCCGCAAGCTGCATCGATCTAATCATCGTGAGCTTCTTCGATCTGGAAATCGGAAACTGGCCGGAGTGCCACAAGTTCTTCGTCCTGGCTGTTGAGAACCTCTTCGATCTGGAAATCGGAAACTGGCCGGAGTGCCACAAGTTCTTCGTCCTGACTGTTGAGAACCTCTTCGATCTGGAAATCGGAAACTGGCCGGATTGCCGCAAGCTGCATCGATCTAATCATCGTGAGCTTCTTCGATCTGGAAATCGGAAACTGGCCGGAATGCCACAAGTTCTTCGTCCTGACTGTTGAGAACCTCTTCAATCTGGAAATCGGAAACTGGCCGGAGTGCCACAAGTTCTTCGTCCTGACTGTTGAGAACCTCTTCGATCTGGAAATCGGAAACTGGCCGGAGTGCCACAAGTTCTTCGTCCTGATGGTTGAGAACTTCTTCGATCTGGAAATCGGAAACTGGCCGGAATGCCACAACGACCCATGCTGAGGATGACAAGCCCTGAGCCGACTGCTCTATATTCAACCCTGGCAGACAAACACTTCGCGTTTAGCTGGGGATTATCTTCTTTCTTGTTTTTCTTGAACCCCGAAACTTTCTTGATTAACATTCCCATTTCTGCTCGACAGAAACTTACCCTCCAGTATCGTACTACTGGGGAATATCCTTGATTAAAACCATGATGCTAGACTCCTCGGAGTAACACCTTCACTGTCTGATAAAACCAATCCTCAAGCGGTAACCACGGCTTGAATCGCACTGATCGCGTAACGTCCTCTGATTTTATTTCCATCTCTGTCCGACGGAAACATTTCCTCCAATATCGCACTACTGGGGAACATTGCTGATCTGACGTCATGATGCTAAACTCCACAGAGTAACATCTTCGCTTTCTGGCACAACCACCTCTCAAACGGTAACCACGGCTTGAGACTAGCTCTATGCTTGCAACAATGATGCATGATCTTTTTCTACGTAATGCTCCATAATTATGGAAATGCTACGCGATTTATTATTTTTTCTATGCAATATGTTATGCTTATGTACATGATGAATGCATAAAAAAAATATCCCCCTCAAGGGACTCTTCTAGGAAGCACGAGACACTCTGCTGAGGAACTCGCCATTGCTCCAACTCCACCCTGCTGGGGAATAGCACTGCTGTTGGGGAATAGGCAACCCTTGCTGGGGAAGAACCTCCTTTGCACCCAATCCGCTCGGGAAACTGCTGGGGATAAGCACCACCAACGCTCTGTGGGGATACAACAGTCTTCGATTTGCTGAGGATATAAATCTCAACTCTGCTACGAGAAACCCTCACAGATACCTGACGACTTCACTGGGGAAATGCTCACAGATAGCTCTGCTGGGAAAACAGCAACCTCCAGGCCTGTCGACTGGGGAAGCCTCGATCTGACACCTGCTGGGGATGACCATCCTGACCCTGCTAGGGAAACGAATGCTACTCCGCTGGGGACAACCCATGCAATCCACACGCAGGATACACTCAGCTGGGGATACAGATATCAGTCTGCTACGGAAAATTGTCCAATCCACTGGTAGGATGAACACTGCTGGAGATATATTTCATTGAAACCCGCTCCACTCGGGGATAACAACCTTCATACCTGGCTGCTGAGGAAACATCAATTACCTGCCGGGGATAACCATCTCGACTCGGCTAAGGGATCCATAGACCTTGGATCTGCTGGGCAGTTGATCTTCCGATTTTGCTTGGGGACCTAGCTGGGAAATGAGAAAAGTTGGTATAGAACACCCGTCGACTCGTCGAACCAGTATCCGCCTCCCAATCCCGTATCGGCTTTCCACTTTTGAGAACTCCCAGACTCGTCTGGACCCTTTTCTGCTCCATCATCTTGTATTCCCAATCGCTCCGTGCTCGACGAAAAGCGAACTCCTAGGGACTATACAGACTTTTCAATCTTCCGACTTTGAAGAGTCTTCTTGATTAATTCCAAAGGTCGTCGGACGTCCCTCGTCGTTCCTTCATTGTTCTCCAACCGGCTTATCCCTGATCGGACTCTGCGGGGAATCTCTACAGACTTTCCAATCTTCCGATTTTGAAGAGTCTTCTTGATTATCATCAAGGATCATCGTACGTCTCAACGTCACTTCGTCGTTCTTTCATTCATTCGTTCCTGAGCGAACTCTCTGGGGATCTATTACAAAGCTTCCACATCACAACCTGCAAGTGAGTGAAAATATCTAACAGTACCTGCAAAACAGACCGTCAGATAAAACCGTGCCCCAGGCGTGTCAAGATTTCAACACTTGGGTCACTCAACCTTCCAAATAAGATTTCAAGCTTTCCATCTTATAAACATGCATTGGAAGGGAACCTGTACGTCTTAAAATGCAAGATTCTTTATCAAAATAATCGGATGTTTTTGCAATCAAAGCGGTAATGAAAACAAAAAACAAAATTATTTGACTGAATTTGCATTTTATTGACTGAAAAAGGTGTGGCTCAAATGAGCAATACAAAAGAAGCAATTCCTGAAAAGAGGTAATTGCACAAAAGGAAAAATCTATCCTAATGGCAATGTGAAACCCGCAATCTCATCGAGTTCCAACTCGGTTACACCCCATATGTCCTCAGACTCTCCGTGCTTTCTGCCTTCTGAACAAGACGATTCTGATTGATCCCTACCGGGTATTATCCATGATGCTTTAACCAAAGCGCAAACGATCATGCCAGACGCAGTTGTTCACTTCAATCCCTCTTTTGCCTGGACCGCCCTTTCGGGTTTTCAGTCCACCGGGATACCCTTTTTTGTCCAAGTCGCCTTTTCAGGTTTTCGACTTGCCGGGTGTACAGTTTTTCATTTTATCCCTAATTTTTGCCCGAACCTTTTCTTTCTGTTTTTGGTTCGCCGGGATGTCCATTTTTGCCTGGACTATTTTGTTCTTTTCGTCCAGCGGGTCAATTACACGAAGTATTTTTTAACTGCGTCCGCATTCACAGGGGATGGAAAATCCTCGCCATCCATGGTTGTTAACAACAAGGCTCCGCCAGAGAAAACCTTCTTGACCACGAATGGACCTTCATAATTGGGTGTCCATTTGCCCCTTCGATCGTTTTGAGGAGGAAGGATCCTTTTCAGCACCATATCACCCACGTGATATACCCGAGGTCGTACATTTCTGTCAAAAGCACGCTTCATTCTTTGCTGGTATAATTGCCCATGACAGATGGTCGCTAGCCTCTTTTCTTCTATCAGGCTCAACTCTTCGTACTGGGTCCTTACCCATTCAGCCTCTTGCAATTTCACGTCCATCAGGACTCTCAAAGAGGGAATCTGAACTTCAACAGGTAGCACAGCTTCCATCCCATATACTAATGAGAAAGGAGTTTCCCCAGTAGACGCACCGAGGTTCGATACCCATGCAATGCAAACGGCAACATCTCATGCCAGTCTCTGTAGGTTACCACCATTTCCTGCCCAATCACGCCGTCGGTGCATTCAAATGTTATCTGGGCAACAAAAGCTCCTTCACCTTAACCTCCCCATCAGACATCAGAATCCGTTCGGATTCAGGGTCAGGCCCCTCCTCCGGGATCGGTCACTCTCAATCTTTCGATTAGAGCACCTCGAGATGTCCTCATCAGGGAATTCAAACTTCATCGGTTGATCATCCTCAATGGGTTGCTGAGCGATGTAATCAGACAATACACCCCTTTATTGCTTTCTGAGAGTATCACGAATCAGTCAACATTCTTTTGCTCTTTCGCAACCCGTCCGGTTAATGCTGGATTTTTCAGAAATCTACCTGATCAGATCCATCTCGAAATCCACAAAGTGGTATGAATCAGCACATACTGTCTCAGTCGGCGAGCAGCCTATGCCAAAGTACAACAAGCTTTCTCGAACAGTGAATGTATTGTTTCACAGTCGGTAAACTTTTTGCTAAGGTAAATTGCTTGCTCTTTTCGACAAGACTAGTCATGCTGACCCAATACACCTCGTAGACCCCTCGAAGGCCGTCAAGTACAGATTGACAATTGCTCCTTCCACAGGAGACATCGGAATCAGAGGTTCCTGCAACTTATCCTTTTATTTTTTCAATGCCCTTTGGCAATCATTATTTCACCTGACCGTTTGATCTCTTTTCAACAACTTGAACATTGGTTCACACGTGGCTGTTAGATGAGATGTGAACCATGACAGGTAGTTCAATCTTTCTAAGAAACCACGAACCTCTTTCTTTCTTTCTCGGTTCAGGCGTTTCTCTCATATTTTCTTTTACTTTACTATTTTTTTTTTTTTTTGCAGGATGAACCTCGATTCCCCTCTTACAACGAACCCCAGTATCTTACCGGCCCGCACTCTGACAGTGCACTTATTCGAATTCAACCTCAGTTTGAATTATCTCAACCAGTCAAACGACTTGCCCCGGTCTGCCAGATGCCCTTCTTCTGTTTGGGACTTTGCTATCATGTCATAGCATTTGATTTCATGACGAATCATATCATGAAACAAAGTCACCATAGCTCTCTGATGAGTAGCACCGGCGTTCCGCTTCTCTAGAGGACAGTCTTCTCTCCATGGTAGCTTGTGCACAATGATATCGGTGTTCAACCCTGGCATATCCTGACATGACCAGGCGAAGTTATCCACATGTCCCTTCAACAGGACTACCATTCTGCTCTCGACTCGCCTCTGAAACGGCCCCAATTTCCTATTTCCTTCCTGACCTCGGCGGTGCTTGGAATAACAATCTCAACCCGCTTCACGTGCGGCTGAATCACCTTCTCCTCTTGTTTTGACAACCTGGCTAATTCCAGCAGATCACAATCTTCTTTGCCTTATTCTTCGGCATGATAGCTCGGTTTATCGAAGTCATATGAGGTGTAACCAAATTGTTATCAACGAGATCCGGAGAATTATTTTTTGATATCGGAACAAGACAAATCAAAAAGAGAAAAAAGAAAATAAACATTGCCATTTTTATTTGTTTTTTAAACTGCAAAAATAAATGAAAAACAGGGAACATCGCTTTTTGACAGAAAAACATCCATTTATTAATGATGCAGAAAATGCAAATTTAAACATGAGGTGGCCCTTACAATGGACCATTACGTGTCGGGCAACACGTATGGCTTTCATGCAAATAAAACTGAGAAACAAGAAATATTACTCTTCCGGACGAGTGTCAGTGCTGATCTTTTTTAGGCCTTCCAGTTTCCTGGTACACACGATTTTATCCATTGATCAATCTCCCAGTCACTGTCAGTTTCTTTACCCACTGTATAGGCGTGATCTGAATCTAGCATTCCGGCACTGACAAAGGTGAACGACGGACGACGTCCTCTGTTCTGCTCAGACGAGTCTTGACCTGGATGATAACCAACCCCAAACATATCCGCCTTTACCACAATGCCTATGATTTGCCCCCAGCCTGGGATCCCTCCATTTCTCACTACTTCTACTGCCTGCTTGTAAGAAGAAATGGACGGCCTTTCCTCTTTCTCAATACCAACGGCATTTCCCACCTTGACGGTTTCAACTGCCAGATTGGGTGCTTTACACCTCACATCGTCCATTTCTACTTCAATTATTCCTTGAATTGTTTCCCTCATCATTGCACGCCCCTTCGTGGCGACAGCCGCGCAACAGTCATCAACACGAGGGAAAGCTCCACTTTTTGTTGGACGTTTTGGGACCACAGACATTGGCATTCTTAACTGATGCTTCTCAATCACCTCTATCCCTTTCTTGTTCTTCGACATCAGTTTCACTTTTACAGGACCAGGCCTTGTCGCGGGGTTAGCACTATCATCTGTCGTCGGTGCAAAGTTGATTGCCTTAGAATCCACCAAGTCTTGGACCACATGCTTAAAAGCTTTGCAATCCTCAACATGATGTCCGGGTGCCCCAGCATGGAACTCGCACCTGACATTCTCATCATAACTGGCAGGCCTCTGATCAGGTTTCAACAGAGTCAACATCCTCGGCTGCACCAACCCCATATCCTTCAACCTTTTAAACAGCGAGGCGTAAGTCACAGACGGCTTATTGAAATGACGATCTGTCGTCCTCCTTCTCACTTGGCCCACAACTCTCTGTGTCCTCTGTTGAGGTGGTGATTGCCGCTGTTGTGCAGATGAATCACCAACAGGAATGGTTACGGTGGCGGCATAAGGGTGGTAACGATCCTTACCGCATTCTCTTCTAGTCTGCGCACCACCTGATTCAACCTTCTTCTTGGGCTGACCACTGTCAAGGGATTTCTTCACTACAGAGCCAGAGGGATTTGTTACTTCGGATGACAGAGCCTTTCCCTGAACTTTCTCCTTGATCATCCAGCCCTCAATCCTTTCCAATCTCTCGGCCATGGCTTTCTGCCCCAAGGCAAGCCCTTGCACAACACTGAACAAATCCCTCACCATCTCTTTCAGTTCGAGGATGTCGGCGTTGGGAAGATCCATCAGTTTGGAGTTGTTGCCCCTAGCAGGATATCTGAGCAAACAAGCTATGCGCACCGGTTGACACCTACAAAACAACAAATGGGTTAATATGCATGAATGCAACGTCTATCCATATGAGGAAGATTCTGTCTTTTGATCCTGGTTTCATCGAGACAGATAACATTTTGACATCCACATTCTGAAATTCAAGATGTCTCTCAACCAGATTCTCAATCAATAATACTCCCCATATGGCTAGACGTAGGTTCGATGCAGATGAATGCAAAATGAGAATGATGCAGATGTAATGCACTGTGCCATCCTCCAAGTCATCTGATCATCTGTTGCACTGAGCCACAACCCTGATCTCTGAACCGATCACAACCATCTGAGGGAACATGCAACCACAAATCCAACTCAAGGGTTCCGAAATAAACGGAAGACTGATACACCATCATCATCATCTGACAATCTCTGAGCAGATACCCAATAACCTCTGAATCGGCCCGGGGAATCCTGAAATAAACGGATCCCCACTGATAAATAACACGGCCCGGGGAATCCTGAAATAAACGGATCCCCACTGATAAATCACGGACAACACTCCGGCGTCACGGCAATAAATGACCATAAATCCGACTTATAAATAGGACTCTGATACACGGAACAAAAAGTCACCATCTGAGTCACCATCTGAACATGCATCTGTAAGAATTATCCCTCCCCTCACAGGTAAATTCTAATCAGGTCATCCTAAGGCGGATAATAGTCTCGACAATCGGGCAGAGATACTCAATGGGTTTGCCCTTTCGGGTGTGCCATTGTAGCTCTCCTGAGATCGTCTAAACCAAAGATCCGGGAAATGATCGGTCACCAGAGTCAACAGCTCAAATGACGTAACTCAACCAAAGTGGAATATTCCACAACGGAAAGCACTATCAGATGAACCTCGTCCGGCTTGTGGTATGTCACGTTGCAACATTATGCTGATTTAGCAAATGAGGAACGTGAGACCCACACTAATCCTAGGTGTATGCTCGGGCCTGGGTTTTAGCCCCACTCAGAACACCCACCCCAAAACAGAGGAATCACCTGCACAGAGGATAGCAACATGATAGTATGATGCATGCAAATATTTATGCAAATATACACATTGTCAGAATAATAAATGCAATAAATAAAGCAAAACAAGCAACCTAAACTATCCTAGAACGCTAGGAAGGACTCGCTTAGGGAAGATGGACCAGCACAGGTCTACATCCGTATTTCCCCAGCAGAGTCGCCAGCTGTCGCATCCGCGAAAAAACAACCGGCGGGACTCAAATAAAAACACAACACAGAGCCGCCACTGCGCGTTATTTATCCCAAAATAGGGAAAGGAAACGCTCAGAGAAACCTGGAAAGGAAATGGTCTTGCGACCAAAGAGAAAGGGTAAGGGAGTCGGTTACGCAAGGGGAAGGTATTAGCACCCCTCACGTCCGTCGTACTCGACGGGATCCACGTTCTAAAATAAAGAATAGGTTGCTAAAACATCACACACACACATGGGGAACGCAGGTGGGGTTAGGAGAAGGGAGCTCGATAGGACATCGCATCCTATGCCTACATATCTCGTCTGGAACGAGAATCAGAGCCACTGTAGTTCGGCTTACGCACGCCAAACAACACAAAACGCACAAACAGATGGCAAACATGGAGCCCGACAACCACTCGATGGAATTACGTTGGCATCCGAACCAAAACACGCTCAAAAGGGCAAACGTGGAGCCCGACAGCCAATCACTGGGCTTACGTCGGCATCCGAACCAAACACACAATCAGATAACAAGTAAACACACACAAAAAGAAAAAAAGGTTGCCCGGAGTGGTCTCGCACGACCACCTGCCTACATACCTCGTCTGGAACAAGGATCAGGGCGATGTAGTTCCCCCTCAAGGGAAAGAAAATCTAGCCAGAAACCGAGGGAAGACACACTACCAGGGAGCTGGACTCGAGCCTAGTGTTGTCATGCATCGTTACCCTACGTTCAGGTTTCTACCTACTTGCACAATTGCAAACTAATCCTATCCAGGAAAGAAGCAAGCATACAAGCATACAAGCAATTCAAGCATTTCAAGCAAACATGTCAAACAAATATTCACATAGCACACACTATAACCAGTCAAGTGGGCTCAAACAATGGGTTTGACTGCCGAAGCAAGCCATCTGTACATGGGTATTGCTCGCTCTTAACCTTGCCATTACGAGGCTAAGGTGAAGCAGATGAAAAGGTGAAGTGAGGATGAGACCTCACAGCTCTTATCCCTGACCAGGGAGAGCTTCAGACAAAGGAGCGTGGGTCCAGAATGGAGGGACCCTTCTACGCTCAAAGACTCTGACTCGATTGTGCAACAGCACGGGATCTTGGGTTTGTGCCCCAATGCATCAACACACAGCCGTGTGAGCAGAGGGACGACTCACAGAATAGTGGGGGATAGATTGCATATCCCTTGGCTTCCACCAATTGCCTCATAGAGGACTTCACCTGCTTGGCACAAATGTAAACAATCACAAACATTGCCTCTTAAGGAGGACTTCAGACAGTTTGCCCGGCCAAATAACAGACCGGGTCTCCAGACTACATGAAGAATAGAAGTCCTACCTCAAGTGGTTTACACAACCAAGCAGCAGCAAGCAAGTTCTTAAAAGAACTGTAAGCAACTAGATGTACCTGAAAATAATCAAGTATCATCAGTACTCAAACAGACAAACATAAACAGCAAATGTTAATCAATTAATCTATACAGATCAATGCACAACAAGGCAAGCTACAAGCTCAAGCCCAAGCTTCACAACCTACAAAACAAAGTTATATTAGTGTACAAACATTAAACAAACTCAATTGAATTAACTTGATTCAATCTCCTTGAGCATTGTGCTTTTTCATCCTGAAAAATCAAGCAAATGTGAGAAACTAGACCACTAGGCCAAGCCTAGGGTCCAAAAGTGAGAAAAATGTCTAAACAGCAAGGGATATTCAACCAAACTCAAATTAACACAAATAGAAAGCCAAGGCAATTGATCCCATGCTTATATCTTTCACCATATTCATTTCATGACCAAAACAAATCAACTTAGGTCAAACGGAACACCAAATATCCAAACAGAACTATTGCACTCAAAAGCATATCAAATCAATTCCAAAAATCCTCAAATAATTCACACCTAAACAGGACATATTCAAGGTATAGCATGTCAATTCTCAGCTCAATTGGACAAAAGGAACTATGTCAATGAAAATCAAGAAAAACAGACACAAATATTCAAGCTAAACCATAGCATCAACACATGCATTCACTTCAAAAAATCATAAGTCAATGAAAACAATTAAGAAATGAATGGGACCAAAACAGGGATGTCCTACAATGTGTCTACAACCATCATACCAAATTTCATGTTCATTCAATACCATATGAGCATTTCACAAAGATAATACCAACATATGTCACACAAGCTTGCATATTTGACCAACAGAGATGAAAAATACCAATCAAATTGAAAATGCCAAATAAAAATCCAGAAAAATTCACATAGCATCTCAACATATCAATGATCACACATGCAAAATTTCAATCCATTCTAACATCTCTAGGTCATGAAAATAAATCCAGAAAGTTGACCTAGCTAGGTGTGACACAAATTGTCACACCTAGATTCAAAAATTCATAACTCAATCATCAGGTATCCAAAATTCACAAAATTTATATGTAAATCACCAGAAACATGTCTGCAATCACCACAAAAAATTTCAAACATTTCTTTTAAGGCATGAGAATTTCACATCAAAAATGGCAAAATGTGTCAAAATGTACCACAAGTCAAACAACCCTAGGTCAAACCAATTTTTCACCAAGCACAATTTCTAAAAATATGCTCATCAAATTCTAGAGAGAAAATGGAAGCTATAGAAAAAATCCTCATATTTTTTGGATTAGCCAATTATTTTTTATGAATTTTCTAATGTTTGTGTAATTTTTAATAATTATTTGGATTATATTAATTAATTAAAAGTCCAATGGCAAACTGGTAATTACGCGCGCCCAGGTTCAAAACGCACAGCTTCATTTTTACGCTGGCATCTCGTGATTGGCCAGAAACGGCGCTAAACACAAATTCAAACTGGCATTGCATGTGGACGGATCAAACACGCTTTTTCTCCAGAAAATTCATCATCATCTTCATCGATTTTCCAGAATTAGGATGAACACGAAGAACATCAAACTTCCATCAAAATTCACAAACGAACATGCGTTGGAAAGGTCTCATCCTCAAGATCTCAAATATGCAAACGATTTCAACTAATTCTTCCTAAATTCTTTGGGTCGAGCAAATTAGGTTTTGGTGTTCTAACTAAAATTCATCATAACTTCCTCTACGTTTCACCATTTCTAAAACCAAAGGTATCACGATGATCTACATGAAACATACTTCAAAACACATATAAGCATTAAAGCAATGGTGAGATTCGAAAATTCACCTTACTTCGAAGGCAGCGATGAATTTGAAGATGTTTGAGCCTCCTGATCCAAAACAGATTGAGAATGATGATGTGTGAAGTGAGTGAAGTGCTCAGGTTCGATTGAACTTGCTCCTAGTACACGAATTCCTCAATTCACCATTGATGCATCATATGTGAACAGTCGCGTGTGATGCTCCTTTGATCTTGATTTCCAAAAACAGTTGCAGAAGAAGTTGAATAGAGATGGCAGCAAAAGGAATTTTCGAGTTTGATGAAGAATTGGAAGAGATTGATGAAATTTTCCTTGATGTGTTCTTGAGAGAAATTGAGAAAATGGAGGGAAAAGAGATCTTGATTTTGATGATTGTGAAATTGTGATTCTGTTACAAGTTAGTTATGATTAGGCTTTTGTATCTCATCTTAATCCACACTCTAATCACCTTAATTAACCAAATGCCAATGATTAGTAAAATGTCACTTTCCAAACTAGGGGCAAAATGGTAATTGCATATGCCAGCTCATTGACAGCTCAATGCCAGCTCACACACTCTCAAAATGACATGTGTGAGCTGTTGCAACTTGTCTCATGTTCATTGGATGTGTATTTCTCATTTTCCACATGTGATGGCACTTTGTTCATTTTTCCAAGTTCATTTCAAAAGCCAATTCTCAAACCACAAGGCCTTGGCATGTTATGAGTATTCCAACAATTTTCAAATGCTATTTGTGAAGTGTTGCAAAAATCCCCATTCAAAAATTCCCATTATTTCTCAAGTTGGACAATTTTGCCCCTGGACTTTTAACTGTACAGTTGAAATTTGACTTTTTGCATTGACCATTTTTGATGAAATCCAATTATGCACCATGAAAGTACATGTCAAATGGAGTTTGTGCATAAAAAGATCACCCAATTTGGACACTCCATGTGGAAGTTATGCCCCCCTGATTATGGGTTATTTTTGAAATTGACTGGACCATAACTTGCCAACCATACATGGGATTTTCAAGTTCTTGGACTTTTTGGAAAGGTGAGACCAAGATCTACAACTTTCATGTTGAACAAATTTTCATTTGAAGCTTCCTTGGACATGTAATTTTGAGGTCAAAAACTTTCCATTTTTGGAAACTTCCATTACAAGTCACTTGCTATTTTTGGCAATTTCTGTTCTGACTTTATTTTCTCCATTCTTGAGCTTTGAAATGTCAAATAACACTTGTTCCAACATGAATGAAGTGTATCCAACTCTCTCCCACCTCCAAATCCATTAAATCATGCACAGTTGACCACAGTTGACTTTTTCACTAACAGATGAATTTGGCAATGCATAGATCAATCTGAGCTCCAATCCTCTGATGACATGGCTCAAGGGTGAAACCCTAGCCTCAACAAGCTCCATAAAATCATGGAATGATCCTCATATCCATTATAGACCCCATCTCCTAATCATGCCCTGATTGGCCCAATGCAACTGATTAGGGTTGACCAGTGGTCAAAACCCTAATCTCAAGGAATCTGCTTCAACACTTGATGATGACAAACCATGATGATGATGTATCACTTCAATCAAGATGAAGACCAATATCTTTGAGAACCACAAAACCCTAATTCACAACCCAATCCTCAGATGGCCAATGACCAGTCCAATGAAACCCTAGCTTGCACTTAACCTTCTCATCTTCTGATCAAGACTTGCGAGAATGGCTTGCACCATGTAACCACATGATATGCAATATGCAATGCCTAATGACCTAGAAATGATATGCAATATGCTATGCTAGTCCCAAGAGAGGAGGGCAAATTTTGAGATGTTACAGCTGCCCCTATTCAATCCACTGTGAACCTGTCGATATGAACAGACTCGGCTTTCAGATGATCAGGATGAAGAGTGATTGAATACCAAGAACAGACGAACAATTTGCACTCTGATGGGATAATAATTAACAACGCCTGTCAGAATCGGCGAAGAAACAATCTTGAAGAAGAATCCGTCTGGAACGGAGAAATCAGCCTGAACACCACACATCCGCTGGGGATTATT
This sequence comes from Lathyrus oleraceus, assembly GCF_024323335.1. Taxonomy (NCBI): domain Eukaryota; kingdom Viridiplantae; phylum Streptophyta; class Magnoliopsida; order Fabales; family Fabaceae; genus Lathyrus; species Lathyrus oleraceus. Next base: position 341,807,073 of record NC_066579.1, read on the forward strand.
ATTCCTTTCTTTTTTATGCTTTTCTTGAACCCCAAAGTTTTCTCTATTTTTTTCCATTTTCTTGGACCCCGAATACCACTTTGGTCTGAACACCTCTTCGGTCTGGATACCACTTCGGTCTGGATACCACTTCGGTCTGGATACCGGGAAACTGGCCGGATTGCCGCAAGCTGCATCGATCTAATCATCGTGAGCTTCTTCGATCTGGAAATCGGAAACTGGCCGGAGTGCCACAAGTTCTTCGTCCTGGCTGTTGAGAACCTCTTCGATCTGGAAATCGGAAACTGGCCGGAGTGCCACAAGTTCTTCGTCCTGACTGTTGAGAACCTCTTCGATCTGGAAATCGGAAACTGGCCGGATTGCCGCAAGCTGCATCGATCTAATCATCGTGAGCTTCTTCGATCTGGAAATCGGAAACTGGCCGGAATGCCACAAGTTCTTCGTCCTGACTGTTGAGAACCTCTTCAATCTGGAAATCGGAAACTGGCCGGAGTGCCACAAGTTCTTCGTCCTGACTGTTGAGAACCTCTTCGATCTGGAAATCGGAAACTGGCCGGAGTGCCACAAGTTCTTCGTCCTGATGGTTGAGAACTTCTTCGATCTGGAAATCGGAAACTGGCCGGAATGCCACAACGACCCATGCTGAGGATGACAAGCCCTGAGCCGACTGCTCTATATTCAACCCTGGCAGACAAACACTTCGCGTTTAGCTGGGGATTATCTTCTTTCTTGTTTTTCTTGAACCCCAAAACTTTCTTGATTAACATTCCCATTTCTGCTCGACAGAAACTTACCCTCCAGTATCGTACTACTGGGGAATATCCTTGATTAAAACCATGATGCTAGACTCCTCGGAGTAACACCTTCACTGTCTGATAAAACCAATCCTCAAGCGGTAACCACGGCTTGAATCGCACTGATCGCGTAACGTCCTCTGATTTTATTTCCATCTCTGTCCTACGGAAACATTTCCTCCAATATCGCACTACTGGGGAACATTGCTGATCTGACGTCATGATGCTAAACTCCACAGAGTAACATCTTCGCTTTCTGGCACAACCACCTCTCAAACGGTAACCACGGCTTGAGACTAGCTCTATGCTTGCAACAATGATGCATGATCTTTTTCTACGTAATGCTCCATAATTATGGAAATGCTACGCGATTTATTATTTTTTCTATGCAATATGCTATGCTTATGTACATGATGAATGCATAAAAAAAATATCCCCCTCAAGGGACTCTTCTAGGAAGCACGAGACACTCTGCTGAGGAACTCGCCATTGCTCCAACTCCACCCTGCTGGGGAATAGCACTGCTGTTGGGGAATAGGCAACCCTTGCTGGGGAAGAACCTCCTTTGCACCCAATCCGCTCGGGAAACTGCTGGGGATAAGCACCACCAACGCTCTGTGGGGATACAACAGTCTTCGATTTGCTGAGGATATAAATCTCAACTCTGCTTCGAGAAACCCTCACAGATACCTGACGACTTCACTGGGGAAATGCTCACAGATAGCTCTGCTGGGAAAACAGCAACCTCCAGGCCTGTCGACTGGGGAAGCCTCGATCTGACACCTGCTGGGGATGACCATCCTGACCCTGCTAGGGAAACGAATGCTACTCCGCTGGGGACAACCCATGCAATCCACACGCAGGATACACTCAGCTGGGGATACAGATATCAGTCTGCTACGGAAAATTGTCCAATCCACTGGTAGGATGAACACTGCTGGAGATATATTTCATTGAAACCCGCTCCACTCGGGGATAACAACCTTCATACCTGGCTGCTGAGGAAACATCAATTACCTGCCGGGGATAACCATCTCGACTCGGCTAAGGGATCCATAGACCTTGGATCTGCTGGGCAGTTGATCTTCCGATTTTGCTTGGGGACCTAGCTGGGAAATGAGAAAAGTTGGTATAGAACACCCGTCGACTCGTCGAACCAGTATCCGCCTCCCAATCCCGTATCGGCTTTCCACTTTTGAGAACTCCCAGACTCGTCTGGACCCTTTTCTGCTCCATCATCTTGTATTCCCAATCGCTCCGTGCTCGACGAAAAGCGAACTCCTAGGGACTATACAGACTTTTCAATCTTCCGACTTTGAAGAGTCTTCTTGATTAATTCCAAAGGTCGTCGGACGTCCCTCGTCGTTCCTTCATTGTTCTCCAACCGGCTTATCCCTGATCGGACTCTGCGGGGAATCTCTACAGACTTTCCAATCTTCCGATTTTGAAGAGTCTTCTTGATTATCATCAAGGATCATCGTACGTCTCAACGTCACTTCGTCGTTCTTTCATTCATTCGTTCCTGAGCGAACTCTCTGGGGATCTGTTACAAAGCTTCCAAATCACAACCTGCAAGTGAGTGAAAATATCTAACAGTACCTGCAAAACAGACCGTCAGATAAAACCGTGCCCCAGGCGTGTCAAGATTTCAACACTTGGGTCACTCAACCTTCCAAATAAGATTTCAAGCTTTCCATCTTATAAACATGCATTGGAAGGGAACCTGTACGTCTTAAAATGCAAGATTCTTTATCAAAATAATCGGATGTTTTTGCAATCAAAGCGGTAATGAAAACAAAAAACAAAATTATTTGACTGAATTTGCATTTTATTGACTGAAAAAGGTGTGGCTCAAATGAGCAATACAAAAGAAGCAATTCCTGAAAAGAGGTAATTGCACAAAAGGAAAAATCTATCCTAATAGCAATGTGAAACCCGCAATCTCATCGAGTTCCAACTCGGTTACACCCCATATGTCCTCAGACTCTCCGTGCTTTCTGCCTTCTGAACAAGACGATTCTGATTGATCCCTACCGGGTATTATCCATGATGCTTTAACCAAAGCGCAAACGATCATGCCAGACGTAGTTGTTCGTTTCAATCCCTCTTTTGCCTGGACCGCCCTTTCGGGTTTTCAGTCCACCGGGATACCCTTTTTTGTCCAAGTCGCCTTTTCAGGTTTTCGACTTGCCGGGTGTACAGTTTTTCATTTTATCCCTAATTTTTGCCCGAACCTTTTCTTTCTGTTTTTGGTTCGCCGGGATGCCCATTTTTGCCTGGACTATTTTGTTCTTTTCGTCCAGCGGGTCAATTACACGAAGTATTTTTTAACTGCGTCCGCATTCACAGGGGATGGAAAATCCTCGCCATCCATGGTTGTTAACAACAAGGCTCCGCCAGAGAAAACCTTCTTGACCACGAATGGACCTTCATAATTGGGTGTCCATTTGCCCCTTCGATCGTTTTGAGGAGGAAGGATCCTTTTCAGCACCATATCACCCACGTGATATACCCGAGGTCGTACCTTTCTGTCAAAAGCACGCTTCATCCTTTGCTGGTATAATTGCCCATGACAGATGGCCGCTAGCCTCTTTTCTTCTATCAGGCTCAACTCTTCGTACTGGGTCCTTACCCATTCAGCCTCTTGCAATTTCACGTCCATCAGGACTCTCAAAGAGGGAATCTGAACTTCAACAGGTAGCACAGCTTCCATCCCATATACTAATGAGAAAGGAGTTTCCCCAGTAGACGCACCGAGGTTCGATACCCATGCAATGCAAACGGCAACATCTCATGCCAGTCTCTGTAGGTTACCACCATTTCCTGCCCAATCACGCCGTCGGTGCATTCAAATGTTATCTGGGCAACAAAATCTCCTTCACCTTAACCTCCCCATCAGACATCAGAATCCGTTCGGATTCAGGGTCAGGCCCCTCCTCCGGGATCGGTCACTCTCAATCTTTCGATTAGAGCACCTCGAGATGTCCTCATCAGGGAATTCAAACTTCATCGGTTGATCATCCTCAATGGGTTGCTGAGCGATGTAATCAGACAATACACCCCTTTATTGCTTTCTGAGAGTATCACGAATCAGTCAACATTCTTTTGCTCTTTCGCAACCCGTCCGGTTAATGCTGGATTTTTCAGAAATCTACCTGATCAGATCCATCTCGAAATCCACAAAGTGGTATGAATCAGCACATACTGTCTCAGTCGGAGAGCAACCTATGCCAAAGTACAACAAGCTTTCTCGAACAGTGAATGTATTGTTTCACAGTCGGTAAACTTTTTGCTAAGGTAAATTGCTTGCTCTTTTCGACAAGACTAGTCATGCTGACCCAATACACCTCGTAGACCCCTCGAAGGCCGTCAAGTACAGATTGACAATTGCTCCTTCCACAGGAGACATCGGAATCAGAGGTTCCTGCAACTTATCCTTTTATTTTTTCAATGCCCTTTGGCAATCATTATTTCACCTGACCGTTTGATCTCTTTTCAACAACTTGAACATTGGTTCACACGTGGCTGTTAGATGAGATGTGAACCATGACAGGTAGTTCAATCTTTCTAAGAAACCACGAACCTCTTTCTTTCTTTCTCGGTTCAGGCGTTTCTCTCATATTTTCTTTTACTTTACTATTTTTTTTTTTTTTTTGCAGGATGAACCTCGATTCCCCTCTTACAACGAACCCCAGTATCTTACCGGCCCGCACTCTGACAGTGCACTTATTCGAATTCAACCTCAGTTTGAATTATCTCAACCAGTCAAACGACTTGCCCCGGTCTGCCAGATGCCCTTCTTCTGTTTGGGACTTTGCTATCATGTCATAGCATTTGATTTCATGACGAATCATATCATGAAACAAAGTCACCATAGCTCTCTGATAAGTAGCATCGGCGTTCCGCTTCTCTAGAGGACAGTCTTCTCTCCATGGTAGCTTGTGCACAATGATATCGGTGTTCAACCCTGGCATATCCTGACATGACCAGGCGAAGTTATCCACATGTCCCTTCAACAGGACTACCATTCTGCTCTCGACTCGCCTCTGAAACGGCCCCAATTTCCTATTTCCTTCCTGACCTCGGCGGTGCTTGGAATAACAATCTCAACCCGCTTCACGTGCGGCTGAATCACCTTCTCCTCTTGTTTTGACAACCTGGCTAATTCCAGCAGATCACAATCTTCTTTGCCTTATTCTTCGGCATGATAGCTCGGTTTATCGAAGTCATATGAGGTGTAACCAAATTGTTATCAACGAGATCCGGAGAATTATTTTTTGATATCGGAACAAGACAAATCAAAAAGAGAAAAAAGAAAATAAACATTGCCATTTTTATTTGTTTTTTAAACTGCAAAAATAAATGAAAAACAGGGAACATCGCTTTTTGACAGAAAAACATCCATTTATTAATGATGCAGAAAATGCAAATTTAAACATGAGGTGGCCCTTACAATGGACCATTACGTGTCGGGCAACACGTATGGCTTTCATGCAAATAAAACTGAGAAACAAGAAATATTACTCTTCCGGACGAGTGTCAGTGCTGATCTTTTTTAGGCCTTCCAGTTTCCTGGTACACACGATTTTATCCATTGATCAATCTCCCAGTCACTGTCAGTTTCTTTACCCACTGTATAGGCGTGATCTGAATCTAGCATTCCGGCACTGACAAAGGTGAACGACGGACGACGTCCTCTGTTCTGCTCAGACGAGTCTTGACCTGGATGATAACCAACCCCAAACATATCCGCCTTTACTTCAATGCCTATGATTTGCCCCCAGCCTGGGATCCCTCCATTTCTCACTACTTCTACTGCCTACTTGTAAGAAGAAATGGACGGCCTTTCCTCTTTCTCAATACCAACGGCATTTCCCACCTTGACGGTTTCAACTGCCAGATTGGGTGCTTTACACCTCACATCGTCCATTTCTACTTCAATTATTCCTTGAATTGTTTCCCTCATCATTGCACGCCCCTTCGTGGCGACAGCTGCGCAACAGTCATCAACACGAGGGAAAGCTCCACTTTTTGTTGGACGTTTTGGGACCACAGACATTGGCATTCTTAACTGATGCTTCTCAATCACCTCTATCCCTTTCTTGTTCTTTGACATCAGTTTCACTTTTACAGGACCAGGCCTTGTCGCGGGGTTAGCACTATCATCTGTCGTCGGTGCAAAGTTGATTGCCTTAGAATCCACCAAGTCTTGGACCACATGCTTAAAAGCTTTGCAATCCTCAACATGATGTCCGGGTGCCCCAGCATGGAACTCGCACCTGACATTCTCATCATAACTGGCAGGCCTCTGATCAGGTTTCAACAGAGTCAACATCCTCGGCTGCACCAACCCCATATCCTTCAACCTTTTAAACAGCGAGGCGTAAGTCACAGGCGGCTTATTGAAATGACGATCTGTCGTCCTCCTTCTCACTTGGCCCACAACTCTCTGTGTCCTCTGTTGAGGTGGTGATTGCCGCTGTTGTGCAGATGAATCACCAACAGGAATGGTTACGGTGGCGGCATAAGGGTGGTAACGATCCTTACCGCATTCTCTTCTAGTCTGCGCACCACCTGATTCAACCTTCTTCTTGGGCTGACCACTGTCAAGGGATTTCTTCACTACAGAGCCAGAGGGATTTGTTACTTCGGATGACAGAGCCTTTCCCTGAACTTTCTCCTTGATCATCCAGCCCTCAATCCTTTCCAATCTCTCGGCCATGGCTTTCTGCCCCAAGGCAAGCCCTTGCACAACACTGAACAAATCCCTCACCATCTCTTTCAGTTCGAGGATGTCAGCGTTGGGAAGATCCATCAGTTTGGAGTTGTTGCCCCTAGCAGGATATCTGAGCAAACAAGCTATGCGCACCGGTTGACACCTACAAAACAACAAATGGGTTAATATGCATGAATGCAACGTCTATCCATATGAGGAAGATTCTGTCTTTTGATCCTGGTTTCATCGAGACAGATAACATTTTGACATCCACATTCTGAAATTCAAGATGTCTCTCAACCAGATTCTCAATCAATAATACTCCCCATATGGCTAGACGTAGGTTCGATGCAGATGAATGCAAAATGAGAATGATGCAGATGTAATGCACTGTGCCATCCTCCAAGTCATCTGATCATCTGTTGCACTGAGCCACAACCCTGATCTCTGAACCGATCACAACCATCTGAGGGAACATGCAACCACAAATCCAACTCAAGGGTTCCGAAATAAACGGAAGACTGATACACCATCATCATCATCTGACAATCTCTGAGCAGATACCCAATAACCTCTGAATCGGCCCGGGGAATCCTGAAATAAACGGATCCCCACTGATAAATAACACGGCCCGGGGAATCCTGAAATAAACGGATCCCCACTGATAAATCACGGACAACACTCCGGCGTCACGGCAATAAATGACCATAAATCCGACTTATAAATAGGACTCTGATACACGGAACAAAAAGTCACCATCTGAGTCACCATCTGAACATGCATCTATAAGAATTATCCCTCCCCTCACAGGTAAATTCTAATCAGGTCATCCTAAGGCGGATAATAGTCTCGACAATCGGGCAGAGATACTCAATGGGTTTGCCCTTTCGGGTGTGCCATTGTAGCTCTCCTGAGATCGTCTAAACCAAAGATCCGGGAAATGATCGGTCACCAGAGTCAACAGCTCAAATGACGTAACTCAACCAAAGTGGAATATTCCACAACGGAAAGCACTATCAGATGAACCTCGTCCGGCTTGTGGTATGTCACGTTGCAACATTATGCTGATTTAGCAAATGAGGAACGTGAGACCCACACTAATCCTAGGTGTATGCTCGGGCCTGGGTTTTAGCCCCACTCAGAACACCCACCCCAAAACAGAGGAATCACCTGCACAGAGGATAGCAACATGATAGTATGATGCATGCAAATATTTATGCAAATATACACATTGTCAGAATAATAAATGCAATAAATAAAGCAAAACAAGCAACCTAAACTATCCTAGAACGCTAGGAAGGACTCGCTTAGGGAAGATGGACCAGCACAGGTCTACATCCGTATTTCCCCAGCAGAGTCGCCAGCTGTCGCATCCGCGAAAAAACAACCGGCGGGACTCAAATAAAAACACAACACAGAGCCGCCACTGCGCGTTATTTATCCCAAAATAGGGAAAGGAAACGCTCAGAGAAACCTGGAAAGGAAATGGTCTTGCGACCAAAGAGAAAGGGTAAGGGAGTCGGTTACGCAAGGGGAAGGTATTAGCACCCCTCACGTCCGTCGTACTCGACGGGATCCACGTTCTAAAATAAAGAATAGGTTGCTAAAACATCACACACACACACGGGGAACGCAGGTGGGGTTAGGAGAAGGGAGCTCGATAGGACATCGCATCCTATGCCTACATATCTCGTCTGGAACGAGAATCAGAGCCACTGTAGTTCGGCTTACGCACGCCAAACAACACAAAACGCACAAACAGATGGCAAACATGGAGCCCGACAACCACTCGATGGAATTACGTCGGCATCCGAACCAAAACACGCTCAAAAGGGCAAACGTGGAGCCCGACAGCCAATCACTGGGCTTACGTCGGCATCCGAACCAAACACACAATCAGATAACAAGTAAACACACACAAAAAGAAAAAAAGGTTGCCCGGAGTGGTCTCGCACGACCACCTGCCTACATACCTCGTCTGGAACAAGGATCAGGGCGATGTAGTTCCCCCTCAAGGGAAAGAAAATCTAGCCAGAAACCGAGGGAAGACACACTACCAGGGAGCTGGACTCGAGCCTAGTGTTGTCATGCATCGTTACCCTACGTTCAGGTTTCTACCTACTTGCACAATTGCAAACTAATCCTATCCAGGAAAGAAGCAAGCATACAAGCATACAAGCAATTCAAGCATTTCAAGCAAACATGTCAAACAAATATTCACATAGCACACACTATAACCAGTCAAGTGGGCTCAAACAATGGGTTTGACTGCCGAAGCAAGCCATCTGTACATGGGTATTGCTCGCTCTTAACCTTGCCATTACGAGGCTAAGGTGAAGCAGATGAAAAGGTGAAGTGAGGATGAGACCTCACAGCTCTTATCCCTGACCAGGGAGAGCTTCAGACAAAGGAGCGTGGGTCCAGAATGGAGGCACCCTTCTACGCTCAAAGACTCTGACTCGATTGTGCAACAGCACGGGATCTTGGGTTTGTGCCCCAATGCATCAACACACAGCCGTGTGAGCAGAGGGACGACTCACAGAATAGTGGGGGATAGATTGCATATCCCTTGGCTTCCACCAATTGCCTCATAGAGGACTTCACCTGCTTGGCACAAATGTAAACAATCACAAACATCGCCTCTTAAGGAGGACTTCAGACAGTTTGCCCGGCCAAATAACAGACCGGGTCTCCAGACTACATGAAGAATAGAAGTCCTACCTCAAGTGGTTTACACAACCAAGCAGCAGCAAGCAAGTTCTTAAAAGAACTGTAAGCAACTAGATGTACCTGAAAATAATCAAGTATCATCAGTACTCAAACAGACAAACATAAACAGCAAATGTTAATCAATTAATCTATACAGATCAATGCACAACAAGGCAAGCTACAAGCTCAAGCCCAAGCTTCACAACCTACAAAACAAAGTTATATTAGTGTACAAACATTAAACAAACTCAATTGAATTAACTTGATTCAATCTCCTTGAGCATTGTGCTTTTTCATCCTGAAAAATCAAGCAAATGTGAGAAACTAGACCACTAGGCCAAGCCTAGGGTCCAAAAGTGAGAAAAATGTCTAAACAGCAAGGGATATTCAACCAAACTCAAATTAACACAAATAGAAAGCCAAGGCAATTGATCCCATGCTTATATCTTTCACCATATTCATTTCATGACCAAAACAAATCAACTTAGGTCAAACGGAACACCAAATATCCAAACAGAACTATTGCACTCAAAAGCATATCAAATCAATTCCAAAAATCCTCAAATAATTCACACCTAAACAGGACATATTCAAGGTATAGCATGTCAATTCTCAGCTCAATTGGACAAAAGGAACTATGTCAATGAAAATCAAGAAAAACAGACACAAATATTCAAGCTAAACCATAGCATCAACACATGCATTCACTTCAAAAAATCATAAGTCAATGAAAACAATTAAGAAATGAATGGGACCAAAACAGGGATGTCCTACAATGTGTCTACAACCATCATACCAAATTTCATGTTCATTCAATACCATATGAGCATTTCACAAAGATAATACCAACATATGTCACACAAGCTTGCATATTTGACCAACAGAGATGAAAAATACCAATCAAATTGAAAATGCCAAATAAAAATCCAGAGAAATTCACATAGCATCTCAACATATCAATGATCACACATGCAAAATTTCAATCCATTCTAACATCTCTAGGTCATGAAAATAAATCCAGAAAGTTGACCTAGCTAGGTGTGACACAAATTGTCACACCTAGATTCAAAAATTCATAACTCAATCATCAGGTATCCAAAATTCACAAAATTTATATGTAAATCACCAGAAACATGTCTACAATCACCACAAAAAATTTCAAACATTTCTTTTAAGGCATGAGAATTTCACATCAAAAATGGCAAAATGTGTCAAAATGTACCACAAGTCAAACAACCCTAGGTCAAACCAATTTTTCACCAAGCACAATTTCTAAAAATATGCTCATCAAATTCTAGAGAGAAAATGGAAGCTATAGAAAAAATCCTCATATTTTTTGGATTAGCCAATTATTTTTTATGAATTTTCTAATGTTTGTGTAATTTTTTAATAATTATTTGGATTATATTAATTAATTAAAAGTCCAATGGCAAACTGGTAATTACGCGCGCCCAGGTTCAAAACGCACAGCTTCATTTTTACGCTGGCATCTCGTGATTGGCCAGAAACGGCGCTAAACACAAATTCAAACTGGCATTGCATGTGGACGGATCAAACACGCTTTTTCTCCAGAAAATTCATCATCATCTTCATCGATTTTCCAGAATTAGGATGAACACGAAGAACATCAAACTTCCATCAAAATTCACAAACGAACATGCGTTGGAAAGGTCTCATCCTCAAGATCTCAAATATGCAAACGATTTCAACTAATTCTTCCTAAATTCTTTGGGTCGAGCAAATTAGGTTTTGGTGTTCTAACTAAAATTCATCATAACTTCCTCTACGTTTCACCATTTCTAAAACCAAAGGTATCACGATGATCTACATGAAACATACTTCAAAACACATATAAGCATTAAAGCAATGGTGAGATTCGAAAATTCACCTTACTTTGAAGGCAGCGATGAATTTGAAGATGTTTGAGCCTCCTGATCCAAAACAGATTGAGAATGATGATGTGTGAAGTGAGTGAAGTGCTCAGGTTCGATTGAACTTGCTCCTAGTACACGAATTCCTCAATTCACCATTGATGCATCATATGTGAACAGTCGCGTGTGATGCTCCTTTGATCTTGATTTCCAAAAACAGTTGCAGAAGAAGTTGAATAGAGATGGCAGCAAAAGGAATTTTCGAGTTTGATGAAGAATTGGAAGAGATTGATGAAATTTTCCTTGATGTGTTCTTGAGAGAAATTGAGAAAATGGAGGGAAAAGAGATCTTGATTTTGATGATTGTGAAATTGTGATTCTGTTACAAGTTAGTTATGATTAGGCTTTTGTATCTCATCTTAATCCACACTCTAATCACCTTAATTAACCAAATGCCAATGATTAGTAAAATGTCACTTTCCAAACTAGGGGCAAAATGGTAATTGCATATGCCAGCTCATTGACAGCTCAATGCCAGCTCACACACTCTCAAAATGACATGTGTGAGCTGTTGCAACTTGTCTCATGTTCATTGGATGTGTATTTCTCATTTTCCACATGTGATGGCACTTTGTTCATTTTTCCAAGTTCATTTCAAAAGCCAATTCTCAAACCACAAGGCCTTGGCATGTTATGAGTATTCCAACAATTTTCAAATGCTATTTGTGAAGTGTTGCAAAAATCCCCATTCAAAAATTCCCATTATTTCTCAAGTTGGACAATTTTGCCCCTGGACTTTTAACTGTACAGTTGAAATTTGACTTTTTGCATTGACCATTTTTGATGAAATCCAATTATGCACCATGAAAGTACATGTCAAATGGAGTTTGTGCATAAAAAGATCACCCAATTTGGACACTCCATGTGGAAGTTATGCCCCCCTGATTATGGGTCATTTTTGAAATTGACTGGACCATAACTTGCCAACCATACATGGGATTTTCAAGTTCTTGGACTTTTTGGAAAGGTGAGACCAAGATCTACAACTTTCATGTTGAACAAATTTTCATTTGAAGCTTCCTTGGACATGTAATTTTGAGGTCAAAAACTTTCCATTTTTGGAAACTTCCATTACAAGTCACTTGCTATTTTTGGCAATTTCTGTTCTGACTTTATTTTCTCCATTCTTGAGCTTTGAAATGTCAAATAACACTTGTTCCAACATGAATGAAGTGTATCCAACTCTCTCCCACCTCCAAATCCATTAAATCATGCACAGTTGACCACAGTTGACTTTTTCACTGACAGATGAATTTGGCAATGCATAGATCAATCTGAGCTCCAATCCTCTGATGACATGGCTCAAGGGTGAAACCCTAGCCTCAACAAGCTCCATAAAATCATGGAATGATCCTCATATCCATTATAGACCCCATCTCCTAATCATGCCCTGATTGGCCCAATGCAACTGATTAGGGTTGACTAGTGGTCAAAACCCCAATCTCAAGGAATCTGCTTCAACACTTGATGATGACAAACCATGATGATGATGTATCACTTAAATCAAGATGAAGACCAATATCTTTGAGAACCACAAAACCCTAATTCACAGCCCAATCCTCAGATGGCCAATGACCAGTCCAATGAAACCCTAGCTTGCACTTAACCTTCTCATCTTCTGATCAAGACTTGGGAGAATGGCTTGCACCATGTAACCACATGATATGCAATATGCAATGCCTAATGACCTAGAAATGATATGCAATATGCTATGCTAGTCCTAAGAGAGGAGGGCAAATTTTGAGATGTTACACTATCCTCAAGTTCAAACTCTTGTCATGGCTTCGATTGCTAATATTTTCCACCAGGTTTGGACAGCCAAGAGCTTATTGAGATTTTAAACCAATAATACTCGTTGGAAAACTTGCATCACGAACATATCTTCTCAAGTCAAGCTTGCTGGTAGTCACATATCCAATTTCTCCAATTCTTCCATCTCTAATTTCACTATCTTGAAGAAATTTGACATCGTTATTCATCCTCGAAAGACATTGATGACCAAATATGTTCTTTGGCATCCTCCTCCTATGAGTTGGCTTAAATGTAATATTGATGGCTTGGGCAGAGGCACCCCTTCTTTAAGTGCTTGTGGTGGCATCTTCAGAAATAACAAGCTTGTCATGTTGGTAGTTTATGCGCTCATCTTAACTTTGGCATGGCTTTGGTAGCAGAGATGGATGCTACAATGATAGTTCTTGAAAAGACAATGAAGTTTAACTAGAAGAAAGTTTGGATTGAAACAAATTGTGTCCTTGTTGTTAATGTTTAATCAAATTCTAGTTTGGTCCCTTGGAAGATTAAGGCTGGATGTCTAAATTGTTTAGCCTTTTCCCAATCTATAGATTTCATGATTACTCACATATATAGAGAAAGACAATTCTTGTGCTAATTTGCTTGCCAGCTTAGGTCTTAATTATAAAACTTTGTCTTGGTTTTCTCATGTTCATAGTGATATGCTAAAGATTACTTGTTGGACAAGATTGTTATCCCTATGCTAAAACTTTTCTCCTAAGGGGTTTTGGTTTGGTCTCTTTGTGTAGTTGTGATTTTGTTTTTATTGGATATCTTCTTTTTGTTTAAAAAAAAAGAAGGCAAATGGAAATTAAACCAAATCTAATACATATTTAACATAAGATAGGAAAAGATGCTTTGGTTCCCTTAGGTTACATGAACACCATGGAAATCAGATAGCAACTAGATATATAGATGCATAACATTGTGCGGTATGGAATGCATGTTATGCTATACAGAGATGCAAAAACTATGATGTATGTATTAAATTGGAGATTCAGGATCAAAATCGGGATGTGACATCTGTTCCACCGTGGTCTGCAAGACTCTAACTAAAATAAAGCTTGACCACTATCCCATTTTGTTAACTCGTGACTTAGATGAAGTCAGATTGTGTCCCAATTCAAATTTCTTATAATGCGGACCCTTAATAAGGAATGCATTGACATCATCAAAAAAGTCATGGATGACAAAAGTGTCTAATTGCCACATGTACATTCTTGACAAAAAGTTGAGAATCCTAAAATATAATCTATAAGTTTGAAACAAAACTAATTTTGGTAATGTTAAGAACAAAGTGACTGGAGTTGAGAAAGTTCTTAAGGACATTCAATGTGAGATTGATTCTCATGAACTTAATGAAATTATGCATGCAACAGAAAAGAAGGCTCAAGTTGACCTTGAGGTTGCCCTCAATCTTAAGGGAATGTTTTGGAAATAGAAATCTATATTGAATTGGTGATAGAAATGTCAACAGAATTATTGGCAATAATTAGCTAATTATTAGAAATAATTTTGTTGAGATTGTACGTTTATTTGTAATAGTTATTCTCTTAATTAACATAATTAGCTGTAAATGTACCTATGACAATTTAGCTAATTTAGTGGGTTGAAATTCAACCTGATAGCTTGTAACTACACTATTTATATCATAGATCAGAAGGGAAAACATATACATGAACAAATCTTTCTGAGTTAACTTTCCATCTTATGAACAGAATGTCATCTCCATCAATAGGTAACGAATCCCCTTTCATTCGGTTATATGGTCACCCACCAAATTATTCCACTCTTCGTATCTTCGGTTTTGTGTGTTATGTTCATCTTACTCCACAAGAACGCACCAAGCTCACTGCACAATCAATTGAATGTGCTTTTATCGGATATTCTCCTCATCAAAAGGGATTTCTATGTTATGATCCTAACCTTCGTAGGATTTGTGTATCTAGAAATGTCATTTTTCTAGAAAATATATTTTTTTTTGCATCACATCATGACCTCGTCTCTTCTCCCGTTTCTGTTTTGCCATTGTTTTCTAATTCTCATTCAGGTCAACAATCTTCTAAACCTCTCTTGACTTACAAAAGACGTACTATCACTCAAAATCAACCAATGGATGGGCCCCCTCAAGATATTTCCTTGGTTGCTGGTCCAGTAGAAGAAGAATCAGAACCAGCTCCTCTACGACGCAGCTCACGCGATAAAAAGCCCCTAGAAAGGTATATCAATTGCATGACAGCATCTTCATCTTCTATTCCTATTCCTTCATCTTATAAATAGGCCATGGAGAATGATTATTGGCAGAAAGCTATTGAAACAGAACTCTTTGCCCTGGAAGAAAATCAAACTTGGGATATAGTGCCATGTCCCTCATCGGTTAAACCTTTAGGCAGCAAGTTTGTGTTCTCCATAAAGCTACGTTCAGATGGATCCATAGATTGATACAAGACTCGTTTAGTTGTGCTTGGAAATAAGAAAGAATATGGACTTGGCTATGAGGAGACATTTGCTCCGGTTGCCAAGATGACAACCGTCCGCACTATTCTTGCTATTGCTGCGTCACAAGCTTGGCCACTGCATCAAATGGATGTTAAAAACGCATTCCTCCACAGTGATCTTCAGGAGGAAGTTTATATTAAACTTCCTAATGGTATGCCTACACCTTCACCTAATACTATTTTCAAACTAAAACGCTCTTTATATGGATTAAAACAGGCACCAAGAGTTTGGTTTGAAAAGTTTTGATTGACACTACTTGGTTTTGAATTCAATCAAAGTCAGTATGATCCATCTCTTTTCCTACAAAGGACTCCTAGAGGCATAATGGTGCTTCTTGTTTATGTGGATGACATTGTCGTGACAGGTTCTGATCAAGATGCTATTTCTAGAATCAAACACTTGATGCATTCAACTTTTCAAATGAAAAGAGTTAGGTTATCTCACTTATTTCTTGGGTTTGGAGGTGCATTATCATCATGATGGTATTTTTCTAAATCAACAAAAGTATATTCAAGACTTGGTTCAGCTAGCTGGACTCACAAATGCAACCCCTATAGACATTCCCATGGAAGTTAATGTTAAATATATAAGAGATGAAGGTGACCTTCTTGATGATCCCATTCAATATCGCAAATTGGTAGGAAGTCTTATCTATGTAACTATCACTCACCCATATATTTCTTTCGCTGTACACACAGTTAGTAAGTTCATGCAAGCTCCACGACATTTTCATCTTTCAGCGGTACAACGAATCATTAGATACCTCCTTGGCACCCCAAAGCGTGGTTTATTTTTTCCTGTTGATTCATCAATCAAACTCCAAGCATATAGTGATGTTGATTGGGCTGGATGTCCAGATACAAGAAAATCTACTACTGGCTGGTGTATGTTCCTAGGGAATGCTCCTATTTCATGGAAATGTAAGAAACAAGATTCTGAGTCAAAGTCGTCCACTGAAGCAGAATATCGCGCAATGTCTGCCGCTTGTTCTGAAATAATATAGTTGCATGGTCTTCTTACTGAACTTGGATTCTCTCAACAACAACCAACTCCACTTCATGCTGGCAATACCAGTGCCATTCAGATTGCAGCAAATCCAGTTTACCATGAGCGGACGAAACACATCGAAGTTGATTGTCACTCTATTCGAAAAGCCTATGATAGAAGAGTCATCAATCTACCACATGTCTCAACATCTGTTCAAATAGCTGACATTTTCACTAAAACCTTGACACGTCAACGACACAATTTTCTGCTTGGCAAATTGATGCTCGTAGATTTACCGACATCAATTTGAGGGGGGATGTCAACAGAATTATTTGCAATAATTAGTTAATTATTAGAAATAATTCTATTGAGATTGTACATTTATTTGTAATAATTATTCTCTTAATTAACATAATTAGTTGTAAATGTCCCTATGACAGTTTAGCTAATTTAGTGGGTTGAAATTCAACCTGACAGCTTGTAACTACACTATTTATATCATAGGTCAGAATGGAAAACATATACAGTTTTTTGAACAAATCTTTCTGAGTTAACAAAAAAATATAATTGTTTTCACACATATGCTAAAGTCAAAAGGAAAACAAAGTTGATTTCTTTCTTGAAAATTTATCATCTAGTTGTGACTGATAAGAGAACTCTTGAAGATCACATTGAGAATCACTTCAAAAACATGTTTAACCAATCTATTGTTATATAGGACAATGGCCTGATAGAAGCTAAAATTCCTAATCTGATGGATGATTAAACTATCTTCATGCTCACTAATGTGCCTTATGCTGAGGAGATCCACATGACTGTCACGAAGCTCAAGAGTGACTATGCTCCTAGACCTGATGGGTTTGGCGCATTCTTTTACCAACACTATTGGGAGAATATAAAAATTAATGTCATGAATGTTGTCACTAAATTCTTTTTGCAAGATTGGATCCTCCATCATTACAATGCATACACTATTGTCCTGATCCCTAAAATCAATGAAACTGACAACTTAAATCAATTCAGGCCTATTGCTCTGGCTAATTTCAAGAATAAGATTATCACAAGGATCCTGGATGATAGATTAGCTACTCTTCTTCCATTCTTTATCTCTCTAGAGTAAAAAGGTTTTATCAATGGTAGAAGCATTAGGGATAACATTTGCCTCACTTTTTGAGGCAATGTGGCCCTTAAAATTGACATTTCCAAAGCCTTTGATACTCTGAGTTTTCCTTTCATCCTTAAGACTCTTGAATGGTTTGGTTTAAACAACAAGATTTACAAGAGGATTCATGTGGTCCTTCAGTCTGCTTTACGTTCCATAGGCATGAACGGAAGTCAAGTTGGTTTCTTCAAGTGTTCTAATAGTGTGAGGCAAGGATATCCTCTTTATCCTCTTCTCTTTTCCTTGTAGAAGAGGTGTTAAGTAGAGGGATCTCAAAGTTGGTTGAGGAGAACCAGATATCTCTGATCAGAGGATCTAGAATTTGCTATGTGAAATCTCATACCCTATATGCAGATGAGATTAAGATCTTTTGTAGAGGGGATCAAAAATCTATTAAAGTCACTGTTAATTTGCTCTCTAACTATGCCAATTGCTCTGGTCACTTTTGTAATGCCTCTAAGTCTCTTATTTATGTAGGTGAAATGACAAGAACTAGTCACAAATTGTTAGCTGATTTGCTTGGATTCACCCTAGATTTTCATCCATTCCTGTACCTGGGAGCCCCAATATTTATTGGAATGCCTAAAGCTCAAAATTTTCAATTCATTGCAGACTAAGTAAGGCTTAAACTTGTTGCTTGGAAAGCTAATCTTATTTCTATTGTTGGAAGAGTGAAGTTAGTCAAATCCAAATTCAAATTCAAAATTCAAAATTCCTGCCATTTACCATAACACTCTCACATCTAGGTTAGTGACTTTATAAATAACAAGAACTGGACCATCCCTGATAACATCAAGACTACCATAACACTCTCATATATTCTTTGACTGCTCCTTTGTAAAGAAAATTTGGGCTTGGTTTACTGATTCTTTTGACATTCAATCTAAGATAAATAATTTATTGAATTGCAAGGTAGTTATCCTCAAGGACTGGTCTCCTCAAGTTCAAATTGTTGTCATGGCTTCCATTGTTAATGTTTTCCACCAGGTTTGGACGGCCATGAACTTGTTGAGATTTGAAGCCAACAATACTCGTTGGAAAACTTGCATCACCAACCTATCTTCTCAGGCCAAGCTTGTCGGTAATCACACATTCAAGTTGTCAAATTCTTCCATCTCTAATTTCACTATCTTGAAGAAATTTGACATCACTATTCATCCTCGAAAGACATCGACGACCAAAGATGTTCTTTGGCATCCTCCTCTGCAAGTTGGATTAAATGTATTATTGATGGCTTGGGCAGAGGCACCCCTTCTTTAAGTGCTTGTGGTGACATCTTCAGAAATGACAAGTTTGTCATTTTGGTAGTTTATGCGCTCATCTTAACTTCGACATGGCTTTGGTAGCAGAGATGGCTGCTACAATGATAGCTCTTGAAAAGGCAATAGAGTTTATCTAGAAGAAAGTTTGGATTGAAACAAATTGTGTCCTTGTTGTTAATGATTACTCAAATTCTAGTTTGCTCCCTTGGAAGATTAAGACTGGATGGCTAAATTGTTTAGCCTTTTCCCTATCTATAGATTTCATGATTACTCATATATAGAGAGAAAGGCAATTCTTGTGCTGATTTGTTTGCCAACTTAGGTCTTAATTGGAAAACTTTGTCTTGGTTTTCTCATATTCATAGTGATATGCTAAAGATTACTTGCTGGACAGGATTGATATCCCTAAGCTAAAAAAATTCTCCTAAGGGGTTTTGGTTTGGTCTCTTTGTGTAGTTGTGATTTTGTTTTTATTGGATATCTTCTTTTTGTTTAAAAAAAAAGAACGCAAATGGAAATCAAACAAAATCTAATACATATTTAACATAAGATAGGAAAAGATGCTTTGGTTCCCTTAGGTTACATGAACACCATGGAAATCAGATAGCAACTAGACTGATAGATACATAGCATTGCCTAAAGTTACTTAACTTAACAAGCTCTCATCATTTTTCATTCTTAATCCAACAGTATACAGTCACCCTAAAAGTTGACTGTAGAGAATCTGAGTTCACTCTTATTCAATACACATACATATAGTGTTTTGCGCAATCGACATCGATCTACAACATGATTTAATTTGGCAACATGCCATTCAAAGCTGCCGAGACAAACCCAGTTATTACTTTGGAAAGTTGTGTCACAAATTGAAGATCAGATTGTTTAACATGTTCCTTTATCTGATTGCTGTAATTATTTCCAACATCATGAAACCTATCCCAAAGCATAACTCCTCCATAGTTAGAAGTAGGTTTAATGTAAGGAAGAACCTTAGTAATGAGATCGTTTGGTGGTATATAACCACCACTAGGAGCTGCTTCAGGTGCTGCTGGTAATCCCATGAAAACAGTATTATTTGGTAGAACCAACGATGTCCAAGCACTCCATGATTGTAAGAGCAATGTAGCATCAGAGTTTGCTATATCATATTGGCATGGAGGGTTATTGTAGAACTGAACAAGTACATAATCAAATAACCACGTTTTGATAGCTTTGTCTAGATAGTGATCTGGCATGAAACATTGAGGTGCAGCAGCCAAGTAAAAGTACCTGTTTTGCTGTCTTAGACTGTCAAGATACCTAGCAAGGTCATCCCAATAAAGATTCGAACCTCCTTCAATATCAAAATCAATACCGTCTAACGTAACACTTCCAAGTGGACCAAATCGGCCACTAAGGAAGTTAGTATACAGATAGTCGCCAACATCTTTAGCATCATCTGGTGAGCTAAGGGAGTAAGTTCCAGAAGCACCTCCAATGGAAAGTAAAACTTTGATACCTTTCTGTTGACAGTATTTGATTTCGGGTTCGAGTTTTGTGCATGGACTCCAGTCCCCGCAATGACCGGCGAAGTTCCAGCTTGGAGGTATTCCTGATCCAAAGACATTGAGGAAAGCTAAGAGTACAATCTTGTAGTTACCAGTGTCACATGTTAAGGACAAAGTGCCATCTTCTAGGTTTTGACCCCAGTAGATGGCAATGCCGGCATCGGTTGGTGATGCTTTGACAGTGACTGAGGATATTGTTAAGACTAACAAAAGGATGAGCGTTTGCATTTTGGAACTCATGTTTGGTCTTTTTGTGTGTAGCTGATTTGATTACATTAGATTGATTGAGTAACACTTTTATAGAATTCTTATGCTAAGGTTGTGTGCCATTTAAAACATGTGAATAAAAAATAAATATTTGTAAACTATTAAAATTCAACTTCCAGCACACCCAAGTAGACTTTTGGGGATAGGTGTTTTTCAGAAAAATAATAAATATTGCAAGATTATATAATTGTTTTAATAGGAACCCAATAAATACCATTGTTGTACAAGTCCTTATTAAAATAGCTATTGTGGTGTTTCAATGCAAAGTTACCGTGAGTTATAAGAAGCTATATGTATAAATTGCAGAAGTGGAAGATGCAACAAACACACATGTAATACTTTGATTGGCTGTTCTAAATTCTAAAAGTGTTTGTCGGGTTTTACACTTATCCAAAAAAATCTATCACGTTAGATTCCTAACTTCGAGTCACCAATAGAGACGTTAATAATAATTTGTGATCCACATTTTACACGAGGATATTTTAAATAATAGAAAAAAGGTACGTATTTTTTTAAAACATAAACATGATTTTTTTTTAATAAGTGAATTTAAGCGTTAATAAACACCCATTAATGATGAATCGGTTGAACCCTAATTAAATAATTATTGAGTAGTTTATGTTTAGTTGTAGAATTAGAAATGGTGTTGATCGGATATATTACAGTGGAGCGGAGTTTCGGGTACGCTACGTCGATGTAACACCGTTGATCGAAGGATGCAATCACGGTGCTTCCTAAATCAGAGATATTGGACTTGTTACGTTGCAGTTAGGCGGTTTTACGATCTCCGATACGGTGAGCCTATGGGGGGTATCTGCATAGTTAGCACTTCAACGCTCAAGTCAGTTCAGGGTTCAAGATAGTTGGTAGTGAAAGTGGAGATTAGAGATTATGTACCTTAGAACCCTTTACGAATGTATTTAAACCTTGAGCCTGTAGGCTAGATAGTGGGTCTCATGATATTGGGTCTTTGGCCGGTGCGAAGCAATGAGTCCCAAATCTTTGGCCGACATGGAACAATTTCCCCCAAGACTCGTCGGGCATGTTTGATGTCGAGAGAGTCTTTCAAAAATAGTGGTCGGTCTCAAAGGAATTTCATCCAGGCGTCGGTTGGCATGCATCGCTTTGGTTTTGCCAATGCGTGATGCGAATGCGGGCATTAAATGCAATCCTATCATTGAAATGTTTTGTTATTTTTTCTTTGACGTGTGATCCGAAAAGGTATGGGGTGACGTGACTCAGCTTCCTGTTTACTTGAGTGCAACTATCTTCCTAAGATGAAATTTGTTAGTAGATTTGTCTTTATTTCCTACTTTCAATCTGATATATTCGATTGCATTTGCATATATAAAGATGGAGAGAGAATGTGAAAAAACTTTTTAGCCTTCTCGTAGACTAAGTTTCCCTTGTCTCTTTGATTTTTTCCCTCTTATTTGAGAGCACTTACTTCCCAGGGTAACCGCCGTCGCACATTCATAACTTTAAAGCACTACAGCTTCGATTTTCCAGTTTCCTTCCTCGTTTTAATGCCTTCACCTTCCTACTTCAAGGTACCTTTTCTTCTTCTAAGATTTTACTCAAGTTTTTATCGCATTTTTATTATGAATGAGTGAAAACCCTATTATCGTCAAGAGTGACTTGGAGGATAGTGTTTCTTCATTTTCAAAAAAAGAAATGGAGTTCGAATCACATTCCTTCCCCTCTGTCAATGAGGGTCTTGAATCAGTAATCATCATTTTGAGTGATGATTCGAAGATGGATGAGTCGGCTCGAGAATCTCTAGTAGATGAATCTCTTTCCATGAATACTTCAAAATCTTTGTTTCTTGTGAAACCCGACATGGGTGAAAACCTTGTTGAGGGACCGATGCCTCCTCCTATTTTGATCTAGGCGAACATAGAGGTCGTCAGTCAAAGGAAGGAAAGTGTTGGTTGCTTCATCCAAACATATCGAGAGTCAATTGGTCATGACCCTAGTGACGCTGAAATTGCTTGTCATTTAGAGTGTCAAGGGCGACAGGATACTGTGTCCTGAGTCAATCTCGATGATCATCATAAATCTGATGTGTTGACTTGTAAGGGTATTCGATTAATAGAGTCGGTTAATGTGAGTAGGTACCATTGGATGGCTGCTAAAATAGTCAGGACTTTTTCTATTATGTACACCATTGAAGTCGTAACCCATGCCAACATCATAATTGGTAATTCCTTGGATGGGCGATTCTACTAGTAGGTTAGGATGAGATGGTATGCAACTCTTTCGAGGATTTCTTAGTTCCCTTGTACGAGTGTCTCTTTACCAGGTTAAGAATACATATGCCCTTCTCTGATTTAGAGGTGGTTGTGATGAACTACCTAAAAAATTTCCCCTCACAGCTTCATCCTAGAGTATGGGCCTTCGTGGCGGTGTTCCAATTTTGTGTCGGGTAAAAGTCTTGGAAACCTTCATTGGGGCTCTTCTTCGACCTCTTCTTCGTGGTTCGTCCTTTGCTGGATGATACTCGAGATCAAAGATTAATCTCCCTTCATCCTCAAGTACCTTGGTTCAACCCTTTAGTTTCTTAATGAGGGGACTTTTTGGAGCATTTCTTACTGGTGAAACTTGTCACTTATGAGACACATATGGCCTTCTGCTCGTCTTCGGCTCCTATGGGGAGTGCCCATTCTTGTTGAAGTGGTTTTCGAAAATATTGGTCCATAGCTCATTTTTACCGGCCTATCCCTTCTTATCATTCTGGTTTAACTCCTTTGTCTTCCTAGGAAGTGAAAATAAAAGAGGATTTATATGCTTGGTATCAAGGAGTCGGATATGAAGAAGGGTTTGGTCCCAATGAAGTATTTTCCTTTCAGCAAAAGAGAAGTCGAATAGATACCTACACAATCATTAGTGCCTTTGAACATTCTGAGAGACAAAAACTCTTTGGTGAGAATGGGGATACATGCGCCCCCTTTTTTAATAGTGCAACTTGTGCTTTCGCAGATATCGTGAATCAGTTGAGTCAATTGCCGAAAGCTCTGATGCACGCTTGTGAATGATCAGGGTCTTATTGTTGGCTTATTCGCCCCTATGCTGACAACACTTATTGTTGTTTCTATATTTGTCCCAGAGGTTCGGATTCCTGTCATGGTGATTGCTCCAGAAGAAGTCGAAATTATTGTTCTGGTCCCGACTCCTGAAATGGGTCGGTTGGTTGCTACCGTAGCTGATTTATCTACTTGGGGACCTTCACGTTCTCCTTCCTTTACCAAGATGGGTCGGATGATAGTTTGTTCACTTTTGTTGAATAAGGTTCTCTCAAATAGGCTCGCTTTGAGGAAGTTGTAGAGCATGATGCTTTGACTCCTGATAACGCGAAAATATATCGTATATTTGACTTGACTTGCATTGCTTTTTACTTATTTTCCATAGCATTATGCCGTATTTTATGTTTATTTCAGGTATTTATCAAATAAGAAGTGTATGTGCGAGCAAAGCGGGAAAAGAGCAAAAAAGAAAAGGAAAAGGGAAGAAAATGAAGAAAATAGTAATGAGTGGTGCCCACCACAAGCAAGTGTGACGCCCACCACCACATGGCAAAGGGTGGTGCCCACCACAAGCAAGTGTGGCATCCACCACCACATAGAAAGGGCGGCGCCCACCATAAGCATAGGTGTGGCTCCCACCACAAAGCAATGAGTGGTGCCCGCCACCAAGCAAGGTGTGACGCCCACTACCTAGGATGGTGGCACCCGCCACCAAACCACTTCCTCCTTATTTTTCTCCATGCTCCATTTTTTTCGGTCAACCAACCGCGCCCACTACGAGATCTTCAAGGAAACTTTCAAGGTAAGGATTGGGGGGTATAAATCAGGGTTTCAGTCTTCAAGGAAAGGACCGTCTCTTTTAGCCAGAATTTTATTGCTAGCATTTTAAGCAGATATTTACTTGTAAAGTAATAGATTCTCCACATCGGGGGACTATTGCGACTTTAGTTTTAGAAAATGATTTTTATTGTAATCCTGTACCTGATTTGTCAAGCGTGCCGACATTATTTGAATTCAAGAACCAGCATTAATTCCAGTTTTTCAGTCTATATTCAAGGTTCTATTTTAATTGTTATTTTAATTACTTATGCTTTGTCTTTGTTTAATTATTATAATAGCATGTTTGTTCTCAAATTCATGTTTGGCTAAGCCATTCGATATCGGTATGTAAAGACCGTCAAAATGACCGGATTCGTTAATAATTGGTGTTGACCTTTATAAACTATTTTTCCGGTTATAGTTTCTTGTTCTAAAATTAAAATTGTTTTTGTACGAGAGTACAAAGCAAACAAGGGTTACGGTCAATAAAACGAGAGTTTGAGGTTTTAACTAGATAGCTGAAACTAGACATTAATTCTAAATACAGCGATATCGCTTTAGGATTAATTAGAATTTATTGATTTCCAAAAATTAATTTTAATTCAAATGAGACAGCGAGAGCGAAGCATTCTGGTTTAAGAGTATAGTCAGAGTCAATAACACGAGAGTGTGAGATAAAGTCTTTTAAATAAATAATTTCTACTGAAAAGTATTTTGACGTTTGAGATTACACCAACTATTTATCGAATCCCCGAAGTTTGATTAGTTACATAACGATATCCCACTATTAAATATTTCTACTAAAGTTTAGTTTTCTTAATATTTATTTCTTGTTGTCCCTTAACCCCTAGTGAAATAATTAGCCTTAGATTTACGTAGTAACATTAGATAAAGGTAAGTTCGATTATTAGTCCTTTGGGTTCGATAATCTTTAAAACTACACGATACGACTGTGCATTTGCAGTCATGAATCCTATAGACATACTAAGTCGCGATCAAATTTTTGGCGTCATTGCCGGAGACTAATTTAGTCGATATCGTAACTCCAGTGTTGTGCAGTATAGACTAAGGCAAGCAAAACTATTTCTTTTTTAATTTGTCGATTGTATGCCAAGTACTCGCTCTCAAGGCGAGAAATTAAAGCTACCATTCGATGAACCAGAGTGTTATATAAGATTAGAACGCCAAATACGTGAATATCGTATCAAGTACAATTTTCCCGGTCCTAATATCCCTATTCCAGAACCAGTTATAGAACCAAAGATGGCTGAAGGACCGCAGAACCGCCCTCTCAAGTACTATGCCATCCCTTCGCAGGATGAACCACATAACAACTTCGCAGCCCCTGCCATCGAGGCAAATAATTTTGAGCTAAAACCTTTGTTGTTGTCAGCCGTACAACAAAACCAATTTTCTGGTAGTCCCATGGAGGACCCGAACCTACATTTGTCAGTGTTTTTGCAATACGCAGACACAGTAAAAGTGAATGGTGTCAGCCCCGAAGCAATAAGACTACGTCTTTTCCCTTTCGCATTAAGAGATAGAGCTAGAGCTTGGCTCCAGTCTCTACCGTCCAACTCTGTCACTACGTGGAACGAGTTGAAGAAAGTTTTCTTAGCACGGTATAGAAGAGTGGTTGATCATCCATACCTTTTACAATGATCTCTTGTACAACACAAGATTGACAATAGACGCCGTCGCGGGTGGCGCACTGATGGATAAACCCTATAATAAGGCATATCAACTTATCGAAAGTATGGCCCAGAATCACTATTAGTGGGGAAGTGAAAGAACCTCCGTAGAGAAACCTCCAATGAAAGACGGTATGTACGAAATAAGCAGTCTTGACCCTGTCAATGCTAAGGTTGATGCTCTCACTCAAAAGATAGAAAACCTGACCATAACACCCGCGGCCACCGTGGCTGTCGTAGCTCCGAACTGCGAGATATGTGGAGTTCTTGGGCATGCTGCCCCTGAATGCCAACTCTTGATAGGAATCTCCATATACCAAGTGAATTATGATCAAGGAAACCCTTACTCAAACACCTATAACCCAGGATGGAAGAACCATCAGAACTTTTTGTACAAAAACAATAATGCATTGTATGCACCTAACCAAGCACCTGTTGTACCACCAGGATATCATAAAGCTTCCACAACTGCTCAAATGCTCCTAGGAAGTCAAACCTTGAAATAATGATGAAAACTTCATAGCTATCCAGGCCCAAACAAATAAGGATTTCCTAAATCAAAACATACACACTAGTGATCAAATTAAGCAATTAGCGAACAAAGTAAACACTTTAGCCACCCATAACAGAATGTTAGAAACACATATTTCACAAGTCGCACAACAACAAGCACCTACTGCTGCCCCTGCAGGTACAGTTCCTAGACAACCACAACCAAACCCGAAAGGTCATGCAAATGCTATTATACTACGAAGTGGGACAGAATTAGACGGACCAACCGACCCTAGAATTCAAAATCCAGCCATGCACCAAGACCCTGGTAAGATAACTGAGAAGGGAGATGAACTAAAGGAAAATAAAAGTGAAGATGTCGTAGAGAAAGAAGAACCATATGTGCCTCCACCACCGTATAAATCTTTTATCCTGTATCCTCAAAGATTTGTTAAATCCAAAAGTGTAGGGAAATTCAAGAAATTTGTAGAGCTTCTGAAACAATTGAATATCACAATACCTTTTACAGAAGCCATCACTCAAATTCCCTCATATGCTAAGTTTCTTAAGGAGATCTTATCTAACAAGAAGAAAATCGAGGATAACGAAACAGTTACACTTACTGCTGAGTGTAGCACTATAATCTATTATCTCTCGAATGAGGTGATAACACCTAAGTATGTGTTTGGATAGTTGGTGAGATCTAGGCTCCTTAGCTTGTGCGATAGCACCATTGTTATCACAATAGAGACCAATGGGAACCACAATGCTAGGAACTATGCCAAGTTCACTAATGAACTTTTTGATCCAAACAACTTCCTTTGTTGCACTTGAGGCAGCAATATACTCGGCCTCGGTTGTAGAATCAACAACTGTATCTTGCTTTGAACTTTTCCAGCTCACAGCGCCACTGTTTAAGCAAAACACATAACCAGATTGCGATCTAAAGTCATCCTTATCTGTCTGGAAGCTAGGATCGGTGTATCCAATTACAGCAAGCTCTTCCAAAGCTCCATATATCAAGAATGAGTCCTTATTCCTTCTCAAATACTTAAGGATATTCTTGACAACTACCTAATGAGCATCACCGGGATCAGATTGGTACCTACTCGTTGCACTTAAAGCATACGAGACATCTGGTCGAGTACATAACATGGCATACATGATAGATCCTATTGTAGATGCATATGTAATCTTATTCATGTGATCCCTTTCTTCCTTAGTTGAAGGGGATTGTGTTTTTGATAGACACAAGCCATGTTGCATAGGTATGAATCCTTTCTTGGAATCATGCATATTAAAGTGTCTCAGCACTTTGTCTATGTATGTACTCTGACTTAGGCCAAACAGTTTTTGTGATCTATCTCTATAGATCTTGATTCATAATTTATAGGCTGTTTCACCTAGGTCCTTCATAGAAAAGAATTTCCCCAACCAAGACTTTACTTGTTGCAGGGTAGGGACATCGTTTCCAATGAGTAATATGTCATCTACGTATAATACCAGAAAAATGATCATGCTCCCACTAACCTTCTTGTATACATAAGGCTCATCTTCGTTCTTGATGAATCCATATTGTTTCATCAAAACGAAGATTCCAGCTCCTGGAAGCTTGCTTCAATCCATAAATTGATCTTTGTAACTTACATATCTTTTGGGCTTCTTATGGTATGTCAAATCCTTCAGGCTGTGTCATGTACACATACTCAAGAAGATTCCCATTAAGGAAAGTAGTTTTGACATCCATCTTCCATATTTCATAATCATGATATGCAGCGATAGCAAGTAAAATCTGAACAGATTTAAGCATTGCAACTGGTGAAAAGGTTTCATCATAGTCAACCTCATGAATTTGTTTATATTCTTTTGCAACCAGTCTTCTTTTTAAAGACCCACTTGCATACTATAGGGTTAACTCCTACATGAGGATTTACCAAGGTCCAAACTTGGTTTGTGTACATGGAATCCATTTCAGATTTCATGGCTTCTAGCCACTTCTTAGACTCGGGACCAGTTATGGCCTCTTGGTAGGTCACAGGCTCATCTTGATCCATGAGTAATACATCACCTTGATCAGTTATGAGATATCCATATCTCTCAAGTATGTGACATATCTTGCTTGACCTACGCTGGTATTGTTCTACTTGAGCAAGTTGCTCTTCCACAACTACTTGTGTTTCCTGCTCTAATTCCTCCATAAGTGTATCAATGCTTTGTGATTCTTGAGTTTATTCAAGCTCTACTTTCCTCACACTGATTCCTTTGGAAATAAAATCCTTTTCTAGGAAAGCTCCAGTTTGAGTGACAAACATTTTTCCCTCAAAAGGATTGTAGAAGTAATACCCTTTTGCTTCTTTAGGATACCCCATAAATAAGCATTTGTCAGATTTGGGCTCAAGCTTAGTTGAAATTTGTCGTTTCAAATAAACTTCGCAACCTCAAATCTTCATGTAATACATATGTGATTTCTTACCACTCCATATCTCATATTGTGTCTTCTCAACCTTTTTGGATGGAACACGATTAAGTGTGTAAGTTGCTATCAATAGTGCATGTCCCTAAAAGGAGTTTGGAAGATCGACGTGACTCATCATGGATTGTACCATGTCTAACAAGGTTCGATTTCTTCTCTCAGATACACCGTTCCATTGGGGTGTTCCAGGAGGAGTAAGTTGGGATATGATCCCACACTCTTTCAGATGGTCATCAAACTCTAGGCTTAAATACTTACCACCTCGATTTGATCGAAGAGTTTTAATATTCTTACCTAGTTGGTTTTGTACTTCATTCTTAAATTCCTTAAACTTTTCAAAGTACTATGATTTGTGTTTCATTAAATACACATAACCATATCTACTGAAATCATCAGTAAATGTAATGAAGTACTGAAAACCTCCTCTGGCTGGTATGTTCAGTGGTCCACATACATCAGTATGTATGTGGACCAAAAGATCATTAGCTCTTTCACTTTTTCATGTGAATGGAGACTTTGTCATCTTTCCAATTAAACAAGATCTGCATGTCTCATATGATTCATAATCAAAAGAGTCCAAGCGTCCATTTTTATGGAGTTTGGAAATGTGTTTCTCATTTATGTGGCCTAATCGGAAATGCCAAAGGTAAGTTGGATTTAACTCATTAGGTTTCATCCTTTTAGTATTAATGTTATAAATAGGCATTTCAAGATTAAGGACATATAGTTCATTGTTCATTTGTGCAGTAGCATATAATGTATGATTCAAATAAATGGAGAAACAATTGTTCTTTATTATAAATGAAAAACCAAACTTGTCTAAACAAGAAACAGAAATAATATTCTTGCTAATTGCAGATACACAATAACTGTTCTCTAACTGAATTATTAAACCACTAGGTAAAGTTAATACATAAGTTCCTACAGCTAAAGCAGCAACCTTTGCTCCATTGCCAACTCGTATGTCAACTTCACCTTTTTCCAAATCTCTACTCCTTTTTAGCCCTAGCACATTGGTACAAATGTGAGAACCGCATCCAGTATCTAATACCCATGATGCATAAGTAGATAAATTAATTTCAATAACAAAAATATCTGAAGTTGAAGTCTCTACTCCATTTTTCTTATCTTCCAGGTACTTTGGGTAGTTTCTCTTCCACTGTCCGGTCTTATCGCAGTGGAAGCAGGTGCCTTCCTTTGCTATGCCTACACTAGGCTTCAAAGCAGGAGCAGTGGGTTTGGGTTTGGCAACTTCCTTGCCTTTCCCTTTATCACCCTGCTTGGTGGGTCTTTTGTTCTGTCTCTTTCCATTTCCGATCATCAGAATGGACTTCCCTTTTGACTTCAGATTCTGCTCAGCAGTTCTTAACATGGCTAGCAGTTCAGGAAGAGATTTGTCCATATCATTCATATTGAAATTAAGGACAAACTGACTGAATCTATATGACAACGATTGCAAGATCAAATCAGTCACAAGTTCCTTTCCGAGGGGAAAACCCAACCTCTCAAGGTTCTCCACATACTCAATCATCTTGAGCACATAGGGACCTACAGGGGCTCCCTCGGCTAACTTGCCTTGAAAAAGGGCTTTTGAAACTTCAAACCTTTCATGCCTTTCATGCTCTTGATAGAGCATCTTCAGGTGTTCAATCATATCGAACGCTGCCATGTTCTCATGTTGCTTTTGCATCTTTGAGTTCATAGTAGATAGCATGAGGCAAGCAGTTTCATTGGCACCTTCGACATGCTTCTTATAAGCATTTCTTTATGCCTTAGGTGTAGAACTAGGAGGTTCCCCTTCAGGAACATGTTTCTCCAAGACATACAACTTTCTATCATGTTTGAGGACAATCCTCAGATTTCGGTGCCAATCCAGAAAATTTGTCCCATACAATTTTTCCTTATCAAGGATTGATCGCAAAATGTTGTTAGAGGTGTTTGTTGTCATGGTAATCTACATGAAAATAATGAAAATATAAGTATCAATAACATATTTAATTAGGCATTTAATTAAATATGTTCCCACTATTTTACTCAAAACAAGTGACCCTCACCATTTGATTCGGAAAATCCCGTTGGAAGATTTTCTAGTGGGTCGAGATCCATATTTAACTTTGTTTTAAGTCCGCGTAGGCGGATTACACAAAACTAGGTTATTTAGGTAGGAACTCCTTCCAATTGTATCTGATACAACTCTCGAATATTTTAGTTGGGTGAATAACTCCTTATTCCAATCCATCATATGGATCATTTCCAACTATTGCTTCTAAACATATATAATCTTATTATAATTTGTTTATTTAAGTTTGACCCATTGTTTTAGCAATTGGATATTACAATTATCCCATCGCACCTTACTAATATAGAACATGCACCTCGCGTAGGCGGAACCTACATTATTCGATACTAGTCTTGATGAGTGCTAAAACTTGGAAAGCATAAACTTAATATTTAATTTGAGGTAATTTACAATAAATATGATACATCGGCTTATTTATCATGTAAATCGTCTCTCACATGCATCAACATACATTCACATGCATCAACATACATAATGAAACAGCTATGGCCCCTAGCGTAATTGTTCTCCCAAGCCAATGAGAGAACCTAAGCTAACCTAATAACGATCTATGCTTCTCCAAGCAAGATCTTCAAGGTTGTCCTCCTTTGATATTGTATTCTTCTCTTTCTTCATAACATTACATTATATAAAAGAAACTTGTTTTACATACGAGGGAGTGAGATGAGAAAAGAAGTTTATATTAAGAGATTAAAAGAGAGGCACGACACGCAGGTCGTATTTTAAAATCCCAAAACAAAATAAAGGAAAACTAAGGCTATAACCGATCACCACAAGACAATAATAGTAATCACATTATTATTATTAATTTAAATTCTATTAATTAATTAAAACCAAATTAAATTTCAGCGACCGATCACACTACGCAGAGTTAGTCGGGGGTTCCGCTGCCCGGTCAGCGGACAGTGGTTCCGCTGACCGGGGTCAAGGGGGCAACGCCCCCTTGTGGGGTTGTTAGGGGCAGCGTCCCGATGCAAAATTTAAATGAACAATTCATTTGAAATTGTCGTCGTTTTTCGCATCAACACTTAATACTTTAAAGCACAACTCTTGTGCAGTCACAACCCTAATTGCATAACTCTTTGATAGCACAACCCTTGTGCCGTCATGAATCCTAATGCACCAATTTCATACCGTCAAACACATCTCGATTGTTAATTCAATATGATTGATCAATACGCCATTGCTTCACCATACTAATGTTGGATCAAGAAGCAAATAACCATTAATCGCTCAAAGGAAAACAATCATTAAGTGTTTGAATGAACGAAACAGAAATAGTATATCATATATACCGTATTTTGCATTACGATTACTTATATCATATATATATATAACTTGATCGATCTCAATTGCATAACCTATGGACGATCGATGTATCGCTGCTTCACCATACTAACATCAGATTCCGAAGCATAGTCAATATCAATCATCCAAATCGTACACACATGATGCCAAATTTAATGACTCGTTTATTCTTTGATTCATTCTGTCTTTTAATCATATTAATACAGAAAATACAGAAAATAAACAACTATCAGATGCATGGTTTCGTAAGTGACTCTGATACCACTGAAGGAGAAGAGCGATCTAAAATGCAGTGAAATTTAAAGAAAAATCCTTTAGTGATCCTTACAAATGGGCATGATCAGTGATAGAATCGTTACCTCTTATGGCGATTGAAACCTTTGATGCAGATCTATGGAGCGATCACGGACGTTGAATGGTGACAACGCCTCTACTCAGTCCATACAAACGGATTCCTTCAATCTCAGTGCTAGCTGCTACGAATGAAGGCTTTGAGTGAGTGAGAGAGAGAGAGAGAGAGAGAGAGAGAGAGAGAGAGAGAGAGAGAGAAACGAAATTACAACTGCACAAATGCTTCTGCACAAGGGTTCTATTTATAGAACCACTTGTATGGGATGTAAGCTAAAAATCCCATTGAAGTGTATGTGGTCCATATCTTATGATATGCCAAAAATCACTTAAGTGTGTGGTGTCTTACCATATTTCGTATTCTACTTACGTACACCGTATCTTACGATGTTCTACAATTCACTTAAGTGCACCGTACCTTATGGTGTTCCTTAGTTACTTTATCTCTCATCAATCCGTCCTTTAGTGTGTGACCTTGTAGGTTTTCGCGACATTAGCAATTATATTAAATCACGTATTTAACATAATAAACAGTGAGCGGTATCTAGCAACACATCACTGCTGTAACACCCTTCTAAAAAACCCCAATAATTAATTAATTCAACAAAATATAAATCAGAGTAGATATGCAATTCAAGGGTGTCACACTTGACACTTCACATCATTCATCAAAATAGTTTGTCATGCTCATTTATAAATCAAAATAAAACATTGCATAATTCGCAGCGGATAGAGATCTAATCAATCATGCAAACCATGTAATCACATTACATGTAAAACTGTTCAACAACCACAATTGAAAACAAAGTAAACATCCCGTCCCGATGTTACATCTACCAGAGCATGACCCACTAAGGAACTACACTAGACTCCAAGCACTAGCTTCTACTCAATCATTGCTCGTTACCTGAAACATAGTTGTAAGGGTGAGTTCCTCAATCGATATAATAAGCATTATAAAATATCATGTAATGCTAAGTAAATTAACACATTTCATCACCCAAATCAGATCACACATTCAGCAACGGCAACATCAACTCAAAATCATAATCATACTCAACTCAACACAAACACACGTACAATATTGGAATACATCCATTCATATTATACGCCATACATACATTATGCAATGAGACTCCATGCATGCGGTACCGACTATTCGTGAACATATAGTTCAACCTCACCGATCAAATCCAGATACGGCTACCAAGCTCACTAGTCCCACTCATTTGAGACCTAGTGACTCACATCACTAATTCCTCACCATGGGAATTAGCTACCACCCCAAGGACTATGCTATGCACGCTAAATCACCTAGCATGCAAACATCAACAACAATCCACAATAACTCATCACTAATTCCTCACCATGGGAATTAGCTACCACCATAAAGGCCATACTATGCACGCTAAATCACCTAGCATGCAACATCAACAACAATCCACAATGGACATATGCTCACACTCTAAGCCATAAACAGTCCATCCACAATTGCATACATAATAGATATATTCACAGCATTATGCATACCAACCTACATCATCAGCATATTTATCACAGAAGCATATCATGTCATGCCAAATAATAAATCACAGTATTAGCACACTCTACTAATACCTATACTGCTCAAAACAACGGGAAATGATCCCTACTATATCATACACCAATATAGGCCAATCATCAAATATGTTCACAATATTTAAATATCAATTTCCACTTTTCCAACAGTGTTAACCGGTTAACACCCTGGGTTAACCGGTTAACGCAAGACAGAACACGCTTCCTGGCACATTTTAACAGTGTTAACCGGTTAACACCCTGGGTTAACCGGTTAACGCAAGACAGACAGCAATTTCTCATAATTCATAACAGTGTTAACCGGTTAACACCCTGGGTTAACCGGTTAACGCAAGACAGAAAGTTGTTCCTGCGCTAACACGAACAGAATGCAGAATTACCCGCATTTTTCGCCGTCGGAGGACTTCCGGACCTCCGATTTCGATTCCGTAAACGGCTACACGTCCAGAAAATCACAACTCATCCAATTATAGATTTAATCACAGTTTTTAACGTAATTTGATCATCACAATTTGCAACATTCATCATCCAAATTAGGGTCAATTCAATGGCTTATTACTACCCATTACATGTTAACCCATAATACCCATTAAACGACGATAAACCCCCCTTACCTGAGTTAATCCGGCAATCGATTCTTCGACCTTCAACAATCGTGAATTCTCCTCTGAGCCCTAGCCTCTTCTTCTCCCTTTCTCAGTTTCTTCTCTTTTCTCCCTTTCTCCACTTTTCAGTGGCTTCCTCTTTTTCACGTGAAAAACCCTTTTTACCAAATGGAACTCTTTATATATATTCCAACTTATTATTCCAATAATAATAATTCCAAATAATATTCCAATAATAATCCAATTATTTAATTAAATTAATAAATATACTATTAACTTAATTTAAATAATTATCATATTTTATCGGGGTGTTACAACTCTCCCCCACTAAAAGAGTTTTCGTCCTCGAAAACATACCTCAAGTGAATAACTCTGGATAAGACTCCTTCATCTGACTCTCAAGTTCCCAAGTCACATTGCCACCTGCTGGTCCTCCCCAAGCTACCTTTACCAAAGCAATCTCTTTACCCCGCAACTGCTTCAACTCTCGATCCTCTATCCTCATAGGTGATGTTTCAACAGTCAGGTTATCTCTCACCTGTACATCATCTACTTGGACCACATGCGACGGATCAGGAATGTACCTCCTCAACTGAGACACATGAAAAACCTCATGCAAATTCGCAAGTGACGGCGGTAAGCGATACGATAGGCTACCTCCCCTATCCTCTCCAAAATCTGATAAGGACCAATAAATCGAGGTGTCAACTTCTTCGACTTCAAAGCTCGACCAACCCCAGTTATCGGAGTAACACGAAGAAACACATGATCTCCCTCTTGAAACTCAAGTGACTTCCTCCTCTTGTCGTGATAACTCTTCTGACGACTCTGAGCAATCCTCATCTTCTCCTGAATCATCTTAATCTTTTCCGTAGTTTGTTGAACAATCTCCGGTCCAACCACAGCACTCTCACCGGACTCATACCAACATAAAGGTGTCCGACATCTCCTACCATACAAAGCTTCAAATGGTGCCATACCAATGCTCGAATGAAAACTATTGTTGTAGGTAAACTCAATCAAAGGTAAATAACAATCCCAAGCACCTCCCTTTTCCAAAACACAAGCCCTCAAAAGATCCTCCAGTGACTGAATCGTCCTCTCAGTCTGACCATCAGTCTGCGGATGATATGCAGAACTCAATCTCAGCTTAGTTCCCAAAGCCCTCTGCAAACCTTCCCAGAACTTCGATGTAAATCTAGGGTCTCTGTCCGAAACAATACTCGATGGA
The DNA here is from genome assembly GCF_024323335.1 of Lathyrus oleraceus. Lineage (NCBI taxonomy): Eukaryota > Viridiplantae > Streptophyta > Magnoliopsida > Fabales > Fabaceae > Lathyrus > Lathyrus oleraceus. The sequence goes on from NC_066579.1 coordinate 341,843,386, forward strand.
ATACCATGCAAACTTATAATTTTCTCAATATACAACTCAGCTAATCTCTCTAACGGATAATCCATTCTGATCGGAATGAAATGAGCCGATTTTGTCAATCTGTCAACAATCACCCAAATAGCTTCAAAATTCTTAATTGTCCTCGGTAAACCAGAAACAAAATCCATACTGATACTATCCCACTTCCACTCTGGAATAGCCAACGGTTGCATTAGCCCAGACGGTTTCTGATGCTCAATCTTTGACTTCTGACAAGTCAAACAGGAATAAACAAAACTCGCAATTTCTCTTTTCATTCCCGGCCACCAAAATAACTTTTTCAAATCATGATACATCTTCGTAGCCCCGGGATGAATACTCAGGCCACTACGATGTCCTTCCTCAAGAATACTCTTCTTAAGTTCGGTAACATCTGGAATACACACCCGATTACCAAATTTCAAAACACCATTCTCATCAACTCTGAATTCACCACCTTGACCTTGATTCACTAGAGTCAACTTATCAACCAAAAGCACATCGGATATCTGACCCTCTCTAATCTCATCCAGAATACCACTCGTTAACTTCAACATTCCCAATTTAACACTATTGTGAGTACTCTCACACACCAAACTCAAGTCTCTAAACTGCTCAATTAAATCCAATTCCTTAACCATTAACATAGACATATGCAATGATTTCCGACTCAATGCATCAGCCACTACGTTTGCTTTACCCGGATGGTAATTCAAACCAAAGTCATAATCCTTCAGAAACTCTAACCATCTCCTCTGTCTCATATTCAGCTCTTTCTGATCAAACAAATACTTTAAACTTTTATGGTCACTGAAAACCTCAAATCTTGACCCGTATAAGTAATGCCTCCATAACTTCAGAACAAATACCACAGCTGCCAACTCTAAATCGTGTGTCGGATAGTTCCTCTCATGAACCTTCAGTTGTCTCGAAGCATAAGCTACAACCTGCTTATTCTGCATCAAAACACCACCCAAACCCAACAATGAAGCATCACAGTAAACCTCAAATGGTTCTGACGGACTCGGTAATATCAGAATAGGAGCAGTAGTTAACCTCCTCTTTAACTCTTGGAAACCTTCTTCACATTTTGAGTCCCAAACAAACGCTTGCCCCTTTCTAGTCAACATCGTCAACGGTAACGCCAACTTAGAAAATCCCTCAATGAATTTCCTATAATAACCTGCAAGTCCAAGAAAACTCCTTATCTCAGAAACTGACTTCGGAGCTTCCCACTTAGATACCGTTTCTATCTTAGAAGGATCAACAACAACACCACCTCTTGAAACCACATGACCAAGAAAACTAACCTCTTCTAACCAAAATTCACACTTGGAAAGTTTAGCAAATAACTTCTTTTCTCGTAGAACTCCTAAAACCACTCTCAAATGTTCAGCATGCTCTTCTTCAGATTTCGAATACACCAAAATATCGTCAATAAACACCACAACAAACTTGTCTAGGTACGGATGGAAAATCCTATTCATATACTCCATAAATACCCCAGGCGCATTAGTCACACCAAAAGGCATTACAGAATACTCATAATGTCCATACCTTGTTCTGAAAGCAGTCTTCTGAATAACCTCAGTTTTCACACGTATCTGATGATACCCTGATCTCAAATCTATTTTGCTGAACACACTCGCACCAACCAATTGATCCATCAAATCATCAATCCTCGGCAAAGGATACCGATTCTTGATCGTCACTTTATTCAGTTGCCTATAGTCCACACACAACCTCATAGTACCTTCTTTCTTCTTAACCAATAACACTGGTGCACCCCACGGTGACACACTCGGACGAATAAATTTCTTATCCAACAGATCTTCCAGCTGACTCTTCAATTCAGCTAACTCAACAGCAGACATACGGTACGGAGCCATCGACACCGGCCTAGTACCAGGTACCAATTCAATCGAGAACTCAACTTCACGCTCTGGCGGTAATTCATTCACTTCTTCAGGAAACACATCAGGAAAATCACACACCACGGCTAGATCGCAAATCACCAGTTTATCTTTAGCCTCCAAAGTCGCTAACAGCATAAACAACTCTGCCCCATCTGCTACTGCCTCATTCACTTGCCTTGCTGATAGAAACAAACTCTTTCCTTCTTCAATCTCAGGAAAGATCACAGTCTTATCAAAACAGTTTATATAAACTCGGTTAAACACCAACCAGTTCATACCCAGGATAACATCAATCTGCACTAGTGGAAGACACACGAGGTCCATCCCAAAGTCTCTACCAAAAATACTCAAAGGACAATTTAAACAAACTGAAGTAGTAGTCACTGAACCCTTCGCAGGAGTATCAATCACCATACCCCCATGCATCTCAGATATCTCTAATTTAAGTTTCACAGCACAATCCAAAGATATAAAGGAATGAGTCGCACCTGTGTCAATAATAGCTACAAGAGGAAAGCCATTAATATAACACGTACCTCGGATCAAACGATCATCTGCAGAAGTCTCAGAACCCGATAAAGCAAAGACCTTGCCTCCCGACTGGTTCTCTTTCTTCGGCTTAGGACACTGTGGACTGATATGACCCACCTCTCCACAGTTGAAACAAGTCATAGTCTTCAACCGGCACTCTGCAGCCAAGTGACCACCTTTGCCACACTTAAAACACTTCTTCTCAGCACTGGTACACTCATGGAAACGATGTCCAGCCTGACCACATCTGTAACACTTAGCAGGGGCACTGGAGTCTCCCCCACTAGGTCTCTTCATCCCACTCTGTCTCTGGAAACCTTTGCCAGCTGCATACGGTTTCCCACGATCATTCTGATTCTTGCCTTTCCTATCAACCCTCTACTGATAGCTCTCCGCTCTGGCCTTGGTATCCTGTTCAAAAATCCTGCAACAGTCGACCAAGTCAGAAAACACTAATCCGCTGATACCCAATAGCCTGCTTGATCTCGGGACGTAACTCGTTCTCAAACTTCACACATTTTGAAAATTCCCCAGTAGCCTCATCATAGGGAGTGTAATACTTCGACAGCTCTGTGAACTTAGCAGCATACTCAGTAACAGACCGATTGCCCTGCTTCAATTCCAAGAACTCTATCTCTTTCTTTCCTCTGACATCCTCTGGAAAGTACTTCCTCAGGAATCTCTCTCTGAACACTGCCCAAGTGATCTCAGCATTCCCAGCAGCTTCCAACTCAGTGCGGGCAGCAACCCACCAATCATCTGCTTCCTCTGACAGCATATGCGTACCGAACTTGACCTTCTGGTTATCGGCACACTCAGTCACTCGGAAGATCCTCTCGATCTCCTTCAACCACTTCTGAGCACCATCTGGATCGTATGCTCCCTTGAACATTGGAGGATTGTTCTTCTGGAACTCACTCAGTTGACGAGCAGCTCCCAGTCCACAACATTCGGATTCCCTCCAAGTACTCCAGCTAGCATACCCAGAGCCTCAGCAATCGCAGCATCGTCTCTACCTCTTCCAGCCATCTCTATTCTGAAAACCCAACAAGCTAAAACAATAAGTACTGATAGGGTTACACAACACCTATCACGTACAGGGAAACAGAATAATTACGACTCGACTCGACCGACTATGCTCTGATACCACTAATGTAACACCCTTCTAAAAAACCCCAATAATTAATTAATTCAACAAAATATAAATCAGAGTAGATATGCAATTCAAGGGTGTCACACTTGACACTTCACATCATTCATCAAAATAGTTTGTCATGCTCATTTATAAATCAAAATAAAACATTGCATAATTCGCAGCGGATAGAGATCTAATCAATCATGCAAACCATGTAATCACATTACATGTAAAACTGTTCAACAACCACAATTGAAAACAAAGTAAACATCCCGTCCCGATGTTACATCTACCAGAGCATGACCCACTAAGGAACTACACTAGACTCCAAGCACTAGCTTCTACTCAATCATTGCTCGTTACCTGAAACATAGTTGTAAGGGTGAGTTCCTCAATCGATATAATAAGCATTATAAAATATCATGTAATGCTAAGTAAATTAACACATTTCATCACCCAAATCAGATCACACATTCAGCAACGGCAACATCAACTCAAAATCATAATCATACTCAACTCAACACAAACACACGTACAATATTGGAATACATCCATTCATATTATACGCCATACATACATTATGCAATGAGACTCCATGCATGCGGTACCGACTATTCGTGAACATATAGTTCAACCTCACCGATCAAATCCAGATACGGCTACCAAGCTCACTAGTCCCACTCATTTGAGACCTAGTGACTCACATCACTAATTCCTCACCATGGGAATTAGCTACCACCCCAAGGACTATGCTATGCACGCTAAATCACCTAGCATGCAAACATCAACAACAATCCACAATAACTCATCACTAATTCCTCACCATGGGAATTAGCTACCACCATAAAGGCCATACTATGCACGCTAAATCACCTAGCATGCAACATCAACAACAATCCACAATGGACATATGCTCACACTCTAAGCCATAAACAGTCCATCCACAATTGCATACATAATAGATATATTCACAGCATTATGCATACCAACCTACATCATTAGCATATTTATCACAGAAGCATATCATGTCATGCCAAATAATAAATCACAGTATTAGCACACTCTACTAATACCTATACTGCTCAAAACAACGGGAAATGATCCCTACTATATCATACACCAATATAGGCCAATCATCAAATATGTTCACAATATTTAAATATCAATTTCCACTTTTCCAACAGTGTTAACCGGTTAACACCCTGGGTTAACCGGTTAACGCAAGACAGAACACGCTTCCTGGCACATTTTAACAGTGTTAACCGGTTAACACCCTGGGTTAACCGGTTAACGCAAGACAGACAGCAATTTCTCATAATTCATAACAGTGTTAACCGGTTAACACCCTGGGTTAACCGGTTAACGCAAGACAGAAAGCTATTCCTGCGCTAACACGAACAGAATGCAGAATTACCCGCATTTTTCGCCGTCGGAGGACTTCCGGACCTCCGATTTCGATTCCGTAAACGGCTACACGTCCAGAAAATCACAACTCATCCAATTATAGATTTAATCACAGTTTTTAACGTAATTTGATCATCACAATTTGCAACATTCATCATCCAAATTAGGGTCAATTCAATGGCTTATTACTACCCATTACATGTTAACCCATAATACCCATTAAACGACGATAAACCCCCCTTACCTGAGTTAATCCGGCAATCGATTCTTCGACCTTCAACAATCGTGAATTCTCCTCTGAGCCCTAGCCTCTTCTTCTCCCTTTCTCAGTTTCTTCTCTTTTCTCCCTTTCTCCACTTTTCAGTGGCTTCCTCTTTTTCACGTGAAAAACCCTTTTTACCAAATGGAACTCTTTATATATATTCCAACTTATTATTCCAATAATAATAATTCCAAATAATATTCCAATAATAATCCAATTATTTAATTAAATTAATAAATATACTATTAACTTAATTTAAATAATTATCATATTTTATCGGGATGTTACAACTGCTACCCAAGACACGAAAATTTCATGTGATCTGACATATCCTTTTGTGATAATACTTATGTGTATAATTACCATTTTGTCCTTATGTCTATATTGAACACAAGGCATAGACCGTGTCATCCTTGTCCAATTCAATATTGGGCCCGTAGATATTTATCCTGTTATGCAGGATGGGTAAATTCCATCTAGGTCACTCATGTTCCTCAGCATGCTTCGTGGAGTACTCATCAACTGTCTTTATGGTCATCCAGCTACGGACAATGTTTGATCAGCAATAAGGCATTCGACTCTACATCTAGGGTCCATAGTGGTTTCGGGTCGAAGGGTGGTATACACCATTATCACCATGAGAATAACTTATGACACTTTGCATAATATTCTATATAGTATTCTCATAGCGGGTCAATCTAGTATAAATATTACTCTTAATATTCATACCTATGTCTAAGACTTGATAACTCCTTATCCATGATCCATGAGATGTGATCATCAGTCTATATACATAATAGTCTTAATGCTTTAATGTTATCCCATTTCACAATAAAGCTCGACTACGGATAATTTAAGAATAGTGTCCTTATGTTTAATGGGATCTCATGATTAAGTCACACTTGATACATTAAACGGACTGATTATTTTAGGGACTTTATTAAACAAACATAATAAAGAAAAAAATCTTTTATTATTAATAAATAATTCGATATAAGTACCAAAAGTATTAGCCTCTAGGGCTTACACCAACAAAAGGGTGGCATCCACCACAAGCAAGTGTGGCGCCCACCATCATATAGAAAGGGTGGCACCCACCACAAGCATAGGTGTGGCGCCTACCACAAAGCAATGAGTGTCACCCGCCACCAAGCAAGGTGTGGCGCCCACTACCTAGGGCTGTGGCACCCGCCACCAAACCACTTCCTCCTTATTTTTCTCCACGCTCCGTTTTTCTCGGTCAACCAACCGCGCCCACTATGAGATCTTCAAGGCAACTTTCAAGGCAAGGATTGGGGGGTATAAATCAGGGTTTCGGTCTTCAAGGAAAAGGCAGTCTCTTTTAGCTAGAATTTTATTGTTAGCATTTTAAGCAGATATTTACTTGTAAAGTAATAGATTCTCCATATCGGGGGACTATTGCGACTTTAGTTTTAGCAATTGATTTTTATTGTAATCATGTACCTGATTTGTCAAGCGTGTCGGCATTATTTGAATTCAAGAACCAACATTAATTCCAATTTTTCGGTCTATATTCCAGTTCTATTTTAATTGTTATTTTAATTGCTTATGCTTTGTCTTATGTTTAATTATCATAATAGCATGTTTGTTCTCAAATCCATGTCTGACTAAACCATTCGATATCAGTATGTAAAGACCGTCAAAATGACGGGATTCGTTAATAATTGGTGTTGACCTTTATAAACTATTTTTCTGGTTATAGTTTCTTGTTCTAAAATTAAAACTGTTTCCGTACGAGAGTACAAAGCAAACAAGGGTTACGGTCAATAAAACGAGAGTTTGAGGTTTTAACCGGATAGCTGAAACTAGTAATTAATTCTAAATACAGCGAGAGCACTTTAGGATTAATTAGAATTTATAGATTTCGAAAAATTACTTTTAATTCAAATGAGACATCCAGAGCGAAGCATTCTGGTTTAAGAGTATAGTCAGAGTCAATAACACGAGAGTGTGAGATAAAGTCTTTTAAATAAATAATTTCTACTGAAAAGTATTTTGAGTTTTGAGATTACACCAACTATTTATCGAATCCCCGAAGTTTGATTAGTTATATAACGATATCCCCCTATTAAATATTTCTACTAAAGTTCAGTTTTCTTAATATTTATTTCTTGTTGTCCCTTGACCCCTAGTGAAATCATTAGCCTTAGATTTACGTAGTAACATTAGATAATAGTAAGTTCGATTATTAGTCTTTTGGGTTCAATAATCTTTAAAACTACGTGATACGACTGTGCACTTGCAGTCACGAATTCTATAGACATACTAAGTCGCAATCAACTCTTTTCTCCCGCCTTCCTGCTATTCTACCTTCCCGGGTACCTAGCACTCCAGAGGAGTTTGCTGCTGTCGCGGATAATGAGGACTTGGAGTTTATCCAAGGTTTATATGCGATTGACAAATGAAGGCCTTTTGTAGATGTTTCTCATACTTTATTCAGGGTTGAGTTCCTTGTTTCTATTGTATTTGCTGGCCAGGATGAATTTATGGGTTATGGCGAGTTTTTAAGTAAACAAGAAGAGTTGGGGGAGAGGTGTGAATTACTTGAATGAAAAAAAATTAATGCTGAGAAGGAATTGGCTGAGCTTCACGTGAATGCTGATGCTATCGCTTCTTTATGAGAAGTGGAAGATCAGTATGACAAATCGTTTGTTTTGGATGCTCAAATAGAAAGGTTGAAGGCCTCCCTTGCTGACGGGGAAAATCACTGCAAGAAGGTTTATGAGGATGCGACTTAAGCGTGCCAGGCATTCAAAGTAGATCGGGACACTCTTCAGCAAAAGCAGGATGATCGGGTCACTGCTTTGAAGGCTCTCGAGAAAGGGGTGGTTGTTGCTCAAAAAAATCTCGGGAATCTCTTCAACTTACAAAAGAGGTCGTATATGGGGTTGATGACAATCAGTCATTGCATGAATTCAGTCGAAGAAACGAATCAAAACAAGTTAAAGAGGAGAAAAAATGAATAAGAAAGATCAAAGAATAGGGACAAAATAGTTAAGTGTGAATAAATTGGACTTAGTGAAAAATTAGGTAAAAAATGGAACAAAAACATGCAGCCACTGGAATAATCACGCGCAACATAGTGCACGCGATAGGGACAAAAAGGTTGCATCACACGATGCAACTCATCACGCGCGCGATGGCTCTTTTTTTAAACTTTTCTGATGCATTATGGTCCATTTTAAAGGCTATTTAATGGGAGTTTCTGCACTTTTTCAAGGGTTACGAAAATCGACACCAGAAGTATTATTTTTAAATTATCATAGGTGATTTTGAGAGCATTTGAAGCCATTGGAGGTGAATCCTTCAAGAAGTCTCATATACAATTCTTCTTAATTGTTTTTGGTATTGTATTTTGAATTATGAGTAGCTAAACTCCTCTAGGTTAGGTTGTGTTTTGATGAACCTATTTCAATATTGTTGGGCAATATGTTGATTTGACTTTGCTTGAATTCTTTGATCTATAATTCTATTCAATTGTTTCTTGTTCATAATGCTTTTTATGTGAGATACTCTTTTAATCTAATTTTGGGTACATAGCGAATACTGACCATTAGTCTATGTGTTAGACCTAGGGAAATTGTCATGCTTATACTGGTTAACTAGGGAAGGGAAACCCCGAGTAGTGGCTAGTGAATTAACGCTCTCTTGCATCGCCTCATCCTGCTTACGCTAGTGGACTAAGGATATGAAGCTCTGAATAGTGATTAGTGAGCTATATCGCAAGGGATTGGTTATACTGGTTTTGTTGATTCGTCGTGGGATTATAGTGATGAGATTGTTCATGTAAGGCATCAAACATCAACAAAAGAGAAATATGAGATTTTATACACAACATGACTGCTTCCATATGTGTCTCTGAACACTTTATTTATTTTCGTTCTGAAATCTAACCTCCCCTCATTTACTATTTTATACGCATTGCACACTTTTTGTCTTGTTAAAAAGAAGTCCATGTGGATTCAATATTTTATTACAGCGACACTATCGGTACACTTTCCGAGAAGTCATCAAATTTTTGGTGTCGTTGTCGGGGACTGTTGACATTTTAACAAGGCAACGCTTGTGCAATGTTTTATTTTTAATTTTTGATTCTTGTTTATTTTCTTGTTAATCATAGTGCTAAGGAGGTATTTCTTGTTTGTGTATGTGCAACTCAAGATCAACATTGACACAGCTTGATCAAGAAATCTAAAGAACCACACGTATTATCAGGAGATCAGTTAGAGAGGAAACTCTAGATCAAAGGATCATAGTAGAAGATCAACCACTGATTTATTCAAACACTGAAAAGGAGATCACTATGGTAGTCGTACCACCACCCACTATGGAGGACTATTGCAAAAGAACTGATGAAGGACATGTTTCGAGAGGGTTTATGCCGACAAACTCCGCTAACTTTGATATTAAGAATTTTGTGCTTTCAAGTTTAATAGACAATTTGTTCGATGAAAATGCGATTATATACCCTCAGGAATATCTTATACGCTTCTACGAAATAACTTCGATGTGCAGGTCAGCTGATGTCATGGAAGACCAAGTCAAGCTAAGGTTGTTTGGGTTCTCGCTGATTGGAAAGGCTAAAGATTGGTTACTTTTCCTTCCCAATGGAACTATTCAGACATGGAAAGGGTTGAAGGATAAATTCTTAGAGTGTTTTTTCACCACCACTCAGTTTTCTGAGCGAAGAGCATAAATTGTTAATTTTGAGCAGCATGAAAGTGAATCGCTACATGACTCATGAGAAAGGTTCAAACTTTTATTGTGCAGATGCCTAAATCATAAGATGAGCAAATGCAAAATTTTATCAAAGGTCTCAATAGTCAGACACGCATGTTGTTAGATGCTTCAGCGGGAGGCATGATCAGATCAATGATCGAACTACAAGTGAAAAACCTAATTAAAAATATGTGCTTAAATGAATATTGTTCAAAAAGAGAAAGGTCAGTAAAAATTAAAAATGTCAGCACACTCAAAGGTATGTTAGTTGTTGATACTCACACTGGATTGTTAGCTCAAATTGAATTGTTAAATAAAAAGCTAGCTAAAAGCAACTTAAGTAAATCTAACGTGAGCCAGGTATAAGCACTTAGGTGTGATTTCTATGGAGGAGAACATGTAAATGGAAGGTGCTCTTTGGAAGGGTCAGGTGAAGAAGTCCAATTTGCCAATTTCCAGAAGAACAACCCTTATTCCAACACCTACAATCCAGGATGGAAGGATCACCCGAATTTCTGTTGGAACAATAACCAGAACACTAGTGTTAACCCATGTATGCAGCAAAACCAACAAGCTTCAGTGTAAAGGAAACCTTCACAGTTGGAAGAGACCTTTCAAAACTTCATTAAGGCCATTAATAGTAGTTTTGTTCAGGTGAATAAGAACCATGAGAAAATGAGTAAAAACCATGATGCATCTATCAAAATTTTGGAGATGCAGATTGTTCAGTTATCTAGACAAATAACTGCTTTACCTAGCTCGAGTGGAGGATTCACAAGTAACATTGTAGATAATCCTAAGAATGAATCATGCAAGGTTATAGATACAAGTTTTGAGGTGGCCACCAACAAGGGTGAAGATGATTTGATGGAAAATGAGAAGTTAGGATTGTAAAAGAGGAGAGTAACCATCAGGGTGACCAAGAAGAGAGAGGAATCACCATTGATAAATTAATAGATAAAAACTCCCCTTGGAGAAGGACCAAGAAGCATATCCTTAATGATCCCAATCCAGAACTACCAAATTACATAAAACCATTGTATCCCATAATTAAGAAGAAACTGGTACATGAATATGAGGCATGGATGTTTACAAAGTTTAAAGAAATGTTGACTACACTTCCGGTAAGTATTTCATTCCATGAGGTTTTAGAATTAATGCCTAAGTTTATTAAATTTATGAAGGCACTACTAAAGGGGACAAAGTAGAAAGTGGTCAAAGAACAAGTAAACATGACTGAAAAGCATGAGACGACAGTTCCTCAAAGCTGCCACCAAAGCTAAAGGACCCAGGTAAGTTTTCTATCGCTTGTAATATTGGCGAAGTAATGTGCTTTATGTGATTTAGGATCTAGTATAAATCTTATGCCATTGAAAAAAGTTAAAGAATTTGACTTGGGAGAGATCATACCGAGTAATATGACTCTTACTTTAGTTGATTCATTTGTTGCTCATTCGCTTTGTATCTTATAGGGCATGTTAGTACATGTCGGTGGTTTAGTCTTCCCTGTAGATTTTGTGGTAATTGATATGAAACAAGACTTAGGAGGGTCAGTTATTCTCGGACACCCATTCTTGGCAACCTGGAAAGCAAAGATAGATGTCGAAACGAGTGAACTTGCCTTGAAGTTCAACATGGAAAAAGTAGTGTTTAATGTGTATGAATGGACACCATATATGGATAATATAGAGACTAGCTACCAACTAGAAGAAAAAGGTATCGAGGTTGACAAATGAATGAAAACAAGTTAATTGACCGGCATGAGGGTATCCCTTGTGTCTGACATGTCGTAGGCATGAGGCGTCAAACTAATGACGGAAAAGAAGCATCGAATGACAGGCAACCCATCGGTTATACCGAGTTTTTTTTTGTTTTGTAGAATTTACATTATGTTATTTGAGACCTTCTATGAGAGGAATTATCTACTTGAGCATGCCCTTACATTAATATATATGTTTTCTTTAATGAACATGTTTGTAGTTGTGTTTTTTTCCAGATTTACAAGTTTATCAGTTTAGCATTGAACACATGAACCAAGAGAAACGTGATCTTTAGGAAAGAAACTTACAACTTGAAGGAAAAGGATGAGGAAATAATAAAAGGACTTGTACTCAATTTTCAGATACCTCAACTAGTAAGGTTTGAGCCAAATAAATTCCATTGTTCACCATTGTTTCTTATTTAGTGTATCCATGCATTATTGTTTTATCTGGTTTGAACTAAATTCGAATAAATTTATCTTGATTGATTAACATACAATGAGGCAGCTATTTGTTTATAAATTTGAGCCTTTTTAAACCAACTTGTAGTAATAGGTATATCTGTTGCTAACCACTTTGAGCTTAGCATTTCTTTCGGTGACTTAGCCTTAATTTGCAGCCGTATGACTTGAAAGATATTATGTTTACACCCTCTCTTTGAAGTTATATAGAATTGTAGTTCTTAAGTTGTATGAAAAAGATTAAGTTTGGGGTTGCTCTTCGAAGTGAGCAAAGTTTTAAGTTTGGGGTTGGGGTACTAGAGAAAATTGGTCAAAAATTCTAAAGTTATGAGAAAATAAGAAGTGGAAAAAGACATTTCTTCAAAAAAAGTAAAAGAATGCCAAGCATAATAAAGAACACAATAGAAATATCTCTAGTACCATCAAGAATGAACTAAGGGGTATGAGGATAGAAGGAGAACTAGGCACCTAACTCCAAAGGTCTAAACCTACTTTCCCAATAATATCCTACCCGAACATAAGCCAAGATACAACCTTAAAAGTTCTCAAATGTGTGTGTTTTGATTTTTATGATGGATTATATTAGAAGATGATCAAGTCAAGCATAAACTATTTTGCATGTTGATTGAGAGATTACCTTATCCATTGAGTGAGCCAAGGTGAGATGAGAGATAGGTTGAGTACTCGTCAAAGTTTGAGGAAGTTTTTTGAATTTTCCAGATAGAAGTCAAAAGCTAGAATGATGGTCAGGTAAAGAAAAAAATTATATAGTGATGTTAAATTTTTATTGCGCAACTCATTTTCTATTGAAATGTGCAGTTGCAGCCTAGTTACTTGAGGACAAACAACGATTCAAGTTTGGGGTTGTGATGACAATCTGTCATTGCATGAATTCGGCCGAAGAAACGAATCAAAACAAGTCAAAGAGGAGAAAAAATGAATAAGAAAGACCAAAGAATGAGGAAAAAATAACTAAGTATGAAGAAATTGGACTTAGTGAAAAATAAGGTGAACAAGGGAGCAAACGTGTGTAGCCACTTGATTAATCACGCACACCATCGCACATGTGATAGGGATATAAAGGCGCATCGTATGCGCGATGCAGGTCATCACACGTGCGATGACTCCATTTTCTGGACTTTTCTGACGCGTTCTAGTCCATTCTGAAGGCTATTTAGGGGGATTTTTTATACTTTTTCAAGGGTTACGAAAATTGGCACCAGAAGTACGATCTTTACAGCTTCAGAGGTGATTTTGAGAGCATTTGAAGCCATTAGAGGCCAATCCTTCAAGGAGTCTCATATGAAAGTCTTATTAATTGTTTTTGGTATTGTATTTTGAATTATGAGTAGCTTAAATTCCTCTAGGTTAGGTTGTGTTTTGATGAACCCGTTTCAATATTATTGGACAATATGTTGATTTGACTTTGCATGAATTCTTTTATCTATAATTCTATTCAATTGTTTCTTGTTCATAATGCTTTTTATGTGAGATACTTTTTTAATCTAATTTTGGGCACATAGGGAATATTGACCATTAGTCTACATGTTGGACCTAGGGAAATTGTCACGCTTGTGCTAGTTAACTATGGATAGGAAACCCCGAGTTATGGCTAGTGAATTAACGCTTTGTTGCATCGCCGAATCATGCTTACGCTAGTGGAATAGGGATAGGAAGATCCAAGTACTGATTAGTGAGCTATATTGCAAGGGATTGGTTATAGCGGTTTTGTTAATTCGACGTAGAATTATAGTGATGAGATTATTTATGTAAGGCATCAGATATCAATACAAACCTGACCGCTTCCATAGTTCTATCTGAACACTTTGTTTATTTTTGCTTTGAAATATGACCCCCCTATTTACTATTTTATACGCATTATACACTTTTTGTATTGTTAAAAAGTAGTCCCTATGGATTTAATATTTTATTACTGTGACATTATCGGTGCACTTTCCAAGAAGTCATCAAGGGTCCAGGATGAGATGTTGGGCATGCTCAATTGTTTTGTCCCAACCTCGTTATCACCACTGACCAGCTGGACCCTTTGGAAGATTCTTTTGACAGAAACCAAGAGTATAATATATATATATATCGCTATTGTATAATTAATTTACAAATACGTTAACTAAATTTTGCGGTCGGGCGTAAGTGTATATAGGATGCCTCATTTGGATGTAGTACCCGAATGGCTTGATGATCGACTGACTTTGGGGGGGCAGACTCTTAGCTTGGGATGTGTACGACTATGGTATCTAGGTCGAGATGACCTGATTTGCTTGGGCTCGAATCTCCCTTGGAGGGTGTTTTCTTGACCGGGTGCCGAGGAGACTCTGTCTGGAATTTGTTGAGGCCGAAATATCTTCAATGCCCATCTTGCTTCGTGTCATGCAGAGTCTAATGGGTAGTTATTTCCCAACATGCTCCATCAGATGCGGGTCGTCCTTCTTCTATCCTTACACCACGACCAACCGCCTAGCCTCCTTTTTGGACTAAGACTAGGGTATTAGGAAGTTATTATTCCAATGGAGAGTAATGTGTCCCTCGCTTATTCCATCGAAAGAAGCCTCGGTTGACTGGCTGGTCCCCCAAGTTATCCCACGTTCGGGCATATATGTCATCCTACAACTCCCTTATCATTCTGGGATCTTGGAGCCTTGTTGATTATCCGGAACCAGGCTCGTGTTGTTATGATGATGAGATACCCAACATAAGGCATTTATAATGATGAGATACCCAACATAAGGCCTTTACGATGATGAGATATCTAACGTGGATGTCTATGATGGTGTTGTATCCGTAATATATTATGAAGGTGATTCCTTATGACCTTGCTCGCATATGAGCTGAATTTTCCCTCAGATTTTATGAGACTCGGACGGAGGTATGCTTCACAGGATTATACCTGTGACATCATTCGATTAAAGGCAACACAACACCAGACTAACCCAAATTTACGAATCTAAATTTGAATCTAAAAGCGCCCATCAGACGACTTTCCCCAATGCTTGAGGTTGATACCCCTAGTCAACAGGGATGTTCCCTGGTGGGATCTTAATTTGAGGCTTATGTTGGCGTTGTTCTGAGATGGCTCAGAATCAATGTAACTGCTTGTTCGGTGTTAGATTAGAGCTTGGTAGATCCAAACAACACACATATGAAATTTAGGGTTTGTGAAACTTTGACTTCTTCGTTGTATATCTCTTCAGAGCTTATATTTGAGGATCAAACATGAAATCTTAGAAATTATAGGAATCGTTCGATATCTGGCAACTGATACAAATCCTTGGGGCAAGCACGCTCAGATTCGTGAAGTCTACAAACCTGTGTCATATGTTATTGTCCTTTTGTACCAAGACTACGTTGGCCAACTAGGTGGGGTATTTGTTTTAGTGATGAATCCAGCGTGGGATAGTTTTTCCACATACTCATCAACGGAGGCCTTATTTTCCTCGCCTACCTTTTATTTCCTCTATGCTACTGGCTTGATACAAGGATCGATGGCTAGTCTATGGCTTACAACTTTCATCTCTATCTGTTAGATCGACGTTTCTTATCAACATATCGACGATCTTTTTGTGTTAGATCAAAGTTTCTTTTCAGCGATGCCAATATCTATTTGTGTTAGATCTTAGTATCATTTCCACAGTGCCAAGATCTCTTTGTGTTAGATCTTAGCATTATTTTCAACAATGTGAAGATCTATGTGTGTTAGATCAGAGCTTTAAGATTTTAAGAAGGTTTTTTTTATCTCTTTGTGTTAGGTGTGACATTCGTTTCTCAACAGTACGAAGGTCTCTTTGTGTTAGAATAGAGTATTCCTCTTCAGCAAAAAGGTGGATATCTCTCCGTGTTAGATACGAGAAGTAGGAGTGGTTAAAACATCTCAATCCCTGGAGGAGTCTATTGTCATACAAGAGTAACTGAGTATAATCTTTCCTTCCCTTGGAGAGTCTACCTTCAACGAAGAACATTTGAAGAAAGTTGAACATGATACTTTGTAACAGATCCATCCATAAAGATCTACTGTCAGTCAAGAGCAGTTGTACATGATTCTCTAATCCCTAGAAAACTTGCATGGCATCTAATGATTAAGAAATCAAGAGCAATTCTTAATTCATTTGCATTCATCTTTAAGGAGTCAAGAATACTTCTAAACCGTCATAACATCTATATCATTATCATTTATGATTAAGAAATCAGGAGTATTTTTTAATTCAGTTGCATAACATCTAAGAAATCAAGAGTATTTCTTAAATTAATTTGCATTCATTTTTAAGGAGTCAAGATAACTTATTAACCTTCATATCATTAAGAAATTAAGAGTATTTCTTAATTCATCTGCATTCATTTTTTTAGAAGTCGATAGTACTTCTTAACCCGCATATCTATAAGAAATAAAGAGTATTTCTTAAACCGTCATTTACATTCATAAGATTAAGAAATCGAGAGCATTTCTTAATTCACATGCATTCATATTTAAGAAACCGAGAGTACTTCTTAACCTTCATATGATTAAGAATTCAAGAGCATTTCTTAATTCATTTGTATAACATCTAATAATTAAGAAAGAAAGAGTATTTATTAATTAATTTGCATTTCATTCAATCATTTAATGATTAAGAAATCAAGAGTATTTCTTAATTCGTTCATTTCTAAGAAGTCAAGAGTACTTTTTAGCATACATATCATTATCATTTGATGATTAAGAAATCAAGAGTATTTCTTAATTCATTTGCATTCATTTTTTTGGAGTCAAGAGTACTTCTTAACCTTCATTGCATTCATTCATATCACCTGATGATTAAGAAATCAAAAGTATTTCTTAATCTCTTTGTATTCATTCACAACTGTAAGCATATAATTCCTTTGTATATGAGGGAAAAATTTGGGCATGTTTGGTATTTAAACTATCTTTCACCATGATGATTTGAAGACAAGAGTTCTTCATATCCTCCAGTTAAAGATGTTTAAATAGGGGCAGTTTTCATACCCTAAATTTTATCCTGAATTTTTCACTTGCATCAGCATAGCATAATCGTTTCATTTATCATGCATTCTTTCAGTCAAAAGCATTCATCAGGGTTTAGATGAGAAATCAGGAGTTATGGTATTTTATCTGGTCTTGATGACATTCATTCAATCATATATTGATTAAGAAAGTCCAAAGACTTGATTTCTCAATCTCAGTGCATCACCCACTCCATTGCATCATCTTTCAGAGGGTGACAATCAAGAGTATCATCGTCATCTGAATCTTTGTAGGGTTTTAGTTGTAATTGTGAATCAGAAGAAAATGGTCAAAGAGTGATTCATTTGCAGTTGATTATTTATTCACAATTATTCGATCAGTAAACCAATGCATTCACAAGACATCTGCATTATCTACTTATCATAGCATGCATTTTATTCTGCACAATATTTAAAATATCAACCAGAATAGTTTTTAGGATCTACAGACACACCGGTCGAATCGTTTCTCAATTGTATGTCGAATTAGCAAGCGAAAAATTTCAAAATCGAGCTTGCAGACGTCAGTATTCTTAATTTATGGTTCACATAGTTTAATCGGGGGTGCTCGCTTTATTTTTTGACTACTTTTTCGATCGCATTTTGATCATCCTGGGCCTTTTTAACCGATCATTTTTAATTTCAAAATTTGATCAAAACCTATATGTTTTCTGGAAGTTTATTTCATGTTGATCATTTTGATGCATTCAGTTTAATTTTTCGATCATTTTTGCGCCCAATTTTTATGCATTTGTTATCCGTTTATTTTTGTTGTTTAGCCAAAATAATCGATGGAATTATTTAGAATTAACTGGCTTTTTGGTTCGATTTTAAGTTGTGTTGTTTATTTTTAATTCAATCAGTAAAAAACTTATTTCCATAAAAAAAATTGATTGAGAGTTTGAGTTAAAGAAATAAAATGAAGGTGGGGCCACACAATGACCCCCACGTGGCTCTATCTGAGTTGGAAATTTGCTGAAAGTTTGGACCAATAGAAAGAGGTCACGTGGCTTTTGTTTTCTGTTTTTCTTCTTTCCCATTTCCACCTCAAATTCTTCTTCATGTTAAGCTCTCATTCTCTCCTCTTTTTTTTTTGCAATACAATATATCACACATCAACACTTCTCTCTCTCTCTCTCTCTCTCTCTCTCTCTCTCTCTCTCTCTCTCCTCTCTTAAGCATCATTACACACCATCACCTTATCCACAACAACATCACCGTCTAAAAATATCAACATTTCAACTTTCCTACAAAAACCTTTCATCCTTCAACATATCTATCGCTACATCCCACCATCTCCATAATTTTTTATCCCACTGCCAACATCAATTTTTCTTCAACATCAAACACAAACCTTCCAAACACTCATCTCCAAATCACTCCACACTCATCATCTCATTTAAACCTCATTTTCTCATCTCCATCCAAATAAAACCTTGTCACCTTACTTCAAACATAAAATCTTCAACTCCAACTCACCTCAAACCACCAAGTCCAAAAATCAATCTACCACCACATAACACCATATTAAATAACCTATTTCCTCTTCATTTTCTTTTTGAGAACCACCAACATCTTTGGATTTTGAAAACATAAAAGAATAAAAAAAAGAGAAAAATTCAACCTCTAATCCTTCACTCACTGCGCATGCCTCCATCTCTTCTTCAACCATCTTTAAAAAAACTTGTTGAACCACCCAAACTGCAACCACCATCGGAAATCATCCCTTTGACTCCTCACTTACCTCAACACCATAAACCATCATTCAACTTCTTCCTACCATCACCTCAACTTCCGATCAACATAAAGCTCCTTTGAACCATCATCACTGTCGGAACCATTTCCGCACTGACCAGCTCCATTAGATTCTGACGACGAACTCACATCTCACCATGCCATAAGTCATCACCTTCGTCATCGGAGAGTGAGAGGATAAAGCAACGTGAGAGAAGAGAGTGAGATTTATTTTGTTTTTGAAAACTTTGTGTTATTGCTTTTTTCATTCTTGCAGAAAGAGTCGTGCGTAAGAGAGAAGAAGAGGTTAGGATCTTTTTTTTTTCTTTCTTCCTTTACCACATGTCAATTTGTGGCTAGGGACAATTTTTTTTTGAAAAAAATCTCTTCTTTCTCTAATTGTAACTACCACCCCACCTTTTTCTTTAATTCATTTTATTTTGTTTTTTTTCATTAGATTATTATTATTATTTATTATATTATTATTATTATTTGTTAATTATTATCATTATTATTTTGACTATTACTAACTTCTTTTATTATCATTTATATATTTTTTATACTATTATTTATTAGCATTATTGTTTATCATTTTTTTATTATTTATTCATAAATATATTATTATTAGTTAATATTGTTAATTATTATTATCATTTTTGTTATTACTTATTATTATTACTTCTTGATGTTTATTGCTAAATATTTTATTATTATTATTATTATTATTATTTTTTATTATTATTATTATTATTATTATTATTGTTAATTACTATTTATTGATGATTATTATTGTTGATTTTATTATTGATTATGTTTTTTATGTACTATTATTAATTATTATTGTCATTTATAATTATTATTGTTATTATTGATCATCGATAATAATTATTATTGTTATTATTATCTATTATTTATCATTATTATTATTTATTATTATGATTATTATTGTTTTATTATTATTATTATTTGTTGATTAAATTGGTTATTTTAAATTGTTAAAATAGAAAGTTTGATTTAATTGTCTCATCAATTTTTCAAAGATGCATTGTAGTTTCGAAGTTAAAAATTTAGCTTTACTTCAGAAACTGCTTAAACGCAGAGTTTTGTTGACCGACCTCAGATAGGGTGCTTCATATATGAATTGTTTTACGATTGTTTAACACAATGCTAAATTCAATAGTTTAAATTGTCATTTCTTTTTACCTCTAATAATGTCGTTTATATCATCAGGTTTTCACATATGCATTGCAATTTCAGAGTTAAAAATTCGATTAAACTTTAGAAATTGATTAAAGGCATAAAGTTTTGTTGACCGACATCAGATAGGGTTATTCCTACATGAATAGTTTTACGATTTCTTAATATAGCGCTAAATTTAGTAGTTCAAAACTCCTATTTTATTTTTTGTCTGTTGGCTTCTCTTGGACCTTCTTACAATGAGACTTTTGTTATTTACAATTGTCTTTGAGTATGTATTGTTAATTATTGTATTGTATCCGCATTCGATAAAAGTGTACCCCCATTCCTGTAATGTGTAATAAGTTTATGACTTTCCTTTATTGCTATTGTATTAATTGATTGTTGATCCAAAAATTAAAATCAAACCTTTTCAGAAAAGAACAAAAACTAAATACTCGATCCAAAACCATCATTTTCCATCATTTTCAAAACTCTCAAATCATTTCATCTCATTTCGATTCAACACAAATAATAAAAACCTTGATCAAACATCGAGTGTATTTTCCCTAATCAAATCCAAATTACTTAATCATACTTAAACACTGTTTCAAAAGGGTGAAAAGGAAGATGGTCTATGACATTCGATTCCTCTCCTCGATTGTTTAGATATGAGTTGCCTTACTCGGTCATTTGAACAATTGTCATCTATTAAAAAACTTCTAATCCGATTCACCTCAAATCTCTTTCGTAATCAAACTTAAGTCAAACTCATTTTTGTAATAACTTGGACGAAAAAAGAGGTGTTCTAGAGCCTTTTATTCCTTTCCCCGAGTACTTGGATACGAGTAGCCTTACTCGGCTATTCGAGCATTTATCGTCTGTCCAAAATACATTAAGCTTATCTAAATCCTTTTACAATTAAGGGTGAAAAGAGATATGGTTTATAACCTTATATTCCCCTTCTCGATTACTTGGATACGAATAGCTTTCCTCGACCATTCTAGTAATCGTCATCCAACAAAATATTCAACAAATCAAATTTGTTTTCCACCCTTGTGTGACTTCGAAAACATTTTCAGAAACGAGCATGCTTTATCCATATCGATGTGAAATAAACAAATACTTATGCCTCCAAGAGCGAGCAATAAGTAAAGGTTTAGTCACTCGATATGTCTAAAGGATCACTCCTTAAAAGCTATTAACCCAGTAGTTATTTCTAAGTATAACTGCATAGCCTTGAGTTCTCCATATCACCTAGAGATACGTAGGATCAGGATTAAGAAATCTTATCAGGCACCCTTTTAATAAAAAAATGTTTTCCTTTCTTTCTATTTCTCACTCAGTAAGTAGAAGAAAACAATTAACATAAGCTAACTTTCAATTTCAAATCTAACTAAGAGATTCTTGTTGAGTACAACAGATGTGAGGGGTATTAATACATTCCCATTGCATAACCGACTCCCGGACCCGAATTTGTTGCGATGACCATTTTCTTTTTATTATTTAAAGGGTTTTATCGATATTTTCCCTTTCTTAATTTGGAATAAATAAAGTTCGGTGGCATCTATGTTTGAACATCTTTTTTGCGAGCATGCGAACGCCTTGCGAAGGATCGTGTTTTTCGATATGCGACCTGAGCAACCGAATTCAAATAAAATGTGTATTACTCCTTTTCAAAAACTAGAATACAGAATGTCATGTACCATGTCTTAACATCGATTCAAGCATGATTACCCATTTCTTAAGTGTGTCCCATCCATCCCATCTACTTTTGTAAGATGTATGATAGTCTAACACATCATCAAACTAGGTATGGTAACATAACCCGTACCCGCGGGTACCCACCTGAACTCGCCCGGAAGTTGACAGAGAAAACCCGCTTTGACTGGGTTTGGGTTAGGGTTTGGGTTTTCCCCAATTATAAAATATGGGGACAAGTCGGGTAATAGGGACACTAGTACCCACCCTGAACCCACCCCGAACCCGCCCTGTTTATTTAATTATATACATTATTATTTATTTTTGATAATTTAGAATACTAAATATGTGGTTAATGTTTTGATATTTTAATTTTAATTTATTATTTAAAATATTTGAAATGTATGTGTGAATTTTTTTTATATTATTTTATTTTATTATTTGCAATGTAATTTTATTTTGGAAAAATAAATATTTCTATTAAAAACTTTGATTTCACTAAATGAATGGTGGCGGGGCAGGGATACCCGAACCCGTTTGGGATGAGTTTGGGTTTTGATTCTGCATCCCCGTTTGGGTTTGTGGCGGGGAACAAGGATTGTTTGGGGATTCAGGATTGGGTTTGGGGGAGGTAAAAACTGTCCCCGACCCGCCCCATTGCCATGCCTACATAAACCATTGTATCCTTAGTGGAATGGGAAGCTTCAAAGGAAACGTCAACAAGCTTTGCTTGGAAATCCAAATATCATTGTTGTTTGTTTCTCCCACGAGGATTTATCTTGTGAAGATTGGTTTCTTAGCCATATTATGTAGATTATTGGAGAAAGAAACTTTGCTACTTCTTGTGATAGCCATAGGAGAAGGAAATTTGTAAAGATGGAGATGATGACTGCCTTTGTAGAATAAATTGTTGAAGACCATGGTTCAGTCATCAGAAAGCTTGAAAGTTGTTGTCACATGTTTACTGATGTCAATGTTGAATAATAAAGTAGTTATAAAGTTTGCCTTCCTAAGAAGCAAACCAAGATGTTGCTCAAGATGGTTCAACCTCTTACTCATGCTTTTGATTTACCACATATGGACTTTCTGAGATTCAAGCAAGAGTTTGTCATTGAAAGGAAGGATGATGGTCAGGATGGAGGTCCTCCCAACATTGAAAAACCAAAAGTGGTTTATAAGAAGGAGTTGACAAAGAAGAGAAATTATGTGATATTTTCAAATAAAAAAATGCGCAAACGGTCATCTTCAACCTTGGAACTCATAAATCCAAACTTGAAAATACATGTTTTAAACCAGATTTCTTCATGGATTCAACTTGCAAACATGAAAACAAATCATCCTCCGCACTCATGGGCCATTGATTGGATCTGAGTGTGGAGTATTTCACCATGAACCAGATGAACACAATTGACCTACTTTAAAAAATAAATTATGAATATGGATTAATCGAAGCCAAAAGTTTAGGGTTAATGATCAGAAGGAAATTTCAATGTGAATCGTAACTTGTTTCAGAGATTGGGGTGAGTGGAACTACCTGATCGGAATCAATCTTAGAGTGAAGTTCCGATGACTTAGCTCAGCTCAGGTGAGACTTAGGGAGGGTGAGTTAGGACTTGGGAAAGCTCGTGTGGAGGTCAGTGATGGATTATGGGTGGTTGTTTGAGGTTGAAACACTTTGAAACTTGAAAATGGAAATTCTATTTTGGTTGCTTTGGCTCGAATGTGCAACAAGGTTTTTGTGGCTTTTTTAGCTTGGAAAATAAAATGGACACCTTTCCCTATTTATAGGGAAGGTGTTTGGATGGATTTGAGGGAAGAAGTTGGCGGTTTGCTTCAAAATGGTGAGTGGCTCGAAGCATGCTAAAGGTTGGACTTATGGAGATAAGTGTGGTTGTTGTTTGACCTTGCTTGCAACTCAAATCACTTTGCCTTGATCCTTAGCTTCGGTTTGGAACAGACAAAGGACTTGGTTTGGCCTGCTATGGATTTTGCTTTTTGCTATTTTGGGCAAAATCTGATTTTGCACATGGGATCGGGTTTTGCAATTTGAGATGTTTTGGATACCAAGTTGACTTCCAAATACACCACAATACCATATACAATATGTTTGGGGACCATTCGGATCATATCAAAGTCTTTTGAGGGCTTGGTGAATGGAAATGCAAAATATGTCTTGACATGTCTGGTTTGGCCAATCAGGGTGATCACCAACGTTTGAACCAAGGCCAAATGAAATTGGCTCCTGCATTTTATCCAAAACTTATTCCAAATGTTCCTTGTCATGTTCCTGATTGAATTCAAAAAGAACCAGATCAAAAGGAATTGTGGTTTGGAAATGGAAATGTGGTAAAGTAGTGGTCTTGGTCATGTTTTAGGGCATGGTAGGCATGTTGGACCAGCTTGGCCAATGCAAACATTGAGGTCCTTCCTCAATGAATTAGGTCTTAGACCTTGAAACAAAGTTGGAGAGGAACTTATTTAGGACATTTGGCTCAAAGTTTAATTTAAAAATCTTGTGAAATGAGAAAGTTATGGTCTTTGGAATTTCCCATAGGCCATTCTTGCCAAAATGTGACCAACCAACATGACCTAAAAATGTGATTTTGTGCTTTCTTGATTTCCAAGGCACAACAGTGGATGTTTTAAGCTAAAATGATCATAGTATGATGGTAAATGAGATTTGGAGATTTGTGGGATGATTTTAAGTCAAGTTCATGGGTGGATCAAATGTCTTGAAAGTTGAAAAATCATGACCAAACTAAGTACTTGCAACATTGATTGGATGGATGTTTAAATGATGGATTTTGATTGTAATGGACATAAATTGTTGTTGAATGAGTGGTCGGGTGATTGGATGATCAAAATAAGGCAAGGTCAATGATAAAGGGATGCCCAAATTAGGGTTTCTTGAGCCACAAGTTTTATCAAGAACAAAGGCCAGATGAATTAGGATTTGGTGATGTAAAGGGCATAATTAGATGTTTAAAAGGTGTGGGGTGTGAATAAACTTTGGATTTTAGGGGTCCTTAATGATATGGTCAATATCCGTGGTGAATCATCACTTGTGCAAGTCAAATGAGGGTTAAAAGCTAGGGTTAGGGTCCTTGGGTGACCAGATGAACCTTGATGCTTCTTCAAAAGGGACTCACCATCCAAATTGGGTTTGGAGAGTGAGTGAGATGACTTGAGTGATCCTCCAAGCTTATGGGATGCTTGAGGATGAGGTTAGGGTTAAGGTGGCTTAGGGCACACCTCAACATGGCTAGAGGACCTTGAGGCTTCACAGATGAATCCCATGCCTTGAGTTTATAGATTCTTGTGGATCACTAAGACCAAATGCATATTAGATGACATGAATGGGATGTATACTCATGAATTAAGGTTCAATAATATGATGTGGGGGTAAGGTAAATTTTAGAGTATGACAGTACCAACAGGATTTTCAAGAACAAATCTGATGAAAATGGTAATGTGACAAGAAACAAGGAAAGGTTAGTGGATCAAGGGTACACTCAAATAGAAGGAATGAACTTGATGATACTTTTGCTCCAGTTGCTAGAGTTGAATTAATCAGATTAATTATGGGAATTTCATGCATGATGAAATTCATATTATGTCAAATGGATGTTAAAAGTGTTTTTTGAATGGTTATCTTAATGAAGAAGTCTACCAATGACTTCTTGACAAGTGTGCCGATAATGTCAAAGTAATAAAAAAGGTCGAATCCACAGGGACTACCTCAAAGCAAGACAAAACGTGTGCAATTTATAAAAACTAGTAAGGGGGGGGGGGAGTTTCTAGTTTCAGTGTAATAAATAAATAAATGAGAAAACAATGTCACGAAAGCGGTCAAGTTGTGTTGTAGAATCCCTTATTCCTCTATGGTTGATGTTTGATCCCCTGTATGAATTATCTAATCCCTATAACATCGAGGAGAATTAACAAAACCGTTATAATCAATCCTTAATGAAATAACTCACTAACTATTACTCAGAGCTTTCTATTCCTAGTCCGCCAGCATAAGCAGGGTTATGCGATGTATATAACATTAATTCTCTATACCACTACTCGGGATCTCCTATCCCTATTCAACCAGCGTAAGTACAACAATTTCCCTAGGTCCAGCATATAGACTAATGTCAGTATTCCCTATGTGCCTAAAATAAGATTAAAAAAGTATCTCACATAAAAAAAACATTACGAACAAGAAGCAATTGAATAAGATTATAAATCAATAGGTTCATACAGTGGTCAAATCAACATAGAATCCAACAATTGAGAAACATATTCATCATAACACAACCTAACCTAGAAGAATTTAGCAACTCATAGTGTAATTAAAAATACCATAATTAATAAACAAAGATAACATAAGAAGTCCCTTGAAGAGATGGCCTCCAATGGCTTAAAATGCTCAAAAATCATCATTTGTTCTCTCTAATTCATGCTTCAATCTCCAATTTTTATAACCCTTATGAAAGTGTAGAAATTCCCCTTTTAAAGGCGTTAGAACGAACCAAAACACATCATAAAAAGGCCCAGAAAAGTGACCATTGCGCGTGTGATACCCTGCATTTCGTGCAATGTAGCTTTTAATGCCCTATCGCGTGCGCGATGCTGCGTGATGATGGATGTAATTATTTATGAAGCTTCACTTTTTTTGTTCCTTTTTCACTCAAATTTTCACTAAGTCTACAATTTGCATACTTATCTATTTTCCCTTCATTCTTTAGTCATTCTTCTTCATATTTGCTCGACTTTCACTTGTTTTGCTCTGATTCTTTGACTAAATATACGCAATGACAGACTGTCATTACAACCTCAAACTTGAATCGTTGCTTGTTGTAACACCCCGATAATAATATGATAATTATTTAAATTAAGTTAATAATATATTTATTAATTTAATTAGATAATTGGATTATTATTATTATTAGTTCGGAATTATTGAATTGTTATTATTATTATTGGGATAATAATATAAAGTGGAAAATATATAAGTTGGAAATAAGGAAAAAGAATCTCATTTGGAAAATAAAGTTTTCACGTGAAACAGAGAAGCGATTGAGAAAGTGGAGAAAGGGCAAGAGGAAGAGCTAGAAAGTAAGGGTTGAAGAACGGAGAAAGCTTGAAGCTCAAAGTTGCCGGATTAACTCAGGTAAGGGGGGTTTATCGTCGTTTAATGGGTATTATGGGTTAGCATGTAATGGGTAGTGATAAACCGTTGAATTGACCCTAATTGGGATTTGTTGAATGCTGAAAATTGTGATGGATATGTTGTGTAAAAACTGAAATTGAACCTGTAATTGAGTGTGTTGTAATTTCCCTAACGTATAGCTTTTTACGGAATTGGAATCGGAGGTCCGGAAGTCCTCCAACGGCGGAAAATGCGGGGAATTCTGCATTCTGCCTTGTGTTAGCGCAGGAACAGCTTCTGTCTTGCGTTAACCGGTTAACCCAGGGTGTTAACCGGTTAACACTGTGTTGAACTGTGAAATTATTGCTGTTTTGTCTGCGTTAACCGGTTAACCCAGGGTGTTAACCGGTTAACACTGTTGTGATTGCTGAGAGATTGCTGTTTGTGCTGCGTTAACCGGTTAACCCAGGGCGTTAACCGGTTAACACTGTTAAGTTTTGGGACAGGAAGCGTGTTTGTGCTGCGTTAACCGGTTAACCCAGGGCGTTAACCGGTTAACGCTGTTGCAGAGTGGAAAAAGTGTTAATTTAAAATGTTGTATGCCTAATTGATGGTTGCCTATATCGGTGTGTGATATAGTAGGGATTATTTCCCGCTATTTTGAGCAGTATAGGTATTAGTAGAGTGTGCTAATACTGTGGTTGATTATTTGACATGATATGATGTTTTGATACATGTGTTGATGATGTTGATAGTATGCATAATGTTGTGAATGTATATGTTATGTATGCAATTGTGAATGGACTGTTGTATGGCTTAGAGTGTGAGCGTATGTCCATTGTGGATTTTGTTGTTGATGTTGCATTGCTAGATGATTAGCATGCATATTGTGGCCTTTAGGGTGGTAGCTAATTCCCATGGTGAGGAATTAGTGAGTTAGTCATTTTGGACTGTTGTTGATGTTTGCATGCTAGGTGATTAGCGTGCATAGCATGGCCCATTTGGGGTGGTAGCTAATTCCCGTGGTGAGGAATTAGTGAGTGAGTCACTAGGTCTCAAATGAGTGGGACTAGTGGGCTTGGTAGCCGTGCCTGGATTTGGACGGTGAGGTGAACTATATGTTCACAAAGAGTCGGTACCGCATGCATGGAGTCTCATTGCATAATTGATGTATGGCGTATAATATGAATGGATGTATTCCAGTATTATACGTGTGTTGTGTGTTGTGTTGATGTTGAGTATGATTGAGTTGATATTGCCGTTGCTGAATGTGTAATCTGATTTGGGTGATGAAATGTGTTATTTACTTAGCATTACATGATGTTTTATAATGCTTGTTATATCGATTGAGGAACTCACCCTTACACCTATTTTTCAGGTAACGAGCAATGAGTTGAGTAGAAGCTAATGCTCGGAGTCTAGTGTAGTCTCCTTAGTGGGTCGTGCTCTGATAGATGTAACATCGGGACGGGATGTTTTTAGTTTGTTGAATAATTTCACATGTAATATGTTACATGTTTTACATGATTGATGAGATTTCTATCAGCTGCGTTTTATGCAAATGTTTATGTTTTGAATTAATAAAAGGGCATGACCGTTATACTGTTGAATGGTGTTCAGTGTTGTGTGTGACACCCTTAACTGCATAATTACTCTGAGTTTTATATGTTGTTTTAATTAAATATTTGGGGTATTTTAGAAGGGTGTTACATTAGTGGTATCAGAGCATAGTCGGTCGAGTCGAGTCGTAATTATTTTGTTTCCCCTGTACGGGATAGGTGTTGTTAACCCTATCAGTACTCATTGTTTTAGTTTGTTTGGGTTTTCAGAATAGAGATGGCTGGAAGAGGTAGAGATGATGCTGCGATTGCTGAGGCTCTGGGTATGCTAGCTGGAGTACTTGGAGGGAATCCGAATGTTGTGGGAATGGGAGCTGCTCGTCAACTGAGTGAGTTCCAGAAGAACAATCCTCCAATGTTCAAGGGAGCATACGATCCAGATGGTGCTCAGAAGTGGTTGAAGGAGATAGAGAGAATCTTCCGAGTGACTGAGTGTGCCGATAACCAGAAGGTCAGGTTCGGTACGCATATGCTGTCAGAGGAAGCAGATGATTGGTGGGTTGCTACCCGCACTGAGTTGGAATCTGCTGGAAATGCTGAGATCTCTTGGGCTGTGTTCAGAGAGAGATTCCTGAGGAAGTATTTTCCAGAGGATGTTAGAGGAAAGAAAGAGATAGAGTTCTTGGAATTGAAGCAGGGCAATCGGTCTGTTACTGAGTATGCTGCTAAGTTCACAGAGCTGTCGAAGTATTACACTCCCTATAATGAGGCTGCTGGGGAATTTTCGAAATGTGTGAAGTTTGAGAACGGGTTGCGTCCCGAGATCAAACAGGCTATTGGATATCAGCGGATCAGAGTGTTTTCTGACTTGGTTGACTGTTGCAGGATTTTTGAACAGGATTCCAAAGCCAGAGCAGAGAGCTATCAACAGAGAGTTGATAGGAAAGGCAAGAATCAGAATGATCGTGGAAAACCGTATGCAGCTGGCAAAGGTTTCCAGAAGCAGAGTGGGATGAAGAGGCCTAGTGGGGGAGACTCTAGTGCCCCTGCTAAGTGTTATAGATGTGGTCGGGCTGGACATCATGTCCATGAGTGTACCAGTGCTGAGAAGAAGTGTTTCAAGTGTGGAAAAGGTGGTCATTTGGCTGCAGAGTGTCGGTTGAAGACTGTAACTTGCTTCAACTATGGAGAGGTGGGTCATATTAGTCCACAGTGTCCTAAGCCAAAGAGAGAGAATCAGTCAGGAGGCAAGGTCTTTGCTTTATCGGGTTCTGAGACTTCTGCAGATGATCGTTTGATCCGAGGTACGTGTTATATTAATGGCTTTCCTCTTGTAGCTATTATTGACACCGGTGCTACTCATTCCTTTATATCGTTGGATTGTGCTGTGAAACTTAAGTTAGAGATATCGGAGATGCATGGAAGTATGGTGATTGATACTCCTGCGAAGGGTTCAGTGACTACTACTTCAGTTTGTTTGAGTTGTCCTTTGAGTATTTTTGGTAGAGACTTTGGGATAGACCTTGTGTGTCTTCCGTTAGTGCAGATTGATGTTATTCTGGGTATGAACTGGTTGGTGTTTAACCGAGTTTATATCAACTGTTTTGATAAGGCTGTGATATTTCCTGAGATGGAGGAAGGAAAGAGTTTGTTTCTATCAGCCAGGCAGGTGAATGAGGCAGTGGCAGATGGGGCAGAGTTGTTTATGCTGTTAGCGACTTTGGAGGCTAAAGATAAACTGGTGATTTGTGATCTAGCAGTGGTGTGTGATTTTCCTGATGTGTTTCCTGAAGAAGTGAATGAATTGCCGCCAGAGCGTGAAGTTGAGTTTTCGATTGATTTGGTACCTGGTACTAGGCCGATATCGATGGCTCCGTACCGTATGTCTGCGGTTGAGTTAACTGAATTGAAGAGTCAGTTGGAAGATCTGTTGGATAAGAAATTTATTCGTCCGAGTGTGTCACCGTGGGGTGCACCAGTGTTATTGGTTAAGAAGAAGGAAGGTACTATGAGGTTGTGTGTGGACTACAGGCAACTGAATAAAGTGACGATCAAGAATCGGTATCCTTTGCCGAGGATTGATGATTTGATGGATCAGTTGGTTGGTGCGAGTGTGTTCAGCAAAATAGATTTGAGATCTGGGTATCATCAGATACGTGTGAAAACTGAGGATATTCAGAAGACTGCTTTCAGAACAAGGTATGGACATTATGAGTATTCTGTAATGCCTTTTGGTGTGACTAATGCGCCTGGAGTATTTATGGAGTATATGAATAGGATTTTCCATCCGTATCTAGATAAGTTTGTTGTGGTGTTTATTGATGACATTTTGGTGTATTCGAAATCTGAAGAAGAGCATGCTGAGCATTTGAGAGTGGTTTTAGAAGTTCTACGAGAAAAGAAGTTATTTGCTAAACTATCCAAGTGTGAATTTTGGTTAGAAGAGGTTAGTTTTCTTGGTCATGTAATTTCAAGAGGTGGTGTTGCTGTTGATCCTTCTAAGATAGAAGCGGTGTCTAAGTGGGAAGCTCCGAAGTCTGTTGCTGAGATTCGAAGTTTCCTTGGATTGGCTGGTTATTATAGGAAGTTCATTGAGGGATTTTCGAAGTTGGCGTTACCGTTGACGATGTTGACTAGAAAGGGGCAAGCGTTTGTTTGGGACTCAAAATGTGAAGAAGGTTTCCAAGAGTTAAAGAGAAGGTTAACTACTGCTCCTATTCTGATATTACCGAGTCCGTCGGAACCATTTGAGGTTTATTGTGATGCTTCATTGTTGGGTTTGGGTGGTGTGTTGATGCAGAATAAGCAGGTTATAGCTTATGCTTCGAGACAACTGAGGGTTCATGAGAGGAACTATCCGACACACGATTTAGAGTTGGCAGCTGTGGTATTTGTTCTGAAGTTATGGAGGCATTACTTGTACGGGTCAAGATTTGAGGTTTTCAGCGACCATAAGAGTTTAAAGTATTTGTTTGATCAGAAAGAACTGAATATGAGACAGAGGAGATGGTTAGAATTTCTGAAGGATTATGACTTTGGTTTGAATTACCATCCGGGTAAAGCAAACGTAGTGGCTGATGCATTGAGTCGGAAATCGTTGCATATGTCTATGTTAATGGTTAAAGAATTGGATTTAATTGAGCAGTTTAGAGACTTGAGTTTGGTGTGTGAGAGTACTCACAATAGTGTTAAATTGGGAATGTTGAAGTTAACGAGTAATATTTTGGATGAGATTAGAGAGGGTCAGAAATCCGATATGCTTTTGGTTGATAAGTTGACTTTAGTGAATCAAGGCCAAGGTGGTGAATTCAGAGTTGATGAGAATGGTGTTTTGAAATTTGGTAATCGGGTGTGTATTCCGGATGTTACCGAACTTAAGAAGAGTATTCTGGAGGAAGGACATCGTAGTGGCTTGAGTATTCATCCTGGAGCTACGAAGATGTATCATGATTTGAAAAAGTTATTTTGGTGGCCGGGGATGAAAAGAGAAATTGCGAGTTTTGTTTATTCCTGTTTGACTTGTCAGAAGTCAAAGATTGAGCATCAGAAGCCGTCTGGGCTAATGCAACCGTTGGCTATTCCAGAGTGGAAGTGGGATAGTATCAGTATGGATTTTGTTTCTGGTTTGCCGAGGACAAATAAGAATTTTGAAGCCATTTGGGTGATTGTTGACAGATTGACAAAATCGGCTCATTTCATTCCGATCAGAATGGATTATCCGTTAGAGAGATTAGCCGAGTTGTATATTGAGAAGATTGTAAGCTTGCATGGTATTTCGTCGAGTATTGTTTCGGACAGAGATCCTAGATTTACATCGAAGTTCTGGGAAGGTTTGCAGAGGGCTTTGGGGACTAAGCTGAGATTGAGTTCTGCATATCATCCGCAGACTGATGGTCAGACTGAGAGGACGATTCAGTCACTGGAGGATCTTTTGAGGGCTTGTGTTTTGGAAAAAAGAGGTGCTTGGGATTGTTATTTACCTTTGATTGAGTTTACCTACAACAATAGTTTTCATTCGAGCATTGGTATGGCACCGTTTGAAGCTTTGTATGGTAGAAGATGTCGGACACCTTTGTGTTGGTATGAGTCCGGTGAGAGTGCTGTAGTTGGACCGGAGATTGTTCAACAAACTACGGAAAAGATTAAGATGATTCAGGAGAAGATGAGAATTGCTCAGAGTCGTCAGAAGAGTTATCATGACAAGCGGAGGAAGTCACTTGAGTTCCAAGAGGGAGATCATGTGTTTCTTCGTGTTACTCCGATAACTGGTGTTGGTCGAGCTTTGAAGTCGAAGAAGTTGACACCTCGATTTATTGGTCCTTATCAGATTTTGGAGAGGATAGGGGAGGTAGCCTATCGTATCGCTTTACCGCCGTCGCTTGCGAATTTGCATGAGGTTTTTCATGTGTCTCAGTTGAGGAGGTACATTCATGATCCGTCGCATGTAGTCCAAGTAGATGATGTACAGGTGAGAGATAACCTGACTGTTGAAACATCGCCTATGAGGATCGAGGATCGAGAGTTGAAGCAGTTGCGGGGTAAAGAGATTGCCTTGGTGAAGGTAGCTTGGGGAGGACCAGCAGGTGGCAATGTGACTTGGGAACTGGAGAGTCAGATGAAGGAGTCTTATCCGGAGTTATTCGCTTGAGGTATGTTTTCGAGGACGAAAACTCTTTTAGTGGGGGAGAGTTGTAACACCCCGATAATAATATGATAATTATTTAAATTAAGTTAATAATATATTTATTAATTTAATTAGATAATTGGATTATTATTATTATTAGTTCGGAATTATTGAATTATTATTATTATTATTGGGATAATAATGTAAAGTGGAAAATATATAAGTTGGAAATAAGGAAAAAGAATCTCATTTGGAAAATAAAGTTTTCACGTGAAACAGAGAAGCGATTGAGAAAGTGGAGAAAGGGCAAGAGGAAGAGCTAGAAAGCAAGGGTTGAAGAACGGAGAAAGCTTGAAGCTCAAAGTTGCCGGATTAACTCAGGTAAGGGGGGTTTATCATCGTTTAATGGGTATTATGGGTTAGCATGTAATGGGTAGTGATAAACCGTTGAATTGACCCTAATTGGGATTTGTTGAATGCTGAAAATTGTGATGGATATGTTGTGTAAAAACTGAAATTGAACCTGTAATTGAGTGTGTTGTAATTTCCCTAACGTATAGCTTTTTACGGAATTGGAATCGGAGGTCCGGAAGTCCTCCAACGGCGGAAAATGCGGGGAATTCTGCATTCTGCCTTGTGTTAGCGCAGGAACAGCTTCTGTCTTGCGTTAACCGGTTAACCCAGGGTGTTAACCGGTTAACACTGTGTTGAACTGTGAAATTATTGCTGTTTTGTCTGCGTTAACCGGTTAACCCAGGGTGTTAACCGGTTAACACTGTTGTGATTGCTGAGAGATTGCTGTTTGTGCTGCGTTAACCGGTTAACCCAGGGCGTTAACCGGTTAACACTGTTAAGTTTTGGGACAGGAAGCGTGTTTGTGCTGCGTTAACCGGTTAACCCAGGGCGTTAACCGGTTAACGCTGTTGCAGAGTGGAAAAAGTGTTAATTTAAAATGTTGTATGCCTAATTGATGGTTGCCTATATCGGTGTGTGATATAGTAGGGATTATTTCCCGCTATTTTGAGCAGTATAGGTATTAGTAGAGTGTGCTAATACTGTGGTTGATTATTTGACATGATATGATGTTTTGATACATGTGTTGATGATGTTGATAGTATGCATAATGTTGTGAATGTATATGTTATGTATGCAATTGTGAATGGACTGTTGTATGGCTTAGAGTGTGAGCGTATGTCCATTGTGGATTTTGTTGTTGATGTTGCATTGCTAGATGATTAGCATGCATATTGTGGCCTTTAGGGTGGTAGCTAATTCCCATGGTGAGGAATTAGTGAGTTAGTCATTTTGGACTGTTGTTGATGTTTGCATGCTAGGTGATTAGCGTGCATAGCATGGCCCATTTGGGGTGGTAGCTAATTCCCGTGGTGAGGAATTAGTGAGTGAGTCACTAGGTCTCAAATGAGTGGGACTAGTGGGCTTGGTAGCCGTGCCTGGATTTGGACGGTGAGGTGAACTATATGTTCACAAAGAGTCGGTACCGCATGCATGGAGTCTCATTGCATAATTGATGTATGGCGTATAATATGAATGGATGTATTCCAGTATTATACGTGTGTTGTGTGTTGTGTTGATGTTGAGTATGATTGAGTTGATATTGCCGTTGCTGAATGTGTAATCTGATTTGGGTGATGAAATGTGTTATTTACTTAGCATTACATGATGTTTTATAATGCTTGTTATATCGATTGAGGAACTCACCCTTACACCTATTTTTCAGGTAACGAGCAATGAGTTGAGTAGAAGCTAATGCTCGGAGTCTAGTGTAGTCTCCTTAGTGGGTCGTACTCTGATAGATGTAACATCGGGACGGGATGTTTTTAGTTTGTTGAATAATTTCACATGTAATATGTTACATGTTTTACATGATTGATGAGATTTCTATCCGCTGCGTTTTATGCAAATGTTTATGTTTTGAATTAATAAAAGGGCATGACCGTTATACTGTTGAATGGTGTTCAGTGTTGTGTGTGACACCCTTAACTGCATAATTACTCTGAGTTTTATATGTTGTTTTAATTAAATATTTGGGGTATTTTAGAAGGGTGTTACACTTGTCCTCAAGTAACTTGCTTGCAACCGCATGTTTGAACAGATAAAAAGCCGCATAATAACAATTGAACATCACCAAATTAAATATTTCTTTTACCTGACCATTATTCTAGCTCCCAACTTTTATCCGACAAATTTGAAAAAACGTCCTCAATGTTTATGAGTACTCAACCTATCTCTCATCTCACTATAACTCACTTAATAGATAGGGTGATTTCTCAATCAACATACAAAATCAATTAAATTAAGCTTGATCATGTTCTAATAGAGTTTATCATAGCAATCACAACACATACATTATAGAAATTTTTAGGTTACTTAGCTTATGTTAGGGTAGGATATTTTTAGGAAAGTAGGTTTAAACCTTTGGAGTTAGGTTCCTAGTCCTCCTTCTATCATCACACCTCTTTGTTCCTTTTTGCTAGTACTAGAGAGTTTTGATCCTTATTATAATATCGTTCTTTTCTTTTCTCATTTATTTTTCTTGAAGAAGTATCTTTTTCAACTTCTTTTTCACAATAATTTTTGAAAATTTTGGACCATATTCTCTAGTACCCCAACCCCAAACTTGAAACTTTGCTCACTTACAAGAGCAACCCCAAACTTAATCTTTTTCATATACTTTAAGAACCATACTTCTACCTAACTCCAAAGAGAGGGTGGAAAGAAAAGATCTTTTGAGTAATATGGCTAAGAATTTTAGGCTACGCCACTGAAAGAAAGGATTAAGTTCAAAGTGTTTAGAAATGGATATACCTATTACTAAAGGGTGGTTTACAAAGGCTCAAAGTTATAGGCAAACAATTGCCTCAGTGTGTGTTGGTCAAACTAGATAACTTAATCGGAAATAAATCAAACCAGATAAAAGAATAATTCATGGATACACTCGTAAAGAATCAAAAGTGAACAATGGAAATATTTGGCTCAAATCTTACTAGATGAGGTATCTGTAGGTTGAGTATAAGTCCATTGATTCTTTTCTCATCCTTCGCCTTCAAGTTGCTAGTTTTTATTGTGATGATCAAGTTTCTTTTGGATCATTTGTTCAATGTTAAAGGACTAAACTTGCAATATAAAATAAACATAAACAACCACAAACTTGTTTATTAAAGACAATTGAGATCTTCATGGAAAATTTATGCTTAGGTAGCTACTTCATTTTGATATAGTCTTGAATGAAAAATAAATAAATTATGCAAAATAAAAACTAATTAAAAATTGATGGGTTACCTCTCATCCAACGCTTATTTTCCGTCAATAGTTTGACGCTCAATGCTTAAAACACGTCAGGCGCAAGGGATACCCTCACGTCGGTGAAAACTCATTTTTTCATCCTCTTTTGAACTTCATTACCTTTCTCTTTCAATTGATAGCAAGTATCTATATCCTCCATATATGGTGTCCATTGATATGCATTAAACACCACATTCTCCTTGTTAAACTTCAAAATTAATTCACTTATCTCCACATCTATTTTCTTCCTCCCGGTTGCCAAGAATGGGTGCCCGAGAATCTCCACATCTATTTTTGCCCTCCCGGTTGCCAAGAATGGGCGCCCGAGAATCACTGACCCTTCCAAATCATTATTCATATCGATCACCACAAAGTATGCAAAGAAGGTCAAACCATTGACATGAGCTAGCACATCTTATACAATACCAATCGGATGAGTCATAAATGAATCGGCCAAAGTGAGTGTCATGTTGCTTGGTATGATCTCTCATATCTCCAATTCCTTAAATTTGCTCAGCGGCATGATATTGATGCTAGATCCTAAGTCACATAAAGCATGTGAGATTTTTATCCCCTCAATGGTGTAAGTGATGTTGAACTCCCATGGATCCTTCATCTTTGGTGGAACTTCCGACAGTTTTGCCATCTCGTATTTCTTTGTCATGTTGACCTATTCTTGAGTCAACTTTTTCTTTCCATCTTTCAGCAATACCTGCATGAATTGAGAAAACCTGGGAATTAACTCTAAAATTTCATGAAAAGAGATACTTACCTGAATTTTTCTCAACATTTCTTTAAAATTTTCATGCATTCTAGCCTCATCCTCATGTACCAATTTCTTCTTAATGATGGGATATGGTAGTTTTATGTAATCTGGTAAAGGTGGATTCGGGTCATTCAAAATTTGATCACTTGTTCTCTTCCAAGGAGAATTTTTATTAATGAAGTGATCAAGGGTGACTCCCTTTTCCTTTTTGTCACCTTGATTCTCACTCTCCTCATTTTCAACTTCACCTTCCTTTTCCTCAATTTTATCCTCTTTAACTTTTCCAGCTTCCTCATTTCTAGTAACCACCCCAAAATCCGTTTCCACAACCTTGCATGTTTCATTATTAGGATTATCCATGGTGTTACCAGTGGTTCCTCCATTTGATCTTGGTAAAACAACTATTTGTCTGGATAGCTGACCATAGTTTGCATACTTGGCTATTTTTCCTTCATTCTTTGATCATTCTTCTTCATATTTGCTCAACTTTCACTTGTTTTGATCCAATTTTTCGACTAAATATATGCAATGGTAGACTGTCATCATCTATGTAGAGAAACCAAAGGGGTTCATTGAGCTCAATTTTCCAGACCATGATTATAAGTTGAAGAAAGCCCTTTATGGTCTAAAACAAGCTCCAAGTGCATGGTATGGAAGACAAACAAAATTCCAGGTCAACAATGACTACAAAAGAGGAGGAATAGATAAAAATCTATTTGTGATATATATATATGGAGTTAAACTCATGGTAGCTCAGATATATGTTGATGGCATTGTATTTGGTGGGATTTCAGACTCAATGGTGGAACATTTTGTCCAACAAATTAAGTCGAAATTTGAGATGAGTCTTGTAGGAGAGCTCGCTTATTTTCTTGGTCTTCAAGTTAAGAAAATCAAAGATAACATTTTTGTATCTCAAAGCAAGTATGTTAAGATTATATTGAAGAAGTTTATCCTTGACAAGGCTAGCCACAAAAGAACTTCTGTTGCTACTCATGTGAAGATGACCAAAGATGAAAATGGAGTTGATGTCGATCAAAGTTTAAATAGAAGCATGATTGGAAGTCTGATCTACCTCACACTAAGAAGACATGACATCTCATTTTCTATAGGTGTGTGTGCTAGATATCAAGTAAAACCCAATACTAGTCATCTTTCTCAAGTGAATAGAATCTTGAGGTATATCAATGGGACGTGTGGCTATGGTATTCTCTACTCACATGATACTAACCCAATATTAGTAGGGTATTGTGATGCTGATTAGGTTGGAAGTGTAAATGATAGAAAAATCACAACTGATGGATGTTTCTTCCTTGGCAACAACTTAATATATTGGATCATAAAGAAGCAAAATTGTGTCTCATTATTTACTACAAAAGCTGAATATATTGCTGCAGGGAGCAGTTATACTCAATTACTGTTGATGAAACAAATTTTGAAGGAGTACAATGTGGGATAAGAAGTCATGACATTATTTTGTGACAACTTGAGTGATATAAATATTTCAAATAATCTTGTTTAACATAGTAGATCCAAGCTCATTGACATTCATCATCATTTCATTAGGGAGATTGTTGAAGATAAAGTTGTAGCTCTTGAACATGTGGCAACTGGAAATCAGTTTGTTGATATTTTCACCAAGGCACTGGATGAAATCCAATTTGAAAAGTTAAGGGGGTGCTCTTGGTGTTTTCATTTGTGAGAGTCAATAGCAGTTAAAGCCAGGGAGGCATGCATGTGAGTTTCTCTCTCTTTCGGTTTATGTTGCACATAAAATAAAGCATATTTTCTTGTTTCAAAACCTCCTTTTATATGAACCTTCGTTACAAGCAAAAACAATTTTCACTTTTCTTGCTCTCAGAAAACTACATTTTCTATTCTTTTTGAAGTGCTTACCTTTTTCAATATGAGTCAAAATTATGAAAATCCCAAGATGCGTTCCTTTAACATAGGAAGAACATTTTTCACTTTTCTTGCTCTCAGAAAACTACATTTTCTATTCTTCCTCAAGTGCTTACCTTTTTCAATATGAGTCAAAATTATGAAAATCCCAATATGCGTTCCTTTAACATAGGAATTAGCAAGGCTATTGATAGATTTCTTGAGTCTGAGAAAAATAAGAACAAGGGAGCTGGTTCTATTTCTTCTGCAAATGATATGGAGACATATGCTAGATCATCAGGTGAACCATATGTGACTGGGATAAAATATGTAACCGAGATGAAGACTTTAAAGAACATACATGTTCAAGCACAAGAATCTAACTCAGAGGCGTATGAAGATTGGGTTACCTTCATGAATTCAAGAGGATGGACTGAAGATCAAATTTGAAGGGGTGTGTTGTTTCCATGTGTTTTTGCTTAGTTTAACCCTTGTTTTTAGGCATATTTTGTTTCCTTTTTGTTTGCATATGTAATAGCTTTATTTCCAATAACATTATTTGATGCTCTAACATCTTTCTCAACATTTGTCCAAAATAATTATTGATGTTGTGTCTACTCCCGATCTGATATGTGTATGTGCAAACTTACTAATATCTGAGCTGACTGACTACTTTGCCAAATTCTGGAAAAAAAAGGGGGTGTAATGGTGTGTGTAATGGAGTGATGTGACTATTAACTTGACTACTGATTCTGTGATGTATGAGGGTCTTCTGCTAACCTGATATATCCTGCTATGCTTGGTACTGACTGATATGTGTGGGTCTAACTGATCTAGTTTCTGTGTGCACACATGTTGAAGCATTTGAACTAGCATCTAGCCATAAACTACCGTGCGTGATGATATCATTGTATGTTAGTAGTAGCTTATGACCTTTGACTGCTGACTACTAATTGTGTGTACATGCATAACTAACCTATCATGATTGATTACATGTTAACTATTTTTAGGAGCATCTATTTTTGGGAGCATATATTGTATGTCTACTGATATGTACTTCTGTTGCTGTTGATGTATGCTCTGATGTTTGTGTTTCTGTTGCTGCTAATGTTTGGTCTGAGTATGTGATATGCTTGATACTCAATTGCATTTCTGCTTGAAGAGTTATTTTACCAAAATTTGCCAATGAGGGGATTGTTGTTCCTTTTTGTTTGGCTGCATTATGCAAAACAACATTGAAGTAAGTTCAAGTTGGTTCTGGTGCAGAAGGTACACATGTGGAACACAATGTTCCAATATATGTGTTACAACATCTGGTCTCTAGCAACAGACAAATGGTATTGTAGTTTTGGTTTAGAACTATTCTATCCAAGATTCACTCTATAAAGAAAATCTACAATTCATGGAAAATAATTAATTTGGATGTACTGATGCAACATGTGGAACACGATTTTTAATATGTGTGCAGTGCAACATTTGTCCCTGGTCAGCAGACCATGATGGATGTTGCTTGGTGCAAAATTTCTGATTGAGATTCAATTAGATGTATTGTAAATTATTTAGCAATGTTTGTATGGTTTGTTTGCCAGCTATTGAAGATCAAATCAAATTTAAATGGAGATTTAAATTTGAATTTGAAATATAACAAATCATATCTTTTATTGGAGAGATTTATGGAACAAATCAAATTCAACTATATCAGCTTTTATTCTGGACGAATTTAATTAAGATATCCAAGGAGAAAAGACACAAAGATACTGTTAATATAAAGAGACTTAATTCTCATGTGTTTGACAAGTGTTGTGTGCATAAGATTAAGTTCTTTGTAACTAGTGTTTATGAGTCCTTTGTTTCTTGTATTCCATGCTAATGCTATATTATTGTTGAATCTATTTGTGTACACTACTATATGTTTCAGTAACTTGACATAGTTGTTAGTTTGTCTTAGTTGAGTTGTAAATTCAACAATCAATAGAGTTGTTATTGAAGTTGATTACTAGGGGTTAGTGATTGAGAGAAAGTGAGAATGATTCTCATATTTAAGGGGAATCCTAAATAGAAAGTTACTAGGATTAGGAAGAGACTTTGAACATCATGGAGTTGATGTTCATAGAAGACTAATTATACTAATTCAAAGTAGTGAATTTTCTTTCTTAGATAGAGCGTCCTATAGACGTAAGTGTTATTTACACCAAACTGAGTTACCAATCGCTTGTGTTATTTTATTCCTT
Source organism: Lathyrus oleraceus (assembly GCF_024323335.1). NCBI lineage: Eukaryota > Viridiplantae > Streptophyta > Magnoliopsida > Fabales > Fabaceae > Lathyrus > Lathyrus oleraceus. The sequence continues at coordinate 341,884,735 of NC_066579.1, forward strand.
TATGTATTATATTATTTTTGTTTTATTGATTTAATAAGTTGGATCAGTTATCCCAACAAATATCTAACATTTATCCCCCCGAAACATAATTTCAATCAATAAACTAAACATTAAACTCTTAGCATTTCTTATCAAATAAGCTTTATCACACCTATAATTTGTACCACCACCAAAAAGAGCTCCCACCGAATCAACAAATCTCTTCTTTAATTGCTACTAGTCGAGGATATGGAATCCTTATTGTCATTCCTTTTTTTCTATTTAAGAAAGAACAATGCTATTCTTATACTATATTGTACACCTCCACCATATTTTACTGTTCACCAATACGGTGAACAATAAAATATTCTAATAATATATTATTTTAAAAAAAAATATATTAAAAAATATATTTTTTTAAATTTATTATCGAGATGTTTATTAATCAATTTCATAACTTTTTTAACCAATTTTATAACTTGTATTAACCAATTTTGGTGGTTATTCCACATTATTTTTAATATTCGGATGTTTATTAACCAATTTCATAATTTCATTAATCAACTTTTTACTTTTTATTAACCAACTTTAGTTTATCACTAAAAATTATTTTTAATATCTGGATGTTTATTAACCAATTTCATCACTTCATTAATCAATTTTTTTAAATATTTTAGGTCACTGTTCACACGCACTATTCATAAATACTGTTCACGTGTACGGTTCATATACTATTTATAAATATATTATTTTCTTTTAAAAATATATTATTTATCATATAAATACAATAATCAATATATATAACATGAATATTTAATGTAAAAAAGGTCTATGAATAATATTGTTTAACAAAATATAGTATAATTCATAAATAGAGAATCAAACTTATTTGCTACAAGTAACGTAAAAATATAGTGTACAGGCAAGGTAAAGTATATTTCTACATTCTTTATTGCCCAAGAAGCATATTTCTACATTCTTTATTGCCCAAAAAGTACATTAAACCTTTTTTCTCTTATAATTTAAAAGGTTACTTTTTTATACTAATTGTTCTTAATAAATTATTAAAAAAGAATTTAATAAAATATAAAATAGTTTAACATATTTTATCATTTAATCATATTATATTGATTTTTTAAAATAAAAGTGTGATTGAGCTAAATAAACATTTTTTCTTGTGATTATATTGTATATTTCATATTTTTAATAATTTTTTTTTAATACTTTTTTATCAAAATTAACAATATATTAATAAGAGATTAAATATAGTGTAATATTGGATAAATTATTTTTATACTATTATTTAATAGAATTATAATATTTCGTCTATTATTCTATGACTTATGGAATATATATCTTTGATTATAATTTTGATCTTTACGTGCATATATTTTTTTTAAATATATTAATTTCCTTATTTTTTTGGACAAATACAAATAACGTTACGAACTCCAATTTTTTCAATAATGTTAAATTCTTATTTTTAATTTTGAAAGAGGTAGCGGCAATTCCTAGAGAGAGAACCAAAGAGAGAGAAAGAGAGAGTGGTGAAGAAGAAGATAACCAAGCTCTGCTATCTCACACAAAACGCAACTACAATGTAAGATTTCATTTTCCCAATTTTTTTTCTCTTTGACTTTTCTCTAAACAAATCCATTCTTTTTCATTTACAAATTTTCAATTTCAATTTCAGTAGGAATTTCCTAATTTGCAGCAAATTCAATTTGTTGACCTAAATTTATCCCTTTTCTCTTATTCATTTCCAACACCATCAGGTACTCAATCGATTAAACTTTTTCTAGTCGATTAATTGTAATGATTTTTTTTTTAATTCTATGCTAATTTTTTATTTATTATTTCAATATATAAATTCTGTGGTTTGGTTCTTTCTTGATAATCAATTGCAGTTTTTTGTTTTAATTTTAATTTTATGCTAAATTTTTATTTTTCTCAAAATATAAATCCTCGGTTTGGTTCTGTTTCATTTGAATTAATATTAATTTACTTAAAGTTTGGTTTTTTTGTTTGTTTGTTTTGTTTATATGGGCAAAAGATGATGTTGTCGAGAATGGAGAGTAAGAAGAATAGTTTGGTTTCTGGGAACCAGAAGAAATTGTTAAAGGATGTTGACACTATGAATAAAGCTATGCACTTGGATAAAAATGTTTCAAGGAGTTCAGTATCTGGTTCGAATTTGAATTCTCGATCTAAAACCACGGGAAAACCTGTATTTCCTGATTCAAAACCAAAGGCTAAAGGTAGTAATAGTAATGATGATAATGATGGTTTGCAGAAGGATAAAAGGTCTATATGGAATTGGAGGCCGTTGAAGGCGCTTTCGCATATCCGAAATAAACGGTTCAATTGTAGTTTTTATCTTCATGTACATTTGATTGAAGGTCTGCCTTCTAGTTTTGATGGTTCGAGTTTTTCTGTGTATTGGAAGAGGAGGGATGGGGTTTTGGTGACTCGTTTGGCAAAAGTGGTTCAGTCTGTAGCTGAATTTGATGAGAAGTTGACTTACACTTGCTCGGTTTATGGCAGTAGGAGTGGACCTCACCATTCTGCAAAGTATGAAGCAAAGCATTTTTTGCTCTACGCTTCTCTTCTCAGTGCACCGGAGCTTGATTTGGGGAAACACCGAGTTGATCTCACGAGGTTGCTTCCTCTTACTCTGGAGGAGCTTGAGGAGGAGAAGAGCTCGGGTAAGTGGACTACTAGTTTCAGGTTATCAGGAAAGGCCAAGGGTGCTGTGATGAATGTCAGTTTTGGGTATATGGTTGTTGGTGATAACACCAGTGCGACCAAAGATAGCCATAATGCTCCTAATGTATTGACTTCGAGGCAGAGTAGTCTTGCATCGATGAAACCAGACGTTAAACAGAGACAGTATGATGGAAGTAGCAGCATGAGGCGTGCCGGAAGTTTTCACGGTGTTAGCAGTCAGTACTCTTCACAAGCTGTAGAATCGGTAAAAGATCTTCATGAGGTGTTGCCATCTTCTAAGTCTGCACTAGCCAGCTCAATAGGTGTCTTATATAAGAAATTTGACGAGGAAAAAGAAAGCAGATCTGTGGACAACAAACCTGATCCTGATTTGTCAAAAGAAAATATTGAGCTAATCAAACCAGATGCACGTGCTTCATCTGATATTGGAAAAGAAACGCTGGAAGTGCTTGCAGTTAACGATGAAAATACATGTCCAGTGCTTGACACACCTGAACTCGATGTATTTCACGAAAACCTAGAGACAGATGCCCGTGCTTCATCTGATATTGGAAAAGAAACGCCGGAAGTGCTTGCAGTTAACGATGAAAATACATGTCCAGTGCTTGACACACCTGAACTCGATGTATTTCATAAAAACCTAGAGACAGATAAAAAAGATGGCTATCTTTCACTTGATTCTGAAAAAGAAAACCCTGAAGACTGTCAAGATAAGGATTTTTTTGTCGTTGATAAGGGTATAGAAATCTCACCAATTGAACCTGTTAAAGTAGAGGAATCGTTCACAAAGGCTTCTGAAGATGCTTCTACAGTTGATACTGCAGGCTTACAAGTATCTTCTGAAGATAGTTTTATACATGGTTCTCTTCATGAGGCAAATGATGGTTGTAAGGATCACACATTGGGCCATGAATCTGCTTGTGAAGATGATGACTTATTCACAAATGAACTGCTGCAAGAATTAGAAGCTGCTATAAATAGTGTCTCAGATTTGGAGACGGCTGCTCTAGAATCTCCAAAAGTTTTGGAGTTCAAATCTGAATATAAGATGAGAAAGACAAATAGCTTAGACGATGTTACGGAATCGGTTGCGAATGAATTTTTAAGCATGCTAGACATAGACCATAGTTCAACGGGCTCGAATTCTGAAAACGAGCCTGAGTCTCCGAGAGAGCTTCTGTTGAGACAGTTTGAGAAGGAATCACTGGGTGGTGGCTTCTCTTTATTTGATTTTGATATGGACTGTGACAACGAAGCTGATGATAACTATGGTGCCTCTACTGGATCTGAGCAGTTGAACTTCTCTGAGGCTATGCATTCATCATCCTTGTTCCAAAACCTGAACAAGGAGCATCTCGTTGAGACTCGGGACATTAAGGGAAAACAAAAGGCTCAAATGCTAGAAGACTTGGAAACAGAAGCCTTAATGCGTGAATGGGGTTTGAATGAGAAGGCTTTTCATCTTTCTCCGCCAAAAGACTGTGCCGGTTTTGGAAGTCCAATTCAATTACCACCTGAAGAGCTTCCTGCATTGCCTCCTCTTGCTGAGGGGTTAGGTCCTTTTCTTCAGACAAAAGACGGGGGTTATCTTCGGTCTATGAATCCGTCAATTTTCAAGAACACCAAAGCTGGTGGGAGTTTAGTCATGCAGGTTTCCAACCCTGTTGTTGTACCCGCAGAAATGGGTTCCGGTATAATGGAAGTTTTACAGTGTTTGGCTTCAGTGGGAATTGAAAAACTCTCAATGCAGGCAAAGGAGTTAATGCCACTGGAAGATATCACAGGGAAGACAATGCAACAAGTAGCATGGGAAGCAATGCCGGCCTTAGAGGGAGCAGAGAGGTTAGTCTATCTTGTTTTGCATCTAAGTCTTATTTTTTATTAAAATATTTTGGTCTCGATGATGAATTTGAGATTAAAAGTAAGAAATTTGTAGAATTTGAGATTAGGGTTTCATGAGATGAAAAATTGGGATTTTTTATTTAGTTAAATTTGATATTTCAATTGGTAAGTTTTAAGTGAAATAATGTTAACAGAAATTTAATCAATTCAAATTGTGATTTTTTTAATAGATTATGAGTACTTTGAGGGTTTTAAACAAATGAAAAGTGATGAAGAGACTTGATTAAAACAATTATGAACTTGAGGGAGTAAAATTGCTCATAATTAGAGGGATCAAAATCACATGGTGCAAACGAGAGGGGCCAAGTTTGTCATTAAGCCTAGAATATATAAAAGCTGTTCTTACAAGTTTCTGATTTGCTTTGCTTTATTTAGGCAATGTCATTTGCAACAAGATTTAGTAACAGGCCAAGATACGGCGTGTGTGCAAAAGGACTTGAAAGGAACACCACCATCTAGACCGAAGTCTGGCAAATTTAATTCAAGATCAGTGGCCAACCAAACAGGCTCAGAGTTTGTTTCAATTGATGATCTTGCCCCACTGGCTATGAACAAAATTGAAGCGCTTTCCATGGAGGGATTGAGAATTCAATCTGGGATGTCAGAGGAGGACGCCCCATCTAACATCGTTGCACAATCCATTGGGGAAATGTCAGCTCTCCAAGGCAAGGGCATTGATATTAGCGGATCCCTCGGCATGGAAGGAGCTGCCGGTTTACAGTTGATGGATGTAAAAGACAGCAGTGACAGTGTTGACGGAATAATGAGCCTATCATTAACCCTTGATGAGTGGATGAAGCTCGATTCTGGTGACATTGATGATATAGATAATATCAGTGAGCATACTTCCAAACTTCTTGCAGCCCATCATGCTAACTCTTTCGACTTTATCCGCGGGAGTTCAAAAAGTGGAGATAGGAGACGAGGCAAAGGCTCAGGTAGAAAATGTGGTTTGCTAGGAAACAATTTCACAGTAGCGTTAATGGTGCAGCTTCGCGACCCGTTGAGAAATTATGAGCCAGTTGGAACACCAATGCTTGCTCTTATACAAGTTGAAAGAGAGTTCGTCTTACCAAAGCAAAAAATATTTTGTAGTGTGTCCGAGCTACGGAACTACAACAATGACGAAGATGATGAGGGCGAAATAGTAGCAAAGGTGGAGATCAAGGATACCGAAAAAGAAGAGAAAATTTCCGAAGCAGAACTCATTCCTCAGTTCAAGATTACTGAAGTTCACGTAGCAGGTCTTAAAACCGACCCGCAGAAAAAGAAGCTTTGGGGCACCTCGACGCAGCAACAATCCGGTTCACGCTGGTTGGTTGCGAATGGAATGGGAAAGAACAGTAAGTTTCAATCAATGAAGTCAAAGGCTGCAGGTAAATCTATTGCACCGGTTGCCACAAAGGTACAGCCTGGTGAAACGTTGTGGAGCATTTCTTCACGAATTTTAGGTTCTGGAAAAAAATTGAAGGAATTGGCAACACTAAATCCACATATAAGAAACCCGAATGTCATTATACCAAATGACACTGTTAGACTTAGTTGACTGAAAACTGGAGTTCATAATTCAGATTTGTTAGGGCATCAATCAAATTGGAGTGGTCCTTCTATAATTGCAAGGTATGGTTATATTATATAGAGAAAACAGCATAAGCATAGTGGATATTTCGCTGTAGGCTTATTTTTCTTTTGTAAAGTTGCTTATACCTTCATCAGTTCTATTTTTGTCCTGTACTTATATCTGTTGAATGTACTGTGTGCATATTTCCATCTGGTAAGTTATATACTGTAATTGCAAATTTAGGTCTAAAACTTGTGGCCTTGTTCTTGTTACAAAATGTCACTTTGCTTTTTATCAAAAGAAAATTAGACAGTGATGAATTGTGGAAAGATAAGTTGGTCATTAGAATTGTGCTAATTGTCTTGAAATTTTGTGATTGATTAATTACATGTATGGTATAAAAAGTTTATTAGAAAAACTTTGCTTTTTATATTTATTGAATAATTAATATATCTAATTCTTTTCTTTTTGAAAAGAAAGAGTAAGAAAGAGATGCACTGGCTAAGTCATACACACATTTTCCCTTCACTTTTTGTCTATTTAAATTCTCTTATTTACTTCTATAATTGTTTATTCCTTATTGTCTTTATCTTTCAAAGGCTTTCATTTAAATAAATATCTCATTTACAAGTTTTTCTCTCATTTTTCATCGATTTAAAGTCTTGTTCTTTATGAGTAGAGTTCTTTTATATAATTTTTTCTTGTATTTGTTTGATTTTCAAAAGTTATGTTGTCGATTTTCAATTTTTACAAAAATATCTGTTCACATTTTTGAAAAAGAAAACACTAAATAAATGTGACTACTCCACAAAGTTAACTCCTCTTAAGATTAATCATCACTTACCAAATTTAAAATAAATATTTTAGGTAGAACATAGTAAAACATGAGTTTGTTAAAATAATATATTTTTAAATTTTTAAATTTTACAATAAAGTTATTTTAGAGGATCTAAATTCCTATACTACATTATTATAGATCGTATCATTTGGATTTTGAGATGACATTTCTAAGAGCACTTTTGCTAATATAATTTGTTGAAAAATATTTTATTTCTGCGTTTTATTATTCTCATTTATTCATCTTTACTTTTGATTAAATAGAGAATTAATTGTAATAATTATATTTTTATTATATAAGTTAATTTTTGACTGAGAAATAAAACTCAAGAGCATTAGGTTAGGATTTATTGTAAAGTTCTTCATAATTCCTGTAGAGTTATTCTCATTCACTTCTGTTCGATCCGCTTTCTCACCCGACCCACTTCCCACACAAGTTTAGTCCTTTATGACGAATAACAACAACAAATGACCTTCTCCAACACAAATCTACACCGCATCCAACCATGGCAAGCAACCACACCCTAAATCGGGTGACGGTCGCGGAAATGGCAGTGACATAGGAGACAACGGTGGTCGCAGAGATGGCGGTGACCGCGAAAACGACGGTGGTCGCGAAACGGAGGTGGTCGCAGAGGTGGCATACCAGATGAAGCGTCGGTGGTCACAAATAGTGGCAGTAATGGCGACATTAATGAAAACATGAACAACATTGTTTCTGGTGACAATTATTCCAGCAAAGGTGACAATGATCAAGGGGTTCCTCATACTCCTTCAAGGTCAATATTCCTAAAATTAATGGGAGTAACTATAATGAATGGGCCCAAACCATTCGTTTGGTATTGGATATCAAAGGGAAGCTTGGTTTCTTACCAGGAATAATAGTTGAACTGACAATTGGAGACCCTCGTTACAAACTGTTGATATTCGTAAATATAGTGTTAAGAATATTTGTATATCGAATAGTCCCACATCGACTATATCATGTAATTAGTTGTAATCTCTCTATATAATAAATTCTCCGTAGGGCTTTTCAAAACACACGATTTAACCTAAATGTCTCTTAGTCTCTCCTAATTCAATATGGTATCAGAGCCTTTGGTTTAAAGATCCGGTGGGCCACCTACAATGAGGTTTCCGCTATCGGGTCACCCACAATTTATTTCCATGCTCCAGATGTCCATTCCTGGGCGTGTGTGTGTGTGTCTCTGGGGGGGGGTGTGTTAAGAGTCTCACATCGGATAATATATGGTCTGGACATGTGTTTATAAGTGGGGGTAATCTTCACCTTACCAACCGGTTTTGTAGGATTGAGTTAGGCCCAATCACATTTCTTATCGAAGGTATCTAATTTATATTGTGAGTCGTGTCAGCTAGGGAAACACACTCGTGGTCAGTTTCCCAATCGAGTCAATAAACGAGCTTCGTCCTCTTTTGCTTTAGTTCACACCGATGTTTGGGGTCCCTCGCGTACTGTCTCTACTATTGAGTCTAGGTATTTTGTCACCTTTATTGATGATTTTTCATGTTACACGTGGTTATTTTTAATAAAAAATAAATTTGAATTATTTTCTATTTTTGAATAATTCTATCAAGAAATAAGAACTCAATTCGGTGTGTCTATCAGTACCTTAAGAAGTGACAAGGCCCGTGAATATTTATCCCAATAATTTCAGAGTTTTATGCCACTCAACGGTATTCTTCATCAAACATCTTGTCCTCACACACCTCAATAAAACGGGGTAGCCGAACGCAAAAATCGGCATCTTGTAGAAACCACTCAGACCCTACTTCTCCATGGTAATGTTCCACTTCGGTTTTAGGGGGATGATGTGCTAACGGCATGTTACCTTATAAATCACATGCCCTCATCTATCCTTAACAATAAAATCCCTCATTCAATCCTTTTTCCCAATTCCCCACTTCACCCAATTTCTCCCCGAGTCTTTGGATCCACATGTTTTGTGCACAATCTCTCTCCTGGTCTTGATAAACTTTCAGCTCGATCACTAAAGTGTGTCTTTCTTGGTTATCATCGATCCCAAAAAGGTTATCGTTGTTATTCACATACCCTACAATGATACCTAGTATCGACCGATGTTACCTTCTTCGAGTCGGTTCCATATTTCGAGTCCAGTCACGTAACTTTAGAACCCATTCAAGAAAGTACTCCCACACCTTTTCCGACAGTTATTAATGCCCCGCCTACCGTTATCCCCCATCAGTCTAGGGCTCCTGACCCCCCCATTTCTCGACCACTTCAAAAATATCAGCGTCTTCATCTAACGCCCGTCGTCCCTGTCCCTGAGGTCATCCCTGTCCCTGAGGTCATACCTGTTCCTGAGGTTATTGCAGACTCTCCTCCGATGCCTCCATCATCACCGGATATGATCCTGCAACCTTAGTCCGATCTTCCGATTGCCATTCGAAAAGGTATACGTCAAACGTGAAATCCTTCTCCATATTATATTGATTTATGCTATCATCGTCGTTCCCCTTAGCAGTATACTTGTTTGTCTTCTTTGTCTTCTGTTTCTATTCCTAAAACTCCAGGTGAAACATTATCTCACCTTGAGTGGAGGCAAGCAATGATTGATGAAATGTGTGCTATTCAAAGCAGTGGTACCTTGGAACTGGTTCCCCTACCCCATGGGAAATCTTTAGTAGGTTGTCGTTGACTTTATACAGTGAAGGTTGGTCCATATGGTAAGATTGATCGATTTAAAGCTCGCTTGGTAGCCAAAGGATACACTCAGATTTTTGGATTGGATTATAGTGATACATTCTCTCATGTAGCCAAGATGATATCTATTAGACTTCTTCTAGCCATTGCAGCCATCGACATTGGCCTCTTCATCAACTTGACATCAAAAAAGCTTTTTTACATGGTGATCTTGAAGAGGAAGTATATATGGAGAAACCACCTGGATTTGTTGCTCAGGGGGAGTCATCGAATATGGTGAATATGTTACACAAGTCTCTTTATGGTCTTAAGCAATCTCCGAGAGCTGGGTTCGACAAATTCAGCACTGTAGTACAACAATTTGGTATGGTCCATAATGAAGCTGACCATTCTGTTTTTTATCGTCACTCATCCCTATGATGTGTTTATCTTATTGTGTATGTAGATGATATTGTCATAACTGGTAGTGATCAGTAGGGTATACTCTAGTTAAAGCAACATCTCTCGAATCAATGTCAGACAAAAGATCTTGGTAAACTTCGTTATTTCTTATTGAGGTAGCCCAATCTAAAGATGGTTTGGTGATTTCTCAACGGGAATATGTTGTGGATATTTTGGAAGAAACAAGTTTATTGAATGCTAAACCAGCTGATACTCTTATGGATCCAAGTGTCAAACTGCTACCCAATCAGGGGGAGATTCTATCCGACTCAGGAAGGTATGGAAGATTGGTTGGAAAGTTGAAATTATCTCACAGTCACTCGTCCAGACATTTCTTTTGCAATTAATGTGGTAAGTCAGTTCTTAAACTCCCCTTGTCAGGAACACATGGATGTTGTTATCTGGATTCTGAGATACATCAAATGTGCTCCAGGAAAAGGTCTAGTGTATGAAAATAAAGGACATACATAGATAGTTGGATACTCCGATGCTGATTGGGAAGGGTCATCCATTGATAGACGATCCACCTCTGGGTATTGTGTACTTGTTGGTGGAAATCTTATATCCTGGAAAAGTAAGAAACAAAATGTAGTTGCAAGATCAAGCGTAGAGGCAGAGTATAGGGCCATGGCAATGACAACATGTGACCTTATTTGGTTAAAACAGTTGCTCAAGGAACTTCGAATTGAAGAAGCAAGACCAATGACACTTATTTGTGATAATCAAGCTGCATTACACATTGCTTCAAATCCAGTCTTTCATGAGAGGACCAAACACATTAAGATAGACTGTCACTTTGCCAGAGAGAAAATCGAATTAGGTGACATCGTCACAAACTTTGTCAACTCTAATGATCAATTGGCATACGTATTTACAAAATCCATGCAAAGCCCCAGAACTAATTATATATGTAACAAGCTTGGTGCATTTGACTTATATGCTCAAGCTTGAGGGGGAATGTTGATATTTGTAAATATAGTGTTAAGAATATTTGTATATCGAATAGTCCCACATCAACTATATCATATAATTAGTTGTAATCTCTCTATATAATAAAGTCTCCGTAGTGCTTTTCAAAACACACGGTTTAACCTAAATGTCTCTTAGTCTCTCCTAATTTAATACAAACAATGGAGGTCTGAAAACTCCTTGATTATTGCATGGTTGATAAGCTCTATGGAAACTGGAATAGGTAAGGCTTACATGTTTTTGCCTTCTACAAAGGATGTGCGGAAGCTGTTAAGAAAACATACTCTGATATTCAAAACTCCTCCCAAATTTTTGGTGTAAAATCAAAGTTATGGCATGCGAAAGAAGGTGACAAGAGTGTAACAACTTATTACAATGTGTTGTTGACTCTGTCCCAAGAGTTGGATCGCTGTCATGATGACAATTGGAGGTGTACAAAAGATAGTGTTTTATTTCTCTCGAGACAAGAAAATGATCGTGTATTCATGTTTCTCGTTGGGCTTAATAAAAACCTTGACGAGGTAAAAGGTAGAGTTTTAGGAAAAATACCTTTGTCAACTCTTCGTGAAACTTTTGCAGAAATAAGATGGGATGAGGCATGAAAAGGAATTATGATGGGCAAGACACCATGAAGCTCTGAGTCTGAAGGCTTAGCTTTGGCTACTAGGAACCTTGATGAGGGAAAAAGGTCAGACAAAGTTCATTGGTGCGATTAGTGCAAGTACGAATGGCATACGCATGAAACTTGTTGGAAGCTCAAAAGTAAACCTCATAATTGGAAAAAGTAAGATGGTCGTGCATTTCAGACTAGTAATTTTGATCAAGAGCAGAAATCCATGTCGACTCAGCTTCCACTCACTATAGAATAACTAGACAGACTGTACAAACTCCTCGAATCTCCAACCTTTTCCTGCTTTATAACAACAAAATGTAATTCTACATTTCTTAGTGTCAGACCTAGTCATACTTGGATAGTAGATTCAGGTGCCTCTGGTCACATGACAGATAAATCTACTTTGTTCTTTTCATATAGTCCATGTACAGGTATTCATAAAATAAAAATCGCAGATGACTCCTTTTCGTCCATTTCAAGTAAAGGGTCAACTGTGTTGTCTACAGTGTTAACTCTTAAAAATGTCCTTCATGTTCCAAACTTATCATGTAATTTAATGTTCGTTAGTAAATTAGTCCAAGTTATAAATTGTCAAACTAATTCGATCTCACAGTGTCTTCCAGGATTTGAACTCGGGGAAGATGATTGGTAGTGCTAAGGAGAGTGGATGACTCTACTACCTTGACATTGGATTTGTATCACAACTATATTAAAAAAATAAGTTCCTTCTTTGAGTCTTTTTTTTTTGTTTTGAATAATAAAGATGACAACATTATGGTATGACATTTAAGATTAGGTCATCCCAGTTTTCGTTACTTAAAAAACTTATTTACTAAGTTATTTCATAATAAAAACTTTTATTTGTTTAAATGTGAAACATGTGAGTTTGCAAAGCATCGTCGTTCTCAATTTTCAATACAACATTATAAACCATCAAAACATTTTTCTATTATTCACAGTGATGTTTGGGTCCCTAATAGTACAAGTACACTCTCTCTCAAAAAATGGTTTATCACAATTATAGGTGACCATACAAGAGTATGTCGGGTGTATTGTTAAAGGGGAAATCATATGTTTGTCAAGCTGTAAAGATTGTTTTTTACAATGCTCAACAACCAATTTAAAACAAATATCCAAGTCTTTGAAAGTAATAATGGTAAAAAATATTTTAACACTATCCTGGATTATTTTTTTTTCTAAAAAATGAGATTGTACATCAAAGTTCTTGCCCTAATACTCCTCAACAAACTGGAGTTGCCGAAAGGAAAAATAGACATTTATTGGAGGTTGCTAGAGCTCTACTTTTTTCCGAATAAAGTACCAAACTATTTGTGGGGCAAAACTGTTTTAACAACTGTGTCTTAATTAATAGAATTCCATTCAAAATTCTCAATTTTTAAAGTCCAATTAATATCTTCAAAGAATGTTTTCATAGTACTCGTGTTTGAACTAATTTGACATTAAAAATCTTTGGTTGCACAACCTTTATTCATGATAATAAAAATGTTGGAAAACTTGAACCACATGCTATAAAATGTGTCTGTTGGATACTCCCAACACAAAAAGGATATAAATATTTTGATCCAAAAAACAAAAAAAAATGTTTACCACTATGGACGTTACATTCTTTGAAAATAAACCTTACTTTGATGACACTCATCTTCAAGGGGGGATGTAAATAAAGACTCCTTTCAAATAAAGGACATGAGTTTTTAAAATAATTTAACTTTGCATGTACCACAAAATTCTGAGACTTTTACATCTGCACCAATATAAAATGGTCATGATTCTTTATGTGATCCTACTTCTTTTATGAGTAAGGAACTTTATGAATTCGGGCCTATATTTTCTCTTGTAAAAAACACTGAGAATCCTGAAAATGATGATAATGATGATCTAATTGAAATGTCACAAAATAATAAGTCACTTCAAGAAAACATATTTGAATTAGGAAATAATACTTGGAAAGGGAAGGTTTTTGTGAAAATCACCACAAAGGAAGGGATGAGTCCACAACTCAACACTTCCAGGAATTTGAATCGGGGAATGATCAACCTCCTAAGAAAAGGAAAGGTAAGTCTATCTCTATTTCTAAGAGTCATATTTTGTATCCTGAGATAGATGATCATGTTGCTATTAGAAAAACTGTTAGATCTTGCACTAAACATCCCATGTCCAATTTTATATCATATTCAAATTTTTCTTCATCTATGTCTACCTTCACCTCAAAATTGTCTAGTGTAGAAATTCCAAAAAGTGTACAGATTTCTCTAGATGATCATGTTGCTATTAGAAAAACTATACTTGAGGAGATGAAAGCTCTTGAAAAGAACAAAACTTGGAGTGTTACGACACTACCAAATGGCAAGAAGACAGCTGGATGCAAATGGTTTTTACTGTGAAGTATAATTCAGATGGATCGATTGAAAGGTACAAGGCTCGCTTGGTGGCTAAAGGCTTTACTCACACCTATGGTATAGATAACTCAGAGACATTTGCTCCTGTTGCAAAATTGAACACTGTCAGAATTATTTTATCTCTTGCTTCTAACCTGGATTGACCCCTACATCAATTAGATGTTAAGAATGCATTTCTTAATGAAGATCTCAAAGAAGAAGTATATATGGATATTCCTCCCGACTTTGAATTTTTTTTTGGATCAAATGTATGCAAACTAAATAGATTTTTGTATGGATTAAAGCAATCCCCTAGAGCATGGTTTAAAAAATTCACCCAGTCCATGAAGAAACAATGGCACATCCCAGAACAGATTGACCACACCTTGTTCAAAAAGTTCTCCCATGATGGGAAAGTTGCTGCCCTGATTGTTTATGTTGATGATATTGTCCTTACTGGAGACAATACTCTGGAAATGGCAAGAGTAAATAAGAAATTGACAGTAAACTTTGAAATCAAGGACTTGGAATTCATGAGATATTTTCTAGGTATGAAGGTTGCTCGGTCAAAGAATGGTATTATGGTTTTATAGTAGAAATACATTCTAGACTTATTGAAAGAAACAAGAATGAGTGGATGTCGTCCTACAGATATCCCTATGGATCCTAATGTTAAACTTTGGGGAGAAGGTAATGTTCCCATTGATACTGGAAATATCAAAGATTGGTTGGGAAACTAATTTATTTATCACACAGCTGACCTGATATCTCTTTCTCACCAAGTGTAGTAAGATAGTTTATGCATTCTCCTTTCGAGGAACATCTTGAGGCAATATATAGGATCTGAGATATTTGAAGGGAAATCCTAGAAAAGGATTTTTTAAGAAGACTAGTGAAATAAATGTGTCTATCTTCACTGATGTTGATTGGGCTTCAATCACAGATAGAAGATCAATTTGTGGATATTGTACCTATGTTTGGGGTAATCTTGTGACATGGAGGAGCAAGAAACAAAGAGTTGTAGCAATAAGTAGTACAGAAGCCGAGTTTAGATCTATGTCTTAAGGTATTTATGAAGGGTTATGGATCCTTAGAGTCTTAGAAGAACTTAAGATGAAATTGAGCTTCCATTGAAATTATCCTCTGATAGTAAAATGACTATTATCATAGCTTATAACCCAGTTCAACATGACAGAACTAAGCATATTAACATTGATCGACACTTCATAAAGGAGAAGTTAGATTCTGGAATCATATGTCCATCTTTTGTGACTTCAAGTCAGCAAACTGCAGATATCCTGACCAAAAGTTTGGCAAGACCTACCTTCGAGCATTTGATAGGCCAGTTGGGCATGATAGATATCTATGCACCAACTTGAGGGAAGGGGGTGTTGGAAAATATTCTATTTTCGTGTTTTATTATTCTCATTCATTTACCTTTATTCTCCATTAAGGAGATAATTAATTGTAATAATTGTATTCTCACTGTATAACTCATCCTTTGGTTGAGGAAATAAAATTACAACAACTTTTACCTATTATCTTCAATATAATTTATTTAAGAATTTGTTGGTAGTGTTATGTTATGGAACTAAAATTGATCGAAGAACAATGGTTTGTTGGAACAAGATTGTTCATATCCCTTGGGTTTTGATGATAACAAAGTACTTAAAGAACAAATGAATATACTAACATATGTTCAAGTGTGCATATATGGATAAGCAATATAATTCTGATTCTGATTAATCAGAATCTGATAACTCTGAATGTGTTTATCAGCCTCTAAAGGTTCATGCTCTAGTCATATATTCCTGCCTCTGGTGACAGCTCAGACTCTGAAGGCTTGAAGAGCCTTTGATTCGTACGTTATACCAAAGCAGACTAGTCTTGTCAAAGCCCCAGGTTTCTAGATAAAGTCAACTAGGGTTTCATTTTTCAAGGATCAAGGAATGGTGATGTGATCTCTTTAGTTTGTTCTTCCTTTTATTAGATACCTTGTACTTCACAAATATTATCTTGGTTCCTCTCCTCAACTGAGAGTTGTCCAGTCCCCTTGCCTAAACAAGAGCTTTTCACTATAACTAAACAAGTTACAAATTTCTCAAGCACACTTGCAAGAGACTTTAATGCTTAATCAACCTAGAAAGATACTTATGCTCAAGTAACTTTGCAAGAGACTTCTCCTCAAGCAACCTTGCAAGAGACTTCTGCTCAATCAACCTAGAAAGAGACTTCTTTAATCAAGTACACAAACAAGAGACTTCCTTGCTCAAGCACGCAAGCAAGAGACTTCCTCAACTTTAAATAAATAGTTTAGTAGAAATGGTAACCATTATACTTAGATACACAATCATAAGTATAGTAGTTGCGCGACAACCATAAAGGTTCTTAACCTCTTAAAATTTCTAAGATACACAAATATAAGAAATTTTAAGATCTTATGCAATAACAGTTACAAACGAAAGCTTAGAGTTATGCTCAAGATATTGTATTATGTTGTTGTGCACTTTCCTTCAAATCTTCATCTTCCTTTTATAGAGGTAGAAAGAGATTTGTTCGAGGGTTTGAACATAAGAGAGCAAACTTAGTGAAGAAGCATTCCAAGAGATACATTGGAGAATGTATCTGGTTAGAAGCATTGCCCATTGAATAATGGCATTGTTCGCAGCACTTTTCGAAGTACTAGGTATCTACCAAAAGGTAGAACAGACTAAAGAGGCCACATCAACATTCCTTGAGCCTTGAAAAATGAAACCCTAGTTGACTCTGTCTAGAAATTTGGGGCTTTGATAAGACAAGTCTACTTTAGTGCAGTGTACGGATCAGAGGCTCTTCAAACAATCAGAGTCTGAGTTGTCATAAGATGCAAGAACATATGACTAGACTCTGATCCTTCAGAGGCCGATGAACATAACTCTCAATGTGTCCATCAGCCTATGGAGGTTCAAACTCTGGTCATATGTTTCTGCCTCTGGTGACAGCTCGTACTCCGAAGGCTTGAAGAGCCTCTGATTCATACACTGTACCAAAGCAGACTAGTCTTGTCAAAACCCTAAATTTTTGGACATAGTCAACTAGGGTATCATTTTGCAAGGCTCAAGGAATGGTGATGTGACCTTTTCACTATGTTCTATATTTTTCTAGATACATAGTACTTCGAAATGTGTTACGAATAATGTCGTTATTCAGTGGAAAATGCTTCTAACTAAATACATTCTCCAACGTCTCTCTTGGCATGCTTCTTCACTAAGTTTGATTTTATGTTCAAACCCTCCAACGACTCTTTCTCTACCTCTATACAAGGAAGATGAAGACTTGAAGGAAGGGTACAAGTACAACAACATGATAAAATATGTTGAGCATAACTCAGAGCTTTCATTTTTAATTGTTATTGCGTAAGATCTTAAGATTTCTTATCTTTGTATATCTTAGAATTTTTAAGAGGTTAAGAACCTTTGTGGTTGTTGCACAATTACTATACTTGTGATTGTGTATCTAAGTATTGTTATTACCATTTCTACTAAACTATTTGTTTAAAGTAGAGGAAGTCTCTTGCTTGCGTGCTTGAGCAATGGAATCTCTTGTCTGTGTACTTGAGTAGTGAAGTCTCTTTCTAGGTTGATTGAGCATAAGTCTCTTGCAAGGTTGCTAGAGTATAAGTCTCTTTCTATGTTGATTGAGCAAGTGAAGTCTCTTGTAAGTGTGCTTGAGTAAAGTGTAATCTGTTGATTATAGTGAAAAACTCTTGTTGAGGCAAGGGGACTGGACTACTGTCAGTTGAGGAGAGTAACCAAGATAATCTTTGTGTGTTTCTTGATTTTACTTATGATCATTATTATTTTCACTATTTGTAATAGTTATTATATCAAACTCTGAAAGTTGCTGAGATTCTGAAGTTGCTTAATCAGAAGCAAAACGAGTTTTTGGTATACACAATTGAACTCCCGCCTCTTGTGTATTTTTTTTCACATTCATGGTTGTCATGCACAATGGTAGACTTGAATTTCATATGTGGTGCAAGAGGATTTGACATGCAAGGTTAGCACTCCAATGCATAACTCAGTATATGGATGAGATGAGAGAATATTGTTTGAATTTGAAATTGTGTACCTTGAGAATGATGTGTTTTCCATTTATATAGGGGAGTGGTTGTAACCACCCACTATTCTTTAGGCGTGAAATATGAGGAATTGTTGGATGTATCTTGGACATGGATTTCCTACGCTCTTCCCCAAGGTTACCTATATATGTTACATGCGATTGGGTGAATCGTTGCTCTCTCTAGTCCAAACATGCTGGATCTTTTGACTGGTCCATAACAACTGTCCCCCAAAACATTCTCTCTGCTTGGCAGTGCAAAGACTTTTATCGTATTTTCCCTTTCATGCCGAGTGCATACCGACTTAAATGGAAAGCTAAGAAGTGATGTTGATGTCCTTGGAAATCCGCACTTTAAATGCGCCTCATGCTCAACAATAGATCTTGCATAAAATATTAAAGGGTGCAACTAATAATAACTAAAATATTATAATTAAAATTCATAAGAGTCATATATATAATATAAAAGAAATTTTTGTATGTTTAATCAATCTATCCGCATAAAATTCACAATTAAATTATTAATAACATTAAGTATTAAAGTTATAGTTTTTAACAACATTGATAAAATTATACAATTTATTACTAGTATTGTCTTATTATTGTCAAACAGATTTAAAAGGATCAGTCCCATCTATTATTTTTCACATAAAATATCACAAAATTTAAAATACTAGAACATCTAATATCTAACTTATAAAAGATTAGTACACTGATCTGACGATTACGCCCTGTCAAGCTTCTAATACTATGGATAATTCAGTCTATTTGATTTAAATTCAAATTTTACTACAATAATGGTATATCATTACTGCAACTACCTTTTTTTAACTACTACTAATGGAATACCAATGAAATATGTGAAGACATTTTAGATTTATAATGTATATAATTTAATTTACACAACATATTATGCACTCATTATTACGATGTTGGGAGTTTAATTTACACTGCACACTATGCACTATTTATATCATCAATCGAACCTCTCACTCTCACTACCAACTTCACTATTTCTACTTCCCTTCTTCCTCCATCATTCTGCTTCTTCGTCCTCCAATGTTCCGGTTAATCGTCAAAACAACGGTGGTCATGTCTGTTCTCCATCGTTCATGTTGGTATGTTTCTTCTTCATGCGTTGTTCTTCTTCCTCCTCCTTCATCGTCCTTCTCGTACTTCATACTTTGTTCATTTATTTGGTTTATTGATTCATTGTTAGATGTAATTGGGGGAGTTAATGAAGTAATTCAAGTTCAATTGAATGATACACATAGAAAAAAAGTTGTTTTTACAATGTCAAACAGGAGGTAATACTAAATTCTAATGTACAATTTTTGTTTCTATCATTATGTGTGTATTACGTTTTATTATGATTATTAAACTCAATTAAACATTCTCTATAATGTTGAATCTCAGTGGTTTTGTCGTTTACTGTACATTATGGGGTGATCTTGCATCTCAATTCTGCAATTTCTACAACAATAACAAATCAGATGGACATGTTATTGTGTTGTTACATAATGCAAGGATAAAAAGAGCAGAAGGTAATTATATTCCTGCTTTTTAAGTGATACTAGATTAAGACCCGCGCGATACGTGGTTGTATATTAGTTTATTCGTTTTTATTGAATTTTAAATATATTAAGAAATTATTTTGAAAAACATGATTATTAAATTTATTTTACAGTAATTTATTGTAAGTTATAATTAAGAGAATCATATGAATTAATCACATATAAAAATAAACAATTTATTTGAAAGGAAAATACATGCTTGTAAATTAAGAATGACATTCGTAATTTTGTCAAACTTTAGTTATCTAATGAATAAAGGGTTGAAAATACTAGTCGATATATTAACTTAATTGTTTTTTAAATAATTATTTTAATTTTGTTAATGTGATTGTAAAAATTTATCTGATTTTATCGTTGATATCGATTCAAATGAGTTTTCTTTTTTAGACATTATTATCAATATTTTTATTATACTCTCTAAGGTTACATGTCTATTTTATTAGGAGAATATATATAGTTGGAATAATGATTTTCTTCTTAAATCATTTTTGTTAAAAATGAGAATTTTCTTCGTCTTTTCCAAGGTTCGAACCTGTGACCTCCAATGGAGATTAAATATTGTATTTGTCTATTTGAAAAATAGAAATAAGATTTTGGAGGTGCCACATAAGACTATAGGATGATGTGGCATAAATAAAATAGAATTCTTAACATGTGTCGCCATATAATCCGAAACTTCAGATTTAATTTGAAATATGAAAATAGGATTTTGGAGGTGCCACATAAGACTATAGGATGATGTGACATAAATGAAATAGAATTCTTAACATATGTCACCATATAATCCGAAGCTCCAGATTTAATATATTATATAAAAGTTATAATTAAGAGAATCATATGAATTAATCACATATAAAAATATACAATTTATTTGAAAGAAAAATACATGCTTGTAAATTAAGAATGACATTCGTAATTTTGTCAAACTTTAGTTATCTAATGAATAAAGGGTTGAAAATGCTAGTTGATATATTAATTTAATTATTTTTTAAATAATTATTTTAATTTTATTAATGTGATTGTAAAAATTTATCTGATTTTATCGTTGATATCAATTCAAATATGAGTTTTCTTTTTTAGATATTATTATCAATATTTTTATTATACTCTCTAAGGTTACATGTCTATTTTATTAGGAGAATATATATAGTTGGAATATTGATTTTCTTCTTAGATCATTTTTGTTAAAAATGAGAATTTTCTTCGTCTTTTCCAAGGTTCGAACCCGTGACCT
Source organism: Lathyrus oleraceus (assembly GCF_024323335.1). Lineage (NCBI taxonomy): Eukaryota > Viridiplantae > Streptophyta > Magnoliopsida > Fabales > Fabaceae > Lathyrus > Lathyrus oleraceus. Next base: position 341,905,749 of record NC_066579.1, read on the forward strand.
CCAATGGAGATTAAATATTGTATTTGTCTATTTGAAAAGTGAAAATAGGATTTTGGAGGTGTCACATAAGACTATAGGATGATGTGGCATAAATGAAATAGAATTCTTAACATGTGTCACCATATAATCCGAAGCTTCAGATTTAATATATAATAAGAATTTTCTTCGTCTTTTCCAAGGTTCGAACCCGTGACCTCCAATGGAGATTAAATATTGTATTTGTCTATTTGAAAAGTGAAAATAGGATTTTGGAGGTGCCACATAAGACTATAGGATGATGTGACACAAATGAAATAGAATTCTTAACATGTGTCGCCATATAATCCGAAGCTTCAGATTTAATATATTATATAGATTGTGAAAATGCTAATTATCATACTTCTAATATACCCCAACTAAAGTATCCTATTTTTCACATCTTTAGGAAGTTTTCCATTGACTGCGTCGAATGCATGGAATGGGACAAAGCTATCAATTAATGATTTAACATCGATGAAATTAAGAAGTTAAAAGAAAGGTACATGCATCTTTTATCTCTTCTGTTTAATTTTTGTCTGACATTCATTTTTAACTTATACTATGTCTAGTTTCAAAGGAGATGTACCTCTATTATCAAGGTCTTCCTTCCAAAATGATGTTACTCAAAACTCTCAGTACTCCGACCATGATAAATTCATATGAAAGGCACAAGTAATGAGTGTTTCTGATATTCTCAGTCGACAATATGTAAGTGTACCATATTTTATTAAGTTGGTTCTATATATTGATAATTAAGCTTTTATATCTATTTAATATTAACTCCTATCTCTGACTGCAATATACTATATCATGAATAAGTAGGAGACAACCATCGTGACTGTTGCCAAATTGGAAAAATTTGAAGCTGGACAATCCGGGTGGTATTATCAAGGTTGTGACTAATGTACTAAAAATGTGACACACAAAGATGGGAAGTTTATGTGTTATGCAAACCATGAAACTCAAAAACCTGTACCAAGGTGTTATATATGTTTAACTGAGTTTGCACTACACATGTTAAGTGGTATTAATGTTGTATATGTTATCTTATTTATGTTATTTGTTGACATAGGTGAAAACTTGAGGTTCATGCTGTCAACGACAAACACAAAGCCAAATTTATATTTTGGGACAATGATTGTGCAAAGCTTATTAGAAAATCAACTGTTGATTTGAAGACAGAGTTAGTTGAGGTATTTATATGTCAGTGTTAAAGTGATTATAAGTTGAGATATATATTCTAATTGTTTATGGATATGTTCATTTTTTAGGATGGTGAAGACGATTCACTTGAGTTTCCATATCCATTGAACTGAATGTTGAATAAGGAGTTAGCAATCAGGGTTATTTATCAACCTAAATATGGTAGATCATTTGTTGTTGGTTTCAGAGATGGTGAAGATTCTATTAAAAAGTTAAGGAACCGGTTTCCAACTGAAGAGGTGCTCTTATATTAAACACTAACATATGTGGTTGTAGAGTTTTTCTATAATCTGATAATTTTTTTTATCTTTCTTCTTTTTTAGCATACGTCCAAACTAAACCCTGATGAACTAATCACTCATTTATTGTTATGTTTTTAACTGCTTTATCCAATGTTAATAGTATTTTCAATGTTACTTATTTGGGTTTGTTTTTCCCACAGGAATCTATGTCCGCGTATGTTGACTATGACCCTGTTGGTGCTAATTTGGGACTCACTCCATCAAAAAGATCTGCATACGAATCACTATATGATATGGAGAACGTTCAATTGTCATCTACAAAAATGTTTAAGGATGTCAAAAAGGAGAAATGGAGCTTTAGTATCGGTTTTGAACAAGACTGCTACATGTTTTTTAAATTAAATTGTTAGCTTAAGTTGTGTAGTTAGAGTTGGTTGGTGATAAACCTAAACAATCTTTGGAGTATAGTGCTTATCAAGCTTCTTATATTGCCTTTGTTTTTTATTATGGTAAACAACATTTGGATATCTAATGTTATGAAGTGAATTGTATTGCTTTTATGCTATACTAATTTCAAGTATCTGAGTTTTTTTTTTAATTTTACATCTTGAATTACCTATTGAGGATTCCTGTCATACAAAGAGTAATACTCATTAATTAAGTTCAAATATAGATTATAATTAGTTTGCGATGACTTTCCACTGTCATACAATTGGTTTCTCCCTTCATATGCAATAATACTTGAATAATTGATTGTATTGTTCATAATAGAAAGTTTAAGATAGGTTTACAACTAAACAAGAGATATCTTATTATTAATAGATATACAAATATTAAAATAATACATATGCTCAAATTATGTAAACAACTCTATCCTCTCTAATGTGTTTGTGTATGAATTTTTATGTTACATAAACTTTATATTGAGCGCAAATTACTGATGGTTTGGTGTTTATTTGTCGTTGTTTTAAGTTCTCCTTGATACTTTAATATGTATATGATATTGCATAAGTGGTATAGATGCTTCTACTTGCTGCATTGCTCTATATATTTCTCTTGAACATATGTGATTCATATGTTTTGGGTTTCAAATTATTTGTACATGTCAAAATTGGTTATGTTCAATATACATATAGTTTTCAATATGAATATAGACTCTAACTATAGTTCGTTTATGTTCATGTTAGATTTATATTGATGCACCTGTTAATTATATTCTTGAAAATAGGCTATGTTAAAGCCTTTTTCATGTATATTAACAATGTTAATATACATCTTGGTCAGGTTCTGAACACAAAGTTTTGTATAAAAATGAATAAAACATTATTTGTGTATGTTTCTAACAACAATGATAGATATGTGGATACTATGATGATGGTACTCTTGAACAAGTTATGGCCTAAGCTTGATGCATCATACTATTTGACATTGCTGAGGCTATGTAAGTTCTCACATTATCAACCATTTGATTCAGTCAAATAATGTTTTAATTATTTTTGTGAGTTTTATGATTCACCCATCATGAAAGTGCTTGAAATGTATAATGAATGTTGTGCATAAGTAATAGGGTATTTGCAACGAAATAGATTTTTTTCACGCATTTAAATCGAAGCAAGAATATAGCAAATTTTCATCAAAAGTACTGATATACATCATTAGAAAAACCTAAACATTAACTTAAACATATAATTAATAGGACACTAACACAACCATAGCACACCCTTTTCCAAACACTATTAACCTAAACATTTATAAATACCCAAAACATAGACAAATTGGTGTAAGCCAACATTCATAACATTAGATATCCTGATGTGCATAGCATCTGACAATCCTCACGTACACCATCTGTGGACGGGAGCGATAATGGAACCACAAGAGAACACCAACCTTAAAAGTTTTTGATGCAGCGTACTCGTACCAACTAGAGGCGAGCTATTTCTCCAGATTTGGTTTGTTCTCCCTGTCTAGTCTGTTGGGTTTCAAAATGTCACAATCCTAGAATCTTATAGTTTCAATGTCCAGCAAGGTGAGTTCAGTATGGTCCACACATAGACCCCTCCTAACAATTTCAGCTGGAAAATGCTGCATAATTACATGATTTTGTTAGTTTTTATATTATTAACAAACTAGATAACTAATAAAAATTACAAAGTATGTCAAGGGAAAATGCCATGCAAGATACATTGGGTTAAGAAATCACCAAGACATTTTTTCCACCCTTTAAATCCTTCGTGATACTTTTCTCCCAATACAAATCTGGTTCCAAATTAGCCACATTCATGTTCTGCTGAGCTGGCATATTTTGTACTACATTCACCTTTTATAAATGCCTTCTACTGTGTTATGTTAGTGTCCTTCCCTATGTAATGCATTCTCTTCAACCCTATTTATTTCAGGAAACCTGAAACATCCATACCTGCATTTGGAGGTTGTGGTTATCTCACCTCCCTAACCATTCCACCTATTATTTCACTGATTTCATCTGTGTCTATTAAAGAAATGCTGCAAATAGAGAAAAAATGTCATTTCATTTAATCATAGTAGTACATGTTATGTTACACATAAACAACAAAAGTAATTTTTTGGATATAAGAGCTTTGATAGGTAAAACCTGTTAGATGAGGAAGAAGACATGATATTTTGATCTTCAATGAAGCTTAAGTTGAAACTTTAAAAAACAACATGAGCATATGTTATGCCTTACTTATCTATATATAGTGGTACTTTGGTTTTGTGTTTTTTGGACTTTGTGTGCAAACGTATGATAAGGCACTGCAGGGAATACATATCATATCACTTTACTTGTGAATATTGTAAAAAAAATCATAATCGTAGGCTTTTGATTAGCACGCATACCTGTTATACTATACCACACATTGCCTTGAAGAGTCAATCAACTGTTACTCTTTTGCAACACCTCAATGGAGTAATTAAGCGGTTGACATTAATCATAATGCATTAAACCAATATTACCTTTAACTAGCGTATGCATTAAATTACAATGTGTTGTACTATGTGTTAATCACACGATGTATAAATAATAAATCAATGATGTATTACCTCATGTTTCAGTTACTGCTTATTGGCTACTATCATCATTAAATATACACATTAAGTTGACAGTTTTTTTGTAGATTGTTGTTTGCTATAATAATGATTTTAAAGTTTCTCAGCCGCCTTAATTAAATGTTTTACTGTAATCATAATTGAAGCTCGGTGAATGACCACAATTGTAAACATTGGTGAAGTAATTTACTAAACTTAGAAATTAATGAATACAATCACATTTTTTTAAAACTAAAACAATTTTCTATGTGTTAACCTTTCCACTCTATCATGTGTTATTGTTATTTATAGATAGAATCTACATGATATCCAACCAACCTACAATTTCAACCATAGGAGTTCAACTTATGTTGTAACACTTGTATCATACCTTAAACTTATGTTGTATGCTTTATTTATGCAATAGGTTGTGTTCGTTACAACAACCCGATGGATACTATAAGTGTTAAAAGACATTACAATGTTGCAGTTGCACATCATATGAGAAGAAAGATTCTTAAAGAAAGAAGAGCAAAAAATAGAAAATGGATGAGAATTTCAAAAGGACAGATGAAAGTACTGATACATTCAGAGCTTTAACAATTCTTCCATTCACCACACCACTTAATGATGTAACTTCTACAGTTCTTAATATGAGAAATTAGTGTAATAACACGCAGCCAAGTGAAGTAACATTGAAATCTGCAAGAAGAATCAAAGTTGGTGTGGTAAGATCTCTTGGTGTCAATCTCTTCAAAAAAGTTTGTAAATGAGAATCATCATGAAACTTCTTCATCAATAAGTCATAGACCAACAAATGATTTACACCTTCTACTTTTACTCCAAGTCCACATACTGCAAATGATATGTCAGACGATGAAGACTCATCTGATGATTATTCAAGTGAAGAAATGGGTGAATACCAAAATATAGACAATTACTCTGATTCAAGCTCAGTTATTAACGATGATGAAGTATATGATTCAGAATTTATAATTGATGGTTTTGAAAATATAGGTATGTATCCTTAACATTCGTATTTTATGTATTCAAGTTTTTCGTTCTTATTTACATATCATATAATAAAACTATGTTTTATAATTTGAAACCATTTGTCAGGGTTGAACTTACCATATCATATAATAAAACTATATTTTATAATTTGAAACCATTTCGTTCTTATTTTATGTATCCTTACCCAAAATGAAAATTGATAACAATCAAAGAGGAAGAGGACCCCCTAACATAGAATTCGGGGACAAACTTGCCATAGAATTGGAAGCATGCTGCCTTTTCCTGGACATTCACCAAAGTTTGCTCATCTATACATATACGACACCAACAATGAGATTACAATGAGATTAGTAATAGGATGCAAGGGGTTGGGTAAGTATTATAATTCTACTTAACTATAAAGCAATTATTACAAATACATTATATTATCATAAGTTTTATAATGATTTAACCTTGAGTTGTGTTATTTTAATAAACATTTTGTTCCTACATGCAACAACAACTCTAATATTCTACCAGACACTATTAAAAAATTGAAATGTATGTTGGATGATGTCAACCCACATGCAAAGTATTTTTAGAATGGAAGCTGAAAGATTAAAACATTGTGAATTTCCTTATCTGAAGTTAAAGTTGATTTCTGAAAGATTCACTGGTGGACAAATTTACAACCAACCAACAGTTTCAGAGGTAGTTGCACTTATTGTTGGTTATGTTGATACAGGGGATAAAAGAGATATTATACTTGAAAGACATAGTGGTAGATTGAAAAGAATTAGTGAGTTTCGTCCAAGTTATATGGCATATCAATATCCACTTTTGTTTCCAAGAGGCGAATATGGTTTTAGAAAAGGTGTGCTTCACAGGGAAACAAATGGAAAAAAGGTAACCAAGAGGAATAACCTTACCATTAGAGAATGACTTACATTTAGAAAATAAGAAATGAGCCCCAAACTTTGTTATGCTCAAGGAGGTTGTTTAAACAATTTTTAGTTGATGGATTTACTATGATAGAATCAGAGTGACTGAAATTTATTCGCAAGAATAAGAAAAAGCATAAAGTTTCTAAGTATTATAATTTGAGTGAATCTGAAAAAGCACTTGACACTGAATGATCAACTAAAGGTAAAAGGGTAGTTCTTCCGTCCAATTACGTTGGAAGTGGGAGGTTCATGGAACAACTATATTTTGTTGGAATGGAAATTTGTAGCGAGATTGGGTTTCCTGATCTATTTATCACATTTACGTGCAACCCAAACTGACATGGAATTTCAAAGAATTCTTTCGAAGATTAACTTGCAGCCACAAGACTGTCCTGACATCATCTCAAGAGTCTTCAAAATAAAATTTGATGAGTTGTTATCTGATTTAACAAAGAAACATCTTTTGGGCAGGGTGATTGCATGTTAGTCAACGAATTATGTCTCATACATTTTGTAACCTATTTCATATCACCATTTCTATTTATTTGTTGTATTTCGTTTAATGTTTTGATTCAACGTCTGTTTTAGATCTTTACACGATCAAATTTCAAAAGCATGGTTTACCACATGCACATATTTTATTGTTCCTACATCTTTTATGCAAGTATCAAACAAGGGATGATAAAAACAAAATAGTTTCAATTGAGATACCAGACGAAGAAGTGGATAAGGAGTTGTATCATTTGGTCAAAACCCACATGATGCATGGTCCACGTGGTTAGCAAACAAGTCATTGCCTTGCATGAAAAACGGTAAGTGCTTTAAGTTCTTTCCCAAAACATTTCACCATACTACCATTGTCGATTAGAATGGATACCCTGTATATAGGAGAAAATAAAATGGTAAAACAATGATGAAAAATCATGTTGTCCTGGATAACAGGTATATAGTCCCTTATAATCCAATTTTTTTGATAAAATTTCAAGCACACATAAAAAGGAATGGTGTAACTAGAGTAGTTTTTTCAAGTACTTATTCAAGTACATTAATAAGGAATATGATAGAATTACAGTTATTGTTGTACAGTCAAAATTTGATGGTACTACTATGCACATAAATGTTGAGGAAGTAAAGCAATATCTTGATTGTAGGTACGTGTCACCAAGTGAATCATGTTATAGGCTATTTTCATTTCCTATTCACGGTATAAATCCTGTTGTTGAGAGATTGTTTTACCACATTAAGGGGGACAATTATGTTTACTATACTAATCATGAGATGATAAGTGATGTACTCAACAAACCAAGTGTTAAGGAATCGATGTTTACTTAATGGATGGAAGCAAATTTGACTTATTCTCAATTTGTTTCTAAGTTTGCCTATGATAAAAGGTACCGACGTTGGAGACCATGTAAAAGGGGCCATACCATTGGTAGACTTATTTGGGTTCCTCCAAGTTCAGGTGAATTGTATTACTTGAGAATGATGATAACTGTTGTAAGAGGTCCAACATGCTATAATGATATCAAATATGTGCGTGGAAAGGTACAAGATAGTTTCAGGGATGCAAGTTTTGAAATGTGATTTCTTGAAGATGACAAAAAATATGTTGCAGTTATACGTGAGGTAAAAGATTGGGGTTTAGGTCACTTCCTGAGAAAATTATTTGTAACTATGCTTCTATCAAGTACCATCAATATACAACATCATGTATGGCAACAAACATGGATTTGGCTATGCGACGTTATTCTATATCAACAAAGAGACAAGACAAACAACAAAAGTAAGTTCATTGTATAATATTTATGATATGTTAATAATTGTTGGTAACTTCATGACATTTTTCCTTTTTAAAGTATTCTAACATCAATGAGAATGTATTCGTGTGTATGTTAAATTTATAGATATTATGCATAACACCTTTGTATTATAACAAATACCAAGATTGATTTCCATACTACTTGGTTTGTAATTTATAAATTTTAATTTATATTATTCAGACTTACAATTGACCGAGGAAGAAATAAAGAATCTAATGCTTATCGAAATTGAGAATTTGTTGCAATCAAACTGAAGAAGTTTGTCAGAATTTAAAGGAATGCCTAAACTAAACTCATATGTCACAAAGCATGTTGGCAACATGCTGATTTATGAAGAACGCGGTTATGATTGTGATATCGAACGTAAAAAATTCTACAATTTATTTTGTTCACTTATAGGTAATTAAATTAAGAGCAAAACAGTTTGGTATCCAATATATGTTACTAAGATATATATTTGAATTTTTATTGATAACCAGTATTTTTCGATTGATAGACGAGCAGTATTCAATTTTTGATAAGATCATGCAAGCTGTGAATAGTGGAAAAGGAGGGGCATGGATTTGGCTATGCGATGTTATTCTATATCAACAAAGAGACAAGACAAACAACAAAAGTAAGTTCATTGTATAATATTTATGATATGTTAATAATTGTTGGTAACCTCATGACATTTTGCCTTTTTAAAGTATTTTAACATCAATGAGAATGTATTCGTGTGTATGTTAAATTTATAGATATTATGCATAACACCTTTGTATTATAACAAATACCAAGATTGATTTCCATACTACTTGGTTTGTAATTTATAAATTTTAATTTATATTATTCAGACTTACAATTGACCGAGGAAGAAATAAAGAATCTAATGCGTATCGAAATTGAGAATTTGTTGCAATCAAATCGAAGAAGTTTGTCTGAGTTTAAAGGAATGCCTAAACTAAAATCATATGTCACAAAGCATGTTGGCAACATGCTGATTTATGATGAACGCGATTATGATTGTGATATCGAACGTAAAAAATTCTACAATTTATTTTGTTCACTTATAGGTAATTAAATTAAGAGCAAAACAGTTTGGTATCCAACATATGTTACTAAGATATATATTTGAATTTTTATTGATAACCAATATTTTTCGATTGATAGACGAGCAGTATTCAATTTTTGATAAGATCATGCAAGCTGTGAACAGTGGAAAAGGAGGGGCATGGATTTGGCTATGCGATGTTATTCTATATCAACAAAGAGACAAGACAAACAACAAAAGTAAGTTCATTGTATAATATTTATGATATGTTAATAATTGTGGGTAACTTCATGACATTTTGCCTTTTTAAAGTATTCTAACATCAATGAGAATGTATTCGTTTGTATGTTAAATTTATAGACATTATGCATAACACCTTTGTATTATAACAAATACCAAGATTGATTTCCATACTACTTGGTTTGTAATTTATAAATTTTAATTTATATTATTCAGACTTACAATTGACCGAGGAAGAAATAAAGAATCTAATGCTTTTCGAAATTGAGAATTTGTTGCAATCAAATCGAAGAAGTTTGTCTGAATTTAAAGGAATGCCTAAACTAAACTCAAAATGTCACAAAGCATGTTGGCAACATGCTGATTTATGATGAACGCGGTTATGATTGTGATATCGAACGTAAAAAATTCTACAATTTATTTTGTTCACTTATAGGTAATTAAATTAAGAGCAAAACAATTTGGTATCCAACATGTTACTAAGATATATATTGTAATTTTTATTGATAACCAGTATTTTTCGATTGATAGACGAGCAATATTCTATTTTTGATTAGATCATGCAAGCTGTGAACAGTGGAAAAGGAGGGGTACTTTTTTTACATGGCTATGGAAGGACTGGAAAAACTTTCATGTGGAGAACTATTTCAGGTGCATTGTGTTCTCAAAAAAAAAATTCTTATTGTTGCTTCAAGTGGTATAGCTTCCTTATTATTTCTAGGTGGAATAATAACACACTCAAAGTTCAAAATCCCTGTACCCACACTTGACAATTCCACTTGCAAATTAAGAAAAAAATTGTGTAATAATTTTAATGGTTTTAAATTCTTGATGGTAAGCCTATAAATAGTCTTTGGTCCCCAAAGCTTTCTCTCATGAGAAAAGAAATGTTACCGCTGGACTACTTTGTTAAACATGTATTTTGATTCTCTTCATATCCATATGATTTCATTTTTACTGATCATTATGCCTTATTATTTTTGTGCATAAATTAAAATTGATTTATAATGTTATTATTTTGTTAAACAATTGTATAAGAGATCTTATTTATTTAATTTTGTTCTCTTATATAATTGAGTTACTATGTCTAGTGATCGTTATAATTTTGATTAATTTGGATTAGCCACAACATCCTTAAATTAATTGAGATTATTTTTTTAAAGTTTTGAGATCACATAAATTATTAGACATAAAATTGTAATTAATTATACGTGGTATAATGAATTTTATCCTACAATTTTTTTTATTATATCTGTATGATTAATTAGGATAAAATGTCAATATTTTCATAACTTGCCCACAAGAATTATGAATTGGTACATAATTTGATAGTTTTATCATAAAGTATTAATTTTGGATAGAAAAACAAAATTATATCATGCACGTAAAGTGTGAGGTTTGAAAAATCTATCGCAATTTTTTTTAATCTTATTACATTAAAATTTAGCCTACAGGTAATTTTTATGTTGCAAGATTTATTTTATGGTATGTTTATATTAATAATACATACAATTTGGATAATATTTATGCCTCAAATTTTGACATCAATTTTGTTTTATCTTTTTAGCTTCTCAACCTGCTAATTTTTCTGATATCCGATGTGATATTCCCGAGCTCAAAGGAGATAGCTATAAGGTGTGGAAGGAAAGAATTCCCCTCTATCTAGGATGGATGGACATAGATTATGCTATTAGGAAAGACGAACCACCTGCAATTACAGATGAAAGTACTCCAGCTGCAATCGCACTATATGAGCGATGGGAGAGATCCAACCGGCTCAGTGTGATGTTCATTAAGACTAAGGTCACAGGTGGAATACGTGGTTCTGTCGATCAGCGTGAGAATGTCTGTGATTTGCTGAAAGCCATTGACGATCAGTTCATCACTTCTGAAAAGGCTTTGGCAAGCACATTAATTATGAAATTTTCCTCCTACCGACTCACTAGTGTGAAAGGTGTGCGTGAGCACATAATAAAAATGCGTGACATTTCAGCTCAACTTAAGAAACTTGAGGTTGATATGTCTGACTCCTTCTTGGTGCACTATATTCTGAACTCTCTTCCGTATGAGTATGGGCCTTTCAAGATCTCTTACAATACACATAAAGACAAATGATCAATCAATGAATTAATGACCACATGTGTTCAGGAAGAAGAAAGGCTTGTAATGGAACAAAGTGAGAGTGTATTGCTGATAACCACTCGCGGGAAGAACAGAGCTTTCAAAACTGACAAGTCACAAGCCAATCAGAAAGGGAAATTCAAAATACCACCGCAAGGTGATATCAAGAAAGAAGCAAAGTGTTACTTCTGTAAAAAGGGAGGACACGTGAAGAAGGAATTCCCTGGATTCAAAGAATGGCTTGAGAAGAAAGGTAATTTATTCTCATTTGTTTGTTATGAATCTAATATGACCGATGTTAATATTAACACCTGGTGGATTGATTCTGGATCAACAATCCATATAACAAATTCCTTACAGGGTATGCAAAACCTAAGGAAGTCAGTGGGAAGTGAGCGAACTATCCTATCAGGAAGCAGGATGGGCTCACATGTGGAAGCTATTGGAACTTGCAATTTAATTTTGAATAATGGTTTTGTTTTGAAATTAGAAAGGACCTTTTATGTACCAAGTTTCTCATGAAACTTGATTTCAGTTTCTAGACTTTTACCTTTTGGATATTCCTTTAATTTTAAAGACACCTTATTTGAATTATTTTATAATTCGGAATATGTTGGGAATGTTATATTGTCTGATGGTCTTTATCGTATTAATTTACAAATCGAATCCATTTATAGTTCAATGCATGTTCAAACTGGCACTAAGCGGTGTAATATTAATGAGAATTCTTCTATGTTATGGCATTGGAGATTAGGACATATCAACATAGAGAGAATTAAAAGGTTATTAAAAGATGGGGTACTTAATACTCTAGATTTTGCTGACTTTGAAACTTGTGTTGACTGCATTAAGGGAAAGCAGACCAACATGTCTAAGAAAGGTGCCAATAGAATTTCAAGTATATTAGAAATAATTCATACAGACATATGTTGTCCTGATACGGATGCACATGGTCAAAAATATTTCATCACTTTCATAGATGATTACTCACGATATATGAATATTTATTTGCTTAACAATAAATATGAAGCATTAGATGCCTTCAAAGTCTTTAAGGCTGAAGTTGAGAACCAGTGTGGAAAACAAATAAAGATAGTGAGATCAGATCGGGGTGGTGAATACTATGGTAGATACTCTAAGAGTGGACAAGCACCTGGTCCATTTGCTAAGTTTCTTCAAGAACATGGGATTGTTGCCCAATACACCATGCACGGTTCTCCAAACCAAAATGGTGTTGCAGAAAGAAGAAACCAAACATTATTGAACATGGTGCGGAGTATGCTTAGCAAATCTAATCTTCCTAAATCATTATGGAATGAAGCACTAAATACGACTGTGTATATTCTAAACCGGGTTCCATCCAAGGCTGTCCCAAAGACACCATTTGAGTTATTTAAAGGATGGAAGCCGAGTTTACGACATATGCGCGTTTGGGGATGTCCATCTGAGGTGAGGATTTATAACCCACAAGAAAAGAAACTAGATCCGAGGACCACTAGTGGGTATTTCATTGGATATGCCGAAAGGTCTAAAGGTTATAGTGTTTATTGTCCATCTCATATAACTAGGATTGTAGAGTCAAGAAATGCAAAGTTTCTTGAAAATCATTTGACTAGTGGGAGCGATCAAATCAAAAATTCAATTTCTGTGCATGATCATATAGAGTATGAACCTTGCACTTCAAGTAATAGATTGGTTACTATTTACAACATCACTCAAGTTCAAATGGATGTTGATCAACCAATCATCGAGACTCCACAAGCTACTGATGATCCAGTAAATCAAGTTGGTCATCAAGATGATGAACAATTAGTTGAACAACAAGATCCACAAGAAAATGTTGATCAAACATTAAGAAGATCTACTAGTACAAGAAAATAAGCTATTCCTAATGATTATATTGTGTATCTACAAGAATCTGACTATAATGTTGGAGTTGAGAATGATCCTGAGAGCTTTAGACAAGCCATGAGTTGCAAAGAGTCAAATTTGTGGTATGATGTCATGAATGATGAAATGAATTCCATGAATAAAAAAAGACGTATGGGATCTTGTAGAGTTACCTAATGGGGCAAAGGCCATTGGTTGTAAATGGGTCTTTAAAACCAAGAAAGATTCATTGGGCAACATTGAGAGATACAAGGCCAGACTCGTTGCTAAGGGATTTACTCAAAAGGAGGGAATCGATTACACTGATACTTTTTCTCCTGTATCTAAGAAAGATTCTCTTCATGTCATCTTGGCATTAGTTGCACATTTTGACCTTGAGTTGCATCAAATGGATGTGAAAACAACCTTTCTTAATGGTGATTTAGAGGAGGAGGTTTATATGAAACAACCTGAAGGTTTCTCTTCTAATAGTGGTGAGCATTTGGTTTGCAAGCTTAAGAGATCCATATATGGGTTAAAACAAGTCTCTCGTCAATGGTATCTTAAATGCCATGAAACGATATCCTCATTTGGGTTTATTGAAAATCCCATGGATCAATGTATATACCAGAAGGTCAGTGGGAGTAAAATTTGTTTTCTCATTTTGTATGTGGATGACATACTACTTGCAACTAATGATAAAAGTTTTCTACATGAGGTGAAACAATTCCTCTTTAAAAACTTTGATATGAAGGATATGGGTGAAGCATCTTATTTCATTGGCATTAAGATCCACAGAGATAAACTTCGAGGAATTTTGGGTTTATCACAAGAAACATACATCTCTAAAGTTTTAGAGAGATTTAGAATGAAAGATTGTTCACCAAGTGTTGCACCCATTTGTCAAGGGCGATAGATTTAATTTGAATCAATGCCCTAAGAATGATTTTGAGCGGGAACAAATGAAGAACATTCCATATGCTTCTGTTGTTGGAAGTCTTGTGTATGCTCAAGTATGCACAAGGCCCGACATTGCATTTGCTGTTGGAATCTTAGGAAGATATCAGAGTAATCCAGGTATGGATCACTAGAAAGCTGCAAAGAAGGTGTTGAGATATCTTAAAGGAACAAAAGATTACATGCTAATGTATAGGCAGACGGACAATCTTGATGTGATCGGCTATTCAGACTCCGACTTTGCTGGTTGTGTTGATTCTCGCAAATCAACATCAGGATATATTTTTATGATGGCTGATTGAGCTATTTCATGGAGAAGTACTAAGAAAACCTTGGTTGCTACTTCTACTATGGAAGCCGAGTTTGTCTCCTATTTTGAGGCTACTTCTCATGGTGTATGGCTTAAGAGTTTTATTTATGGGCTTAGAATCATGGATTCTATTTCTAAACCTCTGAAGCTTTTTTGCGATAATTCAACAACTGTCTTTATGGCTAAGAACAATAAAAGTGGAAGTCGGAGCAAACACATCGACATAAAGTATTTAGCCATTAGAGAAAGAGTTAAAGATAAAATAGTAGTTATTAATCACATTAGTACTGATTTAATGATCGCTGATCCTTTGACTAAGGGCATGCCACCAATAAAATTTAAGGATCCTGTAGAGAACATGGGACTTGGGTCCTCCTTATGATTGTATACATACAGTTTATTAATAAAACTCTTATATTGTGATGTTTTCTCATTTTCATGCGCACATCAGTTTGAGAAAATATGTTACATCTGGACCAAGAGTAAACGTTGGTTTATTCGTCAAGTTAGTTACCACATTACAAATATATACTTGAAAATAGACATGTTGTAATACATAGATGAGACTACTCGCTTTAAGAGGGACTATCTATATGATTAACATATTTATTTCTTGAGTAAGTTTTCCATGACTCATTTATGCCAATAATCAGTTCTATGGACCAAGTGGGAGAATGTAACGGTTTCTTATTTTTATTATAATAATTATTAATAATAAAAAACCAATTTTAATGTGGTCCATAGTTTTGGGATTTTGGTTCAGAAAAGGGTATGATTTATTTTGGTTTTAATGTAAATTGATATGACCATTTAATTGGGTGGTAATGAGTTTTAATGGCTTTAAATTCTTGATGGTAGAATCAAGCCTATAAATAGTATTTTGTCCCCAAAGCTTTCTCTCATTAGAAAAGAAATACACCATCTATATTGAGAGAGCAAGAGCTTGGAAGAATCAAAGGCAGTGCACTCACAACACTGCAACAATGGCTGGAGGTAAAACCTCTAATTCTATTTCCGCATTTTGTTTTATTGATCTTGTTGTTCTTTTGTTATCAGGAACATAGGATCAATATATATATTAATCTAACAAACTGAACATTCAGAATTGTTAGAAGTAACTAATTTGATAATATGAGATAAAGCACCAATGTCCCATAAAAACTGCTTTGAGGTTTTGGATAAAACACTTAAAGATACCATGACAGAGCACGGTTATAAGAGTTCAATATTTGGTGGAAAAGTTGTTGTTTTTTGAGGAGATTTTAGACAAATTCTTCTTGTTGTCCCGAGAGCAGGTCGCTCAGATATAGTCCATGCTTCAATTAGCTCTTCATCTATATGGAACTATTGTCAAGTACTTACTCTAACAAAAAATATGCGACTTTAACAAGGTTTGGGAAATACAAGTTCACGGAAGCTGGCCGAATTCTCACAATGGATATTAAATGTTGGAGATGAGAAGATTTGTGAGGCAAATGGCAGTATTGTAGATATTGAAGTTCTGCAAGAACTGCTAATTTCAAGGTTTGACGATCCCATAAAGGCAATTGTATAGAGCATATATAATCTGTTAGAAAATTACAAGAATGGAGATTTCTAGCAGTGTAGAGCTATTCTTTCTTCAATGATTAAAGTTGTGGACAAAATCACTAATTATGTATTAGACTCAGGGCCAGTTTATTTTAGCTTTAAAAAAATGGATTTTTTCTTTGTATTTTTTAAAATGATTCTACAAAAATGTTTTTCAAAATATTACAAGTTTTTTTAAATTTGTTTTTTATATATTAAAAGATTGAATTTTTCATTCTATAACATAAATATACATTATTGAAGATCAAAATATAGTCAAAATCATAATTTTTTCAAAAAGTTGTATCTTAAAAATAATTTTTATGAAAAGTTATTTGAAATAGCTTCAAAATTAAGTGATTTTTTGAAAATTTGATATCCAAAAAAAGTTTCGATAAAATGATGAAATACCTAAAATAACATTTTAAGAATAACTATTCAAACCAAATTTTCATTTGAAACTTTTATGAAAAGTTTCTTTATAAATTTCTTTTACACTAAAATATGTAACACTATAAAAATCAATTTTAAAAAAATCCAAAACAAACGGGCCCCTAATTCCATGTAAAAATCACTTTTGTTGCATATAAATGTTTCTTAATCAATATTAGTTTCTAATGTATTAATGTTTCACTTCTTTTCCATTTTGAAGGAGAAGAAAATGAGTACCTGAATTCTAATTCAATAGATAAAATAGAGTCCAATTTTAATCAAGCTTATGAAGTTCTAATTCCATAATTTCCGAGTTCTCTAAGAACGTCAGGTCTACCAAATCACAAGATCAAGCTAAAAGTTGGAACACCCATTATGATAATGCAAAATTTGGATCATGCAGAAGAGTTATGGAATGGAACAAGATTAATATCGACAAAATTGGAAAATCACATGCTATAGGCTAAAATTATGTCTGGAAAAAATATTGGAAACATAATTTACATTCCGCAGATGTTTATGTCACCTTCTGAATCACTATGGTCATTCAAGTTGATTAGAATACAATTTCCAATCATTGTCTCATACACAATGACAATAAATAAATCCCAAGGTAAATCCCTTGATAGTGTAGGAACGTATTTGCCTACTCCTGTTTTTAGTCATGGGCGGCCGTATGTAGCAATTTCAAGAGTGAAGACCAAGAATGGTTTGAAGATCCTAATACATGACAATGAGAATGCACCATGTCTGAGTACTACCAATGTGGTGTTCAATGAGGTCTTCCAATCACTATCTTAGATGGTAAACCAATATTCTATTTTTTTATGCTATAACTTTATTTGAATTTTGTGTGTGTATTTTTTCTACTTTTATGAATCTAATTTAGAAATTAAGTTATAACTTATTAATTTATTCATGTTATTGTAGGAAGAATAAATGACTTGTGATCTTATGGTTGCTCTGTTGAACTCACAATTATCTTGATTGACGGGAGTATTTTGATATGTTGAGTAACACTTTCTTTTAAATTTACTATGTAGTAATCCGAAGTTTAAAACATCATTAAACTTTGATTACTACTTTTTTATGTTTGTAAAATGTTATAAAACTTTTTGTCGTTTTGACCATTTTACATACATCATTTGAATATATTGTTCTGCTCAATACATAAATTGATGGTAAGTTTTAAATCAAGTGTATGTTAACAAACTTGATTAATGAATCCAATCTTTAAAAATGATAGTAAGGGATGTGTAATATGAATACACGCGAGACCCGTATGTTAGCACGGGTAAGTTACTAGTTTAAATTAAGACTATGCATTATCTAAGTTTAAAATATATCATATTTCTGACCGAATTGACAAACCAATAATTAAAGTGTATGAATGTTGATTAGATTTATTTTAAAAATAATATAATGTTAATAAGATTTTCTTTTTTCTTTTTTCAAAATACATAAATTACATATTTTATTCATTTGTATAAAACAAAGAAAAAACAAATAAAAAACGGGCGCACCTGAATTAGGACAAACTAAGATTTGTAAAAAAATAAAGAAAATTGAACTTTATAATAATACTAATAATAATACTAATACTACTACTACTAGTAATAATGCAGAATTAGTCTAAAATCTCTTAATTTAATTTAATATTTCACTTAGTTTCCTTAACTAAAAAACGTTATATAGTTGTCTCCTAAGAATTGTTCAGTTACACAAAAAGATCATTGTCATTAAAAATTCTAAAAAAACATTAACTCTGGGGATGTGGCGTGACAGGTAGACATTAATTAATAAGTTGAGTCAATAATATTTATTAAAAAATGGTCTTTTATTTAAACTTGAGAGGTTTTGTTTTCGGAGGTTAAAAACCCCCGTAAAATATTAATTATGTGTAAAAAAAACAATTCTTCTGCAATTAGTCCAATCATGTAACTCTAGGAAACACAACAAATTGAGAAAACAATAATCATCACACAATATAACATAAAAAACAAAGTCTCAATATTGTAACTTTGAAACATTGTTTATTTACAAAATTATCCTAGAGTGGGTGAAGTAGAAAGTAAAGATAAATGTTCTTTTAATTGAAGGGATTAGATGAACTAGAATATAACAAAAAATGTTCTCTTAATTGAAGAGTTTGCTTCCAAATTTAAGATATATGCCTAAAAAGAATGACAATCCTTTGTTGTAGAAACTTCTCTACAAAACAAAACCATAAAAGGGTCTGAACAATGAGAAGATGAAGAGAAAAACAAATATATTAGCAAAAAAATCACCACCATGAACCGCTATGAACTACAATTATAATAGCCAGATAGGCCCCCCGATTTGAAAACTATTGACCCCTCGCTGATGGTCTTCAGACACATGTCCCAGCGATTCGTAAAGATTTGCCAGGATCAATTTGCTAAGGAAGACATTCACCCCTTCATGAAGGCAGGTGGCCAAGGATATGTACATCTTGGTGATATGAATCCCACGAGGGCAGAAGATGTAAAGGCACATCCAGTAGGTCATAAAGGCTATTTGTTCGCGGGCATCGACAACATCACTAGGGTATCAATGCTCTTTAATAAAGGTGTTGTAGGCATGGCTCGAAAACATAAAATCAGTATCAACAAAAGGCTCGTAATTTTCCCCAGTAGGTCAAGGGCCAACAATAGCAGTAAGGTTAAAAAGGGTGGGAGTAACCATCCCACCAGGAAGTTAGAATGTATTGGTAGAAACCTCCCCAAAACACATCACTGCGAGTAGCATGGCATGATTGCTTATGGGCCTACTCTGGAGAGCTGAATAAGATCGTAGATCCCTTGTTCTTCATATATAGGTCTTTTATGTGATTCCACCCTGTCTAGACAGGTAATATAAGATGATTCGGCAGCTTTAGAGGGAGGTAAAGAGCAAAATACTCGTTTTTTTAGAACCCCAAAATCAAAGGAGGAACCTATGAAAACCACATGGCCCCGGTTCTCTTTTGAACAATTGGGAAAGAAGTTTTCAAAACACATGGGAAGTTTAAATGCTTAAGGGATAAGGCCCATAACAGAAAAAGTGGTACCCGCAACCGAATAAGGAACCAACAAGTTCACATACCAAGGACGTCTCAAAGTGTCTTCTAGAGGTGTTTCCCAAACATACATTCGATCATTGGCCATAATTAGCTCATCAAGAACAGTAGTGAATGAGGGGTGGTCGTGAATGAGACATTTGGGTTCCATTTCTGAGATCGAGTAAGATAGAAAAGTTGTGATGGAAAAATGATGGATAACACTATTTAGGGTTTCGATTTCGTTGGCTTCAGAGATGAAAATAAGGGAAGAAAAGGGGATGCTAGAGAAACAAGAAGCTTAAATAGACAAAGAAAAGGTGGCGAAGAGTTTCTCCTAGGAATGTGGACAGATGGAATGTTTGGAGCCAATGAGCAGCCTCGAGACGGGGAAAATATGATTAATAAAATCAGAAATAAAATCATAAATCCCGATTTAATGGCTACTTAAAAACCTTGGAATTTGGGGTAATGACGTATTGACGTTTGCACATTTTAAAGACGTAATGTTTGGTAAAAAAGTTAGTCATAATAACTGGCAAAAAGCATGATTGAGGTGACGTGGCACATAATGTGAACATTGACTTAGTGGTAACAAAAAATGTCACCTTTCTTCCCTCAGATATGGGTCAACTATGATATTTTTTGAGGGGCATCTGTTACACTTGGATTTTTCAGCTAGTAGAAAGTTAACAAAGAATGTCAATGAGGAGACATTTACTGTGAGAAATCATTAATGAAGTGCCTTAAAGAACATTAAGGATAAAACATCGACATACAGATGATAAGGGATCGAATGAGCCGTCGGCACATGGATATATGGTTTGGGGAACTATCAGGGATAAATCCCCAAGATTGGGATCATTGGGAAACATGTCCACAATCTCGAGAAGGGCATTCAATAGAAGCCTTTATTCCATCAAGAAGACCAGTCGGCTAAAACACTTAAGATAAAAGACTTAGTGAATTTACAAATCTTGAGTCTTTGATAGGCAACGCCAACAACATGTTAGAGCAGTTACCATCGAAGGTTCATGAAGAAGTGGGAAGCAGTTACAACTCAAACATGGGTGGTGAACAGAGAGTGTCATGGATGACATGTAAGCACACTAGTGGGAACTTGAAGATTAAACATGGAGTAAATGCAGTAATCCCTTAGTGGTCATAACCGTCATCAAAGATTATGTTCTAAGTGTGAGGGCAAATATGCCTAGTCCTTATTTTAATGATGTCAAACCTTTATAATTGCCCATAACATGTACTTTGGACAGTATCATCATATCATAGAATGCATTCATCCTCTAACATGTTCAAAATATAATTTCAACGTGTCCAGGCATATATGAGCATATCATAGATGTGAATCATGCACTTGATCATCGTTAATATCCTAGGTTCATAAGAGATTGGTTTAAATTGGTAAAAATACATCTCAAAACTCATTTTTAGAAGTTTAAGAACTGTGAGTCAACTCATGACTCGGAGCATAATTCTCGGGTCTGAATAGGTCGAGTCACAGGTCGACTCAATCCTGGGAAAACTAAATAAGTCGACTCATCCACATGTTGCATCGACTCATTGCCTATTTTCATTTGAACCATATAGCCACGGGTCTGAACAGGTCGAGTCATAGGTCGACTCAACCCTGGAAAAACTCTGTTTGAGTCGACTCATCACCTGATTTAATTGAATAATTTTGCCTCGGGTCCATACAGGTCGAGTGGTCGCTGCTTGGATTCAATATTCTGTTGTGTAAGTTTGCAAAATAATTCTATTATGTCTGTTATTTGGTCCATGCATCATATAAATACTCTAGAGTCTCTTCTTTAACATTTAACAAGAAAAGTGAAAGATATACACCAAAGTGCTCATCATCTTCATTCTTCATTGCATTTCTCAATAATCACACATAACAATCTTTGTTGAGCATTGTGCATTGCTGTTGTGATAACGTCCAAATAAGATTGTGTAATCTTAGTTTGGGTTGAGGCTTTGTGTGGGTTTTTCTTGAATAAAACCATTAGGGTTTTGTTCTCCAAGAATTGGGGGTTTTTGCACTAACATTTGCTTCGCATATTCAGCCGAGTGAAAAGTTTGAAGAAGGGTGGGTTCAATCAAACAAGTATCGGTAACTAGAGGATTGTGAAGAAAGCTTTTGGCTCAAGCGACTTGCGTTCGAAATCAGCCAAGCTAAAGTTTTGGAGAACGTGGCGTTCTTGCAATAAGGTAGCTGTAACCGGAGGTTTGTTCGAAGCGCTTGAAGGACTTGGTTCAACTCAAATCAAGGGAAGAGAATCGAATAGGATCTGCAACAACACTAGGGGTTGATTGGTAGTGATAATTTGTTCTCTTGTATTGACTTTGCAACATGTTAATAAAAACATCTCAATTCTAGATTTAGAATTGAGGGCAGACGTACCCTAAGTGAGGACGATAGGGGAGCTGCCTCAACAAATCTGGTCTTGTTCTCTCTATCTCTTAACTCTTTAAATTCTACATTAATCACATTTTGTGTGAAATTAATAGTAAAATCAATATCGCTTGATTGTTGTGCATAGTAACTGTTCGATAAATTGGTGCAATCACTTTGATTGCAACTAAGTAAAATTCTGCACATTCAATTTGAGTGAAATTGAAGCTTGGTGTGGAGTGCTCACCAAGTGTTCAATAAAATTAATCTCACACAAATCTAGTAATTTTTTACTTACTCTCTTATTGTGTTAAGGAATTACTAGAGGTAACGATATCAAGGACTGTAGTGGTTAATCGATTGATTTAGGTAGTGGTTGATTATCTCTATCGTAGTTATTCCATTCGGTTTCACGCATATCTGATATTTCCATTAACGGATCATTTAGACGATTATAATCTAGGATGCTTCCGCAACCGTTGAAAACATTTTTAAAAAGTTCTAAATTTCAAAAATGGATTTATTCAACCCCCCTTCTAGATCGGTACTATCGTCTAACAAGTGGTATCACGAGCGCCGATTCATCTAGTTCTTCGCATATAACTTTTTAGAAAATAAGTAACGATCCTAATGGGGCGTACAATAGGGTGCCTATTTTTACCAGTGAAAACTATAGTTATTGGAAAGATTATATGTGTATCCATATCAACTCTATTGATAAGAAAGTATGGAAAGTCATCCAAGTTGGTCCTATGGAAATAACCATGACCAATGCAGATGGTTTTGTTATACCTAAACCTGAAGTACAATGGAACTAAGAAGATGAGAAAAAGTATAGCTATGATTGGAAAGCCAAAAATATGTTCATTGTCGCCTTAGGTGTTGATGAGTATTATAGGGTTTCCCATTGTACTAGTGCTAAATCTATGTGGGACTCATTGAAAATTACCCATGAGGGGACCACTGATGTCAAACTAGCTAGAATCAACACTTTAACTCAAGAATTTGACCTTTTTCATATGGAGGATGGTGAAACCATTACCGATATGCAAAAGCGATTTTCTCATCTAATTAATCAGTTAAATGCTCTTGGAAGAACTACCCCTATTGATGTTGCTACTAAAAAAATCTTAAGATGTCTTAACAAGGATTGGCTACCAAAGTTCACCGCGATTAAGGAAGCCAATGATCTAAGAACCTTGGACATGACAACATTGTTTGGCAAGCTTCAAGAGCATGAGCAAGAGCTCATGAACCTTGAGAAACATGAGAAATGTCAAAAGAAGGAAAAGAAGGAGAAAGCTAAGGACACCGAAAGGAAGTCTATCGCTTTAAAGAATTCAAGATATAAGTCATCCACCAATGATGTGTGTGAGAGTGAATCAAGTGATGACGATAAAGATTCGAATGAAGACATGGGGTTGTTCGTAAGGAGGTATAATCGATTCCTTAGAAAAAATGAAGTCCAACATTCGGATAAAAATCTTGTCAACTATAGAGGACAATCAAGATTTCTAAATCAAAAGGAAGGTAAGACAACTAAGTCAAACAGATCATGCTTTAATTACAGAAAGGCCTGCCACTATAAGTCGGACTGTCCCTTGTTGAAGAAAGACAAAGGAAAAGACAAACGTCACAACAAATCTAGCAAAGCTAGAAGAGCATACATTGCATGGGAGAACGATAGTGAGTTCTCAAGCGATGATAACTCAAGTGATGAAGAAGAAAATGCCAATCTTTGTCTTATAGCTCATAGAAAGAAGAGAAAGAATGTAAGTAATTCTAAATATGATCATGTTGATAAAATGTCTTATTGTGATTTGAAAAATGCCTCTAGTATTCTACACAATGAGGCCAAGGAAGCTTTCAAACGCCTAGCCTCAAATAAGATTTTTTTTGTTATTTAGAAAATAAGATTTTGGATTCCGAAAAGGAATTAGAAACTCTTAAGAAATATATGATAGAGGTTACTAAAGGCAAAACTGAAGATGATAAGGGATTTTGGTTTAGATGGTCTGGATGTGAAACATGTCACATTTGGCAAAGAGAGGTTAGAACTCTTCAAGCTAAATTCGACAAGGCTTTATAACCTAAAGTTACCTTTTCTATTGATCAATCACATTTTAGAAGTAACATGAATAATCCTTATTAAAAATACACTTATATGGTAAAGGGTCAAGTTAGCAAAAGCAACTCTCATCCGAACTTAAATTGTCTATATTGTTGCAAAAGGGGAAATACTATTGCTAAATGTCGATTTAGGAGATTTTTAGTTCCTAAAGGCATTTTTCAATGGTTGCCCAAATGCAACCAAATTTTCACTCACACACTAGGCCCAATTAAAATTGAGTACCTCCTTCCCTTGTTTAAATTTGTAGGTGGAATGTCTTGAGGATACAGAGAGAACATGAGTTCTCGATAGTGGATGCTCAAGACACATGACGGGTGACATTTCCTTGTTCTTTGACTTTATGGCAAAGAAGAAATGGTTTGTAACCTACGATGATAATAACAAGGGAGCTATACTCGGAAAAGGTAGTGTAGGTAATGCCTCCTCTACTACTATCTCAGACGTCCTTTTAGTTAAAGGCCTTAAGCACAATCTCATTAGTATTAGCCAATTATGTGATAAAGGATATAAAGCATCATTCTCAAAAGATCGTTGCATGATTGAACACAATGATAATAAGAATGATGTGCTTAAGGGTTGGAGGGAAAATAATGTATACATGCTTAACTTGAATGAAGTATCTTTGACTGGCTCTAAATGTCTCGTCTCCATGAGTGAAGACTCGGGGCTTTGGCATAGACGATTAGCACATGTCAACTTTGACTTGCTAAATAAATTTATGGCAAAAGATCTAGTAGTTGGTCTTCCCAAAATCAAAATTTCAAAAGATCACTTATGTGATGCGTGCCAAAAAGGAAAGCAAACAAGGATCTCTTTTAAATCTAAAAATATTGTTTCCACAACGAGACCCCTTGAAATTCTCCATATGGACCTTTTTAGGCCATCTAGAATTAAAAGTCTAGGTGGAAACTACTATGGTTTTGTTATAGTAGATGATTGCTCTAGATTTTGTTGGACTATCTTCTTAGCAAGTAAAAGTGACAATTCTTCTGCTTTTGAAAAGTTTGCCAAGATGTCTCAAAACAAATTGAACACTAGCATAGTTACTATTCGAAGTGATCATGGAGGTGAATTTGAAAACCACATCTTTGAGGAATTTTGTGAAACAAACAACATTGATCATAATTTTTCTGCTCCAAGAACTCCACAATAAAATGGAGTAGTGGAACGTAAAAACATAACTTTAGAAGAGCTTGGAAGGACTATGATAAATTAAAACGGCCTTCCTAAATATTTTTGGGGCGATGCCATAAATACGGCTTGTTATGTATTAAATATGACACTCATTCGTCCTATTCTAAACAAAACCCCTTATGAATTGCTAAAGGGAAGCAAGCCAAATGTTTCACATCTTCATATCTTTAGATGTAAGTGCTTTGTATTAAACAATTGTAAAGAAAAGCTTGGTAAATTTGACTCAAAAGATGATGAAGGCATCTTTCTCGGATACTCTCAATCTAGTAAGGCATATAGAGTATACAACAAAAGGTTACTTATTGTTGAAGAATCCTGTAACACCTCAAAATTTGCCCTCCTCTCTTGGGACTATCTTAGCATATTGCATTTCATATTTTAGGACATTAGGCATTTGCATATTGCATATCATGTGGAAATAATGAAGTTATCCTCCAAAGTCTTTTCAGAGATGGGGAGGTTAAGAGATTCAAGTCTGAGGGTCTCCATTGGATTGATCACTAACCATCTGAGGGTTTGTGATTCAATTAGGGTTTTCTTGGTTCTTCAAGGAGGTTGAGCATTATATTGGTTGCAAGGATACATCATCATCATCATGGTTATGTCCTTATTAAGGGGTTCATTGTTCATGCTCAGGTTCTTTGGGATTAGGGTTTTGACCTCTGGTCAACCCTAATCAATTGCATTCTTTCAGCCAAGGATTTGCAAGGAGATGAGATATTCTAGTGGGATGAGGATCATATGATCATTATTTTGGGCTTGTTTAAGCCAGGGTTTCATTTTGGAGCCAATTCCTCAAGTGGTTGAGGCTTAAGCTGATCAGAGCGTTGCCATGTCATCAGGGCCCCATAAAAGTCAACAAAAGTCAACTGAGGGCTAGGAGGTGGAGAAATGGTTTGAGATCCCTCATTCATGTCCCAAAGAGGCTTATTCGTCATTACAAACACTTATCTTGAAGAATTTGAGGTCAGATCAAAAGTTTCCAAAAATGGAAAGTGACCTATAATTGAAAGTTTCCAAAAATGGAAAGATTCTGGTCCAAATTCAACTTGATCTTACATCATCAAAGAAGCTTCAAATAAAATTTTGTCCAACATGAAAGTTTAAGATCTTTCTCTTCCATTTCCAAAAAGTCCAAGATCATGAATTTATGATGAATGGTTGAGGAGATATGATCAAATCATTGCCAAGTGTGCTTGAAACTTCAAAAGGCCATAACTTTTGAACCAAAGCTCCAAATTGAGTGCCTCTTTTTGCACTTTGCTCCTCATGGCATATATTTTCCAAATCATTCATGGCATTGCATGAAATTTCATCATATAATCATTTGCACATTCATGACCATTTTGGAGGGAAATTTGCAAATTTGAATTTGGTGCATCATGGGAACAAAATACCATTGCCAACATGTGCATGAAGTGATTTTAAGTGAATTTGAGCCTCCATTTGCTACTGTTCACGTGTACCTTTGCATGGCACCACCAATTTTCCAAAATTTGTCATACACCTTATTTTTGCCTAATCCTAATTAACTCATGACTAATTGTGATTTGGATGTGATTAGTATTGCATATATAAGGCAAACCCTAACAGAATTGTTGATAATCACAAATTCTAGATCTAGATCTCATTTTCCCTCCAAAATTTCTCTCATCTCAAATTCAAATTTTCTCCACACAACCACACATTTTCTTGATAGATCCATTATCCTCATGACATTTGGAGCATGATTCATCCATTTTTTGTGGAATTTGAGCAAGGTTTGAAGCATGTCAAGCATATGAACACATCAATGGCAAGTGCAAATTGAGCTAGATCCAAGCATCTCCAAGCCTCAATTCATTCACAAAGCTTCATAACAAGAGTAGAGGAGCAGATTTGAACACTTGCAAGGCCTTGAACACACTGTTTTGATCACTGCCATTCCAGGTACTTTAGCCGCTTTAACTCATTATTTGAGTTGCTTTGCTTTGCTTGTGGTTGGCATACCACTTAGATAATCTCTTGAACTCCATGTAGTTTGGAAGACCTGCTATCTTTGGCAGGCACCTGTCTGAAGCCCTCCTTAAAAGGCCATGTTCTTGATTGTTTAATTTTGTGCTAAAGACCTCAATGAGGCATGGTTACATGTAAAGACCTCCTAAGTGAAGAGGCATTGGCAGATAGAAGGGATGTGCAATCCATCCCCTGCTATTCAGTTGAGTCTTTCATCTTGCTCGCACTACGTGCTGATGCATTTTGAATAAACACCCAAATCTTGTATATAGAGTCAGTCATTATGGAATAGAGTCCCACATTCTGGACCCCCACACCTTCATTGATTTGAAGCTCACCCAGGCCCGGGTTAAGAGCTGTGAGGTCTAACCCTCATCTCCCATTTCATCTGCTCACCCTGACGATCAATGTCAGTGGTTAAGAGCCTCAGACACCTTTCCAGTTGGCTTGTTTGTCGAGGTTGATATGACCCCTTGACTAAAGCCCAGCCTTGTATGAGTCGTTTGTTTGCATATAGCGTGTGATGATTGCTTTTGATGTTTATCTGCTTTTACTTCTCATCTCCTTTCTGTAGGAGTCGTATGATCAACTTTTGAGGAAGTTGAACGTACGTAGAGATAGATTTGAGTTGACTCACTGCCTGTGTGAGTCAAACTCTCGTTAGAGACCTCAACCTAGGACTTTTGTGGATTGCATGACAACTATTAGGCTCGAGTCAGTCTCCCTTTTAGTTTGTTATTTCCCAGTCTCTGGTTAGGATAGAAATTTCTCCCCTGTTAAGGGGAACTACGTCGCCCTGATCCTCATACCAGATGAGGTACGTAGGCAGGAGATCATGCGAGATCTCTCCGGGCGCCTTTTTTTCTTTTTGTGTGTGTTTTGCTTGACAGCTATTAGGTCCGAGTTCCCGACTCCCTTTTAGTCTGTGTGTTCAACCTCTTTGTTTCTCTTGATGTCTCAGCGTCTTCTTGGTGTTTGCTTGACAGCTTTTAGGTCCGAGTACCAGACTCCCTGTTAGCTTGTCTGTTTGATAACCTTTGCGTGTGTGTTTGGAGTCTGATGTAAGTCCAACGATTGGCATTCGGTTTCCCGGTGTTGTGTGTGTGTTTGGAGTCTGATGTAAGCCCAGCGATTAGCATTCGGTTTCCTTGTGTTTCTTTTGTTCGGAGTCGGACGTAAGGCCAACCATTGGCAGTCTGTTTCCATTTGCGAGTTTCTTTTGACGTCTCAGCGTCTTTGCGTGTGTTTTGTTTCGGCGTGCGTTAGCCGAACTACGGTAGCTCTGATTCTCATTCCAGATGAGATACGTAGGCATTGGATGCGATATCCTAGCGAGCCATTTCCCATTTCCCCGAACTACGTCGACTCTGATGTTTGTGTCTGACAAACTACGTAGGCCCAGGATGCGACATCCTGCCGAGTCCGCTTCCGTCTTCTTCCATCGGTGTTTTATTCCAGTGTGTGGGCATTCTTTGAGCAGTTTATCAGCAACCTTTTCCTATTCTTTTGAGCGTGGATCCCGTCGAGTACGACGGACGTGAGGGGTGCTAATACCTTCCCCTTGCGTAACCGACTCCCAATCCTTGCAATCTCCGGTCGTAAGACCATTTCCTTTCCAGGTTTACTTCGAGCGTTTCCTTTCCCTCCTTTGGGATAAATAACGCACGGTGGCGGCTCTGTTTGTTTGTTTTTCCCACCGGTTGTTTTTCGCGTTGCGACAGCTGGCGACTCTGCTGGGGATTAAGAGAAGTTGACCTCTTGCTGGTCCATCTTCCCTAAGCGAGTCAATCCTAGCGCTCTCTAGGATAGTTTTGGTTGCTTTTACTGCTTTATTTATTGCATTTACGATTATGCTGTGATTGTATATACCTGCATATATGTTTGCATGCATCATATTATCATTGTGCTGGACTCTGTACAGGTTGGTTCCTCTGATTTGGGGTGAGTGTTCTGAGTGGGGCTAAAACCCAGGCCCGAGTATACACCTAGGATTAGCGTGGTCTCATGTTGCCTCTCATGTTAGGTCAACATGTTTTTGGCAACGTGACATACCACAAGCCGGACGAGGTTCTTTGAGAGTGCTCTTCCTTTATGGAGTATCCACTTTGGTTGAGTCACCTCAACTGAGCTGTTGACTTCGGTGACCGTTCTTTCCCGGATCTTTGGTTTATACGATCTTATGAGAGCTGCAGCGGCACACCCGAAGGGCAAACCCGTTGAGTATCTTGTCTGATTGTCGAGACCATTATCCGCCTTAGGATGACCTTGTTAGAATTCACCTGTGAGGGGAGGGTTTGATTCCTACAGATGCATGTTCTGGTGGTGACTTTCTGATGGTGACTAATGGTTCAGTTCTTGATCAGAGTCCTATTTATAAGTCGGATTATGGATATTTATTTCTGAGACGCCGGAGTTCTGTCCGTGGTATTTATCAGTGGGGATCCGTTTATTTCAGGATTCCCTAGGCTGGTACAGATGATTTTGTGGTTATCAGATCAGTGACTTTCTAGTGATGATGATGGTGATATATCTGTTTCGTTTATTTCGGAACTCCCGAGTTGGATTTATGGTTGCTCAGTACCTCAGATGGTTGTGATCAGTTCAGAGGCCGTAACTCAGTGCAGTGGATGTTCAGATGACTTGGAGGATGGCACAGTGCATTGCATTCATGCATCAGCATCATTCTCATTTTGCATTTATCCGCATCTAACTCATGTTTATCCATATGCAGGGGACATTCTTGATTGAGATCCTGGTTGAGAGACTTCTTTGGCTCCAGACATGAGGACTGGCTTGAAAGATGACGTCGTCTACAGTTTCTTCAATCCAGAGATTGATGTGTTGAAGGATATGATAGCATTGATTACACCTGACCATGTGGGGATGTTCCGTGAGGCTTACGGTGGTATTCTGAAGGTGGTTTTCAGGCTTACAGATACAGATAGGAGTGCCATCCATACTCTTCTCCAGTTTTATGACTCGGGCTTGAGATGCTTTGTCTTCCCGGATTACCTGTTGGGGCCTTTGATGGAGGACTATGCTAGCATCCTGGGTATTCAGATCAGAGATCAGATTCCTTTCTATGTCACTAATGGAGAACCTGATGTTGCTGAGATTTCTCGTGCTCTTTATTTGAGCCCAGATGAAGGAGAAAGGAAAGTTACCCGGTTTTCATCTGAGTTTCTTGGAGACTAAGGCCAAGGAGCATGCTGTGATGGGTAATTGGAGGGCCGTCTGTGCTTTGCTTGCTGTGAGCATCTATGGAATCATCATGTTTCCTAACCAGAAGAATTTTGTAGATATTAATGCTATCCGGTTGTTTATGCAGAGGAATCCCATTCCTACCCTGGTTGGAGATGTCTATTACTCGGTCCATAATCGGAACGAGAAGCGGCGTGGGGGATTGATCCGATGTTGTGCTCATCTATTGTACAAATGGTTCATGGGGTATTTGCCTTCCAGAGGTGCCTTTGTCTTCCTTGATCCTACTGTCAAGTGGTCAATCAGGTTGATGGGTTTGCGAGCCAAGGACATAGCTTGGACTCACAATGGTGTGGCTGGACGAGATTTCATTTGCAGTTGTGGGAGTCTTCCCAATGTGCCTCTTATAGGAGTTCAAGGTTGCATTAATTACAACCCGGTGCTTCTTAGGAGATAAATGGGGTTCGCTGTGGAGGGTCCTCCTCTCGGGCGAGAGATTCAGGAGTCTTTTTACTTCCCAATTGAGGGTAATCAGCCAAAGTTGAGGCAAGTGTCTGATGAATGGAGCGACATTCAGAGAAAGGGCAAGGTTCCTTTTGGTAGGGTTAATAGCAGGTCTTTTCCTCTGTTTGATGATTGGCTCAGGAAGAGGATTGAGCTCACACATCTACCATTTCCTGGGGGTGATCCTTGGTGTCTATTGATTGAGGGGCCACGTTCTTCTGTCAGTATGGAAGAGTTCCTTGAGATGAAGAAGGCCAGAGATCAGTTGCGAGCAGAGAAGACTGAGTTGGAGATGAATGTTGCTAGAATTCAAATGGCTAGTCAGGAAATCAAAGGGAAAATAGACGACCAGGATAAGAGACATGCTATGGAGGTGAAGCGCTTTGAGATAGACACCGCTTATTACCGCAAGATCAGCCAAGCTTTTGAGTCATCTACGAAGGAGCACGACATCACCAAGGAGAAGTTGGCTAGAGATTTGAAGGTCATTGACGATGAGAAGAGGAGGCAGATCCTTGTGAAGAATCAGAGGGAAGCTAGAGCCAAAGTCCTTACCACGGAATGGGAAGCTGAGAAAGTGAAGATTATTGCTGAGAGAGATCACTATATTGCTGAGAGGGATCATTATTTCCGACAGATGAAGATTCATCAGAAGGAAGTGGGAAGACTGCAGCAGGAGAACACTGAGCTCAGGTTTTCTGTGAAGTTTACCAGGATGGTTGATGATGCAGAGCCTTCTGTAGGACCTTCTTCAGTGTAGACTTTTGTTGTTATGTGTTGGATTACCGTCAGGCCTGTTGACGGAATTCACCTGCTTGTATTTTCTTTCTGTTTCTGGAGAATTGTAATTTGATTTGTATCAGACTTGATGTATGACTCTTGCACATGTACTGCACTTTTGAGATACAATGGTTATTGTCATTCATTGATTGATCTTCAAGCTTTATTTTCTTTTCTGTGCACACTCACATAGCACACACATGGTTGGGTGATATCTTTGCTAAATCATATTTCTCTACTCTGTATGGTGAAACCAGATGATTGATATTAGAATGTTGCTGTCGGATTATTATCTGTCTCGATGGAGCCAGGATCGAAAGACAGAGTGTTCCTCATATGGATAGACATTGCATTCATGCATGAATCATAATAACTTGTCTTCTATTTTGCAGGTGTCAGTTTCTAACGCGTTTGATTGTTTCAGGAATCATTGCTCGCGCACGTAGAATCATTCTCTTGCACGTAGCACGTCCACACAGATACCCTACCAGGCGCAACAAATCCAAGCTGATGGATCTACCCAACGCAGATACTCTTGAGTTGAAGGAGAAAATGGGTGAGCTGATAAACGTCATGCAAGGGTTGGCCTTGGGACAGAAAGCACTTGCTGATAAGGTGGAAAAGCTCGAGCGGGCTTCGGCTACCAACAGTGGTAACAATCAGGAGGGTGTGTCCAACAATGGTCTGGGTGGTTCTAGAGATGGAGGAGATCTCAGAAAGAAGACTACTGCTGGTATAGTGATCAATAATGGTGGTGGTTTTGGTGCTGCTACAGGCGGTGGACCAGGTCTGGTGGGCAACAATCTGAAGGGTAGTCTGTTTCCTCCTTTCTTTGGGGCCGAGGAGGATAGAGAGGAAGACCAGTTCTCCGTGCTGAATGAGCAATTCGGTCAATACGGTGTTCAACCACCATACAAAGAAATTCAGGTGTTGGCTGAGAAGATCAGGGCTCTAGAAAGTTATGCTACTCCGGGGGTTGTCGACATGTCAAACATGGGGCTAGTTGAGGGGATTGTGATCCCGCAAAAGTTTAAAGCGCCTGCGTTTGACAAATATAATGGGAGTTCTTGCCCGGAAACTCATCTCCAGGCATTCGTCCGAAAGATTTCTGCTTATACAATGGACCAGAAGCTCTGGATGTATTTCTTCCAGGACAGTTTGTCTGGTGGGTCTCTGGAATGGTATACCAAGCTGAGGTCTTCGGATATCAAGAGCTGGCAGGATCTCGGGGATGCATTCTTTAAACAGTATCAATTTAATGCTGACATGGCTCCTAGCCGTACCCAATTGCAAGGTATGTCTCAGAAGCCTAGTGAAGGGTTTAAAGAAGACGCACAGAAATGGAGGGAGTTGGCGGCCAGAGTCCAACCTCCGTTGGTAGACCGGGAAATGTCTGATCTGTTTATGGGTACCCTTCAGGGGACGTTTGCAGAAAGAATGGTGGGATGCCCGGTTACCAACTTTGCATACATTGTAGTGGCTGGAGAAAGAATGGAAAGCTGGTTAAAGCTGGGGAAGATACAGGGTAGTGCTTCGTCGTCTGGATCGAAGAAGCCCTTTGGTAATGGCCAGCGAAAGAAGGAGGGTGATACAAGTGTTGTGTATACCCAGAGGGGACAAGGTAGGGATCGTTACTACCAGCACACTGCTGCGGTAACCATTCCTGCTGATAATTCACATGCACAACAACAGCAACAACAACAACCGCAACAGCAACGACAGCCATTTCAACAGAGACCGCAGAGGGCCGGGTATCAAGTAAGAGGGCGAATGAATGATCGTCAATTTGATAGACCACCTGTGACCTACTCATTCTTGCTGAAGAAATTGAAAGATTTGGGGTTGGTCCAGCTGAGGACGTTGACTCCGTTAAGACCGGACCAGAGGCCTGCCAATTATGATGAAAATGCCAAGTGCGAATTCCACTCTGGTGCCCCTGGATACAATGTGGAGAATTGTAAAGCTTTTAAGCATGTTGTCCAGGATCTGGTAGACTCCAAGGCTATCAATTTTGCACCATCTCCGAATGTTAACGCTAATCCCATGCCCGCGCATGGTCAAATGGGGGTGAATGCAATTTCTGAGGATAAGGGCATAATCGGGTTGATAAATGTGGATCAGTTGAAGACTCCATTGGCTGAGGTCAAGAGACAATTGTTGAGGAATGGGGTTTTTCCGGGCTATGATGATTGTTGTGCTGCATGCACCGTGGCTCCTAATGGGTGTGTTTTATTGAGGGAGGTTGTCCAAAGAATGATGGATGAGGGAAGCCTCAGATTTGAGAAGGTTGATTTGGAAAGGGAGAATGTCTCCACCATAACCATTTACTATGACCCGATCGATTTGTCAACGCTGGCAGATGCGGCTCCGGTTACCATCACGGTACCTGGGCCAATTCCTTATGACAACGATGATGCTGTACCATGGGATTATGGTGGAGAAGTGTACTGTAATGGGGAGAAACAGGAAGATCAGGCTGCAGGTGAAGCCACCGTTTCAAAGGTGGATAATGCCGGACCCAGTGGTTTCACTCGCAGTGGAAGGTTGTTTGCACCGGACACTTTAAGAAGTGGGGAGGGAGAAAAAGAAAAGAAAGATAAGGCTGAGGCTTTAGCCAGGGCAAGAGGGAAGTAGGTGGCGAGCGAGGGTACTCCTGTGGTGACACCGGCGCCTGGTGGGTCGGAAAGAGAACTTGATGACGAAGCTGAAGAATTTCTGAGGATCATCAAGAAGTCAGAGTACAAGCTTGTTGACCACTTGCAGCAGACCCCGTCCAAGATTTCAATTCTGTCATTGCTGTTAAGCTCAGAGGGGCATAGAGAGGCTTTGTTGAAAATACTGAAGAGAGCCTATGTCCCACAAGAGATAACGATCAATCAACTAGAGACAGTGGTGTCAAACGTCAATGCCAGCCATGGGCTGGGTTTCACTGATCTGGATTTGACGGTGGATGGGTGTAATCATAATAGGGCATTACACATTGCAATGGAGTGTAAAGGAGCAGTGCTTTCGCACGTGTTGGTGGATACCGGCTCATCACTCAATGTGTTGCCAAAGAAGGCCCTGGCGAAGCTGGACTGTGAAGGGTTGATCTTGAGGCCCACGGACCTGATAGTTAGAGCCTTTGATGGCTCTAAGAGGGCTGTGTTTGGGGAAGTGGAGCTCCCTGTGAAGATCGGGCCCGAGGTGTTTAAGTCTGTGTTTCATGTCATGGATATTCAGCCGACATACAGTTTCCTGTTGGGTCGACCATGGATACACGCTGCTGGGGCAGTGACTTCGACTTTGCACCAGAAATTGAAGTATATCTGGGACGAGCAGGTCGTCACGGTCTGTGGAGAGGAGGACATCTTCGTCAGCCACCTATCATCGTTCAAGTACGTGGAAATGGACGGTGAAATATGGGAAACACCAAGTCAAGCATTTGAAACCGTCAAGGTGGAGAATGCCACTTTTGTCAAGGAGGAGAAGAAGCCGTCCATTTCTTCGTATAAGCAGGCTGCCGAGGTGGTGAAGAGCGGAGAAGCTCCAGGCTGGGGAAAGATGATGGATATCGCTGCTAAGAAAGACCGGTTTGGGGTTGGTTATCAGCCGGGCCGAGGCTCGTCTGGGCAAGGCAGAGGACGTCATCAGCCATTCACGTTCACCAGTGCTGGAATGCTGGATCCAGATCGCATCTGTATGGTGGGTGAAGAGGTCGACAATGACTGTGAGCTTGATCAGTGGATAAAACCGTGCGTACCAGGGATGGAGATCCAGAACTGGAAGGCCGAAAGGATCATCACTGTCACTCTGCGTGAAGAGTAATATTTCCTGTTTTTCAATACTGTTTGCATGAAAGCCATACCTTTTGCCCGAAGCGTAATGGTTCATTGTAAGGGCCACCTCATGTTTCATTTTGCAATATTTGCATCATAAATAAAAGGATGTTTTTTCATTAAAAGCGGCGTTCCCTGTTTTTCGTTTATTTTTGCAGTTTAAAAACAAAAATAAAAATGGCAATGTTTGTTTTCATTTTCTTTTCGTTTGCTTCGTTCCGGTTCTAAAGCAATGCATGAATCAACATTCATGCAGATGTGATCATTCTCCAGATCTCATTGACAATAATCCTGTTACACCCTCATATGACTTCGACAATCCGATCTATCATGCCGAAGAAGAAGGCAAAGAAGATTGTGAACTGTCGGAGGAATTAGCCACGTTGTTGAAACAAGAGGAGAAGGTGATTCAACCGCACGAAGAGCAGGTTGAGATTGTGAATCTGGGTACCGAGGAGGTCAGGAAAGAAGTGAAGGTTGGGGCTGCTTTGGAGGCAGATGTTAAGAGCAGAATGGTAGCCGTGTTGAAAGAATATGTTGATATCTTTGCCTGGTCTTATCAGGATATGTCAGGGTTGGATACCGATATCATTGTGCACAAGCTACCGTTGAGAGCAGATTCTCCTCCAGTGAAGCAGAAGTTGCGCAGAACTCGACCCGAGATGGCCATGAAAATTAAAGAGGAAGTTCAGAAGCAGTTGGATGCTGGTTTCCTCGCTGTCACTAATTATCCGCATTGGGTCGCGAATATTGTGTCGGTGCCAAAGAAAGATGGGAAGGTGAGAATGTGTGTGGACTACCGGGATCTGAACAGAGCTAGTCTGAAAGATGATTTTCCGTTACCTCACATCGATGTGTTGGTAGACAATACAGCTCAATTCTCGGTGTTTTCCTTCATGGATGGCTTTTCTGGCTATAATCAAATCAAAATGTCGCCAGATGATATGGAGAAAACAACGTTCATCACACTGTGGGGCACTTTCTGCTATAAGGTGATGCCATTCGGTCTTAAGAACGCCGGTGCAACCTATCAGAGGGCTATGGTGACTTTGTTTCATGATATGATTCATCATGAAATCGAGTGCTATGTTGATGACATGATAGCAAAGTCCCAAACAGAAGAGGGGCATTTGGTAGATTTGGCCAAGTTGTTTGACCGGCTGAGACAGTTCAGACTGAGGTTGAATCCGAATAAGTGCACTTTCGGAGTGCGGTCCGGTAAATTGTTGGGGTTTATTGTGAGTGAAAGAGGAATCGAGGTTGATCCTGCTAAAGCAAAAGCAATACGAGAAATGCCTGAACCGAGGACAGAAAAAGAGGTTCGTGGTTTCTTAGGTAGATTGAACTACATTTCACGGTTCATATCTCATCTAACAGCCACGTGTGAACCCATATTCAAGTTGTTGAGAAAAGATCAAACGGTCAGGTGGAATAATGATTGCCAAGCGGCATTTGAAAAGATAAAAGAATATTTGCAGGAGCCTCCAATTTTGATGCCTCCCGTGGAGGGACGGCCGTTAATTCTGTATTTGACGGTCCTCGAGGGGTCCATGGGGTGTGTATTGGGGCAGCATGACGAGTCTGGTCGAAAAGAGCATGCCATATACTACCTTAGCAAAAAGTTTAGCGACTGTGAAACAAGATATTCACTGCTCGAGAAAACTTGTTGTGCTTTGGTATGGGCTGCTCGCCGACTGAGGCAGTATATGCTGGTTCATACCACTTTGTTGATTTCCAAGATGGATCCGATCAAGTACATTTTTGAAAAGCCAACATTGACCGGACGGATTGCGAGGTGGCAAATGATTTTGACTGAATATGATATCCAGTATACCTCTCAGAAAGCAATCAAGGGGAGTGTATTGTCTGATTACCTCGCCCAGCAACCCATTGAGGATTATCAACCGATGAAGTTTGAGTTCCCTGATGAGGACATCATGTTTCTCAAATCGAAAGATTGTGAGGAACCTATCCCGGAGGAGGGGCCTGACCCTGAATCCGAATGGATTCTGATGTTTGATGGGGCCGTTAACATGAATGGTAGTGGAGTTGGTGTTGTTTTGGTTACGCCGAAAGGATCCCACATTCCTTTTGCTGCCCGGCTAACATTTGAGTGCACCAACAACGTGGCTGAACACGAAGCTTGTATCTTGGGGATTGAAGAGGCGATTGATTTGCGGATCAAGAACCTTGTTATATATGGAGATTCAGCTTTGGTTGTGAATCAGGTTAACGGAAAATGGTATACGCATCAATCTCATTTAATTCCATATCGGGATTATACGAGAAGATTGTTGACGTTTTTCACCAAGGTGGAATTACATCATGTGCCGAGAGAAGAGAATCTTTTAGCAGATGCTTTGGCTACTCTGGC
Source organism: Lathyrus oleraceus (assembly GCF_024323335.1). Classification (NCBI taxonomy): domain Eukaryota; kingdom Viridiplantae; phylum Streptophyta; class Magnoliopsida; order Fabales; family Fabaceae; genus Lathyrus; species Lathyrus oleraceus. Next base: position 341,944,010 of record NC_066579.1, read on the forward strand.
TGCCTTGATTAAGGTGCAGTGGTGGAATCAGTTCCCTAATGTTGAGGTCGGACGTCTGGATAAACCGGCTTATGTGTTTGCTGTTGACACAGCGCCTGATGATGAGAAGCCGTGGTATTTTGATATCAAACGCTATCTGGAGACCCAGGAGTATCCTGAGGGAGCATCCAAGAAGGACCGAAAGACTCTGAGGAGGTTGGCCATGGTGTTCTATCTGAACAAGGATGGGGTTTTGTACAAGAGAAATTTCGATTGGGTTTTGCTCAGATGTGTTGATGATAAAGAAGCAAGCCAATTGATGAAAGAAGTACACGAGGGGTCGTTCGGTACCCATGCCAGTGGGAATGCAATGGTGAAGAAGCTGTTGAGGGTTGATTATTATTGGATGACGATGGAGGCCCAGTGTTTCAACTTCGTGCGGAAGTGTCATAAATGCCAGATTTATGCTGACAAGGTGCACGTGCCTCCTAATCCGTTGAGTTTGATGTCGTCTCCGTGGCCGTTTGCTATGTGGGGTATTGATATGATCGGAAAGATCGAGCCTACAGCTTCGAATGGGCACCGGTTTATATTGGTGGCTATCGATTACTTCACCAAGTGGGTGGAGCAGCCTCTTATGCCAATGTGACGAAGTAGGTCGTTGCCAGATTTCTGAGAAGGGACATCATTTGCAGATATGGGGTTCCCGAGAGAATCATTACTGATAATGATTCTAATTTGAACAATAAGATGATGGCAGAACTGTGCCGGGAATTCAAGATCGAGCATCACAATTCTTCTCCTTATCGTCCGAAAATGAATGGGGCGGTTGAGGCAGCTAATAAGAATATTAAGAAGATTGTGCAGAAGATGGTCGTGACCTATAAGGATTGGCACGAGATGTTTCCGTTTGCATTGCATGGATACCGAACCTCGGTGCGTACATCTACTGGGGCAACACCATTCTCGCTTGTGTATGGAATGGAAGCCGTGTTGCCGGTTGAGGTTCAAATCCCGTCTTTGAGAGTCCTGATGGACGTGAAATTGCAAGAGGCTGAATGGGTAAGGATTCGGTATGAGGAGCTGAGCTTGATTGAGGAGAAGAGGCTGGCGGCCATCTGTCATGGACAGTTGTACCAACAGCGGATGAAGCGTGCTTTTGACCGGAAGGTGCGACCTCGTGTGTATCACGTAGGCGATATGGTGTCGAAAAGGATCCTTCCTCCTCAAAACGATCGTAGGGGCAAGTGGACACCCAATTATGAAGGTCCATTCGTGGTCAAGAAGGTCTTCTCTGGCGGAGCCTTGTTGTTGACGACCATGGATGGTGAGGATTTTCCATCCCCTGTGAATGCGGACGCAGTTAAAAAATACTTCGTATAAAGAGACCCGCTGGACGAAAAGAATAAAATAGTCCAGGCAAAAATGGGCATCCCGGCGAAAAAAATGAAAAAAGGTTCGGGCAAAAATTAGGGATAAAAGGAAAAAATGTACACCCGGCAAGTCGAAAACCTGAAAAGGCGACTTGGGCAAAAAGGGGTATCCCGGTGGACTGAAAACCCGAAATGGCGGTCCAGGCAAAAGAGGGATTGAAACGAACAACTGCGTCTAGCATGATCGTTCGTGTTTTGGTTAAGACACTTGGATAATCCCCGACAGGGATCGGTCGGAAGCGTCTTGTTCAGAAGGCAGAAAGCACGGAGAGTCTTGAGGACATATGGGGTGTAACCGAGTTGGAACTCGATGAGATCACGGGTTCACATTGCCATTAGGATAGATTTTCCTTTTGTGCACAATTACCTCTTTTCAGGGATTGCTTCCTTTGTATTGCTCGTTCACGAGCCACACCTTTTCCAATCAATAAAACACATATTCAGTCAAATAATTTTGTTTTTGTTTTCATTACCGCTTTGATTGCAAAAACATCCGTTTATTTTGATAAAGAATATTTGCATTTTAAGACATACGGGTCCCTTCCAATGCATGTTTATAAGATTGAAAACCTGAAATCTTATTCGGAAGGTTGAGTGACCCAGGTGTTGAAATCTTAGCACACCTGGGGCACGTTTTTATCTAACGATCTCTTTTGCAGGAGCTGTTAGATATTTTCACTCACTTGCAGGTTATGATGTGAAGCCTTTTGACAAAAGATCCCAGTGGAGTCCAATCAGGGACAAGGGACTGAAGAATGGTGAAAAGACAGCGAGAGAACATGCAACGATCCTGGAGGATTAATCAAGAAGACTCTTCAAAGTCTGAAGAATTGGAAAGTTGATACCAATTTGAGGGGTTCGATCTCCGTAGAGTACGGAGAAGTCGAGAATACAAGGTGATGAATCAGAAAAGTCCAGGCGAGTCTGGGAGTTCTCAAAAATGGAAAGCTGACAATGGATTTAGATGTTGAATACCAGGGTTCGACGAGTCGACGGGTGTTCTGTGCCAGGCTTTCCTTATTTCTCCAAGCAGAGTCGGGATTGTTATCTCCCCAGCGGGTTCAAGATCGGTGTTTCCTTGGCATTCAGGCCTGAAGGTTGTTGTTTCCCCTAGCAGGGTTGAGATTGTTGTTTCCCCCAGCAAGTCGAAGATTGTTGTTTTCCCCACAGAGTGTGTTGGTGGTTTCTTCCCCAGCGAAGTCCCTAAGCGGATCGGATTCAGTGGAGGTCATCCCTGGTGAGGGTTGTCCTTTCCCCCCAGCGGAAGTGCTATTCCCCAGCTGGGTGGAGATTGGAGCGTTAGCGAGTTCCTCAGCAGAGTGCCTCGAGCTCCCCAGAAGAGTCCCTTGAGGGGGATACTTTTTATGCATTCATCATTTAGATAAGCATAGCATATTGCATGCCTAATTGCGTAGCATTTCCATGATTATGGAGCATTACGCTAAAAAATCATCATGCATAAGCATTGCAAGCATAAGCTAGTCTCGAGCCGTGGTTACCGCTTAAGAATTGGTTTAGCTGGATGGTGAAGATGTTACTCTGAGGAGTTTAGCATCATGACGTCAGATCAATAATGATTCCCAGTAGTGCGACACTGGATGAGATTTCTGTCGGGCGGGGATGGAAATGATAATCAAAGAAGTTTCGGGGTCCAAAGGAAAAAAAAGAAGAGGAGAGAAGGAGAATAATCCCCAGCTGAGCGCAATTTGTTCGTTCACAGTGGATTAAGCAGGGATGGCATGCTCATGACTTGTTATCCCCAGCATAGGTCGTTGGCCCACATGCCTTCTAATTCATCACGTTTCCTTATTTCTGCCGATGCTGACAGGCATGAAGTTTCCGATTTTCAGATCGAAGAACTTTCCGACGATCAGGTCGACGCACTTGTGGCACTCAGGCCAGTTTCCGATTTTCAGATCGAAGAAGTTTCCAACGATCAGGTCGACGCACTTATGGCACTCAGGCCAGTTTCGATTTTCAGATCGAAGAAGTTTCCGACGATCAGGTCGACGCACTTGTGGCACTCAGGTCAGTTTCTGATTTTCAGATCGAAGAAGTTTCCGACGATCAGGTCGACGCACTTGTGGCACTCAGGCCAGTTTTCCGGTATTCAGACTGAAGTGGTATCCATACCAGTTTTCCGGTATTCAGACTGAAGTGGTATTCAGACCGAAGCGGCACTCAGGCCAGTTTTTCGATGTTCAGATCGAAGTGGCGTTCAGGCCAATCTCTTGGTGATCAGACCGACATCAATACTCCCAGATTCTGATGCTCAGTATTCAGACTAATGAGCGGCATTCAGGCCATGGTTACTCCTGTCTTACCATTTAGTTTGGTGTTCAGGTCAACATTCTTTTCGGTGTTCCGGCCGACTCTCCCCGTACCAGACGGATTCTTCTTTTGAGATTGCTTCTTTGCCGATTCTGACAGGCACTGTTAGTTATTTTCCCAGCGGAGTACAAATTGTTCGTCTGTTCTTGGTATTCAATCACTCTTCACCCTGATCATCTGAAAGCCGAGGCTGTTCATATCGACAGGTTCATAGTGGATTGAATAGGGGCAGCTGTAACACCTCAAAATTTTCCCTCCTCTCTTGGGACTAGCTTAGCATATTGCATTTCATATTTTAGGACATTAGGCATTTGCATATTACATATCATGTGGAAATAATGAAGTTATCCTCCAAAGTCTTTTTAGAGATGGGGAGGTTAAGAGATTCAAGTCTGAGGGTCTCCATTGGATTGATCACTAACCATCTGAGGGTTTGTGATTCAATTAGGGTTTTCTTGGTTCTTCAAGGAAGTTGAGAATTATCTTGGTTGCAAGGATACATCATCATCATCATGGTTATGTCCTTATTAAGGGGTTCATTGTTCATGCTCAGGTACTTTGGGATTAGGGTTTTGACCTCTGGTCAACCCTAATCAATTGCATTCTTTCAGCCAGGGATTTGCAAGGAGATGAGATATTTTAGTGGGATGAGGATCATATGATCATTATTTTGGGCTTGTTTAAGCCAGGGTTTCATTTTGGAGCCAATTCCTCAAGTGGTTGAGGCTCAAGCTAATCAGAGCGTTGCCATGTCATCAGGGCCCCATAAAAGTCAACAAAAGTCAACTGAGGGCTAAGAGGTGGAGAAATGGTTTGAGATCCCTCATTCATGTCCCAAATAGGCTTATTCTTCATTACAAACACTTATCTTGAAGAATTTGAGGTCAGATCAAAAGTTTCCAAAAATGGAAAGTGACCTATAATTGAAAGTTTCCAAAAATGGAAAGATTCTAGTCCAAATTCAACTTGATATTACATCATCAAAGAAGCTTCAACTGAAATTTTGTCGAACATGAAAGTTGAAGATCTTTCTCTCCCATTTCCAAAAAGTCCAAGATCATGAATTTATGATGAATGGTTGAGGAGATATGATCAAATCATTGCCAAGTGTGCTTGAAACTTCAAAAGGCCATAACTTTTGAACCAAAGCTCCAAATTGAGTGCCTCTTTTTGCACTTTGCTCCTCATGGCATATATTTTCCAAATCATTCATGGCATTGCATGAAATTTCATCATATAATCATTTGCACATTCATGACCATTTTGGAGGGAAATTTGTAAATTTGAATTTGGTGCATCATGGGAACAAAATACCATTGCCAACATGTTCATGAAGTGATTTTAAGTGAATTTGAGCCTCCATTTGCTACTGTTCACGTGTACCTTTGCATGGCTCCACCAATTTTCCAAAATTTATCATACACCTTATTTTTGCCTAATCCTAATTAACTCATGACTAATTGTGATTTGGATGTGATTAGTAGAGCATATATAAGGCAAACCCTAACAGAATTGTTGATAATCACAATTTCTAGATCTAGATCTCATTTTCCCTCCAAAATTTCTCTCATCTCAAATTCAAATTTTCTCCACACAACCACACATTTTCTTGATAGATCCATTATCCTCATGACATTTGGAGCATGATTCATCCATTTTTTGTGGAATTTGAGCAAGGTTTGAAGCATGTCAAGCATATGAACACATCAATGGCAAGTGCAAATTGAGCTAGATCCAAGCATCTTCAAGCCTCAATTCATTCACAAAGCTTCATAACAAGAGTAGAGGAGCAGATTTGAACACTTGCAAGGCCTTGAACGCACTGTTTTGATCAATGCCATTCCAGGTACTTTAGCCGCTTTAACTCATTATTTGAGTTGCTTTGCTTTGCTTGTGGTTGGCATACCACTTAGGTAATCTCTTGAACTCCATGTAGTCTGGAAGACCTGCTATCTTTGGCAAGCACCTGTCTGAAGCCCTCCTTAAGAGGCCATGTTCTTGATTGTTTAATTTTGTGCTAAAGACCTCAATGAGGCATGGTTACATGTAAAGAACTCCTAAGTGAAGAGGCATTGGCAGATAGAAGGGATGTGCAATCCATCCCCTGCTATTCAGTTGAGTCTTTCATCTTGCTCGCACTACGTGCTGATGCATTTTGAATAAACACCCAAATCTTGTATATAGAGTCAATCATTGTGGAATAGAGTCCCACATTCTGGACCCCCACACCTTCATTGATTTGAAGCTCACCCAGGCCCGGGTTAAGAGCTGTGAGGTCTAACCCTCATCTCCCATTTCATCTGCTCACCCTGACGGTCAATGTCAGTGGTTAAGAGCCTCAGACACCTTTCCAGTTGGCTTGTTTGTCGAGGTTGATATGACCCCTTGACTAAAGCCCAACCTTGTATGAGCCGTTTGTTTGCATATAGCGTGTGATGATTGCTTTTGATGTTTATCTGCTTTTGCTTCTCATCTCCTTTCTGTAGGAGTCGTATGATCAACTTTTGAGGAAGTTGAACGTACGTAGAGATAGATTTGAGTTGACTCACTGCCTGTGTGAGTTAAACTCTCGTTAGAGACCTCAACCTAGGACTTTTGTGGATTGCATGACAACTATTAGGCTCGAGTCAGTCTCCCTTTTAGTTTGTTATTTCCCAGTCTCTGGTTAGGATAGAAATTTCTCCCCTGTTAAGGGGAACTACGTCGCCCTGATCCTCATACCAGATGAGGTACGTAGGCAGGAGATCGTGCGAGATCTCTTCGGGCGCCTTTTTTTCTTTTTGTGTGTGTTTTGCTTGACAGCTATTAGGTCCGAGTTCCCGACTCCCTTTTAGTCTGTGTGTTCAACCTCTTTGTTTTTCTTGATGTCTCAGCGTCTTCTTGGTGTTTGCTTGACAGCTTTTAGGTCCGAGTACCAGACTCCCTGTTAGCTTGTCTGTTTGATAACCTTTGCGTGTGTGTTTGGAGTCTGATGTAAGTCCAGTGATTGGCATTCGGTTTCCCGGTGTTGTGTGTGTGTTTGGAGTCTGATGTAAGCCCACCGATTGGCATTCGGTTTCCTTGTGTTTCTTTTGTTCGGAGTCGGACGTAAGGCCAGCCATTGGCAGTCTGTTTCCATTTGCGAGTTTCTTTTGACGTCTCAGCGTCTTTGCGTGTGTTTTGTTTCGGCGTGTGTTAGCCGAACTACGGTAGCTCTGATTCTCATTCCAGATGAGATACGTAGGCATAGGATGCGATATCCTAGCGAGACATTTCCCATTTCCCCGAACTACGTCGACTCTGATGTTTGTGTCTGACAAACTACGTAGGCCCAGGATGCGACATCCTGCCGAGTCCGCTTTCGTCTTCTTCCATCGGTGTTTTATTCCAGTGTGTGGGAATTCTTTGAGCAGTTTATCAGTAACCTTTTCCTATTCTTTTGAGCGTGGATCCCGTTGAGTACGACGGACGTGAGGGGTGCTAATACATTCCCCTTGCGTAACCGACTCCCGATCCTTGCAATCTCTGGTTGTAAGACCATTTCCTTTCCAGGTTTACTTCGAGCGTTTCCTTTCCCTCCTTTGGGATAAATAACGCACGGTGGCGGCTCTATTTGTTTGTTTTTCCCGCCGGTTGTTTTTCGCGTTGCGACAAATCCGTGCATGTTTCCTTTGATGAATCTTATCCGAAAATTGTCGGAGAAGGTATTATTGTTGATGGTGTAGGTGTTCCTTCGGAAGACATGATAAAAGATCAAGAAGAAAAGCATGTTGAACCCCATCCGGAAAAAGCTGAGGAGGAGCCGGATCAAATTTCCGAAAAGAAAGAGGAGGATCATTCGATTAATAACAATGATCTTCATCTGTAATAGAAATCTTCTAAGGATCATCTCATCAATAATATTCTAGGAGATATCTCAAAGGGAGTTACCACACGGTCAAAGATAAGTAACTTTTATTATCATTTTGCTTTCGTCTCTCAAAATGAGCCTAAAAAATCCAAAGACGCATTACTCGATGAACATTGGTTTTTATTGATGCAAGAGGAACTTAATCAATTCAAAAGAAATGAGGTGTGGGATCTTGTTCCCCCTCTGCGAGACCATCGAGTAATCGGCACTAAATGGGTGTTTAGGAATAAGTTAGATGAAAACGGAGTTATAACTCGCAACAAGGCGTGCCTTGTTGCTCAAGGGTATAACCAAGAGGAAGGCCCCGAATATGAGGAAACTTATGCTCCGGTTGCCTGACTCGAGGCTATACGCCTTTTGCTTGCCTATGCTTGTTCTCAAAATTTCAAATTATTTCAAATGGATTTTAAGAGCGCTTACATAAACGGACACATTAATGAAGAGGTCTATGTATCTCAACCTCCCAGTTTTGAAAACTATGAGCATTCTAACTATGTTTATAAGCTTAAACATGCTTTGTACGGTCCCAAACAAGCCCCTAGGGCATGGTATGAGCATCTTAGAAAATTTCTACTAGAACAAGGATTATCAAGAGGGAAGGTTGATACAACCCTTTTTATTAAGCGTCAAGGAAAACACTTTATTTTAGTTCAAGTCTATGTAGATGATATTATCTTTGGATATATTAACATAAATTTGGTCAAGGAGTTCTCTAAGTTCATACAGGGAGAATTTGAAATGAGCATGATGGGGGAGCTAAATTACTTCCTCGGACTTCAAATCAAGCAACTTCAAGAAGGAACTTTTGTATGCCAAACGAAGTATTGCAATGAGTTACTCAAGCATTTAAATATGGAAAACTTCAAAATGATCGACACTCCAATGCCTAATGCGGTTAATATACATCGAGATGAAAATGGTAAGGTCGTAGACTCCTCTATCTTACCGCATATCGACCAAATATTATATTTAGTGTATGTATGTGTGCTAGGTATCAATCATGTCACAAATAATCATATTTAAAGGTCGTCAAGCGCATACTTAAATACCTTTGTGGTACTTCAAAGTATGAGCTTTGATTTTCTAAGGGAAGTGATTGCTCTTTGGTTGGCTACTCTGACTCCGGCTTTGCCGGTTGTGAATCGGATAGGAAAAGCACTAGTGGCACTTGTCATTTTTATTCAAATTCCTTAGTGAGTTGGCACAGCAAAAAGTAAGTTTTAGTTGCTTTGTCAACGGCCGAGGCGGAATACGTTGCAGCCGGTAATTGTGCTCAAATTTTGTGGCTCAAACAACAATTACTCGACTTCAATGTTCAACTTGAACATATTCCTATTTTTTGTGACAACACAAGTGCTATCAATTTAACCAAAAATTCTATACTACATTCGCGCACTAAACATATTAAAATTCGGCATCACTTCCTTAGGGATCATGTTGAGAAAGGTGATGTTGTCTTCGAGCATGTTGATAGCAAAAATTAACTTGCCGATATTTTCACAAAACCACTTGCGACAGAGCCTTTCTTCCACATCCGTAGGGAACTTGGTGTTCTCAATATCTCGGATCGCATTGAAATACATATATTATGTCTGTTTATTCCTTGATTTATAAGTGCGGCTATGTGAGGGCACTCGTCGTCTATCACCATTGGAGGTAATATTGTTCCTATCCATTTGACATATATTGATCAACTATGTATGTATATACTTGTTCCATGTAATTCTTGATGTTCGTTTTCTGATTTGAACTAAATGTGATCCATTTCTATGCTTGAACTATGCTTGAACTTGCTTAGGTATCATATTTAACATGCATTTTCATTTCCCTATGTTTGCATGTTATTGTACTTACTTATTTGTCTTAAAGTTTATGTTGAACAATTATTGCAATCTTATTTACTTATTTTCTTTTGCTCCGTGAAATATTTATGCCTATACTTCTTCCATTGACTTCATGTTATGTGCATGGTTATTGATGTCTATATGTTGCAAAGTCGTTGACTAAGTGCTTCTAAATATCTTTATTTCATGTTGACCATTTCATTGTTTCTTTTTGATGTTGTCAAAGGGGGAAAAGCAATGGAAACAAACAAAATAGCTGATTTAGCAGAAGGATAATAGCAGAATGTTTGAAGGCATGCATAAAATCAGGGGGAGGAAGTCTATCAAAGTACACGATTGTGCCACGGTTTGCCATCATCGAAAAGGGGGAGTGTGTGAGGGAAAATATGCCTAGTCCTTATTTTAATGATGCCAAACCTTTCTAATCGCCCATAATGTGTACTTTTGACAGTATCATCATATCATAGAATGCATTCATCCTCTAACATGTTCAAAATATAAGTTCAACGTGTCCAGGCATATAAGAGCATATCATAGATGTGAATCATGCACTTGATCATCGTTAATATCCTAGGTTCATAAGAGATTAGTTTAAATTGGTCAAAATACATCTCAAAACGCATTTTTGGGAGTTTAAGAACTGTGAGTTAACTCATGACTCGAAGCATAACTCTCGGGTCTGAACAGGTTGAGTCACAGGTCGACTTAATCCAGGGAAAACTGAATGAGTCGACTCATCCACATGTAGCCATGGGTCTGAACAGGTCGATTCATAGGTCGACTCAACCTTGGAAAAAATATGTTTGAGTCGACTCATCGCCTGTTTTAATTGAATAATTTTGCCTCGGGTCCATACAGGTCGAGTGGTCGTTGCTTGGATTCAATATTTTGTTGTGTAATTTTGCAAAATAATTTTGTTATGTCTGTTATTTGGTTCATACATCATATAAATATTCTAGAGTCTATTCTTCAACATTTAACAAGAAAAGTGAAAGATATACACCAAAGTGCTCATCATCTTCATTCTTCATTGCATTTCTCAATAATCACACATAACAATCTTTGTTGAGCATTGTGCATTGTTGTTGTGATAATGTCCAAATAAGATTGTGTAATCTTAGTTTGGGTTGAGGCTTTGTGTGGGTTTTTCTTGAATAAAACCATTAGGGTTTTTTCCTCTAAGATTTGGGGTTTTCTGCACTAACCTTTGCTTCGCAGATTCAGCAAAGTGAAAAGTTTGAAGAACGGTGGGTTCGGTCAAACAAGTAACGGTAACCGGAGGATTGTGAAGAAAGCTTTGGGTTCAAGCGACTTGCGTTCGAAATCAGCCGAGCTGAAGTTTTGGAGAACGTGGCCTTCTTGCAATACGGTAGCTGTAACCAGAGGTTTGTTCGAAGCGCTTGAAGGACTTGGTTCAACTCGAATCAAGGGGAGAGAACTGAATAGGACCTGCAACAACACTAGGGGTTGATTGATGGTGATCATTTGTTCTCTTGTATTGACTTTGCAATGTGTTAATAAAAACATCTTAATTATAGATTTAGAATTGAGGGCAGACGTACCCTAAGCGAGGACGATATGGGAACTGCCTCAACAAATCCGATCTTGTTCTCTCTATCTCTTAACTCTTTAAATTCTGCATTAATTACGTTTTATGTGAAATTAATAGTAAAATCAATATCGCTTGATTGTTGTGCATAGTAACTATTCGATAAATTGGTGCAATCACTTTGATTGCAACTGAGTAAAATTATGCACATTCAACTTGAGTGAAATTGAAACTTGGTGTGGAGTGCTCACCAAGTGTTCGATAAAATTAATCTCACACAAATCTAGTAATATTTTACTTGCTATCTTATTGTGTTAAAGAATTATTAGAGGTAACGATATCAAGGATTGTAGTGGTTAATCGATTGATTTAGATAGTGATTGATTATCTCTATCGTAGTTATTCCATTTGGTTTCACGCGTATCCAATCTTTCCATTAACGGATCATTTAGACGATTATAATCTAGGGTGCTTCCGCAACCGTTGAAAACATTTTTAAAAAGAACTAAATTTCAAAAACTGATCTATTCAACCCCCATTCTAGATCGGTATTATCGTCTAACACTAAATAGAACAAATAGACGACTCATATATGGGATTAAGGATCGCAAAATTTCATACATACTATCCATACCACTAGAGTACCCGAGTCAAAGAGCAAAATAGTCGAGCGAGAAACATGTATGTGTTTGCGTCCAGTCATTTTCATTAGTCTTTTGTTTCCTTAAATGAAACATGTACTTTTAATTTTGTTTTGTTTAATGTAATTTATTGCATTTTACCTTATCATTTATCACAACCCGATTTCATTTAAAGTCTTTTTTCATGCCGTTATCGTTCATGTAACGACTGCATTCAATTCACACACACGATTGTTTACAAAAATCATTTGCACAAATTACTTTGGAGATTTTTCGAGTTAATCTCACGGACTTTCAAACTCATGATTGTTTACCAAAAACACCGATAAATGGACATATGGCATGTATCATATAGCATGAAATTTTTTTATTTTTTTTATTTTGTCATCTTATGCCAATTTTGTGGATTTTATGAATTGACTCTTGAATGATATGGTGTATTGGGATTAGTGAAATGAAATGAACATGATAGAACTTTTGTCTTTTATTGGAAAAAAAAATCTTGATGAAAAAGGCATGTGTGGTAGGATATGATATAACATGAATAAAAAATGAAAATTAAATAGTATTTTTTATGGAAACTTGTTTATATTTTTACTTTGAAATTTTGCAAAAATAAATAAAAATACACAAGATAAAAAGATAAAGATCAAAATGTGGTATTTTTTGAATTGACACTGAAAATGTTTAAATGAATAAATCAAAGTATGATAAATAGTGGGATTATTTTTGAAATAGTGTAATAATGCAAAATGTGATGCATTTTCCTAAGTTGGCCCAAAAAGAAAATATGTGAGTATGATCAAATAAAATGAAAATGTTCAGATAAAATTGGAGTACAACACTAGTCAACAACATCGAATTCTAAAACAGCTGAAACTTGGAGATTGTGATAAGCCAATTTCTCTAACTCCCTTCGCTGAGCTTCCTCGTAAAGACCAGAAAAATAAGCATAATCGTTATCATAAACAGAATACTGAAATGCTGTATACGTTCACGGTCCAAGATAAGCTAACAACAGAGGGTTTAATTCCGCCTGCACGGAAACCCGCCCACTTGTAAATCTAGGTCGAAGACATTTGCGAGGAAAATTCTCAACCCAAATCTCTTCTAGCTCTCAGATGGAAACCAATCTTTCTCTCCCCTCCTTGTCGAGGAGACGATAAAGCTACATCTACCACGACTCTGTTAAGGGAAACCCAAATCTCGTTTTGAGCAGAAGAAGGACGGGTGGTCTAAATGATTTGCCCGGTAACCAAACCAGAAGACAACCCTATGAGTGTGCCAGAAGTAGAAGTTCCCCTAAGAGAAGGAATACTCGGAATCCCCATCGAAGTAGCAATGACACATATCTTCTTCTTAAGTCGCCGCACTTCATCTTCATTTTTCATCGCATATACACAGTCAAGAAAAAAGACATAAGAAGAGATTCAAGAAAATGACCAGGGAAGACAAAACTTTGGGGCCACTTACCAAATATTTTCTTCCTTTCCTCCTTTGATTTAGCATCCACCAGCCAGTTGGTCTATATGCACCTGTTTAATCAGTTCAGGATGGTGTATTGGACGAAACAACCCCACTAACATAACCAAGTTCCTAACAGAAATCTGCCAAGTGATTCTTCAGATATAGTTCTTCCCAGACAAATACCCTTCCCTGTAGAGATATATTCCTACCCCCATCAGGTAGTGGCTCTGAGTCTAGTATTTGCAGAAAACATTTGTGAACGCGAGATAAGGGCCAAATTCTAAGTGACATATCTTCGCATGCGCTTCAAGACTAGAAGGAATAACCAAGAAAAAGCAATCCTTGAAAAACTTCACGCTATTAGAATAAGCCTCAAAATATAAAAAACTTTGCCTTAAAGAAAGCAGGCTATAACCACTCATACAATTGTGGCTATTTTGAGTCTTGAAAAGGTGGAAGAACAATATCACTAATGTCTTGACCTCTAGTACTCACACTAGTGCTGGAAAACTTTGACGAATGTCCAGGTCACCAAATGCAACTAGGATGGGGCTATAAGCAAATGGTTCAGTACGCCTACCATAAACTCGTTGAAGGGAAAACAATAGCCTATGAGAGAGGACATATATTCATGAAAAGGGATCACACACCCATCATATTGACTTTAGATCCTCTTATATTAATTCGAGGGGACACTCCCCAATTAGCCGTTGAAACCACTTCAACTAATAAAAGAACACTCCGAAAAATCGAAAACAGTCTCTAATATCCATAGATCCACCCAATCCCTTGAAATATCTTTACTGACCATCTTGGTCAAATTTAATATAATAACCATGATTTAAAATGTTGAAATAAGAAACAAATGCAAGTATAATGTAGCAAGTAAACAAGCTTAAAAGCTCGTTATTCTATAGTCCCTAAGAGAAATAGAATGAAGGAAAAAGTCGGAAGCTAAACATTAAAACTCAGGGATAAGAATAATCAAATATGGTAGGCCAAAACCAACGAGTGAAATCTCATGAGCTTCATCCAACGCTTGAGCAAAAAAAAATTAAAAGGAAAGCATAAACACTTTTTATAAGTCAACAATATTCGAAAGGGAAAATTGACCTTTCGAAAGCCTTTTGTTCCCTCTCCAAGTAGTAAGGACCGTACGATCACTCCACACTACCAACAGTTGAGATCTCATCAAAAACGGTTTGAAAGACACTCGAGTAGGATAAACATCATTACTAACCATCATAGGGACACATGTCCACCATTCTCATCATCACATTACGTCTTATAAAAGAATCATTTAATGCGCTTGTTACCAAGAATGTCGACGTACCATCGAAGACCTTCATGTCTTCAGACCCATGGTTGTGTGAAGACACCTGTCGCAAACCCTCGTGCTGCAAAGCAGAAACAAGGCCTTGGAGACAATTGTTACGTGTTGCCATGGGATCCAAAGATACAGAAGCCCAATAATAACACTGAGCAACATTCAACAAATAGTAGATGGATCCCTTTTTCCCCCAACAAACAATTTCCCTCGTAAGTGTTATCTCAACTGTCCAGATTGATCTCACGGCTAACCACATAGAACGTCTCATCACACGCATTTAGTTGCTAACCAATTTTTTTATTTAAAGAGGAGAGCGCATCATTTCTTTAGTATTCAAATTAGTTTACATTCAAACTTCACTTCTCATTATCTTAATGACTTGATTCTTGAATTGTTAACCTTTCAGATCAACTCACTCTCTACCGCATCGGAAACACCAAACCACCGTAATAAATAACAAACTCACCCTCTTCGATCAAATTTAATTCTATCACAAAACAACATCATTTCTAGAGATTTTTGTTAGTTTCTTACAAATTTTGCTCCTCTAAAATACATGTTTTTCTTGTACCGTAATATTTGCGGTTACATTTGTTAAGGTTTATGAAACAAATAAGGGAAGCTCCTTTATCAAGTTAAGAAACTGAACAAAAGGATTAAGAGAATTTTCTAATTACTCGAGTCTTATTTGGGAAAAAAGACTTTTAAATTTTCATTCCTTATTAAAATTAAGTCATTTATATAAATTTCAACAGATGGTTTAAAAAGACATTCAAATTATTCAACGATTTTGGAGTGATCAAAGAACAAAAGTTAATAGAAGATTGTTGTAGATTTAAATGAGACAATTGAATTAACCATTTTTTCTCAGTATCTTTGGAAAAATCAGAGAAACAAATTGAAGAAAAAGATTGCAACTAAAGTGGTTGTAGTTGCAACTAAAAAGTATTTTTGATATATTACTTAAGTTACCGGAAAGAGTAACTAGAGTTTAATAAATGAAGAACTTAATTTAATTGTCTACACGAATATAGAAAAATGACAAGGAATCAACAGATATATGATTTTGTGTTTCTTTTTTCTTTGCATAATTTTCTGCCTCCAACTTTGTTTCTCATGTTGGAAAAATCAATTCTAATCCAACATAAAAACTTTAAATAGTTGCTTCACAAAAAATAGATTTAATTCCAACCCAACATAAAAACTTAAAATATTGTTTCACAAAAAAAATTATCAATTTATTTTAAATAATTTGAATTAAAATTGCTTTTGAATGTATAATTTTCAAAATGAGTATTAAGACATGTCATCTACAAACAAGGTGAAAAAAATTAGAATCAATTCTAACCCAACAAAAAAAACTTTAAATAGTTGCTTCTTAACTCTAACCCAACATAAAAACTTAAAACAGTTGTTTCACAAAAAATTAAGAATTTATTTAAATTAACTTGAATTAATGTTGCTTTGAATGTAAGATTTTCAAAATGAGTATTAAGACATGTCATATAAACAAGGTGCAAAAAAATAGAATCAACACTAATCCAACATAAAAACTTTAAATAGTTGCTTCAAAATTAGAATTGATTTAAAAATCAAAATTATTCAAAATTAAATATAAGAACAATTTTATCAAACTAAGGTGAAACAACACTTTCACACCAGAGAACCAAACAGACACTAAAACCAGTTGACATGAAGCAAAAATACCTTAGTAATGCTTTTGTAGGCAGACTCTGAAGCATTGCACTATGCTGTCCAATGTAGTCAACCACGATATCTTAAGTAGGAACGATCAGCTTGTGAAAGATCGTTAGCACGGCAAGTAAGATCCTACCTTCATATACATTTATATACACACATGCACAAACATGAGAATTATAATTCAGGAAGAAAAAAAAAGTCCAGCATGTTCATTTTTATGATCTTGCTTCAAAAAGCTCGATCTCAACCACACCAGTGATGAAAACAATCCAGCACTCTTGACTACACTGATAGTGTCTATCATTCAACAAACACTTCTTCTCCCCCTTTCAGCCACTCAAGTAAAATAGCAGATGCATAGCATTGCCGTGCAATACTGGTTTATCGATGCTTCGAGAGAGAGAAGATAGAGGCAAACATGTTACATATCATGCTCGTCTCAACTAAACTTGGATTCTTTCTCCGAAGCTTGAGTGGCGGCGGCTATGCTACCTGTGGAGTAAAATAAACACGGACCGCATATTATAGAGACCAATATAGAGCATATCAAAAACCTGATAAATCCAGGGCACTAGCATGAAAGAAAACTGAGAATCTGTAGCAAAAAAATTGTTTTCTGGGTACTAAGAACATATAAATATCCCAACATACAGGGAAAAGGTTGGAGACATGTCCGAAACGAAACACGCCAACTATCAAGTATTTTAATAAATAATATCCACAAAAGTAGTTGACGGGACTAAAACGCACAAAATGGCACAACACAGAATGTCTAAGCAACTAACTAAATAGCTGGCCGGCATAGAGTTACAGCAGTGAGATGTAACTCACATCCCTATGATATTCAAGGACGAGATCTCTTATTGTTGCATGCAGGACACTTGTAGTGCTTGATGTGATCGGCTCGGGCAGGAGTGATCTTCACGCACTTTCCATGGTACCACTTCTCACACACGTCGCAGCAAATCCAGAACTCCTCAGATGCAGATACATAGCTCTCGCCACAAGCAGCACACTCCCCTTGCTCCTCATCTTCTTCGTCCAATACCCCGTCATCTTCTTCTTCTTCATCTTCTTCTTCTTCTTCTTCTTCTTCTTCTTCTTCTTCTTCTTCCTCTTCTTCTTCGTTTTCCTGTTCAGATCCACGCTGCATTTAGTTATATTTCAATGATGATTAAATAATTATGAATAACATACTGATTCAAGGAAAATATATGAATCTACAAGAAAGAGTGAAGGTGAAAGGTTTTTCTTTACCACTTTTGAACCAGGCTTTGAGTTGTTGTGGCTCGAGACGGATGGCTTGTCCGTTTCCTGTTTCTTTGCAGATCCAGTCACAGCCTCAAATATTGTTGGCAGATCGTTAATCAGAGTGAAAAGGCGTTTCCTACATGAAGAATCACAGTGCATCACAGATCATGATACAAGTAGCAAATATATATGATTTGAATGAACTAATTTTGTTTTTCAATTTGGTAACTTTGACGTTCATCAACACACAAGTTCAGTATACCATCAAACACACACGGAAATTAAATCAATTCAATTCAATCTTGCCATATAAGAAACATAACTTCACCAATAAAAGAAAACGGCGTGCACCAAATATGTTTTCATTCAACCATTAACACACGTAGATTGATTACTGAAAAACAAATGAAAAATGAATAACACATTAAAGGGTTTGAGAGAAGAATTAAAATACCTTTCAGATCTACCGAAACCAAATCTTGCAGCAAAGTAGAAAGACACGGAGAGTAGCCATGCGTCACTGTGAACAGCAACTAAAGATAGCCAATCCTTTTCGTGCATTCCATCCCTAGCAAAATTGATCCCCAATGCAGGTTCTGGAAGTTCAGGAGGAACTTCTTCAGCAGGTAAAGTAACTTCCCATGACCCACCGGGATATGCGTACAAACAAAGATTCTCCTTTTCTGAAGTACAACATGTTAAACATTGCAGTGGTTCAAAAACACAGAATCAAACTGCTAAATCACAATTATGACGGCATTGAAATGAAAACTTAGAATCATCAGAATATTACGGCATTTATTAAAATATGATATTCACAAGCATACACAATCCTTTTTAAACAATGTGAATCCAAAATCAAATACACATAGGGTTTGGGTTATTCATTAACATTAATGTAGTCCAAAATCATTTTGAAAACATATACATCAAAATCTAAGCTGTTCTTAGGGTTTCAATCTAGCAAACAAAAATATACCCAAAACAGCCGTATATGTAATCTTAGTGCAGACAAGATGCTTAAATATCATCTAAACAGTTCAAAATAAGCAAAGCATAGAACAAGCAAAGATTGTAAGCCAGAAGAAGCAAAACATATAATTCATTCATGCTGATCTTGGAGTTGACAAGTAAACCGATCATATAGATCATCATACAACAAGGAGGCAAAACAAGTCTGTCCAGTGACAATGTTGTCAAAACCAAACCGGCCGGTTCAACTGAAAGCCAACCGGTCCAATGGCTAGTTCAATCACGGTCGGTTCACAGCCTTATACAACCAAAGATCAAACCAGGTTGAATTGCAATTGGTTCAATCAGTGGTTAAACCGATTGAACCAACTGAACTCCCTAGTTCGATCTCCATTCTAGGTCAAACAACATTGCCCAATGACAGTGGTTCGAGCCAGATTGAACTGAAGTTGGTTCAATCAACGGTTAAACTAATTGAACCAATCGAACTCTCTAGTTCAACCTACAATCTAATTCTAACAACATAACCAAGTGATAGCTATTGATTCAAATTAGATCGAACTGCACCTGATTCAATCCATCGTTAAACCAATTGAACCAATTGAACAGTTCGATCTCCGGTCTAATTTCTTTCCACCGAATATATTTCCGTGAAGCAAAATCACAGTGGTTAAACTGATCAAACCAACAGATTGAACCAGCAAAAGAATTACCCAAAATCTTTAACCACTACAACTTTGCTTCACAGAAATATATTCCCTAGAAAGAATTCACCATTACCAACAATCACTTCATACCCATACAAAAAAAACAGTAAAATAGAACTCAGATACACCATCATAAAATTTCATTTTTCTCAAAAAAAAATATATATATATTCAGTTTTCATCATTCACAAACAAATCCACAAACAATTCAATCTATAAGTAAACAAAAAAACCGCAATCGAAAGAATCATAAGCACAAAAAACTAACCGAAGAAAAAAACCACATAAATAAGAGTACACACAAAAAAACACACAAAAACAAAACAATCTCAAAACGCAACAAAGATCGAGGCAAAAACACTAACCAGGATCGCACTGCTGGTAAAAGTCCTCAACATCTGCACCAAAAAAAAAAATATATAAAAAAAAATACAAAATAAAAAAAATGAAAACAAAAACGAAAATTCACAGAGAGAAACATACCAGTGGTGAGAGCCTTGATCAAACCAGCTCGCCGACCTTTGTAATCCCGGAAAACAGCTTCGACGGTGCGAGGGTTGTACTGAGGTCCAGTAGCACCTTCCATGGCGGAAAAAGGGAAATTGGATTATAGAGAAGAAAATTGGATTTGGTTTGGTTTCAGCAGCAGCAGCAGCTGAAGAAGAGAAGAAGAAGAAACTGAAAATGAGAGGGAAAGAAGAGAGTAAAGGGAGTTATATAGCGTGGATAGACGGATCTGATTAATTCATAATAATTCCACTCTACAAACCTTTATTAATTTTTATTTTTTTATTCAATTTTACTATGGGGTATGTACCGTACGGTTTCACTTTCACGAATAAAAACTGACTCTCTAGATAAGTTCAACTTTTTAGACAATTACATTTTTAATATTATTTTTTTAAACTAGACTATAAATCATAATTTTGGTCAAATGTTTTTACTTTTTTACTATAATTTTGTTATGGCAAAATTTTAAAAGTTTATTAAAATAAAAAAAAATTGGTTACTTTTTTATAAAAATATTTTTTGAGATTTCCATTTTTAAAAAATTATGTAATTTTAATTATGTTAAAGTTTATTATACTGAGAATATGTTATTAGATTTCAAAATTACTCTTTTCATTTACAAGAATTGAGTTTTATATCAATTTTATTAATTTTCAAAAAATAATCATAATTTTTTTACAATATAAAGATATAGACATACATTTTTCTACAATATTAAAGTACACTATTAATTGTAAATGATAATATAATATATATATATATATATATATATATATATATATATATATATATATATATATATATATATATATATATATTATCTTTTACGATTAATAGTGTACTTTAATATTGTAGAAAAATATATAATTTAGGACTATTAATATGGTTTGGGAATGAAATAAACTAGTAATTAAAAAAATACTGTATATATTCAAAGTGGTGACAAAATACTTTATAAGAAAAATATTCAAATGAATCTAGTCTAAATTTTGAACAAAATACTTTCAATATTATGTATATTTTGTTGCTTTTATTTAATTATAGAAGGAGTCATAAATAATACATTTTTACTTTTAAATAAATGGTTAACTTTCATGTTTTTTAATATTTTAATTTTTTCATTTAATTGTTTGCGCAAAATTGATGAGATGTTAGTTTTTTTTATTTATATTTATAAAATTTATAAAAAAATTATTATACGATGATTTGTCATATTTCACATTAACATGTCATTTTAAAATGATACATCATCAATTTTAAGTGAGAAAATATGAGAAAGAGATTAAAATTGTTTGAATTTGAAAAATTAGTGAATCATATAAACTATGGAGGTCTCAACTATGAGTAAGCTTTTTATTTACATATTGGATGTGTACACAACATAGGGCATGTAGGGACAAAATGCTTTTAAGTGAGATTGAATTATACCCTCAAGCATGAGGTCTATAAAAGTGAAATGCTTTAGGTCAGGGACCAGATTGTACACAATCGTTCAATCATGAAGCTTATAGGGGCGAAATGTTTTAGACGAGAGATCGGATTTTGTACACAATCTCTTAAGCAAGAGGCTTGTAGAGACAAAATGCTTTTAAGTGAGATAGAATTGTATA
This sequence comes from Lathyrus oleraceus, assembly GCF_024323335.1. Taxonomy (NCBI): domain Eukaryota; kingdom Viridiplantae; phylum Streptophyta; class Magnoliopsida; order Fabales; family Fabaceae; genus Lathyrus; species Lathyrus oleraceus. Next base: position 341,965,224 of record NC_066579.1, read on the forward strand.
TAGTTCCTCAAGCATAAGACTTGTAAGAGCAAAATGCTTTAGGTGAGAGAACGAATTGTACATAGTCCCTTAAGCATAAGACTTGTAAGAGAAAAATGTTTTAGGTGAGAGAACGAATTATACATAGTCTCTCAAGCATGAGGCTTGTAACAACAAAATACTTTTTGTGAAATCTACTAAAGAAATGCCTTAGTCTTATGCACATAAGAGATGTTTAGTCTTCTACAAGAGCAAAACGTTTAGTCTTATTTAAGGGTAAGATGTTTTCTCTTATGAAATGGTGTATTGGTATATTTGAAAAGGGTCAGGCGAGGCATGTGACTTTAGTTAAGTCCATAGTCCCTTCCCGGTGAGCTAGCTCTAAACCCCACAAATTACTTTTAAAACTCCAACAACTCTTACTCACTAAGGGTTGTCATGTATTGTATTTTTTAGTAAGTACAAATGGTGAGATTTTTAGTCTTAATGTTGTCACCCAAAGTCGCAGTCGTCTTTTGTTGCGGTTATTCTCTTGCCTCTTGATCTTTCTATTTACAACAGGCATTTAATTATGGTTAGCCCTAATTATTTTTAAGTGCCTCGAGACTCACATAGAAGTCCAGTTCATTATTAACCTTTACATCCATATGCTACTAGCAATAAGTGTGGTCACTTCGTTGTCTACCACTTGCATCTTTAAATAGAATAAATCCTTTCTTAAAAATTAGACCATTTTTTATTAATCAATATAAGTCTTCTGCATTATCTGCTCAATCCTCTTCCCCTTCTCTTATTTTCCAGTTGCTAAAAATCACAGGTAATACCTCAAACCTTTTTACTTTTTCGTTTATCCTTTTCTTAGTTATGGTTTTATTCGGGAGTGTGATGCATTTGGAAAATTCATAGAATTCCAAACCGTTTTGGATTCATACAAACTGTGGAGCTAATGCTTGCAAACTTCAAAATATGGAACATGGAAAGTGGATTGGAAATTTATGGAAAGGGAGATGTTTTATTTTTATGATAGTTCGTCTAGCAATAGTTACACTAATTATGTGTCTTCTTCCTTATATTTTATCGAATTCATTATAGAGCTCTCCATTTCTCCCGCAAGTTCCTTATATGAGAAAGTCCTAAGTATGGATTCCCTTGTTGGTCAAGTGATTACAATTACAAGAGTGGGTGAACTGTGATATTCAAATTTTGTGATTAATTAATGATACAATAGAGAAGAGAGAAAGAACTAGAGATTTATACAGGTTGACCTAACAACTTTGCCTAATCTTGTCTCCAAGATTTGCCTCTTGTTAGTTTCACTAAAACCATATTTGAGTTTTTGCATGATCAACCTACAAACCTTCAGCAGTCAAACAGAGCTTTTAAAATTGACTAAACTCAAGAACTTTCACCCAAGATTTTTTAGGTTTAACTTGCAATCTTTAAGCCTTTACAAATAGAATCCACAAGAGAATTACAACCTCCAAGAATCAAATAGAGCTTTTAACATAGGTTAAGCTCAAGAACCTTCACCCAAGCTTTTTCAAGTTTAGGTAGTAACATTTAAGTCTTTACAAATACAGTCTACAAGATAATTACAATCTTGAATAAATCAAATGAAGCACTACATCAATTACAACAAACTCTCACAAGAGATTTTTGGTCTTTTGGTACTACAATAATATTTGTGAAAAGAAAATATTAAAGTAGACAGGAGTAGAAGAAGAATATATGGTTTTCTAATAATAAATTTGGTGCAAAATTAAATAAGGAGAAACCTCATTTATATAGGATTTTTTTTTGCTTTAATAGGAAATAATCCACGAGCCTTTTTAATTATTTAAATGATTATCCCTAGTTGTTGATCGATTAAAACCTTTCAAAATACGACAATTGTAATCCAAAAAAGAAAACCCTAAGTTGGGTATATGAATTCATTGATTAAAAGCTTTTCTAATTGATTAAGAGATCAATTTTCCTTGCTTTAATCAGTTTGACCAAGTCCTTAATCGATTAGGCAGTGTAAAAACCTTCCCAATTGATTTGAAACACTTCTAAATCAATTCCACACAAGCCTTGATAGATTTTAAAAGGATTTTATGAAATCTGAAAGGGTTCAAAAGAATTTGTGTGTGTGTGTGTATGCATGTGCGTACGTGTGTATGTGTGCGTGCGCGTGTGTGTGATAAAGACATATATATATATATATATATATATATATATATATATATATATATATATATATATATATATATATATATATATAATATATATATATATATATATATATATATGTATATATATATATTATGTTATTTTTTACAATTAATATTGTACTTTAATATTGTAGAAAAATATATAATTTTGGCCTATTAATATGGTTTGGGTATGAAATAAACTAGTAATTAAAAAAATATTGTATATATTCAAAGTGGTGACAAAATACTTTATAAGAAAAATATTAAATAGTCAAATGAATCTAGTCTAAATTTTGAACAAAATACTTTCAGTATTATGTATGTTTATTGCTTTTATTTGATTATAGAAGGAGTCATAAATAATACATTTTTACTTTTAAATAAATTGTTAAATTTTATGTTTTTTAATATTTTATTTTTTTTTCATTTAATTGTTTTTTCTTTTATTTATATCTATAAAATTCTATAAAAAAATTATTATACGATGATTTGTCATATTTCATAGTAACATGTCATTTTAAAATGATACATCGTCAACTTTAAGTGAGAAAATATGAGAAAGAGATTAAAATTGTTTGAAATTGAAATTCGATAATTAAATTAGTGAATCCTATAAACTATGGAGGTCTCAACTATGATTAAGCTTTTTATTTACATATTGGATGTGTACACAGGTCTTCAAGCATAAGGTATGTAGGGACAAAATGCTTTTAAGTGAAATTGGATTATACCCTCAAGCATTAGGTCTATAAAAGTGAAATTCTTTAGGGCAGGGACCAGATTGTACGCAATCGTTCAATCATGAGGCTTATAGGGGCGAAATGCTTTAGACGAGAGATCGGACTGTATACAATCTCTTAAGCAAGAGGCTTGTAGAGACAAAATGCTTTTAAGTGAGATAGGATTATACATAGTTCCTGAAGCATAAGACTTGTAAGAGCAAAATGTTTTAGGTGAGAGAACGAATTGTACATAATCCCTTAAGCATAAGACTTGTAAGAGAAAAATGCTTTAGGTGAGAGAATGAATTATACATAGTCCCTTAAGCATAAGACTTGTAAGAGAAAAATGCTTTAGGTGAGAGAACGAATTATACATAGTCTCTCAAACATAAGATTTGTAAGGGAAATATGCTTTAGATTAGAGAACAGATTATACATAGTCTCTCAAGCATGAGACATGTAACAACAAAATGATTTTAGTGAGATCTACTAAAGAAATGCTTTAGTCTTATGCATATAAGAGATGTTTAGTCTTCTACAAGGGAGAGAAGTTTAGTTTTATTTAAGGGTGAGATGTTTTCTCTTATGAAATGGTGTATTGGTATATTTGAAAAGGGTCAACAAGGGGTGAGGCGAGGCATGTGACTTTAGTTAAGTCCTACCGATGAGCTAGCTCTAAACCCCACAAATTACTTTTAAAACTCCAATAACTCTTACTCACTAAGGGTTGTCGTGTATTATATTTTTTAGTAAGTAAAAATGGTGAGATTTTTAGTCTTAATGTTGTCACCTAAAGTCGCAACCGTCTTTTGTTGGGGTTATTCTCTTGCCTCTTGATCTTTCTATTCACAACAGACACTTAATTATGGTTAGCCCTAATTATTTTTAAGTGCCTTGAGACTCACATAGAAGTCATGTTCATGATTAACCTCTACATCCATATGCTACTAGCAATAAGTATGGTCGCTTTGTTGTCTACCACTTGCATATTTAAATAGAATAAATCCTTTCTTAAAAATTAGACCATTTTTTATTAATCAATATAAGTCTTCTGCACTATCTGCTCAATCCTCTTCCTCTTCTCTTATTTTCCAATTGCTAAAAATCATAGGTAATACCTCGAACCTTTTTACTTTTTCGTTTATCCTTTTCTTAGTTATGGTTTTTATTTGGGAGTGTGATGCATTTGGAAAATTCATAGAATTCAAACCGTTTTGGATTCATACAAATTATGGAGCTAATGCTTGCAAACTTCAAAGTGTGGAACATGGAAAGTGGATTGGAAATTTATGGAAAGTGAGATGTTTTATTTTTACGATAGTACGTCTAGCAATAGTTACACTAATTATATGTCGTCTTCCTTATATTCTATCGAATTCATCATAAAGCTCTCCATTTCTCCCTCAAGTTCCTTCTATGAGAAAGTCCTGAGTACGGATTCCCTTGTTGGTCAAGTGATTACAATTACAAGAGTGGGTGAACTGTGATATTCAAATTTTGTGATTAATTAAAAAAAAAATTGAAAACATTTATGATAGAGGTTAAGAATAAGATGGATAAATGAATGAGATAAAGAAACTAACGCAACAAAAATAAAATAATTAACAAAAATTAAAATCTAGAAGAGTTTAAAAGGAGAGATAGAGATAGATAGAGAAGAGAGAGAGAGAGAGAGAGAGAGAGAGAGAGAGAGAGAGAGAGAGAGAAAGAGAGAGAAAACACTAGAGATTTATACAGGTTTGACCTAACAACTTTGTCTAATCATGTCTCCAAGATTTGCCTCTTGTTAGTTTCACTAAAACCATATTTGAGTTTTTGCAGGATCAACCCACAAGCCTTAAGCAATCAAATAGAGCTTTTAAAATAGACTAAGCTCAAGAACTTTCACCCAAGATTTTTCAAGCTTAACTTGCAACCTTTAAGCCTTTACAAATACAATCCACAAGAGAATTAAAACCTCAACAATCAAATAGAGCTTTTAACATAGGTTAAGTTCAAGAACCTTCACCCAAGCTTTTTCAAGTTTAGGTAGCAACATTTAAGTCTTTACAAATACAGTCTACAAGACAATTACAATCTTGAATAAATCAAATGAAGTACTACATCAATTACAACAAACTCTCACAGGAGATTTTCGGTCTTTTGGTACTACAACAATCTTTGTGAAAAGAAAATATTAAAGTAGACAGGAGTAGAAGAAGAATATATGGTTTTCTAATCATAAATTTGGTGCAAAATTAAATGAGCAGAAACCTCATTTATATAGGATTTTTTTTGCTCTAATAAGAAATAATCCACGAGCCTTTTTAATTATTTAAATGATTAACCCTAGTTATTAATCGATTAAAACCTTTAAAAATACGAAAATTATAATCCAAAAAAGGAAACCCTAAGTTGGGTATATGATTTCATGATTAAAAGCTTTTCTAATTGATTAAGAGATCAATTTTCCTTGCTTTAATCAGTTTGACCAAGTCCTTAATCGATTAGGCAGTGTAAAAACCTTCCCAATTGATTTGAAACACTTCTAAATTAATTCCACAAAAGCCTTGATAGATTTTAAAAAGATTTTATGAAATCTGAAAGGGTTCAAAAGAATTTGTGCGCGTGTGTGCGTGTGTGTGTGTGTGTGTGTGTGTGTGTGTGTGTGTGTGTGTGTGTGTGTGTGATTTTCCATAGTACGTCAAGGCTTACACATGGTCTTTTACAATATAACTCAAAACTCAAAGACACTGAACACATTATTAAGCAAGCTTTCACCCTTTCATAACTTCAGGTCTTCAAGTTACCTTATTGGACACAACCATAACTTAGCACTTGAACTGAAACTTGAATATTATATTCAACTAAGCTTGAGATATCTTCTTGATTAGGTGCAATCATTAGAAGCTTTTACTTTGATAGTTGAAATTAATTCACCACATCAGAGAGAACAGTCAACATCTACAAGTTGTTTGACCTATGGAGTTGTTATCTTCAAAAATACTTCATCAATTGTCATCAACAAAACCAATTGATGGCCATACCTACATGCACATAGATCCACATCCATTTGTATAATATGGTGGAACTAGGATTGATAAAAAAAGTAAGGATTCAGAGTTTGTTGTGGTTGTTCTGAGCTTCTAAAGCAGTGGGAAAGGGGCCGACTGTAACACCCCAATTCTTGATTTACTGAATTATTTGAATTATTTTGTTTTGTGTATTTATTTAATTGTTAGTGATTAATTAAATATGGGAGTTGCGGGGGTGTACCTTTGAGTTAAGGATATAGAGATAGTTGTAGGTGGTGAGTAGAAGTGGGCAAGAATTAGTATAAATTATTTTAGTAATAATAATTTACTAGATTTAATTAATTAAAAGGAAAATAGAGTTTTTGGGGTGAAAGTGAGAATTAATGAAAAAATTAATGGAAAGAAGAAGCAATTATTTTGTTAGTAGAGGAGAAAAATGTAATTAAAAGTTATTTTGCCCTAATTATATACTATAATAATAGAAACCTGGGAATAGCTTATTTTTGTCAGTACGTAGAAACCAGAGAAAAGAGAAAGAGATCAAAGGGCTAAGAAGAGGAAGAGACTTGGAGTGGAGAAGAAGAAGTTCTATCGGAAATCAAAATTTTGCTGCTAGGAGTATCCGGTAAGGGAGGAGAGGAGCTTTTAATATGGCTTATGCATGAGGGTATGGTAGAGGAGTCATTAGTCTCTAATAGGGTGTATGTTGTGGATGAATTCTAATTGTATGATGAAAATTATCTGTAATAATTGATGAATTCATGCATTATTCATGACTGATTTTTCTATTTTGATACTTGATGTTTTTCCACCATTGTTGCACTGTCGAAGGTTTTGAAAATAATGGATTTTATGTGTAAAATTGGGTTTTAATCATGGGATAATCGTAGTATGTCTAATTCCGAGCATCTGGCTTTTTATGGAATTAAAATTGGAGTTCTGGGGGTTCTCCAAAGGTGAAAATAGCATTCAGGTTTTTGCAGGTTTGTACACCATCGCTTAGCGAGGGGAGTCCTCATGTAGCGAGACGCTCCAGCGACGAAATTCTTTTGTTTTTGTTTTTATTATAACTTAAGTTCCATAACTCTGAACGAGATACGATTCAAAACGTTGGAAAGCTTACATGAATTACTATCAATTGGTAATAATTCCAGAGACTAAATATGTTGTGATAACATGAGTAATTGATGGGAATGATTATTAAAAATTGTTTGATCGAGCAAATGTCGAGTTATGCGAGTTTGAGGAATATGTTTTTTGAGTTGTGGAAATGTTTGAATATGTTGTTATGACGAGATGTTAAACATTGAGAATAAGTATGAAATATGGGAATTTTGTTAATATGGATTATTTTGAGTTATGTTTGTTGTATTGTTGCATGTTTGAAATATAATTCGGTTGAGATATTAGCATGCTTGTGTTGCACTGTTAATTGATAATGTGCATTTTGTAATTTTTATGTGATGTCATCCAAATAGGGGATTACTTAAGTTGTCAATGCACTTATGTTAGGATCAGAGAGGGGTCTTAACACATTGATTTAGTGATGTGATAATGCATCATAAGAGTTGTGTCAAGAGGCATATCTGCTAGTTCAAATAGGGGACTAGTGGTTTGTCCCAAGCTCAGAGAAGGGGCTCGGGGTTTGCAGAGATTGGAACCTAGTTCATATGGAGAACCAAATGTTGAGTTGGTGCCACATGCAAATGCATATAGTTGCGTAGTTGAGTTATATTACATAATGAATTATATGCATTTTGTTGAGTTGTGATGATTGATGAGTTTAGGTGTGAGAATGTATTTTGATATACTGTGAATGATATTGTGTAGAATATGTTTTATAGATATCCTATCTTGCAGTATAATGCACGCTATTATTGATTGTGATTTCTCACTCCTTTGTTGTTGTTGTGGTTTATGCTCCTCTTCGGGGTACACATAAGCAGGAAACTGAGTAGCTGCTTAGAGTGGAGGATGGCATGAGGCTGTTTCTTTTTTTTCTTTCTGTGTTTTAGTTTACATGCTCTGATATGTAACACTAGAAAACATTTATGATTTTTGTCTAATCTTTCGTTAGAGAGTTGATGTATGCTCTCATGTTTGATTTTTTGATGTTTTGAGGAGATTTCATTTATGAGTTTATTTATTCCATAAAGTGAATTTGAAGTTTAAATGATTTAGTTAATGCATGTTTTATAATGAGAAATTATGCTGCAATGATACCCTAAGTAAAGGTAAGCATACGATGACACCCTAAGTGAAGGTGTTAATTATTGTTACTATATGTTAAAGTGTTGTGGGGAAATGTATGTTTGGATTTGAGAATATGTGACATCATGTTTTTGTTTTGATGAATACTTTAATTTTCTTATATTTATGCGCGGGGAAGATATGGTGTTACATAGTTGGTATCAGAGTCGGTCAGTCCGTCTGGCCAAGTTGTTGTAATATTTTGTGTTCCCTAGTATGCGACATGTATGTGAAATATTATCGGTGCTCGTTTGTTTTTCCAACCGATTGCTTGCAGGAGCGGGATTGAAATAAGTGGGGGAGAAGCTTCTGCCTCTCTTATATGTTTCAGGTGTGGAAAGTTGGTTCTTTATGCCACTGATTGCAAGAGTCCAGTTTTTTGGACAACTCAACATCATTTCAAGAGTTTGATGCAAGTGATGAATTATTTGTATCGGCTAAGCAAGTAAGAGAGTCCTTAAGGGATGGTTCGAAGGTGTTGGTGATGTTAGCTTCCTTAGAAACCAAAGACAAGTGATTAGTTTGTGATCTTCCGGTTGTTTATGATTTCCCAAGAGTGTTTCCTGAAGACATCAGTGATTTTCCGCTAGAGCGCGAGGTTGAGTTTTCTATAGACTTAGTAGCATGTACTAGTTTGGTGTCGATGGATCCTTATAGGATGTTTGCTTCAGATTTGGGTGAGCCGAATAAGCAATTGGAGGAGTTACTATAGAGGAAGTTTATTCGTCCTAGTGTTTCATCGTGGGGTGCGCCAGTGTTGTTAGTCAGGAAGAAGGATGGTAGTATGAGGTTGTGTGTTGACTATCGACAGTTGAACAAAGTAACTATTAAGAACAAGTATCCACTTCCAAGGATTGATGGCTTGATAAAACACTTAGTAGGTGCTTGTGTTTTCAGAAAGATTGATTTGAGATCCGGTTATCATCAAATTTGTGTAAAGGATAAAGACATTCCAAAGACTGCTTTTAGAACGAGATATGGTCATTTAGAGTATTTAGTCATGTCGTTTGGTGTGTAATGCTCCTGGTGTGTTCATGGAGTATATGAACAAGATATTTCATCTGTATTTAGACAAGTTTGTTTTTGTATTTATAAATGACATCTTGATTTATTCGAAGATAGATGAAGAGCATGCAGATCATCTGAGGTTGGTATTGGACATTTTGTAAGAGAATAAGTTATATGATAAATTTTATAAGTGTGAGTTTTGGTTGAAGGAAGTGAGTTTCCTTGGTCATGTGGTTTCTAGTGGACCGATTGTTGTTGATCCTTCAAAGGTTGATGTTGTGCTACAATGGGAGAATCTGAAGTATGTTACTGAGACTCGAAGTTTTCTTGGGTTGGCTGGTTATTATCGCAGGTTTATTGAAGGGTTTTCTAAGTTAGCTTTGCTGTTAATGCAGCTAACAAGGAAAGGTCATGCTTTTGTATCTGATGCTTTGTGCGAAAAAAGTTTGCGAGAACTCAAGAAGAAGTTGAAGTTGTCTCCTATTCTGATTTTGCCGAGTCTGACTGAGTTTTTTGTTGTGTATTATGATGCTTCTTTGATGTGACTTGGAGGTGTGCTAATGCAGAATCGACAAGTTGTGGCTTACGCTTCTAGACAGTTGAGAGTGAAGGAAAATTGTGATCCAAAATGCAGCAGAAATTAAAAAAAGATCCTTTAATGATCCTTACAAATGGGCATGATTAGTGATAGAAACTGTTACCTCTTGTGGTGATTGAAGTCGTTGATGCAGATCTAAGGAGTGATCACGAGAGTTGAATGGTGACAATGCCTCTAATCAGTCCACACGAACGGATTCCTTCAGTCTCAATGCTAGCTGCTATGAATGAAGGATTTGAGTGTGTATGTGTGTGTGTGTGTGTGTGTGTGAGAGAGAGAGAGAGAGAGAGAGAGAGATGAATTTTCATCAAGTCAAATACTTCTGCGCAAGGGTTCTATTTATAGAACCACTTGTGTGGGCTGCAAGTTAAAAAACCCACTTAAGTGTACGTGGCCCATATCTTATGGTATACCAAAAATCACTTAAACGCGTGGTACCTTACCATATTTCTTATTCTACTTAAGTGCATCGTGCCTTACGATGTTCTACAATTCACTTAAGTGCATTGTACCTTACGGTGTTCCTTATTTACTCTTTCTTTCATCAATCTGTCATTTTTTGTGTGATTTTGTAGGTTTTCGCGACATTGACAATTATATTAAATCATGTATTTAACATAATAAACAGTGAGTGGTATCTAGCAACACATCTCTGCTACCCAAGACACGAAAATATCATGTGATTTGACAAATCCTTTTGTGATAATACTTGTGTGTACAATTACCTTTTTTCCCTTATGTCTATATTGAACACAAGGCATAGACTGCGCCATCCTTGTCCAGTTCAATATTGGGCCCTTTGACATTTATTCTGTTACGCAGGATGGGCAAATTCCATCTAGGTCACTCATGTCCCTCAACATGCTTCGTGGAGTATCCATTAACTGTCTTTATGGTCATCCAGTTACAGACAATGTTTGATCAGCAATAAAGCACTTGACTCTACATTTAGGGTCTATAGTGGTTTTAGGTCGAAGGGTGGTATACATCACTATCACCATGAGAATAACTTATGACACTTTGCATAACATTCTATATATTATTCTGATAGCGATTCAATCTAGTATAAATATTACTCCTAATATTCATACCTATGTTTAAGACTTGATAACTCATTATCCATGATCCATGAGATGTGATCATCAGTCTATATACATAATAGTCTTAATGCTTTAATATTGTCCCACTTCACAACAAAACTCAACTACGGATACTTTAAGAATAGTGTCCTCGTGTTTAATGGGATATCATGATTAAGTCACACTTAATACATTAAATGGACTAGCTATTCTAGAGGATTTTATTAAATAAACATAATAAAGAAAAAGCCTTTTATTATTAATAAGTAATTCGATACAAGTACCAAAAGTATTGGCCTCTAGGGCTTATACCAACAGAGAGTTCATGAGAGGAATTATCCTACGCAAAACCTTGAGTTGGCAACAGTGTTATTCGTGTTGAAGATTTGGAGGCAGTATCTGTTTGGTTCCAAATTTGAGGTGTTCAGTGATCGCAAGAGTTTGAAATATTTATTTGATCGAAAAGAATTGAATATGTGGCAGAGGAGATGGCTTGAGTTTCTGAAGTATTTGCATATGTCAATATTGATGGTTCAAGAGTTAGATTTGATTGAGTAATTAAGAGACATGAGTTTGGTATGTGAAAAGACTCCTAATAGTATGAAGTTGGGTATGTTGAAATTGACGAGTGGTATTATAGAAAAGATCAGAGAGGGTCAGAAGACTTATGTGATATTGGTTGATAGACTTATATTAATCAATCAAGATAAGGGTGGTGATTTTAGAATTGAAAAGAATGGAGTGATAATATTTTGAGACCGTGTGTGTGTTCCGGATGTGCCAGAGCTTAAGTAGAGTATCCTTGATGAAGGTCACAAAAATGGAATAAGTATTCATCCTTGTGCTACTAAAATGTATCAAGACTTGAAGAGGGTCTTTTGGTGGCCAAGAATGAAGGAGGAGGTTGCTAGTTTTGTGTATGCGAGTTTGACTTGTCAGAAGTCAAAGGTGGAGCATCGGAAGTCATTGGGTTTGATGCAGTCATTGTCTATTCCATAATGGAAATGGGACAACATTTCGATGAATTTTTTGTCTGGTTTGTTGAGGACATTGAAAGGTTGTGATACGGTTTAGGTCATCATCGATAGGTTGACTAAATTGGCTCATTTCCTTCCGATGAGACTTAATTATCCATTGGAGAAACTAGTGGCGACGTATATTGAGAGGATTGTTAGTTCGTATGGTATTCCTTCCATTATCATATTTGATAGAGATTTGAGGTTTACTTCAAGGTTCTAGGAGAGCTTGTAGAGAGCATTGGGTATGAAGTTGTGGTTGAGTTTCACTTATCACCCACAGACGAATGGTCAGACAGAGAGAACTACCCAATCTTTAGAAGACTTGTTGAGAGCTTACGTGCTTGAGTAGGGAGGTTATTGGGATGTAATTTTACTATTGATAGAGTTTACCTACAACAATAATTTCCATTCGAGTATCAGAATGGCACCATTTGATGTGTTATATGGTAGAAGGTGTAGGACACCTTTGTGTTGGTATGAACTAGGAGAGAATGTTGTAATTGGGCCCAAGATTATCCAACAGGCGATAAAGAAGATTAAAGTGATTCAAGAGAAGATGAGAGTTTCATAGAGTCGTTAGAAGAGTTACCATGATAAAAATAGGAAGGTACTTGAGTTCCAAGAGGGAGATTATATGTTCCTTAGATTTACTCCGATAGCTGGTATTGGTCGAGCTTTGAAGTCTCAAAAGCTCACTCGGCATTTCATTGGTCCATACCAGATTTTGCAGAGGATATGAGATGTGGCGTATCAGATTGCTTTACCATCGTCACTTTCTAATCTTCATGATGTGTTTCACGTGTCTCAAATAAGGAGATACATTTTGAATCCATCTCATGTAGTCCAAGTGGATGATGTATAAGTGAGAGAGAACCTGACTGTTGAGGCATCACCCATGCGGATAGAGGATCAGAAAGTGAAGCATTTGCGTGGTAAAGAGATTACCTTGGTGAAGGTAGCTTGGGGATGACCTGTTGGCGTAAATGTGACTTGGGAGCTAGAGAGCCAGATGAGGGAGTCGTATCCGACTCTGTTTGCTTAAGGTAATTTTCGAGGGAGAAAATTATTTAAGTGGGGGATAGTTGTAACACCCCAATTCTTGATTTACTGAATTATTTGAATTATTTTGTTTTGTGTATTTATTTAATTGTGAGTGATTAATTAAATATGGGAGTGGGGGTGTGTACCCTTGAGTTAAGGGTATAAAGATAGTTGTAGGTGATGAGTAGAAGTGAGCCAGAATTACTAAAAATTATTTTAGTAATAATGATTTACTAGATTTAATTAATTAAAAGGATAATAGAGCTTTTAGGGTGAAAGTGAGAATTGAGGAAAAAATTAAAGGGAGGAATGAGCAGTTACTTTGTTAGTAGGGGATACAAACATAGTAAAGAGTTATTTTTCCTTAACTATATATTATAATGAGAGAAACCATAACATATTTTTGCCAGTAAGTAGAAATTAGAGAAAAGAGAAAGATACCAAAGGGCTAAGACGAGAAAGAGACTTGGAGTGGAGAAGAAGAAGTTCTTCCGAAAATCAGAATTTTGCTGCTAGGAGTATCCGATAAGGGGGGAAAAGAGCTTTCAATAGGACTTATGCATGGGGGAAAGAGTAGAGGAGTCCTTAACCTCCAATAGGATGTATATTTTGGATTAATTATGATTTTATGATGAAAATTGTCTGTAATAATTGATGAATTCATGCACTATTCATGACTGATTTTTCTGTTTTGATACTTGATGTTTTCCACTATTTTTGCACTGTGAAAGGTTTTGCAAATCAATGATTTTAATTAAAATAATGGAGTTTATGTGTTAAATTGGGTTTTAATCATGTGATAATCATAGTATGTATAATTTTGAGTGTCTGGATTTTTACGGAATCGAACTCAGAGTTTCGATGGTCCTTCAATGGTGAAAATCACATTTTGGTTTTTGCAGGTCTCTACATTGTCGCTTAGCGAGGGAAGCGTTGCTTAGAGAGGCATATCTACTAATTCAGATAGGGGAATAATGGCTTGTACCAAGCTCATATAATGGGCTTGGAGATCAGAGAGTGGGCTCGGGGGTTGTAAAGACTGGAACTCTGTTCGTATGAAGAACCAAATGTTGAGTTGGTACCACATGCATATGCATAAAGTTGCATAGTTGAGTTGCGTTGCATAATGAATTATATGCATTTTGTTGAGTTATGAATGATTGATGATTTTGGGTGTGAGAATTTATTGTGATATATTGTGAATGATATTGTGTAGAATATGTTGTGTAGATATCATACCTTACAGTATAAGGCATGTTATTATTGATTGTGATTTCTCACCCCTTTGTTATTGTTATTGTTGTTGTTGTGGTATGTGCTTCTCTTTGGGGTACAAATAAGCAGGTAACTGAGTAGTTACTTAGAGTGGAGGATGACATGAGGTTTTTTTTTTACGTTTTAGTTTACGTGCTCTGATATGTAACATTGGAAAACGTTTGCAAGTTTTGTCTAATCTTTCGTTAGAGAGTTGATGTATACTCTCATGTTTGATTTTTCGAAGTTTTGAGGAGATTTCATTTATGAGTTTGTTTATTCCATAAATTGAAATTGAAGTTTAAATGATTTAGTTAATTCATGTTTTATTATCAGAAATTCCGCTGCAGTGATACCTTAAGTGAAGATGAGCATGCGATGACACCCTAAGTGAAGGTGTTCATTATTGTTACTATCTGTTAAAGTGTTACATGGCATGTATGTTTGGATTTGAGAATGTGTAACATCCTGTTTTTGTTTTGATGAATACTCTGATTTTCGTATATTTATGCGCAAGGAAAATAGGGTGTTACACTGGCCTGCAAGGTTAGCACCCCAACGTTTAACTTAATATGAGAGTGAAAAATGGTATTTGAATGATAGATGATTTGAATATCTGATAAATATCACACTTTCCTCTTTGAAAAGGACAAAAATTGGAACTTGAATGTGTGTGGTAAGGCGTGGAATACGATCTATTATCATATTGATTTGTATGGTTGTTAAGGTGCTATTGTAAGGAATTACTTGATTAATGGGAGAAAAGATTCTACCCCTGTTGTGGTAAATGCTTTGTTATTGGACGATCAGGAAAATTCTCCCCAAGCCTTTATTTTTGATATGCAGAACAAGATTTGTGACATGTATATTTACTCGGCCACGAAATCCTTGTACGTGAAAGCCTTTGATATGACATTGACACTCTTGGGAATAAGCGCATTAAGAGCCTTCCTTGTAAGGGGTAATGTTTCGTTGGGAATGATTGACACATCTCCTATGCTAGTTAGCAATGATGTTTCCTCATCTTTAGAGTACTTGAGTGTTTTTGAACAGTTTTTAAAGAAATCTCAGCAGTTGGAGGTGAGAAATGGACTAAACAATCCTCAATGCTTGAAATAAGGTATATAAGTCTTTTGAAGCGTCATTTTTACTCTCTTTTTTGCTGCTAACAGCCTGCAAAAGAGTTATTCTACTTTCTTTATCATTTTCCTTTGAAAGCGCTCTTTTTCCAGCGTTTAACCAAGTTCAGATAACCTTGCTCATTGGCATTGGCCTTGCATGTTCAATTGATTCTTCCCCTGAGTATCAAAATGCATCTTTCTTTCGTTTTTCTTGTTCCTCTTTTCAAGGGTTTATGGAATAGTGAGCGTTTGATTTCTTATCCTCCTTCCTCAAAAGTTTCTTTTGGTTTTGGTTTTGGTTTTGGTGTTTTTCTTCCATGGGTGACACTGTTTAAGCTTGTTTGATTGCCATATTGTACTTGCATTCATTTTTATTTCATAAAATAATTTATCATTGAGGTTATGTCAACCTTGACCAAGAAGTACGAAAAGGACATTTCAGGAGATTGGGTGGATCTAGACATCCCAGGGACTGTTTATGCTTTTGTTTGTGAGGATGTTTTTGACTAGGCTTTGACTGATGTGTGTCCTTCAATTGACTTAGTAGTGTTTCCCCCATATGGAGATAAGATGTTTTGTAACCAATATGATGGATGTGCCATCCTCTTTCATGAATGTCTATCCTCCCTCATAGGTTATCCTCTTCCTTTGAATGAATTTGAAGTTAGTGTATTGAACCATCTGTTGATTCTCCCTTCACAGTTACATCTAGTGAGTTAGGTGTTTGTCAAAGTTTTCTAGCATTGGTTTAATACAATGGGGTAAGTCGACTAATATGTTGTTCTTTCATCTTTTAACGACTCAAAACAGCCCAAACTATGCGAACGATTCCAATTTCCTTTCCTTTAGGTAGAACATCAAATACTTCGAGACTTGTTCTGACAATATGAAAAATTTCAAGGATCACTTCTATCGGGTTACCCCGCTTAATGAAGAAGCACATGCAAATATATGAAACTTAGAACCCAGTCCTCCACCCATGTGCACATATACCTTTCGTAAGTACTGGACCCAAAGTCACTTATTGACGGGGCCATAATTTTATGTTTACAAGGAGGGGGGGTCTGTCTAATGAGGATATATATTTTAAGAACTAGTTGGTGGCCTTTTGTAAGGAGATTGGCTACGCTGGTCGCATTATCTCACCTGACACAGTGTCTAGAAAACAATTGAAAAGGTGCATCCAAATTTGATGGTTTGTGGATGCCAAATTAGAGAAGGAAAGAAAGAAATTTTTTGGTGAGTGGCATATGGGTTCTTTCCTCCCTATTTTATTTTCTTGAATCACTTCTTTTATTATGTATTCTTTGTTTATTGTGTAGATGGAATGAAGAGCTAAGATGAAATGTGGCGAATAAGGAATGAAATTCAAGTCATTTCTATTTTTGTTGGCATTTTGAGTACCACGTCTGCTGAGGAAGCTTGTAGTTTGGGTACACCCACTGGTACACATTTTGGTATAGTTGTCGGTCCAGTTGGTCATATTATTCCTCCCCTACTCAAATGGAATTTTGGGTTTCCTCTTACCGGACCGTGGTGGATAAAGTATTGTATTTTCTACGGTAGGATGGCAAGTAAGGATTGGCTCCCATCCTAGAGTTAGAAGAAATTCCGGTTGAGATACCTTGGGGAAAACATCCTCGGCTCCGATCAACGGGAGGGTAGGCTTTCGTTCAAGTGGGGTCAAATCTCGTGTTGCTAGCCTGTCCTGGCCCGAGAATAGATAGGGAGTTTCATTATTCAGTTTCTGGTGAGGATTATACTTGCTTCTCAATTTTTTCGAGGAATCTCGCCGAGGGGAATTGACATTGTTGGCTCACCACACACGTTGAGCATCATCCATTCTAGCTTTTGGAGCTTCTGGATCATGGGAGGCCTTCTTACCTGATGGTATATGATAATAGAGGTAAAAGCTTAAGGAACGAGTTGATGCCCTTATTGTCCAGCAAAATTGGTATCTGGAGGAGATCTAGGATGTTTCTAACTCATTTAAGGTTATGATGGTCTTCATGGAGTCTTTTGAATACCCTGATACTCTGGTCAAAAATATGAAGTTAGTAGCATGAGAAGTAACTAATAATAATGATCCTTTGGTGTCATACCCCAAAATTTGCCTGTTAATTTTTATACTTTCAACAGAGGTCTATTCATTTTTCAAAGGAACAAAGATCCAGCGCACAGGCTACCAAATCCAGAAGATGACCTGAACTGTCATGCTCGCTAGGCGAGCAAAACCTTCGCTAGGCGAAGCCCACGCTTTCTCCTTCGCTCCAGCGAACCTTGTTGATTTTGCTACTGGAATGCTCGCTACCTGCTCGCTAGCTGCTCGCCTAGCGAGTAAGTACTAGCTATGCTTTTATCCAAGTCTGGGAGCATTCGATGGAACACTCGCTGAGTGTTCGCCTAGCGAACCCTTCGCTAGCTCACTCGCTTAGCGAAGCTTGCGGATATACAAAAATTCTGGGCCTGAATTGCCTTCAGTCTGAGCCCACCAGAACACAAAAAAATCAGCTATAAATTCCATAACTTCATTTGGGGAGAGAGGAGAAAACCCTGGAGATCAGAAAAACAACGGGGAAAACCCTAGAAGCTAATTCAGAGAACTCATCGGCACAAAGGTTACCTCCGCCAACCCTATCAGGCATAAACCCTAAGATTGCTCTGCAAACCCAACGGTGTAAGTCAAATTCGTTCGATACCTCCAATCAGGTTTGCCCTATTCCCACTACTCTATGCTCCCAATTTGAAATTTCTAAATGTATGAGGCATTATGGTTGAATTTGGAAAGGCGAATATCGTTAGGTTTTGCATGTGGGTTTAGATGTGCATAAATGTGTAAAACAATACTTTGAATATTCGATCATGTAATTTCTGTAATGGATGCCATAGGGTTTGGGGTTTCCGAAATTGCACCAGTATCAAAGGAGAACCCAGAACCCGCAGCCGTTTGCTAGCACCTCGCTAAGCGAACCTGTAGCGAGGGTTCGCCAGGCCCTAGCTAGGCGAGGCAGTAGCGAACATGACAGTAGTTATTTTTTTTTCTGTTTGCACTCTGATCTGTTTTGTATTTGCTTGACATGTTTTCTATTGCGTTTACACGCTGTTTGCCTGACACTATTATTGCTATGATTCTTTTGTTCGGTGCAACTCTTGATTGCACCCCATCCCGTTATTCTAACATGTTTGCTGAGTTTTTGTAAGGGCTCCCATGATTCTTGAAGAGATAGCTCGGTATTCCACTTTATTTGTGGGATACCATTGTGGAGATTTATTCTGATTACATTGCCTTCGAATATATGATCTTGTCCCTCTCTATGTTACCTTACAATATTACGGTCATGTCCCGCGAATATGGGGATACCCTTAGCAAAGACCCTTTCGATTAAATCATCATCATCCCTAAACAGATAAGTCATAATCCCTTCGATTAAAAGGTCAATGTCCCTACGAGATAAACCTTGTCCCTCGAATGTCGCCTTCGAATATATGACTTTGTCCCTCGATGACCCTTCGTTGTAGCCTACGATTAAATGATGATCGTCCCTTCGAATGCTAAGGTATCCTCACAAATGTTGCCTTCAATGACCAATCGACGACCCCACGATGTCCCTTTACATCCCAAGGATAAGACTACTTACTTCTCAATAGTAAGGACAGTTTTACCCTCCTAAGGATAGGAAATACCTATAAAGACCTTGGTTAGGCATAACTCTTAAATGCTTGCTCACAGCTTAAAATACTCTTCACACCTCACACTTTTCATAACATCTTTTAGAAAATCACCACTTGGTATACATTCGCACCAGAACATCGCCGAGTTATATTTTTCTAAACATCTTTCAAAATCAAACGAGATAAACACTTTGTATACATTCGTACAAGAATCATTACAAAGTTAAACTCTCCTTTCAAAATATCTTCTAAACACACCACATTTCTCAAACACTTTCTCAAACAAGGAAAACATAAGCGAGTTAAGCAATTAAGAGCCCATGGATAACCATGGATACAAAGGGTGCTAACACCTTCCCTTTGTATAATGTACCTCCCGAACTCAAAAATCTAATCAAGGTCTTTCCTGTTCTTTTCCGCCTTTCCTTATTGGATAAAAGAAAAGTCGGTGGCGACTCTTGCTATCCGCAACATTGCTTTTCAAAGCAAAAACACAAAGTCAGTTCACCGTATCACATTTGGCTTCTTCTCAAACATATTTTTCCAAGATGGAAGCCGCTCTAGAAAAATCAAATTGGTCTTTGGGTCCTGCCTTGAAGAAGATAAAAGAGCTAGAGAATGTGTAAACATTTTTTGCAGGGTATTCAAGACAAGTGATCAAAGCTAGAGAAATTTATCATGGTTTTCCTTTGTCAATGGAATTTTATGATGACAACTTGATGATAACATAAAAGGAGAACTTGACAATGTAAAGTGATTGAATATGCAAGTAGACTAGTTAGGGTTTGATGATCACTGCAAACATCCTCCAATGATGGTACTTAACTTGATTGAATCTCAACCTCATATTCAAGTAATATTCAAGAAAGTGTATATATGATTGGTTTACTTGACAGAACTTAAAGCTTCAGAGTGTGAAAGAGAGGAAGTGTTCAAGATCGCCCTACCGCATCTGAGTGGACTATAGTTTGTAAAAATATAAAGGGCTTTATCATAAATTTATACGGCTAAATCACACACACTAAAACAAGTTTTCAAGCCTTTATTTATTAAGAAAATATACTTAAAAATGTTTTGGAGATGTGAAAGTTGAATCTGGAATTGTCTGAATGATTTTGGGCAAAAGTTGTATTATCCATCAATTGGCAATCTTACACAATCGGTTGGGTTAGTGCAAAAATTGTCCTTAAATGTTTAAGACATTGCCTTAATGAATGACAATGTCTCTAGATCTTTTATTTTCTTTTTAACTTTTCTAATAGATTACTTTTGGGGAATACAATCGATTAGAATAAAGTGTCAATCAATTGACTCATTAATTTTGGCCCAAGAAAATTTCCTTTTTTGTGCTCACCTATAACCTATAAATAGAGGTTATTCCTTTCTAATTTTCAGATTCATAATTGTGAGCATTCTATCTCACTCCTCACTCTCTCTTCCTCTCTGGTAAAAATCTTTGTTTGGTTCATAAGCTACACCTCGTAAGAAGCTTGCTTTGGTTTGAGATAAGCCTAGTATAAAATCTCAGTGGCTCATGGTCAGTTTGGCCAAAACCCCAGTTTGGTTCGTGAGTTCATCTTGGTTTAAAAGCTCACCTTGGTTTGAGATAAGTCTGTGTAAAATATTGGTTTAGCTTGGATACTAACCACTTTAAGTTGATGTTTGGAAAGAATACTAACCACTTCAATTTGTTGTTTGGAAGGAAGACTAACCGCTTCTTTTCGTTGTTAGTTGTTTGGTTGGAAAGTAGCCTAAAACATTATTTTCCTTATATGAGGGGGTTTGAGAGCTCAACCTATTAAAAGCTCTTAAGATTAACTGAATACTCTTAAGAAAAAATCTAGGGGGAGATTATTAGGTATTTTATTTTTGACCGAACCTCTAATTCAAGATGTTATTTCTCTCTCCCTTAACTCTTTATTTTTTACATTATTAGTTTTCCACTGCTAATTTATAAAACTTTTTAAAAATGTTTTTAAACTTTGAAAAAGTGACATTAGAGTCACATGTCCAACAAGTGACATCAGAGTCTAAATTTTGTTCAAGGACTAATCGTCTAAGGAGAAAGATGACTTCCAATACATTTTTAAACAAAAGCTCTTTCCTAAACACACCTCCATTGTTTACTGGTGCTGGGCTTGAAATATGGAAAGCTGGATTTAGAATCCTCATTCAAAGTATTAATTTTCAATTTTGGGAAACTCTAATCAACAGTCTGTTTATCCCTACTCACTAAATATATGGAGAAATATTAGATAAACCTGTTTCTCTTTGGACCGTAGAAGAAAAGAGAAAATTTGAAATTGATTTCAAATCCAATAACTTTCTAGTAATGACTTTATATGATATTAAACTTATTTACGTCTATAATTGCAAAACTACCAATGAAATATGGGATACTCTTGAAATTATATATGAAGTCTCTCCAAGTATCTAACAAGACAAAATGAACACACGAGGCGAAGAAGATGAATGTACCATTCATCAATTTAGGATTTCTAGAAATTATATTGGAATGTTCGTTACTAACCAATATTTAAGAGTTAAGAATTGGAAAATTAATTCAATCCTTAAATTAAAAATTGGGAGTGTTCATAAATTTCAGTAAATATCGAAGAAGGATGAAATCATTGAAAAGTTGAACAAGCTAGTTCTACTACTTAAAGATGAAAGTTTTATCTCAAAGACTGAAGAATCATCAATAACCTCATCAAATTATTATCAAACAATTATAATGATCTCCTTCGAAAGAACACACTCAGTAGTTGAACGATCTTCAGAAGATACAACATCAAATGAAGGAACTTCATCTATGAGAGTATATGAGAAAGAAGCATCATCTAGTGGAATCTTTGAGATAAAAGACAAAGCCTCAACAAATGAAAAAGAATAAACCTTGGGAATAACTATAAAAGGATTATCTTAAAATGAAGAAGTTGGAATTTTCTTAAAGGCGTCCTATGAGGAAGATGATTATTAGGTAATTATAATTACGAGATGCAACTTAAAAGAGGGGGTGAATTAGTGTTGCCAAATTTTTCTCGATTTTGTGCTATGTACTTAATTTTCTTAAGTTATGAACATTATATATTCTTAGAAAGATAAAGTGTAGAAAATTAAAGTGCTGAAAAATAAAGAACACGTGGAATTATACGAGTTCCCCTTATCAACCAAGGGCACATCTAGTCTTTTCACATCTTGAAGGATTCCCACTATGTTAGATCTTTTTGAAAGCCTCACACCAAGACCTCTCTTACAATCTTCTAACAAAAACACCAAACCTATAGTGGACTTTGAATCTCCCCAAACCAAATGAAATTTTCCATAAAACACTGAAAACTTTGGTAGACTTTGAATTACACCAATTTAAAGAACCTTTTACAACAAACAACTTATCACCACAGACTTGGTGATTAAGTTACAACACCATTTTAAAAAAATCTTAAGTATTTGAATCTTGAATAAATTTTAAGATAAAGTTTGATCTTCTCTTTCAATGTTACAATTCAATAATACATAAATCTTAAGTACTCACAATATATTTATGAAACATTTGTATGATTTTGAAAGTTATGCACAAAGTTTCGACATTTTGAAAGTGAATGAACACTTAGAAAATTAATTTAAATTTATATGAAGATTAGCTTTTGGAAAGAGGTGAAATAAGAATTTTTGAAGAGTATATCTTATGTACTTCATGAAATATTGCCATGGAGAGATGCACTCTCTTTGAAAAACAATTCGTGAAGCATTGCAATAATTTTTAAAACTTAAAACTATGATGCAATGTGATCAGTGCATTTTGATGCACGTTCTTCCATGTTTGTACTTAAACATTTCTTCGGTTTGCTTTGATTATTTTTATGTTTTAATGTGTTTTCATAATTTATTTTATTTTTGCACTTATTTAATTTTCGTATTTAATTTTCAGCATTAGCAGCTTTCGCGAGAAAAATCATATCTTGAGCTAGGAGAATCAGATTGAGACGTGCTACCAGTCGATGGAAAGCTAAGAAAAAGATCTACAACTTTTGTTCAGAAGTCGAGAGCTGAATCAGAGTGTAGCCGGGCCAGAAATTTCGTTGAAGCTGCTACATTATTTTTTTATTTTGTTTGGGTTAGTTGTATTGGGCCTGGATCGTACATTTGACCCGGTTGAGTTGTGAAATGGGTTTGGGTGTTTTTACCTAGGTTAGGCAGCCAAAAACAGGGTTACTTTTTTCTGTTCATGTACGATTTTTTGGAGAGCTAGCAAGATGACTATGGAGAACTAATCCCTTTTGAATCAACCTGCTGTAATTCAGAATCCGCTTTGAGGTTTTTATTAATTCCAATTTGTTTCCTTTGAATTCTTCTTATAATTCCAATTATTTGCTTAATCTAATTGTTGCTATAGGATAGAATCCTTAAATTCGATTGATGAATGATGATCCCGAATCAATTTCGTGTTAACATAGCTTTTATTTTATCACGAACGATCAAGTTGCGTCTGCTTAATTCGCAATAGTTTTTAATCCGTTTGCTTAATTCGGAATTTGGGAATATTACTTGCATACTTTACTTTACGCTTGTTAATGGTAATTGTAATCGAATAGGAGCAGACCCGTTAGGGATTTGGAATTTTATAAGAATCAATGATAAGTCGGAAGATGATGCAGTAGGTTGGTTTGTGTCAGCTTATTTTATAATCACTTTTAAAAATCACGTTTTCGAATCTAAACCAACCAACCCCCCCCCCCCCCCCCCCCCCCGTTTTTGTTCTATCGGTAGATTAATTAAACAAGAATCCTTGAGAACGATATCCGAGTTTAATTGTCGCTGTATTACGTTTTTACAAAATTACTCGTTTTGATTCGCGCGCGACAGCGGATCAAATTGGCGCCATTGCCGGGGATTCTTGTAGATTTTAACCATTATTATAATTTAACTATTATTATAGTCATAGGTGTTGTGTTTTAACATATATTTTTTTTACCCTAATTTTCTTGGGTTTTGGTGTTTTTGCGTTTTAAGATTAACAAAAAATCTGTTTTTTTTAAGAAAATTGTTTCAAATTATTCCGATTATTTGTCGATTAACTAGGAAAAAAATCAAGGATCAAAAGCCTTTATTTAGGGAATAAATAGTGGAAGTTATCCTAAAAACCTGAAATTCCTTATTTTTCTATTTTTTATGATTTTTTTTTCTGTTTTGATAGTTTTAGAAAATTTCGAAAAAATTCTCAAAAATTTTAGTTGACGTCATTAGATTAATTCGGTGTTAGTTTATTTTTCTAAATTTATTTTAATCATTTTCCTTCATTGTGTTAGTTTTTGACTATGGCTGACCAAAGAACTTTAAGGCAGTTAGTTGTCCCTGATGTGAATTATAATGACATGTGTATTGAATATCCTGAAGCTGACACTCTTTTTGAATTAAAATCGGGTTTAATACACTTGTTGCCAAAGTTTAGTGGTCTTGCAGGTGAAGATCCACACAAGCATTTGAAAGAGTTCCAGGTGGTGTGTTCTACACCATTGAAGCCTGAAGGGATCACCGAAGATCACATCAAACTTCAAGCTTTTCCTTTTCCATTGCAGGGTGCAGCAAAGGATTGGATTTATTATCTCGAGCCAAACTCAATTGCAAGTTGGATAGCCCTCAAAAAAGTGTTCTTGGAAAGATATTTTTCTGCCTCCAGAGCTGCCTCAATAAGAAAGGAGATTTGTGGTATTAGACAAGGCAATGAGTCGCTGACCGAGTATTGAGAGAGATTCAAACACTTGGTATCTAGCTGCCCTTAACACCAGATCATTGAGCAACTCCTCATCCAATACTTTTATGAGGGGTTGTTACCGATGGACAGGAACATTCTTGATGTTGCTAGTGGTGGAGCATTAGTCGATAAAACTCCAGTTGCTGCCAAAGCCCTTATTGAAAATATGTCTCTTAATTCTCAACAGTTCACCACTAGAGACAATTCTGTGCAAAGCAAAGGCGTGAGTCAAATTCAAGTTTCTTACAACAAAGCTTTAAAGACCAGAATTGACGAACTCATTGCCTTAGTCAAACAGCTGGCAGTAGTAAAACCTCAAACGACAACTTTGTGTGGCATTTGTACTTCTCCTGAGCACCCGACCGATACTTGTCCTATTCTGAGAGATGAGTCCATTACTGAGCTGCCACAAGCTTATGCAGCCAACCTTTATAATCAAAATAGGTACAACAACACTCTTGACCTGTTCACCAACAAATACCATCCCAATTGGAGGAACCATCCCAACCTTCGATATGGAAACCCGCAAACCAGCCAACAACAGAACTCACCTCAAGTGGCTGCCCCTGCACCTTCCGGACCATCCTTGGAGGATCTTGTTAAGCAAATGGCCGTGAACAACCTCCAGTTCCAACAAAGGACCGATGCTAGCATTCAGACCTTGAACACACAGATGGGACAACTTGCTACTCAAATAAATAACATGCAAGCTCAAGGTTCGAACCAACTTCCAGCCCAGACAGTTGTCAATCCGAATGGTCCTAATGCTAATGTGAGCGCAATTTCTTTGAGATCCGGAAAAGTTACAGAACCAGCCCCTGAAAAAAATAAAAAAATCATTGAGGTAACTTCTGAACTTTCTCCTTCTGAGCCTCACCCAACTGAACTTTCTTCTCCTTCTTCTGTTGTGGTCGAAACTGAAAAAATTAAAGAAAAGGAGTATGGGCCACCAATCCCCTTCCCACATAGAGTTCTGAAAAATAAAAGAATTGAGGAGGGAGACAAAGAAAGAGAGATACTGGATATTTTCCAAAAGGTTGCGGTAAACATTCTGCTACTTGATATTATTAAGCAGGTTCCTAAGTATGCAAAGTTTCTGAAAGATTTATGTACCAACAAGAGGAGGATTAAGGGAAGTGAAAGAGTAAACTTAGGACGAAATATTTCTGCCTTTTTTCAGTCCAAACAATCATACAAACAGATTGTAGGCGAGCAAAATGTTTCAGCCCTTACTACTCAGGTTCTGCCACAAAAGCAGAAGGATCCGGGAACATTTGCTATTCCTTGTACCATCGGGGATAGTAAATTTGAGAATTGCATGCTTGATTTGGGAGCGGACATTAATGTTATGCCTACTTCTGTTTATAATAACCTTTGTCTTGGTCCTTTGCAGCATACAGGTTTAATCATTCAATTGGCAAACAGGAGCAACGCTCGACCCGCTGGGGTAGTCGAAGATGTTCTTGTTCAAGTTAACGATTTGATTTTTCCTGCAGATTTCTATATTCTAGACATGGAAGGAGAAACCAAGACAAGCAAAGCTCCTATCATTTTAGGCAGTCCGTTCATGAAAACGGCGAAAACAAAAATTGATGTCGACGATGGAACCATGTCCATGGAATTTGGTGACACTGTCGCAAAATTTAACATTTTCGATGCCATGAAACATCCCTTGGAGGAGAATTATATTTTTCATATTGAATTGATCTCTGAGTTGGTTGATGACACCTTTTCTGAATTATTTTCACTTGATTTTCCATCTCTATCTGAGTTTGATGATGTTTATTCATGTGATGATTGTACTAACACTAACCTTTGTGTTGTTTGTGCTGAGATTGATGCTGCCTTGCAGGGTGATAGTATAAACGAAGTTGTTTATTTGGATGAAGCTCTTGACATTCCGGCTGCCCCAAACATACCATGCATTGAACAACCACATCCTTTAGAGCCTAAACCACTTCCCAGTGATTCATATTATTCATCAAAGCTTCAACTTAATCAGAAATATAAGAAGGGAATTGGATGGACCTTGGCTGGCACTCGTGATATTAGCTCATCCATATGTATGCATAGGATCTCACTTAAAGATGAAACAAAAGTAGTGAGGCGGCCCCATAATCCTTTAATTCTTGATGTTGTAAAAAAGGAGATCACTTTCACGTGTCCATTCAACACTTTTACTTATCGAAGATACTTCTTTGATCCTAGAATACAAGACAAATGCATTAATCAAAATTTCAAGGTCAATGGACACTCCCCAAAGCTACTCCATGAGAACCCGGCTTTGGAAGAAGAGACTGTAGAAGAGATCTCTTTGGGAAAGGTTGCTTATGCAATCACTTATCCGCCTTGACTCCTCGGGTGTGTTCTTTCCTTTCTCTCACTCTTATTTTATATTTATGCTCTTTCATTGAGGATAATGTATGTTTTAAGTGTGGGGGAGGGAACCATTTATTTGTTTGTTTTCTTTGTTTTATTTTTCTCTGTTTTTGGTTCAAATTTAAAATAAAAAAAATGCATCTTCTTGAAAGTTTTAGGCTATAGACTGACTAATTTGAGATTAGTTTGCGGAGATTTGGGAAAAATTCACAAGATCGGTATTGTTTTAACACCGTAAGTCTCATGCATATGGAAATTGAGTTGAATTTTTATTATGTTTTAGCCTTACATTCTCATCCTCTGACAACTCTTGAGTAGTTTATTTCAGCAGTCAGCACCATCTCACACACACTCTACGCAGGGAAGCCGATGAATATAAGTGAGTGTTCCGGAAGAAAAAAAAGAGAAAAAAGTAAAGGAATGCACCTTCTAAGTTTGGTGACCCTCACCCGGTCACTTAACCCAACGGTTGTGGAACCTTCAAAAAAAGTTGGAAATAAGACTCTTTTGTAGTTGGTTCAGCGGGTTCTGGTGCTGAACTTGGTAGGGCGGATTACGGTCCGATCCCCCGCAACTACAATTGAGTAAGCAAAGGGTTATGCCACTTAAGTACTAGAACCCCATGCAAAAAGGATCAGAGTCATTAACCGGTCGCCTTGCTATGGGTGTGTGGAGATAACAGGCTTAATATGATTGCACTTGAATGAAAAAGAGCAAAAAGAAGGATGAGTAAGTTAGGCTTTAACATAATAACATGATTCGAGTTGATTTGTCTATTCAGGAGGTTTATGACTGCACAATTGTGGATTAGTGTTCTTACAATGTCCTTATTATGCAAGATTAGTACCTACCGAAGCAAATTTAACCGAAGATGACTTGTAGCCTAGAATGAGTAACCGTTGATGTGTCTGTGTTTTGTTTTGTTTTTCATTTTGCTCGGAGTGCAAAAGTTCAAGTGTGGGGGAATTTGATCAGTGCATTTTGATGCACGTTCTTCCATGTTTGTACTTAAGCATTTCTTCGGTTTGCTTTGATTATTTTTATGTTTTAATGTGTTTTCATAATTTATTTTATTTTTGCACTTATTTAATTTTCGTATTTAATTTTCAGCATTAGCAGCTTTCGCGAGAAAAATCATATCTTGAGCTAGGAGTATCGGATTGAGACGTGCTACCAGTCGATGGAAAGCTAAGAAAAAGATCTACAACTTTTGTTCAGAAGTCGAGAGCTGAATCAGACTGTAGCAGGGCCATAAATTTCGTTGAAACTGCTGCATTATTTTTTTATTTTGTTTGGGTTAGTTGTATTGGGCCTGGATCGTACATTTGACCCGGTTGAGTTGTGAAACGGGTTTGGGTGTTTTTACCTAGGTTAGGCAGCCAAAAACAGGGTTACATTTTTCTGTTCATGTACGATTTTTTGGAGAGCTAGCAAGATGACTATGGAGAACTAATCCCTTTTGAATCAACCTGTTGTAATTCAGAATCCGCTTTGAGGTTTTTATTAATTCCAATTTGTTTCCTTTGAATTCTTCTTATAATTCCAATTATTTGTTTAATCTCATTGTTGCTATAGGATAGAATCCTTAAATTCGATTGATGAGTGATGACCCCGAATCAATTTCGTGTTAACATAGCTTTTATTTTATCACGAACGATCAAGTTGCGTCTGCTTAATTCGCAATAGTTTTTAATCTGTTTGCTTAATTCGGAATTTGGGAATATTACTCGCATAATTTACTTTATGCTTGTTAATGGTAATTGTAATCGAATAGGAGCAGACCCGTTAGGGATTTAGAATTTTATAAGAATCAATGATAAGTCGGAAGATGATGCAGTAGGTTAGTTCGTGTCAGCTTATTTTATAATCACTTTTAAAAATCATTTTTTCGAATCTAAACCAACCAACCCCCTCCCCCCCCCCCCTTTGTTCTATCGGTAGATTAATTAAACAAGAATCCTTGAGAACGATATCCGAGTTTAATTGTCGCTGTATTACGTTTTTACAAAATTACTCGTTTTGATCCGCGCGCGACAGCGGATCACAATGCAACCATTCAGATTTTTGAAATCATGAAGCAATGCAATGATTGTCAAACATTTTAAATTAAAAAAATACATAGCTTCAGGTTGGTATTCAGATACCATAATGTGGTATTCAAATACCACATCAGAAAAACGTTAAAATTTTGAACTTAGAAAACTGGTATTCGAATACCACTCTTTTAAGAGTGAAAGTTTTACATTTTTTTCAACTGATATTCAGATACCATATATTGGTACTCGAATACCACTAAGTCAATTTTGCTTCTGTTTGAGCAATAATCAAATACAAGTTTTTGGTATTTGAATACCAACTTCAGATTTGCTAAAAAAGTGTGTTAAAATGCACTATTTCAAAGTTGATCATGTATTAAGATGCAATAATAATTTAAATAGATTGGTCATGAGATTTTATATAACTTAAACTATTATATCATGAATTATAATTAATTTAATGATAATCCATTTACTTGAATCTTCTTTTGGTTACCTTTATCATTGATAGACATTTTGACATGCCACATTTATTTTTTCTCTTCTTTGATATTTATTATCGTCATCAAAACAACTTTAGATAGATGATGGATATCTTTTTTACAATAAGTAAACCATCTTATAAGAAGTTATTTAAAATTAGTGATAAGTTGATTGAGAAAAGTGATAAGATTAAAAAAATGCAACTTAAACCTTAAGTAGTATCTAGAGTTTCTTGAAGAAAGCAATAAAACGCTTAAATTAGAAATTATCAATATTAAAAACTCAACATAAGTTTGTGAGACTCGTGTCTCGTTAAATAAGGAAGTGACATATTTGCATAAAACCCTAAGTAAATTTACTAAGGAGAAATAAAACTTTGACTTGATATTATTAAGTCAAAGACCTTCCTTAAATAAAAGCAGACTAGGATTTAAATCAAATAAAACATCTAATAAAAGATTAATTAGTAAGAAAAAGAATCGACTCATTTATAAATGGTCACATTGTAATAAATTTTATCATTTAGAACTCTTTTGTTTTGACAAGTTGAAAATGTCTAAAGGTAATAAAACTTAGACCTTCTAGAAGAACTAACACATATGAACCCAAGAAAATTTGGGTAGCAAAGATGAAACCTTAATATATTTTGCAGGGATGCTTTGCAACTCTAAGCCTTAGCAATATTAAATGAAGTTATGCAAAGCAAATAATATACTCCTTAGTATACAATAGTTTTTTTTTGTCTTTGATTCAAGAATAAACGATGATGATACATAAAAGGTGGTGATAAAAGCAATGGATTTAATTGAGGGTGATCTAAACATTTTTGATTAATGATGAGATAACCTCATAGTAGATTGAGTAAATACATGTGTGGTAGACATATCTATCTCACTGTTTAAACTAACTCTTGTATCCAATGATTCATAGAGAAGGAGAGACCATAATGTGTTGGTGTTCCCTTAAAATAGGGAAGTTTTTATCAAGTCCTCTTAATATTTGAGGTAGAAAAATATTTTAAAGTTGAAATGATCGGAAATACTCAGATTAAATCCTTAAAATAGTGGATTTAATTTTGCATCAAATAAAATTATTATGCTAACCCAATAGATAAGTTTCATAGTATTTCTTTGTAAAAACAGGTAAGAATAAAGCAATGCAGAGGTGCAAAAGAAAAAGAAAATCCAACACAAAGGCCTAAGAACTAAAAATGCTTTAAATGGCATATCCAATCGATTGGATCATGCCCCAATCGATTGTATCATCTCAAACATCAAGCATTTGAAATTTGGCACTCACATCAATGGCTAGGCAGTTGAGAAAAAAATACAATGAAATAATTGCAACTTCTTGCTATAAAAAATTAAAGCATCCAATTGACTGGAAGCTCCACCCAATCGATTGAACAATACCTATAAATAAAGATAATTTTTTTGTCCTTTCTCATTTCATCCAGTCTCTTTTATGCGCTGCATTAGAAATTCATAAGCTCTCTCATTGACTCATCATCACCTAAAACAACATAAAAAAGAACCTGATCCTCTTAAGCCTATCCATACCACTTGTCTGAAAACTTCTCCACTCAATAACAAGAGGAAAAATTCAATCGGTACTTTGCTGAAAGGTAGTTGTATATCTCTCATTACTTGAATGAGGAGATATTCAAAGATTTCCTAATTGTATAAGCCCTCAATAATGTTAGGTTAAGAAACTTAATCTTCGAGCCCCCTCAAGAAAGGTATCCTGAATCGGTAAAGACGTTGTATGAGAATCTCACCTATCAAAATAGTATTATAAGCTATGAAGTGATTAAATAACTCATTGTTATGTATCTTGAAGAACTTGCACAAACTTACAATCTACTATTCATTAATCAAGACTATAATTTGCATGATGGAAAAGGTAATGAATTCAATTTTGAGATTAATGGCCTATCTATCTTAACTAATCCATCCTCCAACGTTCCCTATCCTTTCAGAGTAGGTTTTGTATGCACGGATAGTTAAATGATTCACTACATAGTAAAATCATGTTCTCTTTCCATGAAATAACAACTTGAGCAACATCCAAAAACCAGACATTCCTCTTATTTGGTTTTTGGAAAATGGAGTCGAGAAAAATTAGGTAGATGATATGGTCCATCATATGTTGGATAGCAAAAACACAATTTTACCCTATAGTGAATTAATCATAATTTTTTGAAGTATTCTCGTTTCGACTTGGATGAAGAAGAATTAAAATGTATGCACTAAAAGATAGGAAAAAAACATCTTGAGTCAAATGAGATATGACGTGCAATGAAGGGAACTCATTGCATTACCTCCAAAAGCACTAACAAGGGAAAGAAAATGAAGAAGCACTCACCTCCCCCCATCCTCTTCAACCATTCTCAATGACATTAATGATAACCAAAGTGCGATCCACTCAAAGATTAACAAACTTATCAATAAATTGGATAAAACAAACCTCATATATCCAATAGTGTCAACCGAGGATGATAATCAGATGAGTTAGTTGTTTCTTATATGTTTTTTTTGCTTGTTTTGTTCCTTGGAATTTCCCTTTTATACTTTCCCTTAAATTAAATAAAAATAACATTTTTTCCTTTCCTAAATGTTTATGTGCCTTATGTTTGCATATTTAAATTATCACAATCCATCTTTACCCGCCTTTTATATTTTAACAAAGAGGGAGAAATATACTCTCAAGAGGATAGAGTATACTCTCTACTTAATTGAGGGAGGAGTCTAACCATTCCAAATATATTTTTTATTTTTTTATTTTACCACCTCTCTGAGAGATGCATTGTCATTCTCAAAAAGGGGGAGAATGTGTAAAATATTTTGTAGGGTATTCAAGGCAAGTGATCAAAGCAAAATAAATTTATCATGGTTTGCCTTTGTAAATGCGCTTTTGATGATGACAACTTGATAATAACAACTAAAACGAGCAATTGACAATGTAAAGTGGTTAAATATGAAAACAAATAAGATAAGGTTTGATGATCACTGCAAACATCCTTCAATGATGGTACTTAACTTGATTAAATATCAATCCCCGTCTTCAAGAAAGATTCAAGCAGGTGTCTACATGATTGGTTTACTTGACAAGACTTGAAGCTTGAAAGTGTGAAAGAGAGGAAGCGTGAAAGCTCGCTCTGTCGTGTCTGAGTGAATCGTAGTTTATAAAAACATAAAGGGATTTATCTTATAGTTATACTACTAAATCACACACAAACACACACACACACACACTATTTCTCTCTCTCTCTCTCTCTCTCTCTCTCTCTCTCTCTCTCACACACACACACACACACACACACACACACTCACTCACTCACACACACACACACACACTAAAATAAGTTTTCAAGACTCTATTTATTAAAAAAAATATCGCTAAAAATATTTTGTAGACATGCTAGTTGAATCAGGAACTGTCTGAAATGATTTTGGATAAAATTTGTATTGTCCAATCATTTGGCACTCTTACCTAATTAATTGAGTTAGTGAAAAAGATATCCTTAAAAATTTAGGACACAATCTTAATGAATGAATTTTTTTATGGATATTTTATTTCCTTTTTAACATTTCTAATCGATTACTTTTGGGGAATCCAATCGATTGGAACAAAGTGTCGATAAATTGGCTAACTACAACATTTTGACTCTATGGCGTATAAATAGAGGATCTTCCCTTCTCATTTTCACATTCAAAAATGTGAGCATTCTATCTCCTATTTTCACATTTTGACTTTATGCATTCTATAAATAGAGGATACCATTGAAGGCGTTCCTACAAGAAATTACTATGAAGCTTAGAGTCACCTTCCTCTCTCCTACCCATTCTCCCACTAACACGTCAAATATATCATTCTACAAGGGTGAGTTGTCAAATCATTGAAGGCCAACAAATATCTATCGTGATATGGACTCAGATTTGGTTATTGGAGGCATGATTTCTCTAGAGTGTTTGTGTAGAGGACGTTGCACGAACTTCCGCCGTCTATGAGGAATCTTGTGAGAATGCGATCGACAATGGTGACTGTAATGACTAGTGGAAACTCCGTGTTCAAGACTTTGTTCATATTCTCATGATCCAAGAATCTTATAGCCAATTGATCTTCGTGTCGTACTTTGGTATCTACAGCTGCTCGAAAGATGCATTATGGTTTCAGATATACGCCAGATCTTACTGTGTTACGGATCTCAATGATGACTGCTACTAGAGGTAGAACAGGATCAGAAGGTTTGCCCGACTTCTCTTGTGTGATGTATGGGGTGATCATCTTTATCTTGTAGTTTCGGTAGAGATATGATTTTGGATCGAGGATGATTTGTTTGCGGATTTTCGTGGGATAGCAGTCAATTCTCACAGACGACGTCACAATTTCATTCGAAAACCAAAATTGGTGTATATTGATGGTGAGGATCTTGAACCGGTGGTACTTATCTTCGATGCGACGACGCGAGTGGACCAGCAAGATTAACACTCTAACGTCCAAGTTAGTTCAGAATTCAAGATTAGTGTAGTAAAAAATAAAAATCATACAATTTACCTTAAATATCATGTCCAATGGCTTTTATCCATTGAGTTGTTTTGACTGGACTTATATTGAGTTGAGCCTTGGCTTTTTGGACCTTCGACCAACCCAAAATAAATATTAAGAGAAGGTATCCTCAAAATACATGTATTAGAATATAAAAAAAAGTAGATATTAAGAAATTTTTTTAATAAATTCTCGTTGGAATGCAAAAAAGATTATTTTCTTGGATACAATCCCAAGATATTTTGTGAAAATGGTTTTCGAGTTCCTCAAATGCTTGTTTCTTCAAGACCAAACACAAACTCAAAAAATTGATAGTAGAAATTCAATCTCTAGAAATTTAAATATGTCATCAAGAAACAATTAAACAACATAATAGAGATTCTAAATCATTTAACTTTGATTCTTGTAACTTATTTCACTAACCAAAATCTTTCCTATGAAACGAATTATAATTAACTCCTCATAATCAAACACATATTCAGAAACTCCAATCATATAAATTTCAATTCTAAATATCAACGTTTTTTTAATGTAATTTTATTCTCCCTTAAAAATTCAATATGTAAACGAATGTCAAATAAAAAGTTGGAAAATATGAAGGAAAACGAGCGGAATTTTTAATTTTAAATAAAAACTTCTTCAAAAGCTTAAGAGGAAAACGTGAAAGGAAACAAAAATTTAAAGTAAACATTTCTATAAATAAATTTTTCTTCGAAAACAATTTAAAATTTTAAAAATTAAGAAAGAAATGCGGAAGGGAATAGAAATTTGAAATAAGCTTTTGCCAAGAGCTTTCCTAGGACTTTGTTTCTAGAAAACTACCTTCTGTTTTTTCAAAAAAAATTCCAAAATAAATGCTTGTGGCACCTACACACAACCTTTGGATCAATAGTGAAACACGTTACCATTGCACCACAGACTCTTCATGTTAATTTGTTTCATCATATATTTAATATACCGTGTATAATTACAATAGATTAATAAATTAATTAAACTTAGTTGGACCACGTGCATGAAATTCTGAAACAACACAAACAACAAGTAATTATTTTTATTAACTTCCAATATTCCAATACTATCTCATACAAATTGCTATTTCCATTTTAAATTATATGTTACTCCTATTTTGTAAAATATTTTGTTTTATATTTTAAGTTGTTTTGCAATATAAATTAAATATTAATAAGTTTTTCTTATCATACTATCTACTATTTATATTATTCTTTTATTTCATCATCTTTTCATATCATTAATAAATGATATATAATTTATTTATTTATAAAATTAATTACAATCTAAATTTGTGTGAAATATCATAAAGAAATTATTATTTAGGACGAAGAAACTATCTCATTTAAGTTATGCACGATTTTTAAAAAATAATTGATAGTATTTATTTTATTATTAAAATAAATCTGATTTATTATAATGTTTTATTTTTAAAAAATATATTTTTCTTTTTATATTTTATTAAATTTTATCTCTATTCTTTAATTTTTAAAAATATTATATATTAATATATTCAAATTAATATTCAATTATTTTGTGTTTTATTTTATAATGTATTTATATTTTATTAATTTTTTATATATTAAATATTTAAGTATTATTTTATATAACTTAGACATGTATTAATATATTATATTATTTATAAAAAGTAATATAATATTTAAAAATATATTATATTTAAAATAATATAATTTTTCAATTGTATTTATAATAAATATTATGAAGTTTTATTTGAATTTTCGTGTAAAAATTAATATAAAAAATAATATATTTAAGGTTGAATAATTCAAAAAATTTAAAGAGGGGTAATAATTTGTAAACGCATAATACAATGTAAACAACCCTATAAAATCCAAGATAGTTTGAATTGGTGTATTTAATATCAAATAATTTATTTTTGATGTATTTAATATCGAATAATCCATTTTTTGTGTATTTAATGTCGAATAACCCGTTTTATCAGCTATACATACTCGGTCGAAAGGTGTTGGATAGTTTTATACTGATTATAAATAAATTATATAAATATTGAAGAATATAATTCATATATTTAAGATATTAAAATTTAAAATAAAAATTTAGTGTCTTTCTCTTATGATCTGAGAACAATGGCTCATTAAATATATGATGAAACAAATTAACATGAAGGGTCTGTGGTGCAATGGTAACATGTTTCACTATTGATCCAAAGGTTGTGTGTTTGATACTTTTTGGCTGCAAAATTAAATTTTCTTTTCAAAAGAAACACATAGGCGCCAGCTGTATTGGCGCCTCTTCATGAGGCCCAATGCATCTGGCGCCTCCTCTTATTTTTATTTTTTGGGGGGTGCGCCAACTCCCCCGGCGCATCCTCCCCAAACATGGTTATTTTGGAAAAAAATTTGAAAAGTTGGTTATTTTCGTATTTTTTTTAAAAACATGGTTATTTTAAAAAAAAAATCTAGTATTTTCTCCATTCATTCTATTTTTTAATAACTTATTTTTCATTCATTCTTTTAGGTTTATTTATTCGTTCTTGTATTCATTCTATTTTTCTATTAACTTATTCGTTCATTCATTTAAAAAAAAATCTTCCATTCATTCAATATATATATATATATATATATATATATATATATATATATATATATATATATATATATATATATATATATATATATATATAATTTTTCTGTTTATTTATATAAAACCTTTTTCTATTTATTTATATATAATCTTTCTATATATATATATATATA
Organism: Lathyrus oleraceus; assembly: GCF_024323335.1. Taxonomy (NCBI): domain Eukaryota; kingdom Viridiplantae; phylum Streptophyta; class Magnoliopsida; order Fabales; family Fabaceae; genus Lathyrus; species Lathyrus oleraceus. Next base: position 342,002,124 of record NC_066579.1, read on the forward strand.
TATATATATATATATATATATATATATATATATAATATATATATATATATATATATATATATATATATATATATATATATATATATATATATATATATATATATATATATATATATATAATATTTCTATTTATTTATATAAAACTTTTTTCTATTTATATTTAGTTTGGTTTTTTATTAAAATAAAAATATATACTTATTACATTTTGATTTTTTTGATTTTTTGTCCTAAGAACTCAATTATGGAGAAAGTCTTTTATATTGAATTTTTGGCATATATTTCAAATTTTAATTTCCCTAAATTTAAACTTTTGTTAAATTATTTTGAATTTTTGTACGGTTTTAATCCAGATTTAAAATTGTTTATAATTATTTTATTTAGTTTATTTAAATTTAGAAGAATTACCATAGAAACCATTCTTTATAAATTATTGACATGAATGAGGGAAAAAGTGGTTGGAAAATGGCGATTCCATACACACTGCTGACCTAACGGCTAGTTTGCTTCCTGTCGTCATCTTCTTCATTGATCCTCTCAATTGAAGTTCATCATATCTTCCTCGAAACATGTTATAATCCTATTCAAAAGCATAAATCTGGAGAGAGAAAAACAACTTCGCAACATCGAAAGACGTTTGCATCGATGGTTTCGAACAACATTTGCAGCATACCACAAAGTCAACTATTGATCCCCTGTCTGAAAGGTAACAGACTTGCCATTACCATTCTAGAAGATGAGTACAATCTTGGAATGTAAGCATGCAAACATCATCTACATGGAAGAGTGGTTTGGACAAAATGGCCAACACCATTAATAGTGGTTAACTTAAAGCTCAAGCAATTGGAACTATGGTCTTCAATATAGAAATGGGGGGTTACTTCCTTAGGAAAAGGTTTCCTTGAATTTGCCTTCTCTTCTTTGGAAGATGTTCGTAGAGTTAGATCAGTTAATGCCTTGACTCTAAATCAAGGTGTGCTCAAGCTTTTCCCTTGGACAAAGGATTTTGTTCTTTCTACATTAAAATAGACATCGACTCAAGTGTGGATAAGTATTCATGACCTCTCCCAAGAATATTGAAGACGCCTGATAATACTTGCAATAACTAGAATTGTGGGAACTCCCATTTATATTGGTTCAACCTCTAACTAGTCCTCTTTTGAATGACCTTTTGGTCATTTTGTTAGGGTATTTGTATACCTTGATTTAGCAAAGGATTTCAACTACAAGATTTTAGTAGAACGTGTTGGTTTTACTTTCTTTGTGGATATTGAATATGAGAGAGTCCACGAGTTCTACTCATTTTGTTCTTGTATTGGACACTCTTTGATCAACTGCAAAAGGAAAGATTAACATCAAGGAAAGGATAACGAAACACCTCATAAACAAGTTAAGCATTCCATTTATATACTTGTAGGAACGAAAATTGTCACGGAAGATGGAAACAAGAAATACTTGGAGAGGAACAAACAAAAGGACTTTGTGGTTGAACTAGTTATTTAAGAAACAAGTGAGGCCAACAAGAAAAAAAATTAAACAATGTTGTTGATTTTGGAGGCATTATCCAAATCAGAGAGACTGGTGGAAGCTTTGAAAGTGAATTTGTAGATGTCACACAAATTGAGGAAATTGTACCTGAAACTCAAGCTATTGTGGAGTTTGAGAAAGACAAGGTTAAAGATTTTCTAAAAAGTCACGGGCCAATATGGCTGACTTGGATGATGATGATGATCAGGGAAGTGATTACATTCTAGAAGAGGAGTTCCATTTGGTTACTTCAAATAGAAGAAACAAAAAATAATCAAAATCCAACACCAATAGTAGATCAAGGTCTAGTCATTCCAAACGTTACTTATGAAGAACTTCTTTTGGAACATAAGAGGTGTGGCTAGAAGCTCTTATAGGTTTGCCTTTAAGAGACTAATATATTCAAATAAACTTGACTTGGTTTTCACTATAGAACCTTGGATGATGTGTTCAAAATTTCCACAAAACTGGCTGAACCAACTTTATCTTGAGCCTTTTGCTTTCAATCAAAGACTTGGTATTTTTCCAAATCTTTGGTGTTGGTGTAAATCTCACCTAAATCCTATAATTCTAAAATGTGAATGATCAACATGTCTCTTTTAAACTGAAAATCCAAAATAAAACCATGGGATTTTCTTTCATATACGCATTTATCAATTATCTGCATAGAAGAGAGCTATAGAACAATCTTGATACTCATGTCCCTAACACACCTTGGTTCTTTATATGTGATTTTAATGCTATCATTAGTGATGATGAGTATAAGGCTAGTCATAGCCCTTCTAGAGCCCCTATGAATGACTTCTTCAACTAGTATGACAAAAATCATTATACCCATATTCCAATTGTTGATAATAAATACACTTGGAGTAATGGTGGAAAGGGGAAACATTTAACACAGAAAAGACTTAATATTGTATTTTGCAATGTTGATTGGCTTGATGCTTGCTCCACCGTGTTCTGCATTACTCTCACTAAAATCAAATTTCTCAAAACGTGGGCCCTAAATAAGGAATGCGTTGATATCATTATAAAGTCCTGGATGACAAAAGTGTCAGGTTTCCCCATGTACATTCTTGACGAATAGTTGAGAATCTTAAAGGCTAATCTAAAAGTTTGGTACAAAAAATTTTTTTGTAACATTAAGACCAAAGTGATTGAAGTTGAGCAAGTCCTTAAGGACATTCAATTTGAGATTGATACTCGTGGCCTTAATGACATTATGCAGGCAAAAGAAAAGAAAGCTTAAACTGATTTAAAGGTTTCCCTCAATCTTGAGGAAATGTTTTGGAAGGAGAAATCTAGATTGAATTTACAATTATTTGGTGATAGAGATACAATTTTTTCACACTTATGCAAAAGCTAGAAGAAAAAAAATTGATATCTGTAAAACCCCAATTTTGACCCTAAGATCCCTCATGCTATCTCATCATATGCATTGGCTTTGGGATCACACCTTAACATCCTCCTTACCCCTCATTCATTAGGGTTGTATGGGGAGAGATCACCAAGCACATTTGATTGTATCATACTTTGTTTACTAACCAAAATACCAAAAATATGTCTATGTATAACTTTGTTTCTTTTGTAGGTAATGTATGCATCCACCAATACCTCATCAAGCTCATATCTAGGGTTTGAGACCCTAAATGAAAGGATATCAATAAATATATGGTTCACATTAGATCTAAACATAATATATGGATCCCCATGTTCTTCATTTATCATTTTGATTAATAAATCACCAAGAGTTTGAAGCTTGTTTGCCTTGGAAGCCCTAATTCATCTGGGTATCTTGTGTGACTTCCTCAGCAAGTTTCTTCAACATTTAATCAAATATATCAAGGTATACTTCATTATACATAATAATATGCATATATGATCCTCCATGAGTCCCAAAGATCAAGATAACTTCAAGATTGCAAGTTGGTTCATGGTGGTTGACTAGAAAAGTCAACTGGTCAAAACTGGGGTTCACTAGACCCTATCTCCTAAACTTTTTGTCATATGAAAATTATTACAAGAGAAAAATTACTACTTATGAAATTACAAACAACTTTCATGTTGAGGTTAAAAGCTACTTTTTCTTGGAAAGTCATTTTTTATGATGAAAGATTATAGGTCATTTTGTCTGAACCCTAGTTAGGAGGTCAAATTCCAAGGACCATAACTTACTAAATTGTTATTAGATGAAGTCCATACAAGTTCCATGATCAATTTTAATATGTCCTCTCCAACTTTGATTCTTTGAGAAACTCCAAATTCAACTTGCAAGGGCATGTGCCAAGAGGAAACATTATAGGTCATTTTGGGCCATTACCATTGAACAAGAGATTTTCCTCAACTTATAAAATGCATAACTCCTCCATGCCAAATCCAAATGAGGTCAAATGTATGACCAATTTAAGAGGTTTTAAAGAGCTACAACTTTTATGAAGGAAATTTTTCCATTTGAAGCCCATAGCAAAAGTTATTCAAGGTGGAAGAAGTGAACACTTGACTTGGTACTTGGAAAAATTTCAATTATGTTTGATTTTCCAAACTTCCACCTCAAAATTCACCATGATCCAAGCTTCAAATGGAAAAGTGTTCAACATGAAAGTTGTTCCCCTTGATCTCACTTTTCCAAAAAGTATAAAATCACTTCATTTGGCCAAGGTTGAATGACTTATGCATGGCTTTTCTTCAAGGTTCCATTTGGATGAATTTCATGACCATTTCCTAATTCCAAATGCATGGCTTCATGTCACACTCGTAATATCACTCATGATCATCTTTGGAACTTTTGACACCACTTCATGGGCCTACCATACGCCCATGCATCCATGCAAGTGAGAATTGCTATTTTTAGCATTTGATTGGAGGAGTGTGGAAATTAATTGTTCAGCCTATAAATACATTGCCTCATGCTCAGAATTGGGGACACTTGGCTAAAGCTATGATCCTGCAACCCTACCCTTCACCATTAGAGGATAAACTTGAAGGTTTTCAATTGAAAATCGAGTTTCAATTTCACTTCTATTATGAAGTTGAAACTCCAAGAATCCAAGTCATTCTTTGATCCAATTCACTTCCTGCAAGCTTCTGAAGTCAAGCCAAGGCCAATTTGAAGCAAGATCAAGAAAGATTCAAGCTCCTCGAAGGTGATTTTTCAGAAACTTTCTCTCTTTGATTCTCTCTTGATTCTTCACCATTCTCTTTGATATTTGGTTGACTGAAGTCCTACCAATGTAGGTAACAAGATTGAGTTGCTTTGAGGTCAAAGTGAAGCAACTCAATTCAAGATCCTCAAAATTCAAATCCCTGTATCTTTCAATATACTTGGAATTGGAGAAAATCGAGGTCAGATTCGAGCTCCTGAGCATTTTTCCTTTAAATCCATGTCCTTATTTTTCATTTTAGTGAAGGTTGATGGTGGACCAGTCCGGTGAGTTCCACCGAAGAAGAAGACCGGAGCCCTAGCTCCGATGATGTGTTGGCATGCCTCCTGACCATCTGATCATGTTAATTTGTTTTAATCCGAGTCATTCCTTTTAAATACCACGTGTGTGTTGCATTGACTAAAGTCCACCATATATAGCACGCGCGTGGCCATCAGATCTGCCACCTCAATTAATGAGGGAGATCTGATGGCCCTTGTTTTTTTTTGTTTTTTTTTAATTTCTGATTTTCTTTTAATGGCTCATATTTTATTTAATTCATAGAAATTTCATTTTTAATCCAAAAAATATGGGACTTTCACCAAAAATCTTTAAATATTTTCCTCTTCCATATTCTGAATTAAAATTATTTTTTGGATTAATTTTGATATTTTTTATGAATTAAATGTTTTTGTGCATATTTTTAATTGTTCAAAAATACTTATGGCTTTTCAAAAATATTGAATTTTTTTGTCTAAGGTCCTTTGTTTGACCTAGGATAAATCCCTTGGCCATTTATTTGGTGTTTTGAAGAGATTTTAGGTTTTGACCAAATTAAAATGTATTTTAATTCATTTTTAAATTGATTAAATGTTTTAAAATATTGTTGAGCCATTTTTATGGTCTTGTAATGTTTGACTTTTTGTTTGGGCCTTGGTCAAGGTTGATTTGACTTTTGTTACATCAAAACCATTGGATTTAGGGGATTGATGAAATGTACATTTCATCTCCCAAAATGAATGAATGGTTTTGATTTGATGAAATTCCTCCCATGATCAATTTGTGTTTCTATCTTCCCCTCCCTCTTCAACTTCATCCCTATTATTCCCCATTCCCTCATTTGACCAATGAAATCTCTAATGTCTAAAGGCTAATTGATTCATCAATGACCTTGTGTCAGATGAATCAATACAACTATGACTGAGATAGATCCCTCCCTCTTGATATTTTTTCTTTTAGTGTGTGGTATGTTTTAGGAGTTTGGTTCTTCATACCAAATCTCTAACATGCATTAAGACCTAAATCTTTATTGCCCGACCTCAGATAGTTGTGACTTCTACATAAGTCCAATTACGATTGCTTAACATAGAGCTAAATTTGACCCTCAAGGCATAACATTCTAGTAAGTGAGATTGTAAGTCTCCTATTCTTCATGGTATTGTGTGGCGACTTGACATTTTTTCCTTTCATGGGAGCTAGTGGCATACTTGTTGAATTATCCAAGTTGGAGCCCTTCTCATGGAAGATGTCTTGGTTTAAGGATTCATACTTATGAATCATGGTTGAGTGTTCACCAAAGAATGACTTAATCAATTAAAAATCACCATTAACACTTGACTAACATTTGACTAACTCTTATGAATATTACTTTATTTTCAAGTCATTTACTATTATGCAATTTAAATTTCAGTCATTTATCATTCATTGTTATTTACATTTCATATAACTTGTTTATGTTTATGTCATTTTCACTTTGCTCATTTGAGCCATTTCTTGTGATTGTATATATTATTTGTGTGTTTTGGTTCTGTTTGTGGTCTTAGGACCTTAAAATACCAAATAACAACAAAAACCCTAAAAAACATCTGTTGGACTGTTGAGCTTGATCTGAAATTTTGGACTTAGGATTAGGCAACATTCCTTGTGCAAAAGGACTTGGCCAATGCCAACATTCTGAGACTGAGTAATGGTGAATTGAGCCTTTATCTGATACAAGCCTTGATATTTGTTTGAATTCATCTGCTACTCTGTCTTTGTGCTTAATTCTTATTTTGATCTTGTGTCTGATGCTTTGCTCTGAGTTGATTAAGGAATATTTCATCTGATACATGAAAGATAATGAAGACTTCTAGCTATGGGAATTCCTTGCTTGGATGTGGATATCTTTGTTTGATGTCTTGATCTTCATGATGTCTAGATATTACTCGTTGCTTGTTGATTATTGCTTGATTAAAGTCCAAAGGAAAATGGGTTTCTATAGGACATTCTTGTCTGTTGGATTGCATCCCATTGGTCAGATTTTTTCAACCCTTAACTTTTAAATTTATGCTTAGGGTAGTCTCTTCATCTCCCCCCACTTCTTAAATTTCAAGATCTCTCCCTCTTTTTAAAACATTTATTTTCTTGTGATTTCAAACTTAGACTTTGTTTTAATGATTAGAAACTTTGGCCTTATGCCAATGAATTTTTAAATCTTTTCTTAATCAAATTTGTAAATAAACTTAATCATATTGACTTTAAATTTCAAAAAGACAAAAAGAACTAACAAATTCATTCAAACTTTTGGCCTTTTGTGCCTTCTCTTATGAAATTTTTGTTAAAATCAATTTACCAACTTATTTGAAATTTTTACCACGAACTACGGGGTTTTGATCCCTCATTTTTATGTTGGTACGTAGGCACAAGCCCGAAGGTCTTGTCAAACACAAAAATATAATCAATGAATTATTTTCTCATCCCCACACTCTATTTCTTCTCAAACATCTTTTATACCAAAAGACACATGCACACATAAAAAATGGCTCCCTAGGAGTACCTAGGACACCTTGGGTGCTAACACCTTCCCTCTGTGTAACCAACCCCCTTACCTATAATCTTTGGCATTTTATTAGTTTTGATTTGAAAACTTCTTATCTTTGGGGTTTGTTCGTATTTTTCCCTTTTTTCTTTGGAAACAATAAAAGCGCGGCGGCGACTCTGGTTTTATTGACATTAAGCTTATCCATAGCTTGATGGTCATGAATTTACCGCTATAGAAATTAAGTGGCGACTGTGCTAGGGAGTAGTCCTCAGTGGGTTTAGCTTACTTTTTTATGTGTATATATTTGTATATTTGATGTTTGTATATTGTTTGTGTGATATAATATGTCTGTTTTGCTTGGTGATCTCTGAGTGGTGAGACAAGTTCTAACTCGAACTTGAGTGCAATTAAGGTAGGAGGATGGTATAATCATGTTCAACTTGTGTGGAGTAGTCCTTAACAAGTTGGCTTGAGACCCATCTACACAGTGGAGACCTCTTTGGAGTTATTGATGTCACACAAGTTATTTGTGGATAGGCATTACTTTCTCTGATTTGGGGTCCGAGAAGCTGAGGACCGAAGAACATTTAACCCAACTTGGCCAATTTAGGACGTAGTCCAGAGACTGTTCAAGTGTAGACTTGATCACAGTTGTAATGCGATACTATACTCATACGAGTTTCTCTTGAGAATATTATGGGTTGATGAGTCAGTCATCTTAACCTATAATATCCGATAGATGGGATTAAGAATCTGGGAACTTTTTAGAACATGATCTATAGGTTTTTATCCTTAGTACACTCCTTTGAGATGGTCTTTAACCTGACTCCATGCTCGTGACTCACAATAAACCCTTTGATTCTTGGTTGATCCGATCAAGTCTTGTCAATATCAATGGAACTTGGGTGTTGATAAGGTGAAAACCATAATCCACCAAAATGGATGACTGATCTTGATAATGACTTAATCCATCCCTCGACCTTTGTTTGTGTTTGCCTTGTGTGTGATCCCTTGTTTGTGATTGTTGCATTCATGCATTCATACGCATCATAACATTCATCACAGGAAAATAAATTTCAAGGAAACTAAGGTCTCATTTGTAAATATTTTCAGACCATGGATTATGGACGAAGGAATACTAAGAAGTACAGTTTCAGATGTCCTAATTTGAAAGAGATAAATAAGTTGTCATCCTTTGTATTAGATCCCTTAGACTTCAAGCAAAATCACGGGAAGCTCTTGTCTGTATTGTCTGTTGATGTGGTTGAAGGACTTTTAAGTGTTTTGGTTTAATTCTATGATCCTCTCTACCGATGCTTCACTTTTCCTAATTATCAGCTTGTGCCTACATTCGAAGAGTATGCCCATCTCTTGGGTATACCCGTACCTGACAAGGTACCATTTAGTGGATTGGAGGAGATTCCCAGATCTCATATCATAGCTGAAGCTCTTCATCTGAAGAAATCTGAGATTGATGCTCATTTGGTGAAGAAAGGAGGTATTCTTGGGTTGACTTCCGAGTTCCTCGTGGAAGAGCTACTGTTTTTGCTCAAGTCGGTAGCATGGATGCTTTTGAAGCCATCTTTGTATTTATCATCTATGGTTTAGCCTTGTTCCCTAACATTGACGGTTGTGTTGATGTTAATGCCATTAGAATCTTCTTGTTTGGGAATCTTGTGCCTACTCTATTGGGTGACATGTATTTCTCTTTGCATTTGAGGAATTCTAAAGGTGGTGGGACTATTGTGTGATGTGTTCCTCTTTTGTACAAGTGGTTTATTTTGCACTTGCCTCAGACGCCCTTTTTTTATGGAGAACAAGCAATGTCTACGGTGGTCTCAGAGACTTATATCTCTCACTAATGATGATATTTTTTGGTATAATTCTGCATTGAGTAACTTGGATATTATTGATAGTTATGGTGAATTATCTAATGTGCCTCTCATTGGTACACAAGGAGGAATCAACTATAACCCTGTTTTGGCCCGTCGTCAACTTGGGTTCCCCTTAAGAGATAAACCTAATAACACTTAGTTAGAAGGTTTATTCTATCAAGAGGGTAAAGATCCCCAATATTTGAAGCAAATGATGATACATGCTTAGCATAATGTTTATAGGAAACGAAGATCCAAGCTGAAGGAGAAGGGAGATCCAAAACGCAGCGGAATTTAAAATTTCTCCTTTAATGATCCTTACGAATGGGCATGATCAATGATAGAATCGTTACCTCTTGTGGCGATCACGAACGTTGAACGATGACAACGTGTCATACGGTGAACTGACTTTGTGTGTTTTTGCTTTAGAAAGCAAATGTCGCGGATAGCAAGAGTCGCCACCGACTTTTCTTTTATCCAGTAAGGAAAGGCGGAAAAGAACAGAAAAGACCTTGATTAGATTTTGGGTTCGGGAGGTACATTATACAAAGGGAAGGTGTTAGCACCCTTTGTATCCATGGTTATCCATGGGCTCTTAATTGCTTGATCACTTATGTTTTTCTTGTCCGAAAAAGTGTGTGAGAGCTGTTTAGAAAATGTTTTGAAAAGAGAGTTTAACTTTGTAATGATTCTTGTACGAATGTATACAAAGTATTTATCTCGTTTAATCTTGAAAGCTGTTTAGAAAAATATAACTTGGCAATGATTCTAGTACGAATGTATACCAAGTGGTGATTTTCTAAAAGACGTTTTGCAAAGTGTGAGGTGTGGAAAGTATTGTAAGTTGTGAGTCAGCATTTAAGAGTTGTACCTAACCAAGGTTTTTATAGGTATTTCCTATCCTTAGGAGGTAAAACTGTCCTTACTATTGAGAAGTAAGTAGTCTTGTCCTTTTGGATTTAAGGGACATCGTAGGGTCATCGATTGGTCATTGAAGGCAACATTTGTAAGGATACCTTAGCATTCGAAGGGACGATCATCATTTAACCGTAGGCTACAACGACGGGTCATCGAGGGACAAAATCATATATTCGCAGGCAACATCCGTGGGACATCCGAGGGACTATGATTTATCTTATAGTGACATGATGATTTAATCGAAGGGTCTTTGCTAAGTGTATCCCCACCTTCGCGGGACATGACCGTAATATCGTAAGGCAACAAAGAGAGGGCCAAGATCATATATTTAAAGGCAACATTCGTAATTAGTTAGGTAATTAGGATGAATCTCCACAAGGGTATCCCACAAATAAAGTGGAATACCTAGCAAGCTACCTTCTTCGGGAATATGTGAGCCCTCACAAAATTCAGCAAACAGGTCAGAATACCAAATGGGGTGCGGTCAATAGTTGCACCGAACAAAGGAATCGCAGCAGTAATAATGTCAGGCAAATAATACACAGCTATGATAGAACATGTCAGATAAGCACATAACAGAACAGGGAAAATCAGCGACTGTCATGTTCGCTACTGCCTCGCCTAGCGAAGGCTTGGCGAACACTCGCAACATGTTCGCTTAGCGATGTGCTAGCGAACGGCTGCGGGTTTTGAGTTTAATAACAGTACGATTTCAGCAAGCTCCAAACCCTATGGCATCCATTACAGAAATTACATGGTTAAACACTCAAGGCATCCATGCATACTTACATCCACATGCAAAAACTAAGATATATTTATAAATTCGATCATAATATCACATGTAAATTGGGAGCATAAAGCGGTAGTGGTAAGGCAAACCTGTTTGCAATTGAATTGCAACGTTGAATTGGCAGATCACTCTTAGGGTTGGTGCCGGATTGAGTTGGGCGGAGGTAAACTTTGTGCAGATGAGTTTCCCTCGAGGTTTCCTTTAGGGTTGCTCTGAATTCTCTTGGTTAACCTCTAGGGTTTGATGTCTGTGTGGGTTTGTGTTTCTCCCTTTTTCTTTCTCCGGCCGTCCTCTCCTTCTTTTCCCCCCCTTTTTTCTGAATGAGGTCTTGGTATTTATAATAGTTCTTGTGACCTAATGGGCTCAGAATGAAGCCCAAAATTTCTGGTATTCGCAAGCTTCGCTAGGCGAGTAGTGCAGCGAAGAGTTCTCTAGGCGAAGGACTTTGCTCGCCTAGCGAGCAAGCCAGTTTAAGTCATTTTCTGGATTTGGCCACCTGTGTGCTGGGTCTTTGTTCCTTTAAGATTAATGTCTTGAAAATGAGTTGGAGTGCCTTGAAAAATGTCTTGCAATATTAACGGGCAAATTTTGGGGTATGACAGCTGCCCCTGTTCAATATTCTTAAACCGAGAGAGTTAGAATGGTATGTACGCCATTCGTGGTCTGGAGGTGGAAGATTATTGAACACTTAGAATGCCCCAAAAATTTGCACTTGTTAATTAAAAGTTAGTCTTGATGGAGATGGGCTTAAAGATGCCATCCAGGAAGTTTGATGATGAGAGCTTCAGAGTGCGTCGTACATCAGACCAATTTGAAGACATGGGTGTCACACCGGATCGTACACTAGACCGTATAGTGAGTCATCCATTAGGCCGTCGACTTCGCTGGGGATAAAGGATCAGAATGGATCATGCGCTAGATCGTATCTGAATTGCAGAATGAGCCGTACGTTAGGCTGTATCTGACGAAATAAGAATCAGAATGGATCGTACGCTAGATCGTATCTGAGTTGCAGAATGAGTCGTCCGTTAGGCTGTATCTGGGGAAATAAATGTCAGAATGGATCGTACGCTAGATCGTATCTGAGTTGCAGAATGAGCCGTACTTTAGGCTGTATCTGACAAAAAGTAGTCGTACGCTAGACTACACCTCAGAATGTACCGTACGCTAGGTAGTATCTGAGGAATGAAGATCAGAATGGATCGTACGTTAGATCGTATCTGAGTTGCAGAATGAGCCGTATGTTAGGCTGTATCTGACAAAAAGTAGTCGTACGCTAGACTACACCTTGGAATGTACCGTACGCTAGGTAGTATCTGAGGAATGAAGATCAGAATGGATCGTACGTTAGATCGTATCTGAGTTGCAGAATGAGCCGTACGCTAGGCTGTATCTGACGAAAAGTAGTCGTACGCTAGACTACACCTCGGAATGTACCGTATGCTAGGTAGTATCTGAGGAAATGAACATCCAAATGGGTCGTACGCTAGACCGTATTGAAATAGTTGAAGGAATCATATGTTGGGCTGAATCAGAATGAACCGTACGTTAGGCTATATCTGATAACATTGGTATATGCTGTATTTGCAATAAATGTCTGGGATGGGCTTAAAGATGCCATCATTAGGAGAATATCAGAATGCTTGTCAGAATGAATATTCACATGGATTATATCTGAAAGATGCATCTGAATCTCGAATGTAACCGCTGAGGGTGTCTGTCTGAATGAACCTTTATTTTGACTGTATCGGGAGGATAATTAACCTGAAAAATAAGTTAGCCTCATGCCATGTCATGATGCATGAGATGTTTTATGCTTTCGAAAATAAATGTGAACATTGTATGCATGCGTATGATGTGAAATGATGTAATGAATGAATTATGCGTCTGAAAATTTTTGCCAGGGGAAAATAAATCCCCATATTCTGGTTGGAGATACTTGTATTGATGACCCTTTCTTAGCTGGGGATACTTGATTTCTGTCTGATGATAGAAATATTCAACAGAGCCTGGCTGAGGGATAGAAGAGATGACCAGTCTGTCTGGTGATGCCCATTTCTTCTGGGGAATAACTGGTTTTGCTGGGGAAAGTATTTGTAACCGGACTTGTTGGAAAGCATGGTTAGACCTTATCCTCGACCCTAAAGTCTTTTAGTAACTGCTATTGCTATTTTATGCATGTACTTTCGGCAAACATCAATCATGTTCAAACGCATATACTCATTCGAATTAAATCAATGGACGTTTAGGCAAACAAAACAGAGAAAGTAAAACAAAAGCATCTTTTTGGAAATAAAATTGTATTGATTTGGAAAGAGGGCCTATAAACAGGCAATTTGAATACAAGGAGACAGAAATCCTAGTAAGAGGAAATTGTCGAGAAAACAAAGAAAAAGCTATGCAGAAAAAGTCCTATTGATTTCAATTTCACTACTGTCATTATGTCTTCAAGCCTCTCATCTCCTGCTGTCGGATAGAAGTGATTGGCTTGTTTAGTCCCTTTGACTTGGGTGAAGCTGACCGAGAACGAGACATAGTCATACGCTTTAATCCCTAATTTTTGCCTGGACCGCCTTTTCAGGTTTTCAGTCCACCAGGATACCCTTTTTTGCCCAAGCCGCCTTTTTAGGTTTTCGACTTGCCGGGTGTACATGCGTAGTATTTTTTAACTATGTCCGTGTTCACGGGATGCGGGGACTCTTCGTCATCCATTGTAGCAAGCATCATGGCTCCACCAGAGAATACCTTCTTAACTACAAATGGCCCTTCGTATGTGGGAGTCCATTTGCCTCTAGAATCACCTTGTGGTAGAATGATACGCTTTATTACCAAGTTGCCACTTTGGAATTATGGTGTTTTATTTTGAACTGCGTGCAGAGTTCAGTAATCATCTTGTTGTTCAAATTAGCACCATTATCCGTGATAGCTCTTTCAGGAGACAGCAGGTTTCTCAAATAGATATTTGATAGAATCCATCTTAGAAATCAATAAAGTGGTATGATTCAACATATACTGTCTTAGTCGGCGAGCAACCCAAGCCAAAGCACAACAAGTTTTCTCGAGCAGTGAGTATCTTGTTTCACAGTCGGTAAACTTTTTGCTAAGGTGGTATATTGCATGCTCTTTTTGACCAGACTCGTCATGTTGCCCCAGCACACACCCCATTGAATTTTCTAACACGGTTAAATACATGATTAGAGGTCTTCCTTCAACTGGTGGCATCAGAATTGGAGGTTCTTGGAGATACTTCTTGATTTTGTCTCAGTAATTTAAAAATGGATTTGCAAGTAGCGGTCAAATGGGAGCTAAATCGGGCGACGTGGTCCAGATTTATGATTTCGATCGATGCCTCATGCGGCTGAATAGTCTTTTCTTCTTGCAGTAACAGTCTGGCAAACTCTCCAGGTACTTCACAATCTTCCTCACTTTCATCCTCGGCTTGGTAGATCGGATTTTCAAAGTCATAATGAACAGTAGCAGAATTACTATCAATAGGATCCAGAGTGGATATGGATCTGCAATTTGTTACGTGAGTGTGTGTAAGAAAGCATAGCTTGTTTGAAAGATGACAGGAAAGATAAAGAGCGCAATATTTGAATGCAAAAGGTCCATTGATTTATTGAATGTGAATATGCTTATGAAAATGACAAAACCCATGAAAAATAGCCATTGTGCCCCGGGTATAGCCACAATGCTTTGAGAAGTTCAATTGTAAAAATTAAAAATTTGCAACACTAAGATAGCAATAACAATTACTCCTGACTAAAGGAAATCGGGATAATGTCTTCAGCCTTCCAATTATTGAGTCCGTCACCAATTGTTGGGAAAATCCAGCTATCCAAGTCGCAATCGATATCAGCATCTTCTACAGCATTAACAGTCTTGTCATGATTAGGCAGAGGAGCAGTGATGACATTAGGAGTCTCCGGAGGATCAGAGGTAGCCGCCTGTATCTTTCCACTTCAAATTCCGCTTTCAACATGTTCACCTGTTAATATAAGTTCGGTGAAACCTGATGAGGAACTTCCCAATAGATGGCTACAGAATGGGCCAGTCAGTGTACTCATGAACATGTCCACTAATTCTCGATCAGTCATGGGGGGTTTGACTCTGCCAGCCAGATCTCTCCATTTTGAGCATATTCTTTGAAGCCTTCTTTGGATCCCATAGTCATATTCTGCAACTGTAGCCGAGTAGGCGCTAGTTCAGAATTATACTCGTAGTGCTTGTAGAAAGCTGTCGCTAAATCAGTCCAGGTGCGAATGTTAGAGCTCTCGAGCTGATAATACCACTCTAACTGTGTGCCAGACAGACTCTCTTGGAAGAAATGGATCCATAGTTTTCTATCAGTGGTATACGACTGAATCTTTCTCACATAAGCTCTCAGATGCATCTGAGGACAAGACGCACCATCATACTTAGTGAAAGCGGGGACCTTGAATTTGCGAGGAATGACCACATCAGAGACCAGCCCTAAGCCTTCGAAATCCAGACCGGGCGTCTTCTGACCCTCCATAGCTAGCATGCGTTCTTCCAGCAACTTATACTTATCATCTTTTGGAGAGTACTGTTCATTCTCATAATCTTCATCATCGTCTTCAAGGTTGAAAGGGTCAGCATTCTCATCTTCTGAATCATTTTCTGTCTCATCTTCTTGATCCTTCGGAATTCTAATCTTGGCTCCTGTGGCCTGTCCTTTAAGCCTTCTTCCCGGGTTAATGTAACTCACAACTTTCTTGTCTTTCTTCTTCTCGAGCAAGAGAGCCTTCAGCTCCTCCTGCCCCTTGGATAAGTTCATGACCATCTCCTGGAATTGAGCATTTTGAGCCTGGAGATCTTTGACAGTTTGTTCGAGAGTCATCTGTTCGAGAGCCATTTTTCTGTTTAGAAGGAAGACCGTGAGAACATTGATCCTTTTAGAGTACCTGTTATGCAATGTTATGTTATGCTATGCAATGTATGAAATGTTTTCAATGTTTAAACTCCTTGAAATGGTTAGTACAATGCCATGATGTTATGATGTTATGATGTTATGATGTTATGATGTTATGATGTTATGATGTTATGTAAATAACAAGCACAAGCAAGTCACACAACAATCATTCCTAAGTTTTAAGGCTTGCATGAGTTCCATAGGTAAGTACCCTCCCCACTGAAGTTTGGTTGGTTCAACCTGTCCTAGAATAGTAACCGGGTTCTAAAAGGATCTCCAATCATTGACCTTCCCTTAAGTCCACTTCAGTGCAACACCAAGTGGGTGACCAAAGCTTCCCTAAAGTCCAATCTCAAAGAGTGTAGTATCGAGTCTCAACCAACCCCAGTCGGAACCGAAGTCAGTTATCTCACTACTTTCTAATGGCTAGGATGAGTCAATTAGGGTTCTAACGGTCTGGTTAATGCTTTGATGACACCACGCAGACGCCAAATTTCTCCTCAAGTAAACATGAGGAACATCAGGACATCTAAAGTGTCACATTAACCGTAGCCATCATTTTAACCATTCCAGTATATGCCGGATAGTCGCGATGATCTCTTGCTACTTACCTAAGGTACACTAGATCCGGGTGTAGGATCTTTCACTCAAGCATAAAATACCCAAGCAATCCCTTAAAAGTAAATCAGACAATTCAAATAACTGATCTATTTTTTTTTTAAGGCAACCTCTCTTTTTAAGTTTCCCCAGCAGAGTCGCCAGTTCTGTCATACGGTGAACTGACTTTGTGTGTTTTTGCTTTGGAAAGCAAATGTCGCGGATAGCAAGAGTCGCCACTGACTTTTCTTTTATCCAGTAAGGAAAGGCGGAAAAGAACAGGAAAGACCTTGATTAGATTTTGGGTTCGGGAGGTACATTATACAAAGGGAAGGTGTTAGCACCCTTTGTATCCATGGTTATCCATGGGATCTTAATTGCTTGATCACTTATGTTTTTCTTGTCCGAAAAAGTGTGTGAGAGCTGTTTAGAAAATGTTTTGAAAAGAGAGTTTAACTTTGTAATGATTCTTGTACGAATGTATACAAAGTATTTATCTCGTTTAATCTTGAAAGTTGTTTAGAAAAATATAACTTGGCAATGATTCTAGTACGAATGTATACCAAGTGGTGATTTTCTAAAAGACGTTTTGCAAAGTGTGAGGTGTGAAAAGTAT
Organism: Lathyrus oleraceus; assembly: GCF_024323335.1. NCBI lineage: Eukaryota > Viridiplantae > Streptophyta > Magnoliopsida > Fabales > Fabaceae > Lathyrus > Lathyrus oleraceus. The sequence continues at coordinate 342,019,316 of NC_066579.1, forward strand.
TGTAAGTTGTGAGTCAGCATTTAAGAGTTGTACCTAACCAAGGTTTTTATAGGTATTTCCTATCCTTAGGAGGTAAAACTGTCCTTACTATTGAGAAGTAAGCAGTCTTGTCCTTTTGGATTTAAGGGACATCGTAGGGTCATCGATTGGTCATTGAAGGCAACATTTGTAAGGATACCTTAGCATTCGAAGGGACGATTATCATTTAACCGTAGGCTACAACGACGGGTCATCGAGGGACAAAATCATATATTCGCAGGCAACATCCGTGGGACATCTGAGGGACTATGATTTATCTTATAGTGACATGATGATTTAATCGAAGGGTCTTTGCTAAGTGTATCCCCACCTTCGCGGGACATGACCGTAATATCGTAAGGCAACAAAGAGAGGGCCAAGATCATATATTTAAAGGCAACATTCGTAATTAGTTAGGTAATTAGGATGAATCTCCACAAGGGTATCCCACAAATAAAGTGGAATACCTAGCAAGCTACCTTCTTCGGGAATATGTGAGCCCTCACAAAATTCAGCAAACAGGTCAGAATACCAAATGGGGTGCGGTCAATAGTTGCACCGAACAAAGGAATCGCAGCAGTAATAATGTCAGGCAAATAATACACAGTTATGATAGAACATGTCAGATAAGCATAGAACAGAACAGGGAAAATCAGCGACTGTCATGTTCTCTACTACCTCGCCTAGCGAAGGCTTGGCGAACACTCGCTACATGTTCGCTTAGCGATGTGCTAGCGAACGGCTGCGGGTTTTGAGTTTAATAACAGTACGATTTCAGCAAGCTCCAAACCCTATGGCATCCATTACAGAAATTACATGGTTAAACACTCAAGGCATCCATGCATACTTACATCCACATGCAAAAACTAAGATATATTTATAAATTCGATCATAATATCACATGTAAATTGGGAGCATAAAGCGGTAGTGGTAAGGCAAACCTGTTTGCAATTGAATTGCAATGTTGAATTGGCAGATCACTCTTAGGGTTGGTGACAGATTGAGTTGGGCGGAGGTAACCTTTGTGCAGATGAGTTTCCCTCGAGGTTTCCTTTAGGGTTGCTCTGAATTCTCTTGGTTAACCTCCAGGGTTTGTTGTCTGTGTGGGTTTGTGTTTCTCCCTTTTTCTTTCTCCGGCCGTCCTCTCCTTCTTTTTCCCCCCCTTTTTCTGAATGAGGTCTTGGTATTTATAATAGTTTTTGTGACCTAATGGGCTCAGAATGAAGCCCAAAATTTCTGGTATTCGCAAGCTTCGCTAGGCGAGTAGTGCAGTGAAGAGTTCGCCAGGCGAAGGACTTTGCTCGCCTAGCGAGCAAGCCAGTTTAAGTCATTTTCTGGATTTGGCCACCTGTGTGCTGTGTAACACCCCGATAAAATATAATAATTATTTAATTTAAGTTAATAATATATTATGATGATAATATGAATGAGAGGGTATTATTTTTCAAAATAAAAGATAAACCATTCATATATATTATTATTAATATATTTATTAATTTAATTAAATAATTGGAATATTATTGGATTATTATTGGAATAATAAAATTGGAATCAGAAAAGAGTCCCATTTGGTAAAAAGGGTTTTTCACGTGAAAAGAGGGAAGCGACTCAAAAGTGGAAAAAGGGCAGAAAGGAAGAGCAAGAGAAGAAGGGTTGAAGAAGGGAAAAGCTTGAAGTTAAAGGATTTTGCCGGATTAACTCAGGTAAGGGGGGTTTATCGTCGTTTAATGGGTATTATGGGTTAACATGTAATGGGTAGTAATAAGCCATTGAATCGACTCTAATTTGGATGATGAATGTTGCAAATTGTGAATTTCTGGATGACTGAAATAGGGGTCTATAATTGAAGAAAATTCGTAGGAATTAGATGTAATAAGGTTAGAAATTGTGAAATTGAATGGGTATGATATGTGTTAGATAATATGAACGAATGCTGTGTAAAAATTGGACTGTGGAAGGTTGGATCTGAGGAATCTCGTAGCAGAGAAAACCCATAGCAGATCTGGAATTTGGTTTCTGGTCATACGCGTATGACACTAGGCCATACGCGTATGAGATGGCCTGGTACGCGTATGGGGTGAGGCCATACGCGTATGAATGAAGAAGATGAAGTTTTAAACGTGGTTTTGTCTCTGTTGGTACGCGTATAGGAGAAGTGGTACGCGTAGCATACGCGTATGAGACAGGCCTTACGCGTATGGGCTTGGCTAGGAAATGTGCCATACGCGTATGGGCATGAGGCATACGCGTATGGGCAGAAGTTTGACTTTTTCTGAGCTGTTGTTGTGCAGTTTTGGTCGTTTCAGCCGAGTGATGTAATTTAGCTGATGTATGATATAGTAGGGATCATTTCCCGTTGTTTTGAGCAGTATAGGTATTAGTAGAGTGTGCTAATACTGTGATTTATTATTTGGCATGACATGATATGATTCTGTGATAAATATGCTGATGATGTGTGATGGTATGCATAATGCTGTGAATATATCTATTATGTATGCAATTGTGGATGGACTGTTTATGGCTTAGAGTGTGAGCATATGTCCATTGTGGATTGTTGTTGATGTTTGCATGCTAGGTGATTTAGCGTGCATAGCATGGCCTTTATGGTGGTAGCTAATTCCCATGGTGAGGAATTAGTGAGTGAGTCACTAGGTCTCAAATGAGTGGGACTAGTGAGCTTGGTAGCCGTATCTGGGTTTGATCGGTGAGGTTGAACTATGTGTTCACGAATAGTCGGTACCGCATGCATGGAGTCTCATTGCATAATGTATGTATGGCGTATAATATGAATGGATGTATTCCAATAATATACGTGTGTTTTGTGGTTGTGTTGAGTATGATTATGAGTTGATGTTGCCGTTGCTGAATGTGTGATATGATTAGGGTGATGAATGTGTTAATTTACTTAACATTACATGATATTTCATAATGCTTATTATATCGATTGAGGAACTCACCCTTACAACTATTTTTCAGGTAACGAGCAGTGATTGAGTAGAAGCTAGTGCTTGGAGTCTAGTGTAGTTCCTTAGTGGGTCATGCTCTGGTATATGTAACATCGGGACGGGATGTTTTACTTTGTTTTCATTTTTGGTTGTTGAACAATTTTACATGTAATGTGTTACATGGTTTGTCTGTTGTTAGATTTCTATCCGCTGCGAATTGTGCAATGTTTTATTTGATTCTCAAATGAGCATGACAGGTTATTTGGTGAATGGTGTGAAGTGTCAAGTGTGACACCCTGAAATTGCATATCTACTCTGATTTATATTTTGTTGTTTTAATTAATTATTGGGGTATTTTAGAAGGGTGTTACATTAGTGGTATCAGAGCATAGTCGGTCGAGTCGAGTCGTAATTATTCTGTTCCCCTGTATGTGATAGGTGTTGTGTAACCCTATCAATACTTATTGTTTTAGCTTGTTGGATTAACTCAGATTAGAGATGGCTGGAAGAGGTAGAGACGATGCTGCGATTGCCGAGGCTCTGGGTATGCTAGCTGGAGTACTTGGAGGGAATCCGAATGTTGTGGGATTGGGAGCTGCTCGTCAACTGAGTGAGTTCCAGAGGAACAATCCTCTAATGTTCAAGGGAGCATACGATCCAGAGGGTGCTCAGAAGTGGTTGAAGGAGATCGAGAGGATCTTCCGAGTGACTGAGTGTGCCGATAACCAGAAGGTCAGGTTCGGTACGCATATGCTGTCAGAGGAAGCAGATGATTGGTGGGTTGTTGCCCGCACTGAGTTGGAAGCTGCTGGGAATGCTGAGATCACTTGGGCGGTGTTCAGAGAGAGATTCCTGAGGAAGTACTTTCCAGAGGATGTCAGAGGAAAGAAAGAGATAGAGTTCTTAGAATTGAAGCAGGGCAACCGGTCTGTTACTGAGTATGCTGCTAAGTTCACAGAGCTGTCGAAGTATTACACTCCCTATGATGAGGCTACTGGGGAATTTTCAAAATGTGTGAAGTTTGAGAACGGGTTACGTCCCGAGATCAAGCAGGCTATTGGGTATCAGCGGATTAGAGTGTTTTCTGACTTGGTTGACTGTTGCAGGATTTTTGAACAGGATACCAAGGCCAGAGCGGAGAGCTATCAGCAGAGGGTTGATAGGAAAGGCAAGAATCAGAATGATCGTGGGAAACCGTATGCAGCTGGCAAAGGTTTCCAGAGACAGAGTGGGATGAAGAGACCTAGTGGGGGAGACTCCAGTGCCCCTGCTAAGTGTTACAGATGTGGTCAGGCTGGACATCGTATCCATGAGTGTATCAGTACTGAGAAGAAGTGTTTCAAGTGTGGCAAAGGTGGTCACTTGGCTGCAGAGTGCCGGTTGAAGACTATGACTTGTTTCAACTGTGGAGAGGTGGGTCATATCAGTCCACAGTGTCCTAAGCCGAAGAAAGAGAACCAGTCGGGAGGCAAGGTCTTTGCTTTATCGGGTTCTGAGACTTCTGCAGATGATCGTTTGATCCAAGGTACGTGTTATATTAATGGCTTTCCTCTTGTAGCTATTATTGACACATGTGCGACTCATTCCTTTATATCTTTGGATTGTGCTGTGAAACTTAAATTAGAGATATCTGAGATGCATGGGAGTATGGTGATTGATACTCCTGCAAAGGGGTCAGTGACTACTACTTCAGTTTGTTTGAATTGTCCTTTGAGTATTTTTGGTAGAGACTTTGGGATGGACCTCGTGTGTCTTCCACTAGTGCAGATTGATGTTATCCTGGGTATGAACTGGTTGGTGTTTAACCGAGTTTATATCAACTGTTTTGATAAGACGGTGATCTTTCCTGAGATTGAGGAAGAAAAGAGTTTGTTTCTATCAGCAAGGCAAGTGAATGAGGCAGTAGCAGATGGGGCAGAGTTGTTTATGCTGTTAGCGACTTTGGAAGCTAAAGATAAACTGGTGATTTGCGATCTAGCCGTGGTGTGTGATTTTCCTGATGTGTTTCCGGAAGAAGTGAATGAATTACCGCCAGAGCGTGAAGTTGAGTTCTCGATTAATTTGGTACCTGGTACTGGGCCGATATCGATGGCTCCGTACCGTATGTCTGCTATTGAGTTAACTGAATTGAAGAGTCAGTTGGAAGATCTGTTGGATAAGAAATTTATTCGTCCGAGTGTGTCACCGTGGGGCGCACCAGTGTTATTGGTTAAGAAGAAAGAAGGTACTATGAGGTTGTGTGTGGACTACAGGCAACTGAATAAAGTGACGATCAAGAATCGATATCCTTTGCCGAGGATTGATGATTTGATGGATCAGTTGGTTGGTGCGAGTGTGTTCAGCAAAATAGATTTGAGATCAGGGTATCATCAGATACGTGTGAAAACTGAGGATATTCAGAAGACTACTTTCAGAACAAGGTATGGACATTATGAGTATTCTGTAATGCCTTTTGGTGTGACTAATGCGCCTGGGGTATTTATGGAGTATATGAATAGGATTTTCCATCTGTACCTAGACAAGTTTGTTGTGGTGTTTATTGACGATATTTTGGTGTACTCGAAATCTGAAGAAGAGCATGCTGAACATTTGAGAGTGGTTTTAGGAGTTCTACGAGAAAAGAAGTTATTTGCTAAACTGTCCAAGTGTGAATTCTGGTTAGAAGAGGTTAGTTTTCTTGGTCATGTGGTTTCAAGAGGTGGTGTTGCTGTTGATCCTTCTAAGATAGAAGCGGTATCTAAGTGGGAAGCTCCGAAGTCAGTTTCTGAGATAAGGAGTTTTCTTGGACTTGCAGGTTATTATAGGAAATTCATTGAGGGATTTTCTAAGTTGGCGTTACCGTTGACGATGTTGACTAGAAAGGGGCAAGCGTTTGTTTGGGACTCAAAATGTGAAGAAGGTTTCCAAGAGTTAAAGAGAAGGTTAACTACTGCTCCTATTCTGATATTACCAAGTCCGTCGGAACCATATGAGGTTTACTATGACGCTTCATTGTTGGGTTTGGGTGGTGTTTTGATGCAGAATAAGCAGGTTGTAGCTTATGCTTCGAGACAACTGAAGGTTCATGAGAGGAACTATCCGACACACGATTTAGAGTTGGCAGCCGTGGTATTTGTTCTGAAGTTATGGAGGCATTACTTGTACGGGTCAAGATTCGAGGTTTTCAGTGACCATAAAAGTTTAAAGTATTTGTTTGATCAGAAAGAGCTGAATATGAGACAGAGGAGATGGTTAGAGTTTCTGAAGGATTATGACTTTGGTTTGAATTACCATCCGGGTAAAGCAAACGTAGTGGCTGATGCATTGAGTTGGAAATCATTGCATATGTCTATGTTAATGGTTAAGGAATTTGATTTAATTGAGCAGTTTAGAGACTTGAGTTTGGTGTGTGAGAGTACTCACAATAGTGTTAAATTGGGAATGTTGAAGTTAACGAGTGGTATTCTGGATGAGATTAGAGAGGGTCAGAAATCCGATGTGCTTTTGGTTGATAAGTTGACTCTAGTGAATCAAGGTCAAGGTGGTGAATTCAGAGTTGATGAGAATGGTGTTTTGAAATTTGGTAATCGGGTGTGTATCCCGGATGTTACCGAACTTAAGAAGAGTATTCTTGAGGAAGGACATCGTAGTGGCCTGAGTATTCATCCTGGGGCTACGAAGATGTATCATGATTTGAAAAAGTTATTTTGGTGGCCGGGAATGAAAAGAGAAATTGCGAGTTTTGTTTATTCTTGTTTGACTTGTCAGAAGTCAAAGATTGAGCATCAGAAGCCGTTTGGGCTAATGCAACCGTTGGCTATTCCAGAGTGGAAGTGGGATAGTATCAGTATGGATTTTGTTTCGGGTTTACCGAGGACAATTAAGAATTTTGAAGCTATTTGGGTGATTGTTGACAGATTGACAAAATCGGCTCATTTCATTCCGATCAGAATGGATTATCCGTTAGAGAGATTAGCTGAGTTGTATATTGAGAAAATTGTAAGTTTGCATGGTATTCCGTCGAGTATTGTTTCGGACAGAGATCCTAGATTTACATCGAAGTTCTGGGAAGGTTTGCAGAGGGCTTTGGGAACTAAGCTGAGATTGAGTTCTGCATATCATCCGCAGACTGATGGTCAGACTGAGAGGACGATTCAGTCACTGGAGGATCTTTTGAGGGCTTGTGTTTTGGAAAAGGGAGGTGCTTGGGATTGTTATTTACCTTTGATTGAGTTTACCTACAACAATAGTTTTCATTCGAGCATTGGTATGGCACTGTTTGAAGCTTTGTATGGTAGGAGATGTCGGACACCTTTATGTTGGTATGAATCCGGTGAGAGTGTTGTGGTTGGACCGGAGATTGTTCAACAAACTACGGAAAAGATTAAGATGATTCAGGAGAAGATGAGGATTGCTCAGAGTCGTCAGAAGAGTTATCACGACAAGAGGAGGAAGTCACTTGAGTTTCAAGAGGGAGATCATGTGTTTCTTCGTGTTACTCCGATAACTGGGGTTGGTCGAGCTTTGAAGTCGAAGAAGTTGACACCTCGATTTATTGGTCCTTATCAGATTTTGGAGAGGATAGGGGAGGTAGCCTATCGTATCGCTTTACCGCCGTCACTTGCGAATTTGCATGAGGTTTTTCATGTGTCTCAGTTGAGGAGGTACATTCCCGATCCGTCGCATGTGGTCCAAGTAGATGATGTACAGGTGAGAGATAACCTGACTGTTGAAACATCACCTATGAGGATCGAGGATCGAGAGTTGAAGCAGTTGCGGGGTAAAGAGATTGCATTGGTAAAGGTAGCTTGGGGAGGACCAGCAGGTGGTGTAACACCTCAAAATTTGCCCTCTTCTCTTGGGACTAGCTTAACATATTGCATATCATTTTTAGGTCATTAGGCATTGCATATTGCATATCATGTGATCACATTGTGCAAGTCATCCTCCTTAGTCTTGATCAGAAGATGGAGAGGTCATGTGCAAGCTAGGGTTTCATTGGACTGGTCATTAATCATCTGAGGATGTGGAGGTCCAAATTAGGGTTTTGTGGTTCTCAAGGAGATTGGTCTTTATCTTGGTTGAAATGATTCATCATCATCATCATGGTTTGTCATCATCAAGTGTTGGAGCACATTCTTTGAGATTAGGGTTTTGACCACTGGTCAACCCTAATCAGTTGCATTGGGCCAATCAGGGCATAGCTAGGAGATGGGGTCTATAGTGGATATGGGGATCATTTCATGATTGTATTGAGCTTATTGAGGCTAGGGTTTCACGCTTGGGCCATTTCATCAGAAGATTGGGGCTCAGATTGATCAGTGCATGGCCAGATTCATCTATCAGTTGAAAAAGTCAACTGTGGTCAACTGTGCTTGATTTTATGGATTTGGAGGTGGGAGAGAGTTGGATACACTTCATTCATGTTGAAACAAGTGTTATTTGACATGTCAAAGCTTAAGAATGGAGAAAATCAAGTCAGAACAAAAATTGCCAAAAATAGAAAGTGACTTGTAATGGAAGTTTCCAAAAATGGAAAGTTTTTGACCACAAAATTACATGTCCAAGGAAGCTTCAAATGAAAATTTGTTCAACATGAAAGTTGTAGATCTTGGTCTCACCTTTCCAAAAAGTCCAAGAACTTGAAATTCCCATGTATGGTTGACAAGTTATGGTCCATTCATTTCCCAAAAATGCCTATAATCAAAGTGGCATAACTTCTACATGGAATGTCCAAAATGGATGATATTTTTATGAGCAAACTCCATTTAACATGTACTTTCATGGTGCATAATCAAAATTCTTCAAAAATGGTCAATGCAAAAGGTCAATTTTCAAGTGCACTAATTGAATCCAAGGGCAAAATGGTCCAAGTTGAGAAATAATGGGAATTTTGGAATGGGAGTTTTTGCAACACATCACATATGCCAAATAGAAGTGGTTTGAACTGTCATGAGTTTTCAAGGATCAATATTTGGCTAGGCTATTTTTGAACCTTCACTTAAAATGCATTTTTTGGCATGGCATAGTGAAAGTGAGAAATACAAAGCCAATTAACATGAGACCAAAGCCAACACATTCCAAATGGCATTTAGAAGGTGTCTGAGCTGTCACCTTGCTGTCATGTGGCCTAATGTGAAAAGTCATTTTTGCCCTTGCACTTAAAGTTTCACATTATGCTAATTTCACTCATTTGTGCTAATTTGAGATTAACAAAGTGATTAAGTTGGAGTATAAGAGGATAATCATAACAGAATGTTAATCACAATTGCAATTTTCAAGATCCATAACTAACTTTCCCTCCAAAAGTGCAAAACTCTTCAATCTTCATCAAACTTCTCTTGATCCAAACTTCTTCAATTCTCAATCATTTGGCGAAATTCCTTTTGCTTCATCTTCCATAGATCCTTAGCTTCAACTGTTTTGGTGATTTGGAGCAAGAAAGCATTGGATTCGTGACTGTTCACATCATGCTCAACAATGGAGTTTGGAGATTTCTCACATCTGGATCGTGCTTGAGCTGAAATACAAGTTCCAATCAACTTCCTAAAGCTTCATCTTCATCTGTTTTTGGTAATTGCGTGCAAGAACTCAAAGAACAACCACTGCCATCACTTTAAGGTTAGTTTTCGAATCTCATGGTTTCTTCAATTGTTATATGCTTATTATAGTTCATGCAACGTAGAACAACATGATGCTCTTAGTTTTTGGAATGATTAACTGTAGAAGAAGATATTTCGATTTGAAGTTTTGATGTCCTTTCTCTTTTTGATCGATCCGTGAGATATAGTGAGAGTTAGGCAAAATCGTTAGCATATTTGTGACCTAGGTCGAGAGACGGTTCCAACGGTACCTCATTTGGCCATTTTCATTGAGATTTGTTCATAACCCTTGCTGGAGATGAAGAACATGAGCGCGCGAGGAAGAAGATTCAAAAATCTGGAAAATGCTTCGCTTGATCCGTTCGCTCCCTTGCTTTTTTTGAAAACCTGTTTCGCGCCAGATTCAGCCAACCACAGCGCGACACCAAATTAATGAATACTGTGTCGTTTTGCTCCTTGGCACGGTTATTACAAGTTTGCCATTCAGGCTTTAATAAATCAATAATCCACTTAAATAATTATTTCACTAATTTAACAAACTTCAAAAAATCATAGAGGCTTCAAAATTCATCCAAATTTTGTGAAATTTTTTGTGCCATGCTCATGAGAATGTGTAGAATTTTATGATAATTTTTGTGAAATTTTTGCACGTGTGGAAATTTAATTGGCCTATTGATTTTGTTCATGTGTCATTTTTTGCATGTTTTGCCAAAACCATCATGAAATGCTCATACTTATAAATAAATGAATGAAAATTTTTGTGCTTATTCTGGACATGTTGATGGTGATTTTCATGTAGAGTTTGTGATTTTTGGATACTTGGTGATGGAGATATGTTTTTTTGAATAGAGGTGTGACAATTTGTGTCACACCAAGCTAGGTCATCTTTCTGATTTTATTTGCCTAGCCTAAAAATGTTGAATTGCTCCAATTTTTTGCATGAATGATCATTGATATGTCAAGATAACATGTGATTTTTGCTGGAATTTTTGATGTCATTTTCTAATTGATTGATAATTTTCTTCTCTGTTGGCTCATTTTGTGAATTTGTGTGACACATGTTGGCATTTTGCTTGTGAAATTCTCATATGGTATTGGATGAAGATGAAATTTGGTGTGAGCATTGTAGACACATTATAGGACATCATGGTTTTGATCCCATTCATTTCTTAATTGTTTTCACTGTTTTATGAATTATTGAAATGGATGCTTATGTTGATGCCTTGAATTGGCTTGTATGAATGTGTCTGAACTTATTGATTTTCATTGACCTACTTTCTTTTGTCCAATTGAGCTGAAAATTGACATGCCATACATTGAATGAGTCCTGTTTAGGTGTGAATTTTTGTGGAATTAATTGAATTGATTTGGTATGCTTTTGAGTGAGATGGTTCTGTTTGGTCTTTTGAAGTTGCAAATTGCATGATTGATGTTAAATTGTGCATGAAATGATAATGGTGAATGGTATGAGCATGGGACCAATTGCATTTGCTTTTGATTTGTTTTAATGTGATTTTGGTTGGTTTGCACTTGCTGTTTAGAACTTTTTATTCCCTTTGGACCCTAGGCTTGGCCTAGTGGTCTAGTTTCTCACATTTGGTTTGGATTTTCAGGATGAAAGGCACAATGCTTAAGGAGATTGCTTCAAGGCAATTTGAATTGAGTTTGGTTGATGTTTATGAACTAACTTGACTTTGTGTTGTAGGGATTAAAGCTTGAGCTTGGGATTATAGCTTGCACTTATGTGCATTAACTTGTGTTGTCTGTATAGATTAACATTTGCTGTTTACTGTTTGTCTGTCTGAGTACTGATGATACTTGATTGATTTCAGGTACATTAAGTTGCTTACAGTTCTTTAAGAACTTGCTTGCTGCTGCTTGGTTTTTAAACCATTTGAGGTAGGACTTCTATTTTTCATGTAGTCTGGAAGACCTGGCCTGTTACTTGGCCAGGCAACTGTCTGAAGTCCTCCTTAAGAGGCGATGTTTGTGGTTGTTTACATTTGTGCCCAAGCAGGTAAAGACCTCTATGAGGCAATTGGTGGATCAAAGGGATATGCAATCTATCCCCCACTATTCTGTTGAGTCGTCCCTCTGCTCACACGGCTGTGTGTTGATGCATTGGGACACAAACCCAAGATCTTGTGTTGTTGCACAATCGAGTCAGAGTCTTGAGCGTAGAAGGGTCCCTCCATTCTGGACCAACGCTCCTTTGTCCGAAGCTCTCCCTGATCAGGGATAAGAGCTGTGAAGTCTAATCTTCACTCACCTTTCATCTGCTTCACCTTAGCCCCGCAATGGCAAGGTTAAGAGCGAATACTACCCATGTACAGATGACTTGCTTCGGCAGTCAAACCCATTGTTTGAGCCTCACTTGACTGGTTATAGTGTGTGCTTTGTGAATATTTGTTTGCTCTGTTTGCTTGTATGCTTGTATGCTTGTATGCTTGCTTTCTTCCTGGATAGGATTAGCTTGCAGTTGTGCAAGTAGGTAGAAACCTCAACGTAGGGCAATGATGCATGACAACACTAGGCTCGAGTACAGCTCCCTGGTAGTGTGTCTTCCCTTGGTTTCTGGCTAGATTTTCTTTTTCCCTTTCAGGGGAACTACATCGCCCTGATCCTCGTTCCAGACGAGGTATGTAGGCAGGAGACCATGCGAGGTCTCTCCGGGCACCCTTTTCTTTTTTGCGTGTGTTTTGTTTGGCAGCTATCAGGCTCGAGTTCCCGACTCCCTGTTAGTCTGTGTGTGCCGTTTCTTCTGACGTCTCAGCGTCTCTTCTGGCTTGCTTGATGACTTGTAGGCTCGAGTTCCCGACTCCCTACTAGTTTGCATGTTCATCCTTTCCCTTTCAGGGGAACTACATCGCCCTGATCCTTGTTCCAGACGAGGTATGTAGGCAGGAGGTCGTGCGAGGTCTCTCCGGGCACTTTTTTTTCTTTTTGTGTGTGTTTACTTGTTATCTGTTTGTGTGTCAGGATATGGACGTAAGCCCAGCGATTGGCTGTCCGTATCCTGATTATGTTTGGTTGTGCTTGTTGTGTGCTTGGAAGCCGATGTAAGTCCATCAAGTGGCATCGGGGTTCCAGTGTGCGTGTGTTTTGGTTCGGATGCTGATGTAAGCCCAGTGATTGGCATTCAGGCTCCATGTTTGCCAGTTTGTGCGCGTGTGTTGTTTGGCGTGCGTGAGCCGAACTACGGCAGCTCTGATTCTCGTTCCAGACGAGATACGTAGGCATAGGATGCGACGTCCTATCGAGCTCCCTTCCTCTTAACCCCACCTGTGTTGTCTTCGGTGTGTGTGTGTGTGTGTGATGTTTTAGCAACCTTTTCTTTTTTAGAACGTGGATCCCGTCGAGTACGACGGACGTGAGGGGTGCTAATACCTTCCCCTTGCGTAACCGACTCCCTTACCCTTTCTCTTTGGTCGCGAGACCACGCTTTTTCCAGGTTTCTCTGAGCGTTTCCTTTCCCTATCTTGGGATAAATAACGCGTAGTGGCGGCTCTGTGTTGTGTTTTTGTTTCAGCCCGTCGGTTGTTTTTTCGCGGATGCGACAGGTGGCAATGTGACTTGGGAACTTGAGAGTCAGATGAAGGAGTCTTATCCGGAGTTATTCGCTTGAGGTATGTTTTCGAGGACGAAAACTCTTTTAGTGGGGGAGAGTTGTAACACCCCGATAAAATATAATAATTATTTAATTTAAGTTAATAATATATTATGATGATAATATGAATGAGAGGGTATTATTTTTCAAAATAAAAGATAAACCATTCATATATATTATTATTAATATATTTATTAATTTAATTAAATAATTAGAATATTATTGGATTATTATTGGAATAATAAAATTGGAATCAGAAAAGAGTCCCATTTGGTAAAAAGGGTTTTTCACGTGAAAAAAGGGAAGCGACTCAAAAGTGGAAAAAGGGCAGAAAGGAAGAGCAAGAGAAGAAGGGTTGAAGAAGGGAAAAGATTGAAGTTAAAGGATTTTGCCGGATTAACTCAGGTAAGGGGGGTTTATCGTCGTTTAATGGGTATTATGGGTTAACATGTAATGGGTAGTAATAAGCCATTGAATCGACTCTAATTTGGATGATGAATGTTGCAAATTGTGAATTTCTGGATGACTGAAATAGGGGTCTATAATTGAAGAAAATTCGTAGGAATTAGATGTAATAAGGTTAGAAATTGTGAAATTGAATGGGTATGATCTGTGTTAGATAATATGAACGAATGCTGTGTAAAAATTGGACTGTGGAAGGTTGGATCTGAGGAATCTCGTAGCAGAGAAAACCCATAGCAGATCTGGAATTTGGTTTCTGGTCATACGCGTATGACACTAGGCCATACGCGTATGAGATGGCCTAGTACGCGTATGGGGTGAGGCCATACGCGTATGAATGAAGAAGATGAAGTTTTAAACGTGGTTTTGTCTCTGTTGGTACGCGTATAGGAGAAGTGGTACGCGTAGCATACGCGTATGAGACAGGCCTTACGCGTATGGGCTTGGCTAGGAAATGTGCCATACGCGTATGGGCATGAGGCATACGCGTATGGGCAGAAGTTTGACTTTTTCTGAGCTGTTGTTGTGCAGTTTTGGTCGTTTCAGCCGAGTGATGTAATTTAGCTGATGTATGATATAGTAGGGATCATTTCCCGTTGTTTTGAGCAGTATAGGTATTAGTAGAGTGTGCTAATACTGTGATTTATTATTTGGCATGACATGATATGATTCTGTGATAAATATGCTAATGATGTGTGATGGTATGCATAATGCTGTGAATATATCTATTATGTATGCAATTGTGGATGGACTGTTTATGGCTTAGAGTGTGAGCATATGTCCATTGTGGATTGTTGTTGATGTTTGCATGCTAGGTGATTTAGCGTGCATAGCATGGCCTTTATGGTGGTAGCTAATTCCCATGGTGAGGAATTAGTGAGTGAGTCACTAGGTCTCAAATGAGTGGGACTAGTGAGCTTGGTAGCCGTATCTGGGTTTGATCGGTGAGGTTGAACTATGTGTTCACGAATAGTCGGTACCGCATGCATGGAGTCTCATTGCATAATGTATGTATGGCGTATAATATGAATGGATGTATTCCAATATTATACGTGTGTTTTGTGGTTGTGTTGAGTATGATTATGAGTTGATGTTGCCGTTGCTGAATGTGTGATATGATTAGGGTGATGAATGTGTTAATTTACTTAACATTACATGATATTTCATAATGCTTATTATATCGATTGAGGAACTCACCCTTACAACTATTTTTCAGGTAACGAGCAGTGATTGAGTAGAAGCTAGTGCTTGGAGTCTAGTGTAGTTCCTTAGTGGGTCATGCTCTGGTATATGTAACATCGGGACGGGATGTTTTACTTTGTTTTCATTTTTGGTTGTTGAACAATTTTACATGTAATGTGTTACATGGTTTGTCTGTTGTTAGATTTCTATCCGCTGCGAATTGTGCAATGTTTTATTTGATTCTCAAATGAGCATGACAAGTTATTTGGTGAATGGTGTGAAGTGTCAAGTGTGACACCCTGAAATTGCATATCTACTCTGATTTATATTTTGTTGTTTTAATTAATTATTGGGGTATTTTAGAAGGGTGTTACATGCTGGGTCTTTGTTCCTTTAAGATTAATGTCTTGAAAAATGAGTTGGAGTGCCTTGAAAAATGTCTTGCAATATTAACGGGAAAATTTTGGGGTATGACACAACGCCTCTACTCAGTCCACACGAACGGATTCCTTCAATCTCAGTGCTAGCTGCTACAAATGAAGGCTTTGAGTGAGAGAGAGAGATAGAAACAAAATTGCAAGTGTGACAACGCTTCTACACAAGGGTTCTATTTATAGAACCACTTGCGTGGGCTGCAAACTAAAAAGCCCACTCAAGTGTATATGGCCCATATCTTATAATATGCCAAAATCACTTAAGCGCGTGGTACCTTACCATATTTCGCATTCTACTTAAGTACACCGTACCTTACGATGTTCTATAATTCACTTAAGGGCACTGTACATTACGGTATTCCTTAATTACTCTATCTCTCATCAATCCGTCCTTTGTGTGTGACCCTATAGGTTTTTGCGGCATTGGCAATTATATTAGATCACGTATTTAACATAATAAATAGTGAGCGGTATCTAGCAACACATCACTGCTACCCAAGACACGAAAATGTCATGTGATCTGACAAATCCTTCTGTGATAATAATTATGTGTATAATTACCCTTTTGCCCTTATGTCTATATTGAACACAAGGCATAGACTGTGTCATCCTTGTCCAGTTCAATATTGGGCCCATAGACATTTATCCTGTTACACAGGATGGGCAAATTCCATCTAGGTCACTCATGTCCCTTAGCATGCTTCGTGGAGTACCCATCAACTGTCTTTATGGTCATCCAATTACGGACAATGTTTGATCAGCAATAAGGCACTCGACTCTGCATTTAGGGTCCATAGTGGTTTCAGGTCGAAGGGTGGTATACACCATTATCACCATGAGAATAACTTATGACACTTTGCATAACATTCTATATAGTATTCTCATAGCGGGTCAATCCAGTATAAATATTACTCTTAATATTCATACCTATGTTTAAGACTTGATAACTCTTTATCCATGATCCATGAGATGTGACCATCAGTCTATAAACATAATAGTCTTCATGTTTTAATGTTATCCGACTTCACAATAAAGCTTGACTGCGGATACTTTAAGAATAGTGTCCTTATGTTTAATGTGATCTCATGATTAAGTCATACTTGATACATTAAACGGACTAGCTATTCTAGGGACTTTATTAAAGAAACATAATAAAGAAAAAGCCTTTTTATTATTAATAAATAATTCGATACAAGTACCAAAAGTATTGGCCTCTAGGGCTTACACCAACAATCTCCCACTAGCACTAGAGCCAACAATATTGTCAAGTGTAGTTACTCTGCATATTTTCACATCTCCTCTATCTATTATCTCTCGAATGAGGTGATAACGCCTAAGTATGTGTTTGGATCGTTGGTGAGATCTAAGCTCCTTAGCTTGTGCGATAGCACCATTGTTATCACAATAGAGACCAATGGGATCCACAATGCTAGGAACTATGTCAAGTTCACTAATGAACTTTTTGATCCAAACAACTTCCTTTGTTGCACTTGAGGCAACAATATACTCAGACTCGGTTGTAGAATCAACAACTGTATCTTGCTTTGAACTTTTCCAGCTCACAGCGCCACCGTTAAAGCAAAACACATAACCAGATTGCGATCTAAAGTCATCCTTATCTGTCTAGAAGCTAGCATCGGTGTATCCAATTACA
This sequence comes from Lathyrus oleraceus, assembly GCF_024323335.1. Classification (NCBI taxonomy): domain Eukaryota; kingdom Viridiplantae; phylum Streptophyta; class Magnoliopsida; order Fabales; family Fabaceae; genus Lathyrus; species Lathyrus oleraceus. The sequence continues at coordinate 342,036,199 of NC_066579.1, forward strand.
GCCAACTCTTTCTGACCTCCATATATCAAGAATGAGTCCTTAGTCCTTCTCAAATACTTAAGGATATTCTTGACAGCTACCCAATGGGCATCACCAGGATCAGATTGGTACCTATTCGTTGCACTTAAAGCATACGAGACATCTGGTCGAGTACATAACATGGCATACATGATAGATCCTATTGCAGATGCATATGGAATCTTATTCATGCGATCCCTTTCTTCCTTAGTTGAAGGGGATTGTGTTTTTGATAGACACAGGCCATGTTGCACAGGTATGAATCCTTTCTTGGAATCATGCATATTAAAGCGTCTCAGCACTTTGTCTATGTACGTACTCTGACTTAGGCCAAGCAGTTTTTGTGATCTATCTCTATAGATTCTGATTCCTAATATATAGGCTGCTTCACCTAGGTCCTTCATAGAAAAGCATTTCCCCAACCAAGACTTTACTTGTTGCAGGGTAGGGACATCGTTTCCAATGAGTAATATGTCATCTACATATAATACCAGGAAAACGATCATGCTCCCACTAACCTTCTTGTAGACACAAGGCTCATCTTCGTTCTTGATGAATCCATATTGTTTTACCGTTTCATCAAAACGAAGATTCCAGCTTCTGGAAGCTTGCTTCAATCCATAGATTGATCTTTGTAACTTACATATCTTTTGGGCTTCTTCTGGTATGTAAAATCCTTTAGGCTGTGTCATGTACACATCCTCAAGAAGATTCCCGTTAAGGAAAGCAGTTTTGACATCCATCTGCCATATTTCATAATCATGATATGCAGCGATAGCAAGTAAAATCCGAACAGATTTAAGCATTGCAACTGGTGAAAAGGTTTCATCATAGTCAACCCCATGAATTTGTTTATATCCTTTTGCAACCAGTCTTGCCTTATAGGTATGTACCTTACCATCCATGTCAGTATTCTTTTTGAAGACCCACTTGCATCCTATAGGGTTAACTTCTACAGGAGGCTCTACCAAGGTCCAAACTTGGTTTGTGTACATGGAATCCATTTCAGATTTCATGGCTTCTAGCCACTTCTTAGACTCGGGACCAATTATGGCCTCTTGGTAGGCTACAGGCTCATCTTGATCCATGAGTAATACATCACCTTGATCAGTTATGAGATATCCATATCTCTCAGGTATGTGACGTATCCTGCTTGACCTACGCTGGTCTTGTTCTACTTGAGCAGGTTGCTCTTCCATAACTACTTGTGTTTCCTGCTCTAATTCCTCCATAGGTGTGTCGATGCTTTGTGATTCTTGAATTTTTTCAAGCTCTACTTTCCTCCCACTGATTCCTTTAGAAATAAAATCTTTTTCTAGGAAAACTCCAGTTCGAGCGACAAACACTTTGCCCTCATAAGGATTGTAGAAGTAATACCCTCTTGTTTCTTTAGGATACCCCACAAATAAGCATTTGTCAGATTTGGGCTCAAGCTTTGTTGAAATTTGTCGTTTCACATAAACTTCGCAACCCCAAATCTTCATGTAAGACATATGTGGTTTCTTACCACTCCATATCTCATATGGTGTCTTCTCAACCTTTTTGGATGGAACACGGTTAAGTGTGTAAGCTGCTGTCAATAGTGCATGTCCCCAAAAGGAGTTTGGAAGATCGGCCTGACTCATCATGGATTGGACCATGTCTAACAGGGTTCGATTTCTTCTCTCAGATACACCATTCCATTGGGGGGTTCCAGGAGGAGTAAGTTGGGATAGGATCCCACACTCTTTCAGATGGTCATCAAACTCTAGGCTTAAATACTCACCACCTCGATCTGATCGAAGAGTTTTAATATTCTTACCTAGTTGGTTTTGTACTTCATTTTTGAATTCCTTGAAATTTTCAAAGGACTCTGATTTGTGTTTCATTAAATACACATAACCATATCTATTGAAATCATCAGTAAATGTGATGAAGTACTGAAAACCTCCTCTGGCTGGTATGTTCAATGGTCCACATACATCAGTATGTATGAGGGCCAAAAGATCATTAGCTCTTTCACCTTTTCCTGTGAATGGAGACTTTGTCATCTTTCCAATTAAACAAGATCTGCATGTCTCATATGACTCATAATCAAAAGAGTCCAAGAGTTCATCTTTATGGAGTTTGGAAATGCGTTTCTCATTTATGCGGCCTAATCGACAATACCAAAGGTAAGTTGGATTTAACTCATTAGGTTTCATCCTTTTAGTATTAATGTTATAAATAGGCATTTCAAGATCAAGGACATATAGTCCATTGTTCATTTGTGCAGTAGCATAGAATATATCATTCAAATAAATTGAGCAACAATTGTTCTTTATTTTAAATGAAAAACCAAACTTGTCCAAACAAGAAACGGAAATAATATTCCTGCTAATTGCAGGTACATAATAACAGTTCTCTAACTGAATTATTAAACCACTAGGTAAAGTCAATACATAAGTTCCTACGGCTAAAGCAGCAACCTTTGCTCCGTTGCCAACTCGTAGGTCGACTTCACCTTTTGCCAAATCTCTACTCCTTTTTAGTCCCTGCACATTGGTACAAATGTGAGAACCGCATCCAGTATCTAATACCCATGATGCAGAAGTAGATAAATTAATTTCAATAACAAAAATACCTGAAGTTGAAGTCTCTACTCCATTCTTCTTATCTTCTAGGTACTTTGTGCAGTTTCTCTTCCAGTGTCTGGTCTTACCGCAATGGAAGCAGGTGCCTTCTTTTGCTATGCCTCCACTAGGCTTCAAAGCAGCAACAATGGGTTTGGGTTTGGCAACTTCCTTGCCTTTCCCTTTATCACCCTGCTTGGTGGGCCTTTTGTTCTGTCTCTTTCCATTTCCGATCATCAGAATGGACTTCCCTTTTGACTTCAGATTCTGCTCAACAGTTCTTAACATGGCTAGCAGTTCAGGAAGAGATTTGTCCATATCATTCATATTGAAATTTAGGACAAATTGGCTGAATCTATCTGGCAACGATTGTAAGATCAAATCAGTCGCAAGTTCCTTTCCGAGGGGAAAACCCAACCTCTCAAGGTTTTCCACATACCCAATCATCTTGAGCACATGGGGACCTACAGGGGCTCCCTCAGCTAACTTGCCTTGAAAAGGGCTTTTGAAACTTCAAACCTTTCATGCCTTGCTTGCTCTTGATAGAGCATCTTCAGGTGTTCGATCATATCGAACGCTGCCATGTTCTCATGTTGCTTTTGCAACTCTGAGTTCATGGTAGCTAGCATGAGACGAGCAGTTTCATTGGCATCATCGACATGCTTCTTATAAGCATCTCTTTCTGCCTTAGGTGCAGAACTAGGAGGTTCCTCTTCAGGAACAGGTTTCTCCAAGACATACAACTTTTTATCATGTTTGAGGACAATCCTCAGATTTCGGTGCCAATCCAGAAAATTTGTCCCAGACAATTTTTCCTTGTCAAGGATTGATCGCAAAATGTTGTTAGAGGTGTTTGTTGTCATGGTAATCTACATGAAAATAATGAAAATATAAGTATCAATAACATATTTAATTAGGCCTTTAATTAAATATGCTCCCACTATTTTACTCAAAACAAATGACCCTCACCATTTGATTCGGAAAATCCCGTTGGAAGATTTTCTAGTGGGTCGAGATCCATATTTCACTTTGTTTTAAGTTCGCGTAGGCGGATTACACAAAACTAGGTTATTTAGGTAGGAACTCCTTCCAATTGTATCTAATACAACTCTTGAATATTTTAGTTGGGTGAATAACTCCTTATTCCAATCCATCACATGGATCATTTCCAACTCTTGCTTCTAAACATATATAATCTTATTATAATTTGTTTAGTTAAGTTTGACCCATTGTTTTAACAATTGGATATTACAATTATCCCATCGCACCTTACTAATATAGAACATGCACCTCGCGTAGGCGAAACCTACATTATCCGATACTAGTCTTGATGAGTGCTAAAACTTGGAAAGCATTAACTTAATATTTAATTTGAGGGAATTTGCAATTATTCTGATCTCACAGGCTTATTTATCATATAAATCGTCTCTCACATGCATCAACATACATTCACATGCATCAACATACATACATAATGAAACAGTTATGGCCCCTAGCGCAATTGTTCTCCCAAGCCAATGAGAGAACCTAAGCTAACCTAATAACGATCTAAGCTTCTCCAAGCAAGATCTTCAAGGTTGTCCTCCTTTGATATTGAATTCTTCTCTTTCTTCATAACATTACATTACATAAAAGAAACTCGTTTTACATACGAGGGAGTAAGATGAGAAAATAAGTTACATTATGAGATTAAAAGAGAGGCACGACACGCAGGTCGTATTTTAAAAACCCAAAACAAAATAAAGGAAAACTAAGGCCATAACCGATCACCACAAGACAATAATAATAAACATATTATTGTTATTAATTTTAATTCTTTTAATTAATTAAAACCAAATTAAATTTCGGCGACCGATCACACTACGCAGAGTTAGCCGGGGGTCCGCTGTCCGGTCAGCAGGAATGGGTGTTCCGCTGCCCGGTCAGCCAAAAATTTTAATGAACAATTCATTTAAAATCGACGTCGTTTTTCGCATCAACACTTGATACTTTAAAGCACAACTCTTGTGCCGTCATTAACCCTAATCGCATAACTTTTTGACAACACAACCCTTGTGCCGTCATTAACCCTAATACATAACACAACCCTTGTGCCGTCATTAACCCTAATACATAGCTCTTTGACAACACAACCCTTGTGCCGTCATTAACCCTAATGCACCAATTTCAGACCGTCAAACACATCTCGATTGTTGATTCAGTATGATTGATCAATACGTCATTGCTTCACCATACTAATGTCGGATCAAGAAGCAAACGACCATTGATCGTTCAAAGGAAAACAACCATTAAGTGTTTGAATGAATGAAACAGAAACAATATATCATATATACCGTATTTTGCATCAGGATTACTTATATCATATATATAACTTGATCGATCTCAATTTAATTACTCGTTTATTCTTTGATTCATTCGTCTTTTAATCGTATTAATACAAAAAATAAACAGCTATCAAATGCATGGTTTCGTAAGTGGCTCTGATACCACTGAAGGAGAAGAGCGATCCAAAACGCAGCGGAATTTAAAATTTCTCCTTTAATGATCCTTACGAATGAGCATGATCAGTGATAGAATCGTTACCTCTTGTGGCGATCACGAACGTTGAACGATGACAACGCCTCTACTCAGTCCACACGAACGGATTCCTTCAATCTCAGTGCTAGCTGCTACAAATGAAGGCTTTGAGTGAGTGAGAGAGAGAGAGAGAGAGAGAGAGAGAGAGAGAGAGAGATAGAAACGAAATTGCAAGTGTGACAATGCTTCTACATAAGGGTTCTATTTATAGAACCACTTGTGTGGGCTGCAAGCTAAAAAGCCCACTCAAGTGTATATGGCCCATATCTTATAATATGCCAAAATCACTTAAGCGCGTGGTACCTTACCATATTTCGCATTCTACTTAAGTACACTGTACCTTACGATGTTCTATAATTCACTTAAGGGCACCGTACATTACGGTATTCCTTAATTACTCTATCTCTCATCAATCCGTCCTTTGTGTGTGACCCTATAGGTTTTCGCGGCATTGGCAATTATATTAGATCACGTATTTAACATAATAAATAGTGAGCGGTATCTAGCAACACATCACTGCTACCCAAGACACGAAAATGTCATGTGATCTGACAAATCCTTCTGTGATACTAATTATGTGTATAATTACCCTTTTGCCCTTATGTCTATATTGAACACAAGGCATAGACTGTGTCATCCTTGTCCAGTTCAATATTGGGCCCATAGACATTTATCCTGTTACACAGGATGGGCAAATTCCATCTAGGTCACTCATGTCCCTTAGCATGCTTCGTGGAGTACCCATCAACTGTCTTTATGGTCATCCAATTACGGACAATGTTTGATCAGCAATAAGGCACTCGACTCTGCATCTAGGGTCCATAGTGGTTTCAGGTCGAAGGGTGGTATACACCATTATCACCATGAGAATAACTTATGACACTTTGCATAACATTCTATATAGTATTCTCATAGCGGGTCAATCCAGTATAAATATTACTCTTAATATTCATACCTATGTTTAAGACTTGATAACTCTTTATCCATGATCCATGAGATGTGATCATCAGTCTATAAACATAATAGTCTTCATGCTTTAATGTTATCCCACTTCACAATAAAGCTTGACTACGGATAGTTTAAGAATAGTGTCCTTATGTTTAATGTGATCTCATGATTAAGTCATACTTGATACATTAAACGGACTAGCTATTCTAGGGACTTTATTAAACAAACATAATAAAGAAAAAGCCTTTTATTATTAATAAATAATTCGATACAAGTACCAAAAGTATTGGCCTCTAAGGCTTACACCAACACGAGCTTGGTCCATGCAACTGTGTAGCTTTGGAAGCTTACACTATTTGGGTGAAGAAGAGAGCTTTGGAACTGAAGATGTTGTATGCTTGTGAAAGACTTATGTCTATGGTTATGGTTGAGCCGTCAAATCTCCTTAACCAAGATGTAGAGGAGTTGGAAGACGCACTCTCCAAGATGAAGCAAGAAAGAGATATGTGGGAAGAGCGGTTCCAGGCTTTGAGCTGAAAGCATGAAGAGTTGTAGCTTGAGTCGAGAGACAAGGATGCACTTATTGAGATTCTTGAAGACCGGGCAGTGAAGAGACAGAGAGAGCCAGATGGTTTATCTTCCTATAGCATGCCTCAACCATCATATGCTTGGAAGAAGATTGTTGATCAACTAGTTCTTGAGAAGGCTCAGATGAAGATATCCTTTGAGTCCGAGATTCGACACATCCAAAGGAAGTATGCACCCATAGCCAAATCATCCGATGCAGTTGTTAAGGGATCCTTAGGATGATAGCTTCTTTTTCTCTTGTATTTGGTTTCTGAAATTGTACTAAGTGTAATCCTTCCAAATTTTACGATTAAAAAAATATTTTATCAAATTGTTATTATTGTTATCATTTGAATATATATTTGTAAATAGGACTTCATATGTTCTTTGAAATTAAAAACAATAAAAAATGTTGCATTCCATGCATCATTTGCATAATAGGTTTTTGTTGCTAGATGTCTTATCAGTTCTTCTTCTGCGCATCAGCCAAGCTGGCTCACCGCTATAACACCCGTGTTAATCAACTGAATATCATGGAGCATATAGAGTAAGAGAACCGATAGCTGAAGGACGAGATCGCCAGATTAACGATGCTGATGGAATCTGTCATTGCTGCATAGAATCAGTCTTCACTAACTCCTACAACTTCTCCTCCTCAGAGAACTGTCATTTCTGAGATTGCTTTTGCAACTGTTCTTGTTACTACTGCCAGTCAATCCATTCCTTCTATACCTGCTGGGTTTCCTTGGGGAATGCCATCAAATTTTATGCCAGAAGGGTATGCGCACACATTTGTTTCTCTATCGATATCTAGCCCGGTCATGTCAGTGCCACCTCCAGTTGCTCACACTCTTCCTCGTGTTGAGGATACTATCTACCATTCTGAGCCGTCTGAGGGCCCAGATGTGTATGAGAAGATGTATGAAATGAAAGATCAATTCCTCGAGCTGCGCAAAGATTTGAAGACTTTAAGAGGGAAAGACTTGTTTGGGAAGAGTGTTGTTGAACTATGCTTGGTCCCCAATGTTAAGATCCTGGTGAAATTCAAGGTCCCGGACTTTGAAAAGTACAAAGGGAATACCTTCCCACTAAGCCATCTTGTGATGTACGCCAGAAAAATGTGTACTCAGACTGATAATGATAAGTTGTTGATTCACTATTTCCAAGACAGTTTAACCGGAGTTGTCTTGAGGTGGTATATGGGTTTGGACAGTGCAATCATCCGTAATTTCAATGACTTAGGAGAAGCCTTTGTCAAGCAGTATAAGTACAAAATGGATATGGCGCCTGATAGAGACCAATTGAGGTCTATGTCTCAAAAGGATAAAGAGACATTTAAAAAGTATGCTCAAAGAGGGAGGGAGTTAGCTGCCCAAATTAGTCCACCTTTGGAAGAGAAAGAGATGACGAAGATCTTCTTGAAGATGCTGAGTTTGTTTTATTACAAACATATGATTACGAGTTCCCCCAATGATTTTACCGAAATGGTAAACATGGGGATGAGGCTAGAAGAAGGAGTCCGTGAAGGACGTTTGTCTAAAGAAGAAGCATCGGCCAACAAGAAGCATGGTGGAAGTTTCTCCAAGAGGAAGGAAGGAGAAACTAATTTAGTGTCAGTGGGGAGGCAGATGAGGCCTCATGTCATAAAGAGTTCTCAACCTCGTCAACATCAACATCAAGTTTCTTTTGTAATTCATGTTTTTCCCAGCAATTCCAATCAATCAGTTCCAATTCAACAACAACATCAGCAACAACCGTAACAAATAACCAACTACAACAACAACAATCATCATCAATAAAACTTCGAGAGGGAGAAGGTCTCCTTTGACCTTATTCACATGACTTATGTAGGATTATACCCATCATTGTTCCTCAAGAACCTCATTCAAACAAGAAATCCTCCGCAAATTCCTAAGCCACTACCATGGTGGTTCAAACCTGACCTTCATTGTGCTTTTCACCAGGGAGCCCCTGGTCATGATATAAAGAACTGCTACCCACTGAAATATGAAGTTCAAAAGCTTATGAAGAGTTGTATGGTGTCCTTTGAGGACAGAGCACCTAATGTAAAAGGCAATCTGTTGCCTGCTCATGGAAATGCATCTGTGAATATGGTGGACGGTTGTCTAGGGAATTTTGGAGTTTTTGATGTACGACGTATCCGTATATCTCTGGTAGAAATGCATAGAACTCTATGTTTAATCAGTGATTGTGAACATGACCATGATGGTTGTGTCGTTTGTAGTGTGAACCCCCATGGGTGTATCATTCTCAAGAGAGATATCCAGAAGTTGATGGATGAGAATGTAATCCATATTCAATAATCGAGGGATATGAGAGATGATGTGAATGTAATTATACTAGTGTTTAAGACCCCTGAGCGGGTAGTTATCCAGTTTGATAGTAGCAGCATCAACAATGTCAATAGATCGGTATCTTCGTTGGCCATACGGTTAGCGGGCCCTGTCCCCTACTCATCCGATAAAGTTGTGCCATATCAATATGATAACATGAAATAATATCACATTTTTGGACTTGATTTAATTAAATTATATTGTTATTTGATTCAATTTATTTTATATTATTCGATATTACTTGGTATTCTATTATTATTTATTTCAGGTAACATTATTTGAAGCATGTGTGAAAAGGAAAGAAAAAGGGGTGCAAAAAGAGGATTCTGTAGGAAAGTATCTCACTAAAGCCCAGCCCACGCCAACTACAAGAAAAATGGTTGTGACGACCGCCACAGGCATGTGACGAGCATCACACCCCTCTACTTAGTGTTACGACCATAACACATGGTGTGACGGACGTCACACACCTCACTCCTATTTTTTTGGCATCGACGTGCGTAACAGAAGGCAGTTCTCTCCTATTTTTCCTCTTGACTCGTTGACGCTTGAAAAACCCTACGGAAGATGCTTTTGAGAAAACGGTTACTTTATGGAGGAATATAAATAGACCTCAAAGGATCCAATTGAGAGGACTCGACGCCGTGCAATATTTTTACAGCAATATATTTTCTTCAGCATTTTATTTTCTTTGCTTTTTATTTTCTTTTCTTTGCTAGCTTAATTTCCTAAGCATTCAATTTATTTTCTCACAATAGTTTCTACACCGGAAACTATTGTGTAATTTTCACTGGGTCTAACCTTACGTTAGATCATAGTATTTTATTTCCTTGTTTTTATTTATCTGTCTGATCAAGAATTATGAAGAACAAATCCAACCGACTTGTGGTGGAGTGTTCGAGCGTCGAAGCTAGGAACAAAACCAAGATTTCTAGTAATTTTCCAGGTTCATTTATTGAGTTATTGTTTTAATTTACATATGCTCTGTGCTGCTGTTTATACATATTGTCTGTTTGATATGGCTGTATTTATGCATGATTATTGTTTATGCATGTTTGCCATGTCCGGCTAATTAATCTAGATATTGGTATGTAAAGTAAGCGGAATAAAGGAATCAAAACTGAGTTGGTTTAAATTCATTTCAAAATATAGTCACTCTTTTTCTGGTCTCAATCTACAGAGTTAATACCAAAGTTTTCGTACGAGAGTAAAATAACATAAAGAAGTTAAAATCAATAGAACGACAGTTTGAGCTTTTAACTGGACAGTGTAAATTGAACATTAACTTTAAATCAGGGCGAAAGCAATTTTTAAAGTTAATTAAATTCTAATCATTTTCAAAAATTATTTTTAAAGGTTAAATGTGAGGACGAGAGTTAAGCATTTAAGTTTAATCATATAGTCTAAGTCAACAGAGCGAGAGTTTGAGACGAGGGCGTTTAAATAGTTAGTATTTTCTTAAAAAGAGTTTCTATAGATTCTATTGTTTTCAAAAAGTGATTTTAGATTTAACTAAATAGTGAGAGCGTACGTTAATATAAAGTCATAATCTGATTCAACAGAGCGAGAGTTTGAGAAAAGACTTTTAATTAATAGTGTCTACTGAAAAGACTTATTTTAAAACTAAGAAACCAATGAAGATTTGATTCCCTAATTACGACGAACTACATACCGATATCCGCGTTATTTGATATTTAATCTAGATCCAATTTTAGTTTTACTTTTCCCCCTAATCATCAAAGTATCATCCGCCTTAGCTTTACGAAGTAACCCTAGAAAAACGGTATATCGATTCATTAAGTCCCTGTGGGATCGATATCTTTTAAAACTACGCGATTAGACTGTACACTTGCAGTTAATACCCCAATAGACTCATAAAGTCGCGATCAAGTTTTTGGCGCCGTTGCCGGGGACTTTTATTTAGTCGATATCGTAACTCTTCTGTTACGTTGTAGAGACTAAGGCAATTTTTAATTTTCCCTTGTCTTTCGTTGATTTGTATGCCACACACTCGCTCACAAGGCGAACCGTACTACTTACGAATCAACGACGTTGAACGATATCTCCGAGTCTTACGACGAATTCGGGAGTATCGTGCTGCAAACAATCTTCCTCCAATCAAAATTCCTGATCTCAAAAATCTCCTTCCTTCGACGATACCCGAGATGGCAGAACCAGCTCGTGCTCTTCGAGATTACGTTGCTCCATCGCAAGATGAGCCGCATTCGAGTATTGCTCCACCCGCAATCGAAGCAAACAACTTCGAACTTAAACCTTCGCTGTTGCAGGCAGTGCAACAAAACCAATTTTCTGGAAATCCTACCGAGGATCCATACCTTCATTTATCCGTATTTATCTAATACACTGATACTGTTAAAGCTAATGGTGTCACTTCAGAGGAAATTCGACTTCGTCTCTTTCCTTTCTCGTTAAGAGATAAAGCTAGAAGATGGCTTCAGTATCTTCCTTCCAACTCAGTCACCACATGGAATGAGTTGAAGAAAGTCTTTCTTGCCCGATATTTTTCTCCAAGCAAAATAGCTATGTTAAGAGCCCAGATAAATGGATTTAAGCAAAAAGATAACGAGTCTCTTTTCGAAGCATGGGAAAGATACAAAGACATGATGAGACTTTGCCCACACCATGGTTTAGAGGACTGGTTAGTAATTCATACCTTCTATAATGGTCTCTTGTACAACACAAGGTTAACAATAGACGCCGCCGCCGGTGGTGCGCTTATGGATAAACCTTACGATGACGCTTATCAACTTATCGAGAGCATGGCCCAAAACCATTATCAGTGGGGAAGCGACCGAACAATGGTAGAAAAACCTCAAACAAAAGGGGGCATGTACGAGATAAGTAGCCTTGATCATGTTAATGCAAAAGTGGATGCTCTTGCCCAGAAAATTGAAAGTTTAAATGTATCACCTCCAGCCACCGTGGTTGCCGTAACTCAAAATTGCGAAGTCTGTGGAATTCAAGGTCACACTCCTACAGATTGTCAACTCCTAACAGGAATCCAAGCAGAGCAGGTGAACTATGCTCAAGGAAATCCTTACTCGCATACATATAACTCAAACTGGAAGAACCATCCTAATTTTTCATATAAAAGTAACAACGCTTTATACGCACCAGATCAAGCTCCCGCTCAAGCCCCAGCTATACCTCCTGGATATCAAAAGCCGACCCCATCTACACCTAACAATAACGTTCATAGGAAATCCAATTTGGAAATCATGATGGAGAACTTCATAGCTTCTCAACAGCAAACCAATAAAGAGTTCTTAAACCAGAATGTACACACTAACGAACAAATTAAACAACTAGCAAGTAAAGTAGATGCCCTGGCTACCCATAACAAAATGCTGGAAACACAAATCTCGCAAGTAGCTCAACAGCAAGCGCATACTGCTGCCCCAACTGGTACCTTTCATGGACAGCCCCAACCTAATCCGAAAGGCCACGCTCATGCAATTATATTAAGAAGTGGAACAGAGGTAGAAGGACCGTCTGACTCAAGGATTGAGAACCAAAACTCTAAAAAGTCAACTGAGGAAGAAAGTAAACCTAAGGAAAAGGAAGAATGTAATAAGGAAACCGTAGAAAACAAAGAACCTTATGTACCTCCGCCGCCTTACAAACCACCTATCCCTTATCCTCAAAGGCTAATTAAATCCAAAGACGCGGGCCAATTTAAAAAATTTGTTGACCTACTGAAACAATTAAACGCCACCATTCCTTTTACAGAAGCTATTACACAGATGCCTTCATATGCTAAGTTCTTAAAAGAAATTTTATCTAATAAAAGGAAACTTGAGGACAGCGAAACCGTTACACTCACTGCTGAGTGTAGCGCAATAATCCAGAATATGCCTCCTAAACTTAAAGACCCTGGTAGTTTCTCTATACCCTGTCATATAGGAAAATTTGTCATAGACAAAGCTTTATGCGATTTAGGAGCCGGTATCAGTGTTATGCCCTTGTCCATATGCAAGAGACTGGAAATGGGAGAATTAAGACCAACTAAAATGTCTGTGCAATTAGCAGATCGTTCCGTTAGATATCCCGTAGGAATTCTTGAAAACGTTCCCGTGCGCATAGGTCAATTCCACATTCCCACCGATTTTATAATTATGGACATAAGAGAAGATGAAGTTACCCCCATTATATTGGGAAGACCATTCTTAGCAACCGCCGGTGCTATCATAGACGTAAAACGAGGACGACTCACTTTGAAGTAGGAGAAGAGAAAATTGAGTTCATTCTTTCCAAATTTTTGAAAGCACCTGCAATAGAAGACATATGTTACTTCATGGATATCATCGATGAATGCATAAAATAAACAGAATTAGAAAATGACGATTTGTCTGACTATCGTGTAGAAGACAGACTGAACCAATGTTTAGCAATAACATCGGATCCTACACAATGCCTCAAGAAACCAACCCTCGACCTGAAAACACTTCCCAAAAATCTGAGATATGAATTCCTAGACTTAGAACTTGAACGACCAGTGATAGTCAATGCAGACCTAGGAAAACTTGAAACCGAAAAACTCCTACATATCTTAAGAAAATATCCAACCGCACTAGGATACAACATCACCGATCTTAAAGGGATAAGTCCTTCTATTTGTATGCACCGCATCATGCTAGAAGAAGACTATAAAACTTCTAGGGAACATCAGAGGAGACTAAACCCGATCCTGAGTGAGGTAGTGAAGAAGGAGGTAACGAAGTTATTAGAGGCAGGTATCATATATCCTATATCCGATAGCAAATGGGTTAGTCCTGTACACGTAGTACCAAAGAAAGGAGGTATAACAGTGATCGAAAATGAAAAAGGAGAAACTATAACCAAACGAATTGAATCGGGATGGAGAATGTGCATTGACTATAGGAAGCTAAACAAAGCAACCCGAAAAGATCATTTTCCTTTACCATTCATAGACCAGATGTTAGAACGATTAGCCAAGCATTCTCATTTCTGCTATCTAGACGGTTACTCAGGCTTCTTTCAAATACCAATTCATCCTGATGACCAAGAAAAGACAACGTTCACATGTCCCTTTGGTACCTTCGCTTATCGACGAATGCCGTTTGGCTTGTGCAATGCTCCTGCAACTTTCCAAAGGTGCATGATGGCAATATTCGCCGATTTTCTCGAAAACATCATGGAAGTCTTTATGGATGACTTTTCTGTATGCGGATAAAGTTTCGAAGAATGTCTTGAAAACCTAGAAAGAGTTCTAGAACGATGTGTAAAAGTAAACCTAGTACTTAATTGGGAAAAATGTCACTTTATGGTACAAGAAGGAATTGTTTTAGGACACATCATATCAAATAGAGGAATTGAAGTAGACAAAGCTAAAATAGAAGTAATCGAAAACCTTCAACCTCCGAAAACTGTGAGAGAAATACGAAGCTTCTTAGGACATGCGGGTTTTTACCGACGATTCATTAAAGATTTCTCTAAAATAACTAAACCTTTAACCGGATTATTAATGAAAGATGCTGAATTCATCTTCGACAATAAATGTTTAGAAGCATTTCAAACACTTAAACAAGCATTGATCTACGCGCCCATAATGCAGACCCCGGATTGGAATGAACCTTTCGAAATAATGTGTGACGCAAGTGACTACGCCGTAGGCGCTGTTTTAGGACAACGAAAGGATAAAAAACTTCACGTCATATATTATGCGAGTAGAACTCTAGATGAAGCACAAATGAATTACGCCACGACCGAGAAAGAACTTTTAGCAGTAGTATTTGCACTAGATAAATTTCGTTCCTACTTGGTCGGAGCCAAAATAATCGTTTACACTGATCATGCTGCCATTAAGTACCTCTTAACAAAAAAGGATGCTAAACCTAGACTCCTAAGGTGGATCTTGTTGCTACAAGAATTTGATTTGGAAATCAAAGATAAAAAAGGAACTGAAAACGTAGTAGCAGATCACCTCTCTAGACTTGAAAACCTGAAACCGGAAAGAACATCGATCAACGATGATTTCTCGTACGATAAACTTATAGCTAATTTGGAAGAAAATAGAGCTGATGAACAGGTAGAAACCACCTTGGCTGTATGCGTTACACCATGGTACGCTGATTTTGTCAATTATTTAGCCGCCGGAGTGGTTCCACTCGATTTATCCTACCAACAAAAGAAACGATTCTTCCATGACATAAAACATTATTACTGGGATGACCCTTTACTTTTCAAAAGAGGCCCCGATGGTATTTTCCGTCGCTGTATACCTGAAGAAGAGGTAGAAAGTATAATCCAACATTGTCATTCCGCTCCTTATGGTGGACACGCAAGTACATCCAAAACCTGCTCCAAAATCCTACAAGCCGGTCTTTATTGGCCAAACATATGGAAGGATGTGCATGCCGCTGTCAAGAAATGCATAGGTGTCAACGCACAGGAAACATATCTAGACGTGACGAGATGCCACAAAAAGGAATTTTGGAAGTAGAAATTTTTGATGTGTGGGGAATAGATTTCATGGGACCCTTTCCACCTTCTTTCGGTAACAAGTACATACTCGTAGCGGTTGACTACGTATCAAAATGGATTGAGGCGATAGCTTCTCCAACAAACGACACACGGGTAGTAATTAAACTCTTTAAGAATATAATCTTTCCAAGATTTGGTGTCCCAAGAATAGTATTCAGTGACGGTGGATCGCATTTCATATCTAAGATACTCGAAAAATTATTGTTTAAGTATGGTGTAAAACATCGAGTAGCAACACCTTACCATCCTCAAACTAGTGGACAAGTGGAAGTGTCTAACAGAGAAATTAAACAGATATTGGAAAAAAACAGTCGCTACATCGAGGAAAGACTGGTCATCAAAATTACCCGAAGCTTTATGGGCATACCGAACCGCTTACAAAACTCCCATAGGAACAACTCCATTTAAGCTTATTTATGGTAAATCTTGCCACCTCCCAGTGGAGTTAGAACATAAGGCCTACTGGGCTATTAAAAATTTTAATTTAAACTATAAGGCCGCCGATGAAAAGCGAATTCTTGATATAAACGAGTTAGAGGAACTTAGACAAGACGCATACGAAAATGCCAGAATCTACAAGGATAGAACGAAAAAATGGCATGATAAACGTATATCAAGGAAAACTTTCAAACAAGGCGATGTAGTCCTATTGTTTAACTCTAGACTTAAGTTATTCCCAGGAAAACTACGCTCTAGGTGGTCAGGCCCTTTCCAAGTCACTAATGTCTTTCCTAGTGGGGTTGTAGAAATTAAAGGAAAATCTATTGAATCATTTATCGTAAACGGGCAGCGTCTAAAACATTATCACTATGATGAAAACAATGAAGACTCGCAAGTTCTGCACTTAGACGTATTGTCTCCAAAATTAATAGATTAACATTTAATAGTTTTATGTCGAGCTTGCGACATTAAACAAAGCGCTTCGTGGGAGACAACCCAAATTTTTTTATTTTTTCTTTGATTATTCTTTTTTGATTTTATTCAGTTTTCATTCTTCATATTCTTTATTTTAATTAAATTTTTCTTCTTTTCTTCTTTCGGCATCTGGCCAAATCCTGACTAAATTCTTGTTTTTCTTTTCTTTAGTTAACACTAACCTGATGGGACATATTGATCGTATGGGTATCAAATTCCGAGGGAGAGCTCAGAGACAAAAATTTGAAGAACTAGCTGAGAGAGAGATGCACCCAAGCTTTTATGCTGATGATTGTGCAATGACCGTTCTTGGGCTAAGAGATAGTGTCCTATATCTGCTAAGTCAAATAGGGTGGGAAACCACTCCTATTCGAAGACAATTTGTTACTTATCGGAGGCTAACTCTAGAATTCCTTAGCTCCCTGATCTATTTACCAAACCATGGAAAAGGAATAAACCGAGGTTTCATTCAGTTCAGGATGTTCAATATGGAGTATCAGTTTAACATTCAAGAATTTACTAACCTTTTAGGGTTCCCTACTTCTTTTGACACATTCACCATGAGCCAAGAAGACCTTTTTGAATATAGAGAGCTTGAGCATTTTTGGGGAAGTTTGATAGGAAATGACGACCCTGAGGAACATGAGTTTCTTTCTGGAAACATACATAACCCGGCTTTTCGTTATTTCCACAAGATCCTAACACACACTCTTTTTGGGAAGAGATCAAACATTACCACAGTATCACGTGATGAACTCTTCATAATATTTTGTGCTTCCCAGAACCGACCAGTGAATGGTGCCACTTATATGTTGGCGAGTTTTGACCTCCTTATTCAAGATGACCGTGCACCGATCCAAATAGGAGGATTGATAACTATGATTGCTAATGCTATTGGATTGCGCCAACCCATGCTTGACTTAAACCCTTTCTGTGGTATTGAGCCTATGAATATACTTTTCCTCTTCAACACTATGTTTATCAGAAACCTTGGACCTGAAGAGTTTGAACTATTAATTAATAACCAAGCTTTTTACCTATTCACCATGCCTAGCCCGATGACTAGTGTCCATAACCGAAATAATTGGCTTTACAACCTGGACGGAATACCTTCTCCTGTTAGATCTGTTGAAACCATCCAAGATTATGAGATTCTTGGCAACCAGATTCCTTATGCTGAGTCTGATCCGCAAACACCAACTGGTTACCATGATGCTGCCTCTCCACCTCATCCTATCCCGTCTGCAGAATCGGAAATACCTGATCTTAGACATCATATGCCCGGAACTGATTATAATGCCGCTATTCAAGCCTTGATGTCAGAACAAGATGCTATTAGAGAAGAGTTAACTAAGATGGGACATGAATTTCTGGGATACATGAGTAGTATGACAAATCAATTCCACGAGTTGCTACACCGTGTCAATTCCTTTGCTCCTCCGGCCAGAGACTCTACAAGTGGCTAGAAGAATTGGAGTTAATTAGTTTTAGTTTTAGGAAATTTATAGTTTCGTTTAACATTGCTTTTAATCTTAGGATTTATTTTTCGCATGTTTTATTTTATTTTCAAATATTACATTATGTTTATTTTATGAAGCTATTGGCATTATTGGTTAAATTTTATTTTATTTTGATTTATGCACTATCTACAATTACCAATAATAATATTTACTGTATGCTACTACTTACATGGCCTATTAGAAAATATATATATACAATATGGTGTAGTAGAATAGCATTTATGGCAATTCAAAAATATAACAATAGCAAATATAATAAACAAAACAAAAAAAAATTAATAATAACAAAATTTATTAAGTTTCCACGCATGCCATGTCACGAGCGTAGTGACCGTTGCAACCCCACCAGCGTGACGAGCGTCACACAAGTTGTCATGGTCGCCACGCAACCCATGACGCCCGTAACACATTCTGTCACGAGCGTGACAGCGTGTTTCCTCGTGAACGTTGATGACCGTTAGGGTCATGACCGTTACCCCCCACCTTTTTATTTTCCCCATTCATTCACCTCTTTACTCCATTCCACTCACATTCATCCACATTTATTTTCCTCTCACCCACTCCTCTTCCCACTTCCAAAACTTTTCCTATAAATACCTACCATCCATTCCTTCCTACACCACATAATTCCAACAAACCATTCTTTACAAATATATTTCATTTTCTTTTCCTTCTTTCATCCTACCTATCAAAATGGCGGAGAACCAACATCAAGAAGCGCAATTCGGAAATATTATTTTCCGATCTGAAGATGATAACTATCAACAGGAGCAGTTCGTTCGGTTCCAACAACGCGGTGTCGTATCTACCAGGTACCCAGATTTAAATTGCTTACAAGAATTAGGATACTTCAGGATGTGCAATGGATGCTTCGGCTTTCCGATTTAACTTTTCTTTGCACACAAAATCACCCTACTTACCCATCACTCACCTTGGAGTTTCTAAGTTCTTATTCCTACACCACTCCACCCGGTGAGGACGAATACTTAACCGGTACCGCAAATTTCTGCATGTTCAACACTGAGTACTCACTATCCCAGGACCAGTTGAGTGCCATGCTACACTTTCCTGTAGGACACCAAGTCCACCCAAGAATCCCTCCGAACTCAGAGTGGAACACAAACGCATTCGACCTCTTTGGAAAAATATCTGGTGTGGAAACCACTAATTGGGATGCACTACTTGCTTCGCACATACATAACCCCACTATCCGGTATTTTATCCGTATTCTGTAAAACACCACTTTTGGAAGACCCAACAACAGTAAAGTCAACGCGAAGGAATTATTCTTCCTCCACTGCATCTTTTCAATCGACACAAAGGTAAACGCTGCCTCTTTCTTACTTCACCATATTCGTATAGTTTGTGCTCGAGGCCGTCAACCTTTTGTGATTGGAGGATTAATAACCACCATCACACTCGGCTTAAATCTAGGGGACCGACTTCAAAATTTGCAATCTCTGCCACCCCTATTTATGGATATAAGCTATTGTCGCTCCAGCCGCTTAATCAAAAATAGGGTAGGCAGGAAGTATTATCTTATGGTGAATAACCAAGAGGTCCCAAGCGTTGTCTTGCCGAACATTACCCTCACCGATGT
The DNA here is from genome assembly GCF_024323335.1 of Lathyrus oleraceus. Taxonomy (NCBI): domain Eukaryota; kingdom Viridiplantae; phylum Streptophyta; class Magnoliopsida; order Fabales; family Fabaceae; genus Lathyrus; species Lathyrus oleraceus. The sequence goes on from NC_066579.1 coordinate 342,055,814, forward strand.
CACTAACCCCCTCAGATTCATCTACGATCTGAATGCTCTCGAACCAACCGAGCCTACACAAGCAAACCCGCCCCCAGACGAGTTTGATGAAATGGAGCAAGGTGATCAAGGTCCTGAACAGCAGTCGGCCCCACATAATCCTTCCGATAATGTGGCTGGTCCATCCTCCCGACGTCGTCGAAGAAGAAGGCCCGCAACAAACGATGACATCATGGATGCTATTGATGCCATGCATGCGCAGAATAACGAAGTAATGCAACTGATGCGCCAGATGCAACAACAACAAGAGGAGAGGAATGCAATAACCGACCAGCGGTTCACTGACTTGCTTAACAGGTTTGATGACTTGGAAGTACGTCAACGATCACCGGGTCCGAGAACAAGAGGACGCAGGCAGAATTGAGTTTGGGTTCCCTTCTTTTTTCTTTTCTTTCGTTTTTTTTAAAACATTGGGGACAATGTTTCATTTAAGTGTAGGGGGAAAACTTTGTTTCAGTTATATTTATTTTCCTGTCAATATTTCCCTTTCAAGTATGTTATTTCTCTTTCGTATATATATAAAAAAAATATATAATAATTTATTTTAAGTCAAGTCCCTAGTGTGAAATTTTTTTATTATCTATTCCCCTCAATTTTCTTTAGCCATAACAAAAATTTAACACACTCGATAAGTATAAAGGTTGCTTATTTTATAAAACTTGAGTGAAATCAAGACAAAAATTATTACCGCCCCAACGCTCTAAAAACCTCAACATGTTAGATCAGGATAAGTACCTATTATACCAATTCCTGGCACTTTTAGTCTTATAGTAACCCCGAGTAGTTTATACGAGAAGTCGACACCATCTTAATAGCAAACTACGTGGAGAGCCGATGAATATAAGTGAATGATTCCCAAAACAACATATTAAAAATCAGGAAATGCACTAATTAAGTTAGGTGATCCTTACTCGATCATTTAATCCAAAGGTTGCGGACCCTACAATTTAAAAAAAAAACATGGTATGAACGATCCATTGTGAGTTGGTTCAGCGGTTTCTGGTGCTAAACTTGGTAGGGCGGACTACGGTCCGATCCCCCGCAATTTGCAATGGACTAAATAACGAAGTTACCCAACTTATGTACTAGAACTTCTAGCTAAAAGGGGATCAGAATCGCTAACCGGTTACTCCTCTATGTGTGCGAAAAGATAAAGGGCTTAATGTGATTTCGCTAGAATGAAAACGGGTGAAATAAGAGTAAAAGAACTAGGCTAGCTATAATAGCACGACTCGAACTGGTTTTCATAAGGTGGGGTTATCTGATGTTGTGACGGTAGTTGTTGATGTTAAGACTAAACTCAGGTTATTCCTAAACGAGATTTACTTGCAACCTAGTACGAATTGATGTGTGTTTGGAAATTTCATCTGGCTAATATTTTAAAACGATTTCTATATTGTATCTTGCTTGAGGACAAGCAAAAGTCTAAGTATGGGGGAGTTTGATAACATGAAATAATATCACATTTTTGGACTTGATTTAATTAAATTATATTGTTATTTGATTCAATTTATTTTATATTATTCGATATTACTTGGTATTCTATTATTATTTATTTCAGGTAACATTATTTGAAGCATGTGTGAAAAGGAAATAAAAAGGGGTGCAAAAAGAGGATTCTATAGGAAAGCATCTCACTAAAGCCCAACCCACGCCAACTACAAGGAAAATGGCTGTGACGACCGCCACAGGCATGTGACGAGCGTCACACCCCTCTACTTAGTGTTACGACCGTAACACATGGTGTGACGGACGCCACACACCCCACTCCTATTTTTTTGGCATCGACGTGCGTAACAGAAGGCAGTTCTCTCCTATTTTTCCTCTTGACTCGTTGACGCTTGAAAAACCCTACGGAAGATGCTTTTGAGAAAACAGTTACTTTATGGAGGAATATAAATAGACCTAAAGGATCCAATTGAGAGGACTCGACGCCGTGCAATATTTTTACAGCAATATATTTTCTTCAGCATTCCATTTTCTCAGCATTTTATTTTCTTTGCTTTTTATTTTCTTTTCTTTGCTAGCTTAATTTACTAAGCATTCAATTTATTTTCTCACAATAGTTTCTACACCGGAAACTATTGTGTAATTTTCACTGGGTCTAACCTTACGTTAGATCATAGTATTTTATTTCCTTGTTTTTATTTATCTGTCTGATCAAGAATTGTGAAGACCAAATCCAACCGACTTGTGGTGGAGTGTTCGAGCATCGAAGCTAGGAACAAAACCAAGATTTCTAGTAATTTTCCAGGTTCATTTATTGAGTTATTGTTTTAATTTACATATGCTCTATGCTGTTGTTTATACATATTGTCTGTTTGATATGGCTATATTTATGCATGATTATTGTTTATGCATGTTTGCCATGTCCGACTAATTAATCTAGATATTGGTATGTAAAGTAAGCGGAATAAAGGAATCAAAACTGAGTTGGTTTAAATTTATTTCAAAATATAGTCACTCTTTTTCTGGTCTCAATCTACAGAGTTATTACCAAATTTTTTGTACGAGAGTAAAGTAACATAAAGAAGTTAAAATCAATAGAACGACAATTTGAGCTTTTAACTGGACAGTGTAAATTGAACATTAACTTTAAATCAGGGCGAAAGCAATTTTTAAAGTTAATTAAATTCTAATCATTTTCAAAAATTATTTTAAAAGGTTAAATGTGAGGAAGAGAGTTAAGCATTTAAGTTTAATCATATAGTCTAAGTCAACAGAGCGAGAGTTTGAGACGAGGGCGTTTAAATAGTTAGTATTTTCTTAAAAAGAGTTTCTATAGATTCTATTGTTTTCAAAAAGTGATTTTAGATTTAACTAAATAGTGAGAGCGTACGTTAATATAAAGTCATAGTCTGATTCAAAAAAGAGAGAGTTTGAGAAAAGACTTTTAATTAATAGTGTCTACTGAAAAGACTTATTTTAAAACTAAGAAACCAACAAAGATTTGATTCCCTAATTACGACGAACTACATACCGATATCCGCGTTATTTGATATTTAATCTAGATCCAATTTTAGTTTTACTTTTCCCCCTAATCATCAAAGTATCATCCGCCTTAGCTTTGCGAAGTAACCCTAGAAAAATGGTATATCGATTCATTAAGTCCCTGTGGGATCGATATCTTTTAAAACTACGCGATTAGACTATGCACTTGCAGTTAATACCCCAATAGACTCATAAAGTCGCGATCACAATACAATGCCACTATGATTGAAAGTGGTCAAGAGCTTCCTCTTCCAGTTGCAAACTCAGTGGTAAACATTGCAGATATAGAAAAGGTGATCCGTAGTGGTCGTGTATTCAGTCTAGTATTTCCGAAAGCAGTAGAAGATGTATCCGCAAGTAAGAAGGCAGAGATTCTAGTAGTGAATCCGGTTAGTTCTCCAACGTGTCAGTCTGGTGAGTTCAGCAAGTTGAAAGCTAACAATGATGATGAGGTGTTAAGATCAATCAAAAGGAGTGAATTCAATGTGGTAGAGCAGCTGCCCCAAACTCCATCAAAGATCTTTGTACTCTCATTACTAATGAATTTCGAAGCACACAGAGAAGCATTGCAGAAAGTGCTATAACAGATTTATGTTGAACATGATGTAACTGTGGATCAGTTTGACCACATAGTTTCTAATATTACTTCTTGTAACAATTTGAGTTTTTGTGATGAAGAACTACCCGAGGAAGGCAGAAATCACAATTTGGCACTCCATATTTCGATGAATTGCAAGGAGGACGCTCTGCCAATGTGTTGGTTGACACAGGTTCGTCGTTGAATGTGTTACCAAAATCAACTTTGTCAAGACTCTCTTATCAAGGCACCCCAATGAGGTACATCGACGTAATTGTCAAAGCGTTCGATGATTATCGTAAAACTGTCATTGGTGAATTGGACCTTCCAGTGAAGATAGGTCTGAGTGATTTCCAAATTACTTTCTAGGTAATGGATATCCACCCGGTCTACAATTGCTTGTTGGGAAGGCCATGGATTCATGAAGCCAGATCAGTAACGTCTACTTTACACCAGAAGCTGAAATTTGTGAAGAACGGCAAGCTTGTCGTTGTTGGTGGAGAGAAGGCATTATTGGTGAGCCATTTATCATCTTTCATGTACGTTGATGCTGGAGAGAAGGTTGGAACGTCTTTCCAATCCTTATCTATTGTTGATGAACTGAAGAAAACTGGTGCACCCATGTCTTCTTTGAAAGATGTGTAAGAGGCTATTCAGGATGGTAGTATTGAAAAGTGGGGCCGTGTTGTGGAGGTCGCTGAGAACAAGAACAGAGTCGGACTAGGGTTTCAACTAGGGCCATTCAACGCTAAAGTCAAAGTTATGCAACCAATTTTCCACAGTGGAGGGTTCATTTACGAGAATAATCAACACTCAGCTGCCATTATTGAAGACGATGGAGATGAAGATGAAGCTTATGCCAACTTTGTGACGCATGGCCAGACTTGCAATAATTGGGTTGTTGTTGATGTTCCTATTGTCATTCTTCATTTTAAGTAATTTGTTTCAAGAAAATTTGTCTCCTATGCCTAAGAGAGAAGTGAACATTATGGGGCATGTTATTATTATCATCAATAAAATACAATTTTATTCATCCACATCTATGATGTTTTTAATTTTTTGCTTTTTCTGAAAATAGTAATAAAAAAAACATAAATAAATAATAATCTTCCATCTGCATAATATTTGTTCGCACTCCACTTCTCTAACATCAAAATATCAAATCATTATGCAAGTTGGTTCTCAAACCCATTGAATACAATGATCCTACTCCCTCTCCAAACTTTGATTTCCCTCTGTTTGAAGTTGAGGAAGAGAATGATGATGAAGAAGTATCTGATGAATTATCTTGTTTGCTTGAGCATGAGGAAAAAGCCATTCAACCATTTGAAGAGAAAATTGAATTAGTCAACTTGGGTTCCGAAGATGATGTGAAGGAAGTCAAGATTGGGTCTCAGATGTGTCCAAAAGCTAAGAAGAGGTTAATTGATCTTCTTCAAGAGTATTCTAATGTGTTTTCTTGGTCCTATAAAGACATGCCTAGATTGGATTCTGAGATTGTGGAGCATAGATTGCCGTTGAAGCCAGAATGCTCGTTGGTCAAGCAGAAGTTGAGAAGAACTCATCCTGATATGGCAGTAAAGATCAAATAGGAAGTGCAGAAGCAGATTGATGTTGGTTTTCTTGTAACCTCCGAGTATCCGCAGTGGGTGGATAATATTGTTCCTGTTCCTAAGAAAGTTGGAAAAGTATGCATGTGTGTTGATTATAGAGATTTGAACAAAGCTAGTTCGAAAGATGATTTTCCTCTGCCACACATTGATATGTTGGTAGACAATACAACTAAATACAAAGTCTTTTCATTTATGGAGGGATTTTCCAATTATTATCAAATCAAGATGACACCTAAAGATATGGAGAAGACCACATTCATTACACCCTGAGGAACATTCTGTTATAGAGTGATGCCTTTCGATTTAAAGAATGCCTGTGCAATGTACCAGAGAGCTATGGCCATTCTTTTTCATGATATGATGCATAAAGAGATTGGAGTTTATATTGATTGTATGATTGCCAAATCAGGTGATGAAGAAGAACATGTTAAGCATTTGTTGAAGTTATTCCAACGTTTGAGGAAATATAAACTCCACTTGAATCCCAATAAATGTACTTTTGGTGTTCGTTCTGGTAAGTTGTTGGGCTTTATTGTTAGTGAAAAGGGTATTGAAGTTGATCATGCCAAGGTCAAAGCAATACAAGAGATTCTTGCGCCCAAAACTGAAAAGCAAGTCAGAGGTTTTCTCAGCCACTTGAACTACATCTCAAGATTTAAATCGCATATGAATGCCACATGTGCGCCTATATTCAAGCTTCTTCGGAAAGATCAGTCTTGTGATTGGACTGAGGATTGCCAGAAAGCTTTTGATAGTATCAAAGAGTATCTGCTTGAGCGTCTGATTCTGTCTCCACCTATTGAAGTAAGACTGTTGATCATGTATTTGACCGTGCTTGATGAAAGTATGGGTTGTGTTCTTGGTTAGCAAGATGAATCTGGAAAGAAAGAGTGTGCAATTTACTACCTCAGTAAGAAATTCCCTGACTGTGAGACTCGGTATTCTAGGCTTGAGAAAACATGTACGCATTGGCTTGGGCTGCTAAGCGTCTGCGCCAATATATGTTAAATCATACTACTTGGTTGATATCCAAAATGGATCCAATCAAGTACATTTTTGAGAAGCCTGCTTTAACTGGGAGAATTGCCCATTGGCAGATGTTGTTATATGAGTATGATATCGAATACCGATCTCAAAAGGCTATCAAAGGTAGTGTCTTGGCTTACCATTTGGCTCACCAACCGATTGAAGATTATCAGTCAGTACAATATGATTTTCTTGATGAAGATATTTTATACTTGAATATAAAAGATTGTGATGAACCATTGCTTGAAGAAGGACCAGAACCTGGTTTCTGTTGGGGCATGGTATTTGATGGAGCTGTTAATTCATATGGTAATGGCATTAGGGAAGTGATAATTACTCCTCAAGGCACTCATTTTTCGTTTACATCTAGATTGACTTTCAGATGTACAAACAATATGGTTGAGTATGAAGCTTACATTATGGGGCTTGAAGAGGCCATTGATCTCAGAATTAAATATCTTGACGTCTATGGAGATTCAACTTTGGTTGTGAATCAAATCAAAGGTGAATGAGAGACGAATCAACCTGGTTTGATACCATATAGAGACCATGCAAGGAGGATTTCAACTTTATTTACAAAGGTTGAGTTTCATCATATCCCTTGAGATGAAAACCGGATGGCAAATGCTCTTGCAACGTTGGCTTCAACGATCGTGCTAAAATTTTGGAATAAAGTTCCCAATTTGACTGTGATGCGTCTTGATAGGCCATCTCATGTGTTCATTGTTGAAGAAGTCGAAGATGAAAATCCATGGTATTTTGATATCAAGTGCTTCCTCCAAAGTCAGATTTACCCGCCTGAGGCATCTTTGAAAGATAAGAAGACTTTGAGAAGATTATATGGCAACTTCTACCTGGATGGTGATGTCATTTATAAGAGAAATTTTGATATGGTTCTGCTCAGATGCGTGGATAGACACAAAGCAAACATGTTGATGACTGAAGTCCATGAAGGTTCCTTTGGTACTCATTCTAATGGACATGCTATGGCAACTAAGATGTTGAGAACAAGTAACTATTGGCTGACAATGGAATCTGACTGTTGCAAGTTTGTGAAGAAATGCCACAAGTGTCAAATTTATGCGGATAAGATTCATGTTCCTCTGACACTATTGAATTTCATTTCCTCTCCATGTCCCTTCTCCATGTGGGGAATTGATATGATTGGTATGGTTGAGCCTTAAGCTTCGAACGAACATCGTTTCATTCTGGTGGCTATTGATTACTTCACAAAGTAGGTTGAAGCGGCATCATATGCAAATGTGACTAAGCAGGTTGTGATTCGATTTATCAAGAATCAAATTATATGTTGTTATGGTGTGCCAAGTGAGATAATTACTAATAATGGATCTAACTTGAATAATAATATGGTGGGAGCTCATTGCAAAGACTTCAAGATTGCACATCATAATTCTTCTCCATACAGACCTATCATACCCTAAATTTTACTTCGCCTAAAGGCATTTGTTTACATTTCAAGCATTTGTATTTATCAATTTGCAACCACTCATTTACATAAATTTATTGAGTGTTTCAGCTGCAATATGTCCCATGATCATTTCATCTGGTTAAGATCCAATTTCCATGCATAAGTCAGAATTCATTAATCAAGGAGAAATTAGCTTTGGTTGTGTCGCTTTGTTAAGACCAGTGCATACATTCTTATCATACATACATATTTCATTCATACACCATTTCATTCAATTTAGAATAGTTATAAGTCTCATGCCATTTTAATTTACCATCCATGATCATTTATTATCACAATTCCTTTTAACAAGTAAAATTTTAATGTTTGACTTTTGTTTGGAATGTGAATTTTAAATAAATAAATGTAGTTTTTCAGCTTGAGTCATGTTTTTATTCTATTTTTGAGAAAGATCATAGAAAGGTTCGGTTTCCTTTAGAACTTAGTTTTAGTTCATGATTGATCTAAGTTTTGTTGAAAAAAAGGTTGATAAAAGTTTTAAAAAAAGGGATCTACATTTATATTCATTCATGCATTCATTCACATTCCACCACCAAATCATGAACCTTAAGTTTTCTTTTGTTTCTTAATAAATCAGTTAAAAATTATACAAAAAAATCTTACAAGTTACATAATGGAACAAGTTATACCACATTCTATTGAGTTTTGTTACTTTTGAACTTAGGCCTAAGTGATATGTATCTAAGACCTAACAATTTAAATCTTCAAAATTCCAAGCACATCATTTCTTCATCTTCAAGTCCTTCACTAATCCTCTTTGTATCAAGAAATTAAAGGAGAGGAGCGATTCAAAACGCAACGGAATTTAAAAATTTCTCCTTTAGTGATCCTTACGAATGGGCATGATAAATGATAAAATCGTTACCTCTTGTGGCGATTGTAACCTTTGATGCAGATCTACGGAGCGATCACGAACGTTGAACGATGACAACACCTCTATTCAGTCCACACGAACGGATTCCTTCAATCTCAGTGCTAGCTGCTACGAATGAAGGCTTTGAGTGAGTGAGAGAGAGAGAGAGATAAACGAAATTGCAACTACACAAATGCTTCTACACAAGGGTTCTAGTTATAGAACCACTTGTGTGGGCTGCAAGCTAAAAAGCCCACTCAATTGTATGTGGCCCATATCTTATAATATGCCAAAATCACTTAAGCGCGTGGTACCTTACCATATTTCGTATTCTACTTAAGTACACCGTACCTTACAATGTTCTACAATTCACTTAAGTGCACCGTACATTACGGTATTCCTTAGTTACTTTATCTCTCATCAATCCGTCCTTTTATGTGTGACCCTGTAGGTTTTCGCGGCACTCACAATTATATTAAATCACGTATTTAACATAATAAATAGTGAGCGGTATCTAGCAACACATCACTGCTACCTAAGACACGAAAATGTCATGTGATCTGACAAATCCTTTTTGTGATAATACTTATGTGTACAATTACCCTTGTGCCCTTATGTCTATATTGAACACAAGGCATAGACCGTGTCATCCTTGTCCAGTTCAATATTAGGCCCATAGACATTTATCCTGTTACGCAAGATGGACAAATTTCATCTAGGTCACTCATGTCCCTTAGCATGCTTCGTGGAGTACCCATCAACTGTCTTTATGGTCATCCAGTTACGAACAATGTTTGATCAGCAATAAGGCACCCGCCTCTACATCTAGGGTCCATAGTGGTTTTAGGTCGAAGGGTGGTATACACCATTATCACCATAAGAATAACTTATGACACTTTGCATAACATTCTATATAGTATTCTCATAGCGGGTTAATCCAGTATAAATATTACTCTTAATATTCATACCTATGTTTAAGACTTGATAACTCCTTATCCATGATCCATGAGATGTGATCATCAGTCTATATACATAATAGTCTTAATGCTTTAATGTTATCCCACTTCACAATAAAGCTCGACTATGGATACTTTAAGAATAGTGTCCTTATGTTTAATGTGATCTCATGATTAAGTCACAATTGATACATTAAACGGACTATCTATTCTAAGGACTTTATTAGACAAACATAATAAAGAAAAAGCCTTTTATTATTAATAAATAATTCGATACAAGTACCAAAAGTATTGGCCTCTAAGGCTTACACCAACAGAAATCTCCATTTGTGTTTATCAACCTAGCACCAAGAGAATGAGTATGTCATGTAGCAAGTCAAAAATGTCACAAAGGTTAAACTTCAAGTAAGAGACATGACTTTTACGTAATAATCTGCAAATTTAAATTTCAAAAAAAAGGAGAGGGAAGTAAGTAAAAGTACAGTGATTTGTAAATACAGTAAAATCTTCATTGTCATAAAGAGACAAACTCAGCAAGACAAAAAGTACAACAACCCCAATTTCACCAAAATAGCAAAAACATACACCTAACACATTTGATTCCTCTGCACTATTCCACATTTATCATCATGCATCAGATTAAACCCTAATTTCTTCCCATATAAATTCAACAAAACAATCAGAGATAGGGGGGCCCAAAAAATTTTAAAATCAAAGCAAGCTCAGCCACCAAACCCTAAACAATATTCAAACATACCATATACAGAGGGAAAAAAAAGAAACCAGCAATACTAACATGCATCTCAATAGAACTCAGAGATACTTGGAATAAAGCACTGAAGTTCATTCTTGCCGAATATTCCTCAACACCACACGACTGTTTTCATTCTGAATCAAGAAGAAGAAGTTGTGGAATCGAAAGAAGAGACATTACCCGGAATTTGTGTCAGAGCGATTCTTCAAATAGGTAACTCGTTTGTGTCTTCTTTTCCATTTCCATAAAATGTCGAAATCGTTACCTTTTTCTAATTCTCGGTCCACCTTTGTGCTTTATGGTCTATGATTATAATGAGGTGTCTACTCGCAGTTTAATGTTGTTTTCGTTTCCTTCCATAGCCATTTTCGTTAAAAAAAGAGATAGAAAGAGTCAGTGACGGCAAGAAGAGATTGAAACATGTGATTTGATTTGCGTAGTGAGAATTTCCATCGTATGATATTTGTTTACTTTCTTTGAGAACATGATTTGACAGAGAAGGAAAGGAAGGCCGTGTTTTGGAAGAATAAAAAGGAAACGACTGCATATTTTTTCCTTAGGGTTTTTTCTGTTTATTTGTTTAGTTGTGTGCCAAACCAAACCGGGTCAGAACCAACCAATTTCCCTCTGGCCCATCAGTTGATTTCTTTTTGAGTTAGGAAATATAATAGTTTTTTTTAATTAATTTTTTTAAGTTTTATATTAAATCTGCTTTATCATTTCATCACGAATCTATCTTATTTGTACATTAATAGCTTAATATTTATTTTCATAAAAAAATTATTTCATTCCAAATTTTAAAATGATAAAAATATATTTATTTTAGTGTTTAGATGTCTAGTTTTTTTAACAAATATAAAAATATAGAGAATAAGATTTTCTTGATATTAAAATAAAATAAAAAATAACAAGAAAATAGAACTTTCACATTCTATTAGATTTTCAATGTGTGAGTTTTTTTTATAGTTTTGATAACTTCTTATCATTTAAGGTTTTAATTAGACTTTAATAGATTTTATTTTGTTAATAACTATATTAATGAACATTTATTTTATTTTATTAATAAAGAGTAATAAAGTGGATAGATACAACAACCATTGATTTTTCTTTTTTCCATTAAGCCTTGTTTTTTTTAAGTTTTATTTTATTTTTTAATTAGATAAAATATAATTAAGATGATAGCTATTGTTATAAAGTAAAAAATTGATTTGTTTATATATTTAGATATTTGTTTGAATAACTGCTTAGAGATTTTCTCTTTTGTATCAAAAAATTAAAAGTTAATTAATTAAATATAAAAAAAAATCTTTTACTTTGATTTTTAACTTTCTTCTTATTTTCTAGTTTGTGATTAATATTTATTTCCCATTTATTTCTCATTTATTTTCCATTTATTTTATTAAATATCTTGTCATGTGTCGTCGAATATTTTGTAATTTTTGAATTTAAAAAATTTTGATGTTCCAATTCCCAAAAGAGGTGTTGACTATTTTTCGTTAGTAGTGTTTTCTTGTATTATTATTATTATTATTTTCTCTTTCTTTTAATTTCTCTTTTATTATTATTCTACAAATCATGTTTTATTTTAAAAATATTAAAAAAAAATTATAAAAAAAAATAAAAAAAAAATAATAAAAATAATAATAATGAGAGTCATAAAAATGATATTCTTAAAAAAACTAATAACAATAATATGTTTTTTTAATTATTATTATTTAGAGTTGTTTTTTTTATAGGTGATTAGGTTTTTTTTATTCTTGTTTTATCTTTTATCAAAATAAAGTTTTTTTTTATAAAACATGTATATATAAAAAATAATGACAAAGAAAATTCACAAAAAAATAAGTTTTTTTAATCCTTGTGTTTGTAGTATATTTTCTCGCACCTTGTCATTATTCTTTTATTTTGTGTGTTTATCTTTACTTTTATTATTTATTTTCTTTATTGTATTTTCTTACATTCCTGAATTGACAAATGTACCCCCACCCCTTTTTCTTATTCACATTTTTTTCTTTTTCGTACCCTTTTTTTTATTTCTTTTCTTAGATAGTGCGTTAATCAATTAATTAAGATAATAGACAAAAAAACAAAATGCAAAATCAATATTTCAAAACAATAAAGATATTTGGTCAACACCAAGCTCCATTTTTAAAATTAAAAAACACTTGGTCAACATCAAGTCTCAATCCACTCCCACTCTCCCAACTTCTCAATTTCCCTTCCACATTCAATCATTAATCAATTTCAATTTCTTCAAACCATTCTCAATTCAAATCAATTCAAATAATTTTTTAAAACTAAATCTGAAGAAAAAGATTACCCTGGATGGAATATCCAATCGTAATCCCGGATATTAGGCCCAAGCTGTAAGAGCTTGCAAGCCATAAATATCCGTCTTCTCTTCAAAACACTCCAATATTCAAATCATTTTCATAAGTAAAATATGAAGAAAAAGATTACCCTGGATGGAATATCTAGTCGTAATCCCGAATATTAGGCCCAAGTTGTAAGAGCATGTAAGCCTTAAGTATTCGTCTCCCCTTTAAAACACTTGTAAATATTCAAACTTCTTTTCTCAATAAAATTGAAAGAAAAAGATTACCTGGGTGAAAGGTCCAGACGTAGTCCCGAGTATTAGACCCAAGTTGTAAGAGCTTACAAGTCATAAATACTCGTCTTTCAAGCCCAAAAATACATCCAACCAATCAAACTCTTTTTCTTCGCCGTCATGCGATTGATCCTTAAAACCTTTTCATAAATGAAAGACATCTTGTCTTAAGATGATGCAAAGTAATGCTTCATCCATAATTGTTAAGCTGAGATAAGTGACGTTTTTCCGAATGTTGATTTGTAAATCCATTCGATGTGTGGTATATGTCCGCTCCTCATCTGTTTTGAGTAAAACAATGTTCTTTGTCGATTAATACAATGTAGCTTTCGCTAAAATCGACCAACAAACAAACATTTTCTACCCAGAACTACGTAAGCCTTGAGTTCTCTATTGCACCCGGAGATACGTAGGAGCAGGATTTATAAATCTTTTCAGGCCCATTAATAAAAAAACTTAGGTTTAGTCCCCTTTATTGCAAAATCCGAAAACATTCTTCGCTCTTCTATTCTTTCTTTCCCACCTAATAACTCGAGAAGCCTAACATTTCTAAGCTAACACTAACGCGCATAATTAACCTAATGGTCCCCGTTGAGTACAATGGACGTGGGGGGTGCTAATACTTTCCCCTTGCGTAATCGACTCCTGAACCCTGATTTGGTTGTGACGACCATAATCATTGTCGTTCTTTCTTGGGTTTTATCGATATTTCCCTTTTCCTTTTTAGGAATAAATAAAGTTCGGTGGTGACTCTGTTCAGTCCATCACACGAGCGTGCGATGGCGCTCCGCGAGCGTCATGTTCTCCATTTTTCGAGGTGTGACAGATGGCGACTCTTCTAGGGATTGATGATTTCCCTAAGTGAGTCAAGCCTAGTTAGGTCGTTTGTGTGCCTTTGTTTGTTTACTTGTGTGGCTTTTCTTTATTTCTTTTGCTATCTTAATTGTCATATTTATATAAATCTGTTGTATTGGTTCCATTATGCTTTGGTACTTGGGTACTCTGATTGCAAACCTTGTGGGGAAGAATTTTTACCCGAGTCTCAAATAAAAACATAAGATAGGACGAGGTTGAGTAGTGCGGGTCCGCGAGATGAATTTCTCGTTGGGTCAGTGAGAGAACCTTACTTAGAGTAAATCCTTGAGAGGATGTTGTCGCCCGACAAGTAAGTTGCCGTAAGCTTCGATATTTTCTTTAGGATCCATGACTATGAGGACCATTTGTAGAACCTTAATCCTTTGTCCAACTAGGAAAGATGGTTGCGTAGCATGGGTCTGCGAGTTGAATTTCTCGTTGGATCGATGCGAGAACCTCACTTAGAGTAGATTCTTTAGATGAAGTTAATGCCCGACAAGTAAGTTGCCGCAGGTAGCAAACAGTCTAATGGATCCATGACTCTAGGAACTTTTTTTGACACCTTAGACCATACCTGGTGAGAACCCAGTTCTATACGAAGCAACCAGACTTATCTATGCCTTAAGCCTATTGAACTTATACAAAAAAATGCATCACATTCATCCACATACATTGCATCAACATCATAGAAAGAAAACTCTTAGTAGTCTCTTATTTGTTTCAGGAATTGAGAACTTGAAAATGACAACTCCAAGGAGAAACACTTTCACACTTAAGTACAAGGAACCTAAGCTTGACAGTGTGAAGGGTTTGATCTCAGATTTGACTCTCAGTAAGCGTGATGACTTCGGAAAAGACTATGGGAAAATTTTGAGCCTTATGACTAAGAAAGTTTACTATGGGATTATCAGCTCTTTGGCACAATATTATGATCCACCTCTACGTTGTTTCACATTCGCTGATTTCCAACTAGCTCCTACTTTGGAAGAAGTTGAGAGAATCGTGGGTCTCAAATTGAAAGATTTCAATCCATTTCCAAAGCTCGAAGAGGAAGCGGGCCCAAAGAAGATAGCTTTAGCCCTAAGTATCAATGTCCCAACTGTTCTAGACAATTGGGTCGAGAAAGGGGGTTTCAAAGGTTTTGCCATGATGTTCTTGGAAGATTTAGCTCTGAAGTTCAAGAAAAAAGGAAATTGGAATGCATTTTATGTTGTGTTGGCTTTATTGATCCATGTGATTGTGCTCTTCCCAAACGTTGAAAAGTTTGTGGATCAGGTAGCCATAGAAATCTTTCTCTCTGGCAACCCTGTACCATTTCTCTTAGCTGACATTTACCATGCCTTTCATGCTTGACATGAAAAGAGGGGTGGAACTTTGTTATGTTATGCTCCTTTGCTTTATACTTGGTTCATGCAACATATGCCCAAAAAAGGTCCTTTTATGGCAAAGAAACTTAAATCTCCTCAAAGACTAGCTTCTCTCACTGTAAGTTCCATCAGATGGTATATCCAAGAGTGGGAAACCCCAAACATCATTGTCAGCTGTGGGGAATTTTCTAATGTGTCGTTGTTAGGTACTAAGGGTTGCATCAATTATAACCCTATGTTATCTCGAAGGCAACACGGCTACTCCATGGATGGTCCTCCCGAAGCAAAGGACTTACAGCCATTTGTGCTCTTTGACATCCAAGCAAGTAATCCTGGTGTAAGGGTGATCCGAAATGCTTGGTTGAAGATTGTTAGGAAGGGTAAAGAGTTTGGAAAAAGAAACACTCTTTTCAAAGAACCTTACACTCGATGGGTAAAAGAAAGAGTTGAATAAATCCATTTGCCATTTATCTTTAATGCTTCAGCTTTTCCTAAAATTCCCGATCCAAAGCCCATACTCCCTGAGGACATGGAGAAACTCGCTGCTAAAGTTAAGGAGCTCGAGTTGGAGAATACCGAATTACGGATTCGCATGAACCGAGCTATCTTGGAAAATCAAAATTTGAAGGATGAACGTAAGGGGAAAGCCCAGGAACTTAAGGATAGTAACAAGAGAGCCAGGCTATTGGAAGACCAGAAGGACGATCTTGATCATATCCTTATAGGTTCCACATCAGTGATCCAGACCAGAAAGGAAGAGCTCAAGAAAGCTGAATATAGAATTTGTGAGTTAGGAAGGATGTTGGATAGGTCTCTTATGGAAAAGAAAGAAATTAAGCTCGACCTTGAGGCACTGATTCGTGAACTGAAGGACACTCTGAAGAAATGCAAAGAAAAGTTGTCTCGCGAGATACTCCAAAAGGAAGAAGCTGAAAGGAACTGTCACCACCTCAAGTACCAGTTGGAAGAAACTAATAGGAGGTTTGCAGTTTTGGAGAGCCAAGAAGGTGATGCAGCCTACTTGCTCCTAAAGAATGATTGTGTGTATTAGAAAAGGTTGTATAGAGAGGCTAGGTAAATCTTATATGAAGACCAGCAGGTCATCAAGAAACTCCAAGAGCTCTATGTTGAATGGAATTGAAAATTCCTCAACTTAGCTAGATTTGTTAACCTTAACATGTTGGAACTCCCAGAAAAACTCCAAGAAGCTGATTGGTGTATGTGTCCAGAAAACACACCTCCTAAAGTTTTCAATTTCATCAAGTTTTGCAAGAAAATGGTGAAGGAGCTCACCACAGATCTTGCTACGATCATAAAAGCTGAGACGGAGCTTAAGTTTACTTGTACTTGAATTTGAAATTTTGGTGTTTGAATCTTTTGTATTTGAATTTTAATCATTTGTACTTGAAGTTAAATCATTTTGTATTCGAATTTGATTTTAATTAATGGAAGTTGTCATTTTGGGCCTCAATTATTACGTTTTATTCTTATTTAATATATTCTAAAATTGTTGGAATAAATAATAAAGATAACTAAGAGCTTTGCACAAAAGGCACCCATAACATACATTCATGTCATTCTTCAAACAAAAAAACTCATTGTTGTGTCTTCTCCAGTTCCACATTGAGTCCTCAACACCACTACAACACCAGAGCCAGCGCTCGTCAAAGAATGGTAGATCAAGAACAAGAATTGGAGAGAGTAAGCTCAGAACTTGAAGACCTACGAGGAAACATGGGTCAAGTCATGGAGATACTACAAGTCATTAAGGCCAATTTGGACACCTAAACGACAATCGTTTCAGAAATCACCGGTCCTATGATTGAACCCCAACCTGCAAGGACAGTGTCGACCACTTGGCCAGTCTACGGTTTACCTTCTGGCTTCACACCTCCAGTTGAAGGTGCCCCTGGTTTTGTACAATCCACTCAGCAGATGGTTCCTCTACCAACTATCAATGAAAATCATCTAGTGGTTCACATGTTTGCACCCCCCTTGTCCATGCGCACATGCAACCTTATTTTAAAGATCAACAACATGCTCCGGATTTTTCTGACGAAGATGATGAAAGGCATGAAGACATAAGAGGAATGAAAGAGAATTTCCAGATTCTTGAGAAAAGGTTAAGGGCTATGGAAGGTGACCAAGTCTTTAGTGCTTCTGCTAAGGAGATGTGCTTAGTGTCAGGTCTTGTGATTCCCGCGAAATTCAAGACCCCAGATTTCGATAAGTACGAGGGCCACTCGTGCCCTAAAAGTCACCTCATTATGTACTATCAGAAAATGGTTGCGCACGTAGAGGACGATAAACTTATGATACATTTCTTCCAAGACAGCTTGAGGGGTGCTCCCTCTAAGTGGTACTTAAGCCTTGATCAAAGTAGAATTCACTGTTTCCAAGACTTATCTGATGCTTTCATCCAACATTATAAGTATAACGTGGATATGGCCCCAGATAGGAGGCAGTTGCTCAGCATGTCCCAGAAAGATAACGAGTCTTTTAAGGAATATGCACAACGATGGAGGGAAGTGGCCTCGCAAGTCGAACCACCCCTTGTTAAGAAGGAGTTAGCATATTGGTTCATGGATACGGTAAAACCTATGTTCTATGAAAGGATGGTGAGTAGTGTATCAGCAAGCTTCTCTGACTTGGTTGCCATGGGCATAAAAGTCGATCTTGGATTGAAGAATGGAATAATGATAACCACCACTGAAACATCCAGTAATAATGTCAAAAAAATTTCCGGAGTTTTTCAAAGAAAGAAAGAGGGCGAAACAAACGCAGTGTCGACCAGTCAAAGAAGGAGTCACTCGTGGAAGAAGCAAAAACAACAAATTGCTTAACAACAACCAACTTATCCAGTGCAGTATATCCAACAACCGTATGTGGCAGCAGTCACGCCAACTTTCAACCAATCACAAGCTCCTGTCTATCAACCTATTCAATAAGCACCAGTATACCAGCAAGCACCCATGCCACCCGCTTATCAACAACCAAGGGCACAGGCTAAGTGTCCACAAAATCTTCCAAATCAAAATAGGATACAAAGAGGTAGACCTCATTTCGCTTCAATCCTTATGACGTACACTGAGTTATACCCATCGTTGCTACATAAAGGGTTGGTGACTCTCAAGCCTTTGGGTCCTCCACCAAATCCTTTACCTCCATGGTACAATCAATATACCCATTGTCCTTTCCATGAGGGTGCCTCTGGGCATGATTTAGAGGGATGTTATGCTTTGAAGCATATTGTGCGAGAGTTGGTTGAGAAGAAGATCCTTTCATTCCGAGATGTTGGACATGATCGGGCTAGATGTCGGCATGGAAGCAAATATAGGAGCAAAGCCTTCGGGCACAAAGTTGGGCGGCATTCCCCAAGGGAATCCGGCAGGAATATTCAGCGCAAAGTGAGCGGTAGCAGCAGGCATGGTAGAGGTAGTCACCTCTGAAGTAACAATCTTCGCGGGAGGAATTGCAGGCATTGGAAAAGCTTGATTCTGAGCAGCGAGAATTGACTCCATCATGGCAGTCAGGCGGGCGATCTCGTCCTTCAGCTCTCTATTCTCTGTCCCCAGCAAAGTCGCCACTTAATTTCTGTAGCGGTAAATTCATGATCATCAAGCTATGGAAAAACAAGACATCAAACAACAAGAGTCGCCACCGCACTTTTATTGTTTCCAAGGGAAAAGGGAAAAAGTACGAACAAAACCCAAAAAAGTAAGAAGTTTTCAAATCAAAACTAATAAAATGTCAGAGATTACAGGTAAGGGGGTTGGTTACACAGAGGGAAGGTGTTAGCACCCAAAGTGTCCTAGGTACTCCTAGGGAGCCCTTTTGTATGCATATGTACTTGGTATAAAGTGATGTTTACAAATAAATAGAATGGGGGGATAAGAAAAGAATTCATTGATTATATTTTTGTGTTTGACAAGACCTTCGGTCTTGTGCCTATGTACCAACATAAAAATGAGGGATCAAAACCTCGTAGTTCGTAATACAAATTTCAAAGTGGATGCATTACTTTTAACAAAATTTAAGTTTGAAAGGCACAAAGGCCTAAAATGGTTTGAATGAGTTAGTTCTTTTTGGCTTTTTGAAAGTTTAGGTCAAGTATAGTTAAGTTTATTTACAAGTTTGATTTAAGAAAAGAAGTTTGAAAATGCAATGGCATAAGGCCAAAGTTTCTATCTTTTTGCAAAATGGTCAAAGTTTAGAACAAAAGTAGTTCACACAAAGAAGGTTTTTGAAAAATGGAGAAAGAGATTTTGAAATTAAAGAAATAGGGAGAAGATGAAGAGACTGCCCTATGTACAAAATTTAAAAGTTTAGAGTTGAAAAGATCTGACCAAGTGGGTAGCAATCCAATAGACAAGAATGTTAATAGAAACCCAGAATTCCCTTGGACTTTTAGAATCAAACAACACAATGCACAATTATATTATCTTGAAGAGCAAGGCATCAAATAAAGATAGCCACATCCAAGCTTATCCATTCCATGATCTTCTCCAAAATAGCTCATGTAACAGATGAATTCGACAAGTCACATGTTCAAAATAACAGCTTCACAATGATCATGTTGCAAATGAACTCAAAAGGATCTTGAATGGTGTATCAGATGAAGTTTCAAATTGCAAGCACTTGGTTTCTTAATAAGTTGGCATTGGCCAAGTCCTTTAGCATAGGAATGTTTCCTAGATTCTAAGTCCATTTGTCCAAGATCAAGCCAACAGTCCACACAAGTTTTTTTTAGGGTTTTTATTGTTATTATGTACATTAATGGTCAAATACCACACAAACAAGCAAAGCACAAACAAAATATATCACACAATATGGTCCAAGTGGACAAAGTGAAAATTGCATTAACATAAACAATTAGAATGATATGAATAATGGCAAATGAATAAAAGCAAAAATTAAATGGCATTAAAGTAAAGGGCTTGAAATTAAAAGTTAGTAGTTAATAGGTTAGAAGTTAGTATTGCTTTGGTTTTGCTTTTTAACTGAAGTCATTCTTTGGAGAACACTCAACCCACTTATCACAAGCATGGATCCTTGAACCAAGACATCTTCCAAAGGAAGGAAAAAAGGCCAAGTTTCCACACAATACCATGAAAGAGGGGAGACTTACAATCTCACTAACTAGAATGCTTATTCCTTTTATGTCACAAATTAACGCTATGTTAAGTAATCGTAATTGGACTTATGTAGAAGTCACAACTATTTGAGGTCGGGCAATAAATTTTTGGTGTTAATGCATGTTAGAGACATAATATAGTAGACTATGCCCATGAAACATACCACACACAAAAAGAATATGCAAAAGGGGTGGCCTAATCTCATCCATACTCATGTCAATTTTTCAATCAACCAGCCTTAGGATCTTGAGATATCATAGGCCAAATGGAATGAATGAATGAATGAAGAAAGGGAATAAGATGAAGTGGGAGGGAAATGGATCAAAACACAAATCGGTCAAAGGAGAACTTTTACCAAATTAATATCATCCATTCATTTTGGGAGATGGAATGTACATTCCATCAATCCCCTAAATCCAATGATATTAATTTGACAAAGTCAAATCAACCTTGACCAAGGCCCAACAACAAGAGTCAAACATAAACAAGTCATCACAATTGGTCAACAAATTTATTTGACATTTATTCAAATTAAAAATACTAAAATAGTGCATTTAAATTAAATATGGTTTGTCCAATTCCTAAAATCTCATCAAAACACCAAAGAAATGGCCATGAGATTTATCATAGGTCAAACAAGGTCAAAGTACCTTGGAGAAAAAATTTCATAATTTTTGGACATTTAAAAATATTTTTAAACAATTATAAACAAATGCAAAACCAATTAATTCATGAAAAATATTAATAATGATCGAAAAAATAATTTTAATTCAGAATATGAAAGAGGAAAATATCGGATTTTTTTGGTGAAAGTCCCATATTTTTTGGATCAATATTAAATTTAATATGAATTATTGAAAATAAAGCAATTAAAATGAAAATTAAAATATCAAAAAAACGTGGACCATTTGATCTCCCTCATTAATTGAGGTGGCAGATCAAGTGGCCACCACGCGCGTTCTATCCTGCACTTAAGTCAGCGTGCCATACAGTTGGTATTCAAAAGGAACGCTCATGATTAGATCATTTTAAAAGGATCCTATGGCTCAGAACCATCCAGCACACCACCGGTGGCCAAGGACCGGTTGTCTTCTCCGGCGAACCTCGTCGGACTGGTTCAGTCATAACCATCACCAAAATTAAAAACAAGGACATGATTTCAAAGTAAAAATGACACTGAGTTCGAATCTAGCCTCAATTCACTCTAACTCCAAGTATATTGAGAGATACATGGAGTTGAAATTTGAGGTACATGAACTGAGTTGCTTCAATTTGGCCTCTAAGCAACTCAATCTTCTTGCCTACATTGGTAGGACTTCAGACAACCAAAGAATCAATAGAATTAAGCAAGAATTAGAGAGAATCAAAGAGATCAAAATTTCTGAAAAATACCTTCAATGGAGGTCTCGATTCAACTAATCTTGCTCTTGCTCGTGCTTGATCTTACTCCAAATGTTTGCAGAAGAAGGATTAAATGCTCAAAAGGTTGTGGATCCCTGGAGTTTTGAATTTCAAAACAGTGGATATTCAAACTCAAATTCAAGTGAATTTTTCAGGATTATCCTTTGTAATATGAGGGTTAGAGATTGGGGATAAAAGCTGGCGCCAATTGTCTGCCCAATGCTGAGCATATGAGGCTCTATTTATAGCTGAAACCATTGCTTTTTTCACACTTGAAATCCACTTTCCAAATTTGGTATTGATGATGCATGGGTGCATGGGCGCGCATAGGCCCATAAAACCATTGCCCTAAGTCCACAAATGAGTGTGAGATAGTCTGAATTCAACTTGGGTTGCAAGGCAAGTGTACATGAAGATTTGAAGTTTGATCCTTGCCAAGTGATGACACCATGTTCATGTCATGCGCAGCCTATGCATTCCTTGTCCAAAATGGATGAATTTCAGCTCTTTGGAAAGGTGAGATTGAGAGGAATAACTTTCATTCTAAACACTTTTCCATTTGGAGTTTGTATCATGAAGAAATTTGAGGTGGAAGTTTGGAAATTTTAGACATATCAAATTTTTTCTAAGTGTCAAGCCATATGTCTCAAAGTTCCACCTTGCTTAACTTTTCATATGCGCTCCAAATGAGAAATGTGTCTTCATCAAAGTTGTAGATCTTTCAAAGACATTAAAAATTGTTACTAATTTCTTGTCATTTGGATTTGAAATGATAGAGTTATGCATTTTTGAAGTTTGGAAAAATCACTTGATCAATGGTATAGGTCAAAAGTGACCTATAATGTAACCTCATATCACATGCTCAAAAAAGTTGAATCAGCTCCCACTCCAAACATCAAAGTTGAAGTATACACATTGAATTTTATTTTCCAACTTTGAAACCTTCCATATCATAAAAATTGAGCAAGTTATGGCCTTGGGAAGTTGACTTTCAAATTAGGGTTTAGACAAAATGACCTATAATGTTTCAACATAGGAAATGATTTTACAAGCAAAACTAGCTCTAGGTCTCAGCATGAAATTTGTTTGGAATGTAATTTAGAGTAAGTTTTCTCCTGTAATCATTTTCATATGGTGAAAATTGTAGGATATAGGGTCTAGGGAGACCCAGTTTTGATCAGATGAATTCATCTGGCCAACCACCATCAACTAACTTTCTAACTTCCAATTCTCTTGACTTTATAGGCTAATGGTAGATCATATATGCATAATATGATGAATTTTGAAGTGTACCTTGAGAAATTTGATCAATTGGTGAGATAGCTTGCTGGAGAAGTTACTCAAGATACCCAGTCAAACTAGGGTTTCCAAGGCAAATCACCCTCAAACTCTTGAAGAAAGCTTGATCAATATAACATGTAGAGAACATTGGGACTCATATATGATGCTCATAACCACTCTTGGATCAATTCTTGGTTGTGCTCTTTGTTCATGAGGGTCTCAAACCCTAGATGTGAACTTGATGAATCAATGGGATCATGCCTTTCCTACAAAAGAGTTAGGCAAATACAAAGACATATTCTGGGTATTTTGGTTAGTGAAATGATAAAATACAACTATGATACAATCACAAATTATTTGGTGATCTCTCCCAAAACAAACCTAGTGAAAAAAGGGGAAGAAGGATGCCAAGGTATGATCCCATGCTAATGCCTATGATGAAGTTACATGAGGGATCTTAGGGTCAAAATTGGGGTCTTACAACCCTTTGCCGGCGCATGGTGATGTTAATTCCATTGAGGATGTTTCTGATGTTTGTATAATCAAAAATGTTGAAGATGTTAAAACTCCGTTGCTAGCACTCCATGCAAGATTGGTGGGAGCTAGTTTGATTGATACCTGTCACGACAACTATGAAGAATGTGTCGTTTATCCAAGGGGATGTAAAGTGGTACAAACTGATATTCAAAACTTGATGGATCAAGGTATTTTACAAGTTTGTGGTCCTGCAACAAACGAGGAAATTTCAGTCATTGAACCCTTTTTCAATCTACCAGAACCTGTTGAGATAACTTATCAAAGAAAAGATGTTGTTCATCCATCACCCGTGGTAGTTTGTATGCCTACCCCCTTTCCCTTTGAAAGCACCAAGGCGGTACCTTGGAAATATGACATAACTGTGGTAGGTGGAGTGATAGATGAAGAACCCAAATATGTTGAAGGTGAGAAAAGCTTGGAGAATGTTGACACCAATATCACTAACATTGCAAGGACGAGCAGAATGACCCGCAGCGGTCAGATTTATACTCCCGATGTCAATATAATCCCTCAAGAACCAACAAGGGAAGCTACAACTGTAAATCCTGCCCCAAAGTATGGAGGGGTACAGCCGGAAGTGCAATCAGATGAAGCGATTGAATTTCTAAAAATGATAAAGAAAAGAGACTACAAGATAGTCGATCAATTACATCAAACACCGTCAAAAATATCTATCTTGTCCTTGCTTTTGAATTCCCAAGCTCATAGGGAGGCTCTACTGAAAGTGCTTGCTCAAGCTCATGTTACCCAAGATATAACGGTTGGCCAATTCGATGGGGTGGTCGCCAATATCATAATTTGCAACACTCTAAGTTTCAGCAATGAAGAGCTACCCAAGGAAGGGAAGAATCACAACCGCGCCTTACATGTATCCATAAAGTGCCAAGAAGATGCTCTGGCCAGGGTCTTAGTTGACACTAGATCATCCTTAATGTTCTACCAAAGAGGGCGCTTGCTAAATTATCTTACCAAGGTTCGGAAATGAAACCTAGTGCACTTGTGGTAAAAGCATTTGATGGTTCTCGGAGGATAATAGTTGGGGAGGTAGAGCTACCAATCCAAATCAGACCACACGTATTCCCCATCAATTTCCAAGTCATGGACATAAATCCCACTTATAGATGCCTTTTGGGACGTCCGTTGATACATGCTGCTGGGGCAGTGACTTCTACTTTGCATCAGAAAATGAAGTTTGTCGTCGATGACAAGCTCGTCATTGTCTTGGTTGAAGAAGATTTTATCATTAGTCAACTCTCCTCTTTTCGTTATATCGAGGTTGATGAAGATGCCTTAGAGGCCTATTTCCAAGCACTTGAAATATCTAATGCCACACTTGCAGAAGTAAAGGATCCTATTGAGAAAACCAGATTGTCGTTCGCCTCTTTGAATAGTGCAATGTCAGTAGTTTAAAGTGGAGGTCCTACAGGTTAGGGGCAAGTCATCAATGTCAGCGAGAAAAATGATCGTTTTGGTTTGGGGTACAAGCCTTCTGCTAAGGAAGGAGCCCTGGTCCCTGCAAAGGACCGCATACGAAGCATACAAGAAGTTTTTCTAAGCACATGATTTATCCATGGGGATCAAGTTGGTGCAATTAAAGATGACACTGAAGATGGAGAAACATCAAATCTGATATAGCGGTGTGAAGCAGCCTTAACAAATTGGGAGGCCGTTGAGATTCCAGAAGTTTTTCCTGTGTCAAAGTAATTGTGTTTTCCTTTGTTTTTTCAAAATCCTTAGCTTTGCCCAAGGCTAACGGATCATTTGTAGGGCCACTTTAAATTTCAAAATCATTATGACAAATAAAGAGCATTTTGTTCAAATTCTTATCGTTCATTTATTTGTTTTTCTTTCCTTAAAATGGCAATCCTTTCAAAAACTACACAAATATTTTTAATTCTTTTGCATTTTATTTCCACTTTTCTAAAAAACCATCATTTACAAAACATGCAGAATAATCAATAAACCAGTTGAGTTCGATGACCCCACTACTTCCTATAACTTTGAATTCCCCATCTACCAAGTGGAAGAGGGTAGTGAGGAAGATTGTGATTTCCCTGAAGAATTGGAAAGGCTGCTCGAGCACGAGTGAAAGGCCCTTCAGCCTCATCAAGAACCGGTGGATACAATCAACCTTGGCACTGAGGAAGAGAAGAAAGAGGTCAAAGTTGGGACTACACTTGGGGAAAACATCAAAGACAGATTGATCAAGTTACTACAAGAATATGTAGATGTATTTGCATGGTCATACTAGGATATGCCAGGTTTAGATACTGATATTGTTGTCCACAAGCTACCACTACATCCAGATTTCCCGCCGGTGAAGAAGAAGCTCCGAAGAGCAAGACCCGACATGGCTCTAAAGATTTGTGACGAGGTGAAACCCCAATTTGATGTCGTTTTTCTAGCAGTTACGAAGTACCCTCAATGGGTAGCTAATATTGTACCAGTACCCAAAAAGGATGGCAAGGTTAGGATGTGTGTTGATTACAGGGATCTAAACAAAGCTAGTCCAAAGGACGATTTCCCCCTGCCACATATTGACACTCTGGTAGACAACACTGCTAGGTTCGTGGTCTTCTCCTTTATGGACAGATTCTCGGGTTATAATCAAATTAAGATGGCTCTAGAAGACATGGAAAATACCACATTCATCACCCCTTGGGGAACATTTTACTACAAGGTAATGCCCTTTGGTCTCAAAAATGTCGGGGCAACTTACCAAAGAGCAATGGTCACTCTTTTCCATGATATGATGCACAAGGAAATTGAGGTTTATGTCGATGATATGATCGCAAAATCCCAAAGTGAAGAGGATCATATAGATCACTTGCAAAAGCTATTTGAGCGTCTCCAAAAATTCCGACTACGGTTGAATCCTGCTAAATGCACCTTTGGTGTCCGATCTGGAAAGCTGCTTGGTTTCATTATTAGTCAACGAGGAATTGAGGTAAATCCAGACAAGGTTAGAGCAATACAAGAAATGCCTGCTCCATGTACAGAGAAAGAAGTCAGAGGATTCCTGGGACGTTTGAACTATATCTTTAGGTTTATATCTCATATGACTGCTACGTGTGAACCTATATTCAAGTTGCTTAGAAAAGATCAAGCAATTGAATGGAACTCTGATTGCCAAAGGGCTTTTGAAAAGTGATCGGTCACCATTTCCATTGAATTCCCACCTTTGATCCGACATATTTTCATCACTTTGGTAAGATTTGTGGTTGTTTTTAGTTGTTTTATAATCATTTAACATGTTTTGTTAGTTTACTATCGCATTGCATATTGTTACATGTTTGTGTCAAAAAGTCTCTTTTATGCTTCGATTTGGTAGTGTTGTTGTTACAAGTTGTTGCATAGGTTCAAAAGGACTAATAGCTGATTGTTGGATGCTCAGAAAGGCAAAAATATGAAGATACAACAGGTCAACACGGGCCCCCATGTGCATCAACACGGCCCGTGTTGTTTGTCAGGAAAAGAGAGCTCAAAGAGGTAAAACAGAGGGTTAACACGGGCACCCGTGTGAATCCACACGGCCCGTGTTGATGCCTTTGTAGCTTGCTCTGAAAATACAAATGTTGAAGAGCACACACGGGCACCCGTGTGAATCCACACGGCCCGTGTTGATGGGCGCGACTGAGAAACTTTACTTTTTGTCGTATGGATCTATTATGCTCATTAAGGGTATTTTTGGACTTTTTGCTGGGAGAAAATCCATCTGAAGCTATTAGAAGACTTGGGAGAAAAGGAGAAAGACACTTTTTTGACGTACGAAAAGAAACATTGCACTGGAGAAGATAGCGACTACGGAGGATTTGAAGACGGCGAGATTCAAGGGCATCAACCATTGAAGATCAAAATCTCCTAATTCTTTGTAATGTTTAATTTCCATACTATGATTTCTTTGAATACTATGAGAGCCTAAACCCCCAATGCTAGGGGGGTGGTCCTGATTTGATCTGATGTTATGAATTCTAACTATGGATTTCCTTATTACTATGTTACGAATTCATAACTGGTTAAATCAACCACTCACCCTAGCATGTTTCATCTTAATCACTTATTTTTACTATCTTTTTGTGTTTATTATTATAAATTCACAAAACCAACCAAACCATTGTCTTTTTGTTCAAATAGAATCAGAAGTAAAATAAGTATTTCCTATGCAATCCCTGAGATCGATACTTGGAAATAAAACTCCTTATTACTACATCGGTAAAAATAGTACACTTGCTATTTTTCCAATCAAGTTTTTGGCGCCGTTGCCGGGGATTGCCAAAATACCTATTTTAATTTTTATTCTATTGAAATTTTGTTGCTCGTCAACCAAAATTTTATCTCTGACAATCTTGTTATTTAAGTCTGATATTTGTCTAACTTGTTTATGCGAGGTAAGGCCTTAGCGGATTTTTCTTTTGACGCAGATCCAGAAAGAACTCTTCGCGCTAGACTGAGACAAGCTAAGCGAGAAAAACTGGAATTAGCAGAGAAAGCAGAGGAGGAAGTTGTTTTAGTGCACTCAGAGAATTCAGATTCAGACGCAGAAACAGTTCCTGAAGTCATGGTTGCAAATCCACCACCACCAGAGAGACTTCTCGGTGACTATGGCGGAACCAACACTCCGGGTGGTGGGATGACAATTGTGAATCAACTGGTTAATGTAGAACAATTTCAGTTGCATCCCAGCATAATTAATCAACTCGAAAGGCGGTCCTTTTCTGGAAGAGTGAATGAAGATGCCAACAAGCATCTCCAAAGGTTTTTAACTATGAGCACAACGCTGAAAATGCCTGGACATAACGAAGAAGCAATAAGGCTTCGTATGTTCCCATTCACTTTAGCAGATAAAGCCGAAGAGTGGTTCTATTCCTTACCTGCTGGCAGTATCACTACATAGGAGGAGATGGAAACAACATTCTTGCATGAATATTTTCCTGCATCAGTGTCACTACGAAAAAGATACGAGATCCTAAACTTCAAGCAGAAGGAGGGTGAGTCATTAGGAGATGCCTACAAAAGATTCAAGAGAATCCCAGTGGCTTGTCCTACTCACAACATGGATGAAACTGAGCAGATGCAAATGTTTGTTAATGGTCTTCGAATTCAAACGAGACAAATCCTTGATTCAGCAGCTGGTGGCTCAGCTAACTTTGCAACAGCCACCAGTATGAAGAAGATAATTGAAGCAATTGCCTCAAATGAGCATTTGGAGTTGTATGATAGGGTGTCAAGCAAATCTGCAGTCATTGATTTGAAGCTTGAAACAAACAAACAGGTGAAAATTGAAGAAGCAGTTGCTGCAGAGGTAGAGAAAAGGTTGAAGGCACTAAACATAGGTGCTCAGAAAGTGGCTCAAGTACAACAGGCACCAAACGATGTGTGTGGCATTTGTAATGGACCACACAATACTGTTCATTGCTTTGGAACACCACAGCAGATAGAAGATATCAAGTTTTTAAAGCAAAACAATCCCTACTCCAACACATACAATCCGGGGTGGAAGAATCATCCCAACTTTGCATGGAAGGATCAGAAAGGGAATGCGCAACAGCAAGTACAGGGCTAATATCAAAACCAATATCAGCAACAGCAACAAAAAGTCCCTAAGAAGGCATATTGGGAGATTGCAATTGAAAAGATGGCAGCTCACAACATCCAGTTCCAAGAGGAGACTCGAAATAATCAGAAGAATACTATAGCATCCATAAAAAATCTTGAAATCCAAATGGGTCAAATAACTCAACAGTTAGCTTCTAGTTCCCGGGTACCTGGTACGCTTCCGAGTGGAACAGTTGTGAATCCACGTGATCAAAGTCACATTAAAGCAGTGGTCACAAGGAAAGGAAAAGTTAATGAAAAACAAATTGACGAACAGGTCGAAGAAGATGGGCTGTTGGAAGTTGATCTAGAGATTAGAGAAGAGCCAAAACGAGCTGAAGAAGTGGTGGTAAAACCGGCAAGCCAGCAAGAGAAACAAAAACCAAAGATCATTCTTCCTTTCCCTACGAGAACAAAGAAGAAAGATCTCAATGATTTTTTTTTAGAAGTTCTTAGAATTATTCAAGAAGCTCGAGATCAACATACCTTTTGCTGAAGCTTTAGAACAAATGCCGATCTATGCCAAATTCATGAAAGACATCATATCGAAGAAGAGGTCGATCGAGGGCGAGCCGGTTATGCTAACTGAAACTTGTAGTGCTATTTTGCAGGGTCTAAAAATTCCGGTGAAGAAAAAAGATAGAGGTGTTGTCACTATTCCTTGCACAATTGGAGATAGATCATTCAAGAAAGCACTAATCGATTTGGGAGCAAGTGTTAGTCTAATGCCCCTTTCGATTTACAAAAAACTGGAGTTAGGAGAAGTGCAAGACACTCGCATGACACTGCAGTTTGCTGATCATTCTATGAAGAGACCCTATGGTATAGCAACAGATGTTCTGGTGAAGATTGATAAATTTGTTTTCCCGGTGGATTTTGTGATACTCGAGATGCCGGAAGACGAGGAAATCCCTCTCATTTTGGGAAAAGACCTTTTCTTGAAACTGGAAGATGCATGATAGATATTGAGGAAGGAACTATGACCCTCAAAGTCTATTATGAAAAGCTCAAAATTGATGTGAGAGATACTATGAAATTCAAGGATGACGAAGGTGCAAGTAAAAGTATTGAAGTTCTGGATACAGTGTTTGCTCAATCTATGCAGATTACAACATCAAAGCTTCCCTTAGAAAGAGTTTTAAGCTTATCTATCATTGAGGATACTGACGGAATAGATGAGAAAGAATCTGAAGTTGTGTCTATGTTAAAGGCACAACCTCTTTGGATTCATTCTCGACCACAACGGTGGGAAGAGCTTCGACCTAAAGTATCTCCAGAAGAAAAGCAAGATATAAAAAAGGGGATGGAATTGAAACAATTACCAGAACATCTCAAATATGTCTTTTTAGACAATGAAGAGAAATGTCCAGCAATCATCAATTCGGGTTTGAGAGAGATCCAAGAAGAAGAGATAATCAAAGTACTCAAGAAATACAAGAGTGTTATTGGTTGGGCGATGGAAGATTTGAAAGGAATCAGCCCAACACTGTGTATGCACAAGATTTTGATGGAGGATGATCAGAAACCTGTTGTTCAACCTCAACGGAGACTGAACCCAACTATGAAAGAAGTCGTTCACAAGGAGGTTGTTAAACTTTTAGATGCGGGGTTGATTTACCCAATATCTAACAGTTCGTGGGTGAGCCCAGTTCATGTGGTACCGAAGAAGGGAGGAACAACTGTGATAAAAAATGAGAAAAATGAGTTGATCCCCACCCGTACAGTAACAGGTTGGAGAGTCTGCATTGACTACAGAAGACTGAACACTGCAACCAGGAAGGACCATTTTCCCTTACCTTTTATTGATCAGATGTTGAAAAGATTGGCAGGTCATGATTTCTATAATTTTCTGGATGGGTATTCAGGGTACAACCAAATTGCGGTGGCACCTGAAGATCAAGAGAAAACGGTGTTCACATGTCCGTATGGAATCTTCGCTTATAGAAGAATGCCGTTTGGATTGTGTAACGCACCAACAACATTTCAGAGGTGCATGACATCCATATTTGCCGATATGCTTGAGAAACATATGGAGGTATTTATGGATGATTTTTCTGTATTCGGATCTTCTTTTGAAAATTGTCTGTATAATCTGTCACTTGTGCTGGAAAGATGTCAACAAACCAATCTGATCCTGAATTGGGAGAAGTGTCATTTCATGGTGAGAGAAGGGATAGTGCTAGGCCATAAAATCTCCCATAAAGGAATTGAAGTTGACAAGGCAAAAGTGGAGGTGATAGCCAATATCCCTCATCCTGTTAATGAGAAAGGTATACGGAGTTTCTTGGGACATGCGAGATTCTACCGTAGGTTCATCAAAGATTTCTCCAAGATCGCAAAATCGTTAACTATTCTGCTTGTGAAGGATACTCCGTTTCTGTTTGACAAAAAGTGCAACGAGGCCTTCGATACTCTGAAGCATAAATTGGTGTATGCTCCTATAGTGATCTCGCCTGACTGGTCTCTACCCTTTGAGATAATGTGCGATGCGAGTGATATAGCAGTAGGGGCAGTCTTGGGGCAAAGAAGAGACAAACTCCTCCACGTGATATATTATGCCAGCCATGTGTTGAATCTAGCTCAGATGAATTATGCAACCACAGAGAAGGAGCTACTGGCTGTGGTGTATGCCTTTGACAAATTCCGATCATACTTGTTGGGAACGAAGGTAATTGTTTATACTGACCATGCTGCTTTGAAATATCTTTTTTCTAAACAGGACTCGAAGCCAAGGCTGCTCAGGTGGATTTTGCTGTTGCAAGAGTTTGATCTAGAAATTCGAGACAAAAAGGGGTGTGAAAACACCGTTGCTGACCACCTATCTCGAATGTCCCCGATAGAAGAGACTGAAGAAGAACACCCAATCAAGGACGAGTTTATTGATGAACGAATCCTCGCGGTGGTGGGTGTTCCATGGTTTTTCGATTACGCAAACTATCTAGTAGGTGGCATAATTCCTGAAGACTTTGATTATAACAAAAAGAAAAAGTTTCTTCATGATTGCAGGTTCTATTTGTGGGACGAACCATTCTTGTATAAGAAAGGGGTAGACAGACTGATTCATCGATGTGTCCCGGAAGAAGAACAAAATGAAGTCTTAAAAGCTTGTCATGATTCAGATTATGGGGGGCATTTTAGTGGAGATAGGACAGCCGCAAAAGTCCTCCAATCGGGGTTGTACTGGCCTACATTGTTTAAAGATGCCCAAGTCATTGTGAATGAATGCGACAGATGCCAACAGACAGGGAATATTTCTAGGAGGAATCAGATGCCCCAAAAGGGCATGCTTGAAGTGGAATTATTTGATGTTTGGGGGATTGACGTTATGGGGCCATTTCCACCCTCATTCGGGAAGAATTATATTCTGGTGGCTGTGGACTACGTCTCAAAATGGGTGGAAGTTGTTGCCCTCCCTACTAATGATGTGAGAGTAGTGGTAAACTTTCTCAAGCAAAACATCTTCTCAAGGTTTGGTGTGCCAAAAACACTTATCAGTGACAAAGGGACACATTTCTTAAATAAGCTCATGGAGAACTTATTGAAGAAGTATAATGTGAAGCACAAGATTGCCACTCCGTATCATCCTCAAACGAGTGGGCAAGTTGAAGTGTCCAATAGACAAATAAAATAGATTTTGGAAAAGACAGTGAGTGCTTCAAGAAAAGATTGGGCGATCAAATTAGATGACGCACTATGGGCTTACCGAACCGCCTCCAAAACCCCAATCGGCATGTCTCCTTATCAACTGATTTATGGTAAGGCTTGTCATCTCCCTCTGGAATTAGAGCACAAATCCTTTTGGGCATCCAAGTTCTTGAATTGTGATCTTGCAAAAGCCGGTGAATCCCAAATTCTTCAACTTCATGAGTTAGAAGAATTTCGTAATCAGGCCTATGAGAATGCGAAGATGTACAAGGAGCAAACACGGAAGTGGCATAATCAGAGAATCATCAAGAAAGATTTTTGGGAAGGACAACTGGTGTTGTTGTTTAATTCGAGGCTCAAGTTGTTTCCTGGCAAATTGAAATTAAGATGGTCCGGGCCATTTGTTGTGCACAAGGTATCTCCCCACGGAGCGATAGAAATCAAGAATCAAACCAATGGAGATATATTCAAGGTGAATGGCCAGAGGTTAAAGCCCTATTACATAGGTCAAGAGTCTGGATTGATTGACCATGTGCGCCTCACCTAATGAGGTGGACGACCGTCAAGCCATGCGACGTTAAACGAAGCGCTTCGTGGGAGGCAACCCACGCATTTGATTTCTAACTTATTTAGTTTTTCTTTTTCTTTGTGTGTGTTAAAATTTTGTTGTAGGTGAGGAGGAGAACTAGAAGGGTAAAGTCACAAACACCTCTAAATGGAAGGACACCACACATATGCAGCAAAACAACAAAACAAATTTCAAAAGTTGAGGGAAATAGACCACTTACACGGGCATCCGTGTGTAGGAACACGGCCCATGTTGATTGCAAGAAACTAGAGAAGTGGGTGTGTGTAAGAGGAAGAAAACAGATCATTTACACGGGCACCCGTATGTAGGAACACGGCCCGTGTTGTTTCGTACGGGTTGGACTTTGAATTTTTTTGAATTTTGTTGTTTTTAATGGTGGGACCCACTTGGCTTTTATCTCATCTCCACAACTTATTCTTCATTATTCTGATTTTTCAAGCCTCTCACTCTCTCTTCCTCCATTGTTAACCTAGCCTCCACCACCTAAATCTTCACTTTTCACCATTATCCACTCCTTAAAACCTCATCTCCCTTTCACAAAAACCGTTCTACTCCTCGTCCTCTACGTAGTGACGGTGACCGTTTTCACTAATTTGTTATTTGGGTTTTGAGAAATTTTTGCAGGTACCCATTATGCCCCCGAAGAGAGCAAGCAAAGGAAAGGCTGTGGCCACATCTTCCAGGCCAAAGCAATGTGCGAGACGCACTCCGAATGCACATGGCATCTTGTTTGAGGAATCGGATCACCATGATAGGTATGTGATACTTGCTCAACGTAAACTCATTCCTACACGATATATGTGTGATGCTACACTTGATGAGCTAGGATTAAAGGAAGAAGTGCATCGCATGTTTCACAACATTGGTATGTTAGAATTTATGTGTAGCGGGGTATTCGTTACCATTAGAGATATTGACTAAATCTAAGGTAAACCATACAAGTCGAGTCGCCACCGCACTTCTATTTATCCAAAGGAATGGTTAGAAAGCGAACAAAAACCTAAAAGTTTAATCGAATCAAAAACTAGTAAAAATGTCAGAGATCTGGGTAAGGGGGTTGGTTATGCAATGGGAAGGTTTTAAGCACCCAAAACATCCTAGGTACTCCTAGGGAGCCCTTTTCATAAGTGTTGTTCTAGTCTAAAGGGTGTAGGTATATCTAAAGTACTATTTACTAAAAGGAAGGTTAAAAGAAAATGACTCGCAAGGATGTCGCATCCACTGCCTACGTATCTCATCTGAGTATGAGAATCAGAGTCTTCGTAGCTCGGCTACCTATGGGTTAAAGATAAGCGTGCTCGGTAAGACGTTGCTTCTTATGCCTACGTATCTCATCTGGAATGAGAATCAGAGCAAAATATAGTTCGGCTAACTACGGGAACAAGGGTCTCGATTGCAACTAGGGAAAGGGAAAGGGACGGTCTCGATCGCAACGAGGGCGAGAGAAAAGAATCGCAACAAGGGCGAAAGCAAGCAAGGATTAGTTATTAGTCGTCAGTCAAACTCGGCAAGACATCGCGTCTCGTGCCTACGTATCTCATTTGAACATGAGAATCAGAGTTGTCGTAGTTCGGCTAACTACGGGAACAAGGGTCTCGATTGCAACTAGGGCAAGGGAAAGGGATGGTCTCGATCGCAACGAGGGCGAGAGAAAAGAATCGCAGCAAGGGAGAAAGCAAGCAAGGATTATTTGTTAGTCGTCAGTCAAACTCGGCAAGACATCGCGTCTCGTGTCTACGTATCTCATTTGAACATGGACTTACAAAAGAGGACACCAGCTGTGTCAAACGAGGGTGGGCAGTGTGTTCAATGTCCTAGCAGTAGGTGTCGGAGCTCGCTGAATTGAGTCTTAGGCAGTTACCTCTTTGCAATAGAACGGACTGACATGCCATAAGATCGGAGACACACGGAAGGTCTAAAAGTGGGGAAGCTCTGCTCTAGAGTTATCATGCAATATGGACCTATGTGTTAGGATTTACAAAGGGGAACATCTACCTAATGTTAGCATGCAAAGAATAGGGGAACTCTACCTATGTTATCATACAAGGGGTTCTACCTAATGGGTGCTACCTAAACGGAACAAGAGTCGACGGATGGAGCACGGAGAGGAGTTATGGATAAGGGTAGATGGCGATGCCGGAGGCAATCGACTTACAGGTAGATGGCGATGCCTGAGGCAATTGACTTACAAGAGGATGGATGAATGCGTGTTGGTTCTGTTAAGTTTTGAAAATAATTACTCGACGTTGGATCGAGCTTTTGATCTTATTTTGAAATGGTTATCGGATGTTCGTTTTAATTCTTGTATTAACAGGTGACTAAAGAAATAAAGAAATAAATATTATACACTTTATGGGAGAGGGGTACATTTGTTATGAATGGGGATTGTTCATGGCAAACAAACAATAAGAATATATGCCTCATACATCATACAAGTAGGCAACAGTTGTCAATCAGATCGGATAAATAAACAATATATAATCAAACCAAAGAATCAAATAATGGAGCATTTAAATAATGCATGGGAGTATGAACATGTTAAATAATCAAGCAATAGAAAGCATGAATGAGAGAAACAAGTATAAAAGATAACATATGAATCAAACAGATGAAAATATGCACACGAAGGGTCCATTGAATAATTTAATCAGGAAATGAGGTAAGGACCAAATAAAATCAAGGTAAAATGCCTCTAATACATGGCATATGAGATGAATGAGGGAGGATCAAAAGATCTCTTCAATTGCCATAAGCAATCCCTAAGTCAAACATCGATCATAAAGAAGTCAACTGAAAATTCAAGTCAACTTAAAAAATAACAAATAAATAGCAAATTAATCAAGAAAATTATGAAAAATTAAACTAAATAAGGTGGGGTCAGGACATCATCATCCTCCAAAAAGATTTTAAAAATAATGAAAATTGGCACGTGAATTAATTAAAACAAAACATAGGTCAAACCAAAAGTCAATTAATAAGACTAGGTTAGAAATAAATCAAGAATAAATAGTGAATTAATCAAGAAAATTATGAAAAATTAAAATAAATAAGATGGGGTCAGGGCATCATCATCCCCCAAAAAGATTTTAAAAATAATGAAAATTGGTACGTGAATTAATTAAAGCAAAACATAGGTCAAACCAAAAGTCAATTAATAAGACTAGGTTAGAAATAAATCAAGAATAAATAGTAAATTAATCAAGAAAATTATGAAAAATTAAATTAATTAAGGTGGGGTCAGGACATAATCATCCCCCAAAAATATTTTAAAAATAATGAAAATTGGTACGTGAATTAATTAAAATAAAACAGAAGTCAAATTAAAAGTCAACCAACCAAACTAGGTAAAAAATAAATCCAAAATAAATTGAAAATGTGAAATAAAATTCCAAGAAAAGGTCAGGTTGACCATGAGACAATGGTCGACCTTCATCCCAAAAATCAAATGCTAACAATAATTTTAAGTCATAAAAATAAAATCAATAAAAAAAGTGTGTTAAAATGGACCATTTAGAATAAATAATTAAAATAAAATATTAATATTAAAAAATACGAAAATAAAAATTATATAAAATTAAATAAAACGTTAAGAAAAGTAAAAAATATTTTTGGGTAATTTTATGGACGAAGAAAATATTTTAAATAAGAAAAAGAAATATGAAAATGGAAGGATTAATGGTGATGAACATGGTAAGCAAGCGTAGATATATCAAAACATGGCCATGGAAGAGATGATTACCTAATGGAAAGTAGAAGTGGAATGGAATCTGATATGTGATGAAGCTTTGCCTCCTTGCCACGAAATTCCAATGCTCCTTTAGGGTTAGGGTTTCAGCTTCTTAAATAGGGTGGATTAGGTGTTCTCATGGGCTTTTTAATAAGTGATTTGTCCATAAGAATAAAAGTGTGAAGTGAGGTGTAAAATGTTGTTATTTTGGGTCAAACTTAAGTGAATGGATGTCCAATGCATGGCCAAAAGAGGTAAAGAAACGTGACTAGTTTGTGCAGTATGCTTAGAAAATCTGATTGGGCCAGTCAGGCCCAAAATCTACCTAGAAAATCAAGTCATGATGCCCACTTTAAATGAATGTATCTCTCAAACCATGGATCCAAATGAGATTATTCCAAAAGGATGTGAAAGAGGACATGGCAAGGTACAATTGTTGTGAAGAAAGTATTTTCAAATAATGCCTTGAAGTGCAAGAAAACTGGCCAAGAAGTCTTGACAAATTTTGAAGATTTTGATTAATGCCTTGCACTGTTTGCCAATGGATCTTTCTGAGATAATTATGAATCTTCCTAGGTCAAGATGCCTCTCCAATCATGACATGGATGAGCCCCTCTATTTCCAACCAAACATTGCCTGTTGCAAGTAGCCATGAAACCCTAATTTCTGATTAAATCCAGATGAACACTCTGATAGCTTTGAATCCTTCACTGATGAACTGAGGACCATAATAAGATACTTGGACCCCCCTGAGACCCTTGAGACTTGTATACTTAGAAAATGAAGTCCAATTCTCAATCTTGCTTTGTGTGGGCTCCTTCTGTTATGGAGTGATCGATCAAAACCTGATCTCCATGTCACTAATGCAGTATGCAATGAGTATGACCTAATATGATGCTAATGAAGTGTAAAACATAATCCCATGCTTCCATGAAAAATGAAGGGTAAATTTTGGGGTATTACAGCTGCCCCTATTCAATCAACTGGAAACCCGAAAGGAAGATAGCAACGGCTTTCGCACTTTCGAGGTATCAAGTGATTGAATACGATAAAAGCCCGAAAATTTACACTGAAGTGAAAAAATGAAGTAACAATGCCTGTCAGAATCGGCCAAGAGGTGGTCTTGAAAAAGAATCCGTCTGGTACAGTGAGAGTCGGTCTGAACACCGAAACAAGGAATGTTAGCCTGAATACCAAAATAAATGGTAACACAAAAATAAACATGGCCTGAATGCCGCTCATCAATCTGAATACTGGAAATGACTTCGATCTGAGCATCGGAAGATATTAGATTATCAAACATCGGTCTGAACACCGGGAAACTGGCCTGAAAGCCACTTCGGTCTGAATACCGGAAAACTGGCCTGAATGCCACAAGTTGGATCAACCTGAATGTCGGAAACTTCTTCGATCTGAACATCGAAAGATATTAGATTATCAAACATCGGTCTGAACACCGGGAAACTGGCCTGAGTGCCACTTCGGTCTGAATACCGGAAAGCTGGCCTGAATGCCACAAGTTGCATCGACCTGAATGTCGGAAACTTCTTCGATCTGAACATCAGAAAACTGGCATGAATGCCACTTCGGTCTGAATACCGGAAACTTGGCCTGAATGCTACAAGTAGCATCGACCTGAATGTCGGAAACTTCTTCGATTTGAACATCGGAAAACTGGCCTGAATGCCACTCCGATCTGAATACTGGAAACTTGGCCTGAATGCCACAAGTTGTATCGACCTGAATGTCGGAAACTTCTTCGATCTGAACACGGAAAACTGGCCTGAATGCCACTTTGGTCTGAATACCGGAAACTTTCATGCCTGTCAGCATCGGCAGAAATAGGGAAAATGATAGTTAAGGCAGCGCGTGGGCCAACAACCCCTGCTGGGAATAATAAAGATAAGTCATGAACAATCTTCAGTCTGAGTACTGGAAACAACTTCTGGCTTATCACTTGGGATACCAAGAATGCCTTATGCTTTACATGCATATGTCCAAATTTTTCAATGGCGTAATGCTCCATGAAAATGGAAATGCTACGCAATTTGGGAGGATGCAATGCAATATGATTCTACATGCAGGGATGCGAAATGCTTGATTAGAGAGAACGCCAAGCTAAGGCAAGGAATTCTGCTGGGGAAATGATCACCATCTTCTGGACCCTGGCAAGGCTGTTGGAGATGCACATCACAAAGAACTCTATGGGGAAATGACCCGCCACACGGTGTTCTAGCAAATAACAAAATACCGAGGCTCTGACTGGGGAGAGAATGACACTAAAAACTTGCTGCTGAGGAAAGAGACAGTGGTTCTGGAAACCATAATCTGCGAGAGAGATGACTCAGCAGGGGAAGCAAACACCGATACGGTACCGAGATTCTGCTTCAAGGAAAGAGACCATGGGTCTAGTGTCGAGATCATCGATCTGGCATCGAACTCTGAGGAACAGCCGCTTCTGCTGGGAAGATACAGTCTGGCACTATCAACTCCACTGGGGATATACAGTCTGACACTGTCAACTCCGTTGGGGATATACAGTCTGACACTGTCGACTCTACTGGTGAATGTATAATCTGAAACAAATGCTTGGGGAAGTACAACAGTGAGAGTCTGCTGAGGATTGAAGAATCCAACGCTCGGACCAGCTCTGCAGGGATAAGATACCAAATTCCAACTGTTGAGGAAAAACATCCGCGATCATTTGATGGGGACCTTAAGGAAATGCCCCGAGTGTACCTGTTCTGAATAGACGATCCAAAGCACTTAAAATTTACAGCAATTTTCAATGTTTATTAAGCACGTGCCTGTAAAACTCTTATGTTTCATGATGCAATGTTTATCAAAAATTCGGACGTCATTTTTGCAAACAAAACAGTAAAATGAAAATGAACACAGAGATGTACTGAATAACATGATTTTATTGATTGAGTGGCCTCTGAATAGGTATTTACATCAGGAAGCAATCCCTGGAAAGAGGTAATTGCACAACAGATAAAAACAGAAATTAATCTAATGGCAATGTGAAATGGATTTCTATCGGGTTCCAATTCTGCTATGATTCGCTCGTCTTCAAGATCCTCCAGATGATCAGCTTTCCGAAAAAAGTGATTGGACTGTTTCCTATCCTTCGGAAGTTTCCGGTTATCGACACGAGATGATATTAATAACTACTCAGAACGCAGCCATTCGCTTAATCCCTAACTTTTGCCTGGATCGCCCTTTCGGGTTTTCAATCCACCGGGATACCCATTTTTGCCTAAGTTGCCCTTTCAGGTTTTCAACTTACCGGGTGTACAATATTTTCATTTTTTAATCCCTAACTTTTGCCCGAACCTTTTTCATTTTCTTGGTTCGCCGGGATGCCCATTTTTTGCCTGGATTATTCTTTTTATCGTCCAGCGGGTCTATTTTATGCGAAGTATTTTTTAACTACGTCTGAGTTCACAGGGGAAGTGAAGTTTTCACCATCCATAGTTGAAAGCATTAAGGCTCCACCATCA
This sequence comes from Lathyrus oleraceus, assembly GCF_024323335.1. Classification (NCBI taxonomy): domain Eukaryota; kingdom Viridiplantae; phylum Streptophyta; class Magnoliopsida; order Fabales; family Fabaceae; genus Lathyrus; species Lathyrus oleraceus. The sequence goes on from NC_066579.1 coordinate 342,096,355, forward strand.
AAAACCTTGGTGACAATATACGGTCCATCATAGTTAGGAGTCCACTTGCCCCTGTGATCTGTCTGAGGAGGAAGGATCCTTTTCAACACCAAATCTCCGACTTGGAAGCATCGAGGATGCACTTTCTGATCAAAGGCTCTCTTCATCCGACTCTGATACAATTGCCCATGACAAATGGCTTCCATTCACTTCCCTTTGATAAGACTCAACTCATTGAACCTTGTCTGAATCCATTCAGCTTCGTCTAACTTGACATCCAACATGACTCTTAGAGAAGGAATCTCCACTTCAACAGGTATGACTGCTTCCATACCATACACAAGGGAATAAGGGGTTGCCCCGGTCGATGTACGTACTGAAGTACGGTACCCATGCAAGGCGAAGGGTAGCATCTCATGCCAATCTATGTACGTAACGACCATCTTCTGCACAATCTTCTTTATGTTCTTATTTGCTGCCTCAACAACACCGTTCATCTTAGGACGATAAGGGGAAGAGTTGTGATGTTGAATGTTGAAGTTCTTGCACAACTCTTTCATCATTTTGTTATTGAGATTAGAACCATTATCAATAATGATTCTTTCGGGAATCCCATAACGACAAATGATTTCTTTCTTGATGAATCGGGCAACCACATGTCTGGTGACCTTCACAAATGGCGCTGCTTCGACCCACTTGGTGAAATAGTCGATGGGAATAAGGACGAAGCGATGCCCATTGGAAGCAGTCGGCTCAATCTTTCCAATCATATCAATGCCCCACATAGCAAACGGCCACGACGAAGAAATCACATTCAGAGGATTTGGCGGCACATGCACCTTATCAGCATAAATCTGACATTTATGACACTTCCGAGCATATTTGAAACAATCAGATTCCATGGTCATCCAGTAATAACCCGATCTCAATAATTTCTTAGCCATTGCATGTCCGCCGGCATGAGTACTGAAGGAGCCTTCATGAACTTCCTGCATTAACATGTCTGCTTCGTGTCTATCCACGCATCTGAGCAAAACCATGTCGAAGTTCCTCTTATACAGCACATCGTCTTTGTTCAAGAAGAAACTGCCTGCCAATCTTCTCAGAGTCTTTCTATCATTGTTGGATGCCCCTGCAGGGTACTCTTGATTCTTCAGAAAGCACTTATTGTCGTGGTACCAGGGCTTGTCATCAACTACCACTTCAGCAACAAACACATACGCGACCTTATCAAGGCGCATAACATCGATCCTGGGAGCATAGTTCCACCGAATCACCTTGATCATGGAGGACAGAGTAGCAAGAGCATCTTCCATCTGGTTCTCATCACGAGGTATATAATATAGCCTTACTGTTATGAAGAAAGTCAACAGTCTTCTTGTGTAGTCTCTGTAGGGGACCAAATTAGGCTGGAGAGTATTCCAATCACCATTCACTTGATTGATCACTAGAGCTGAATCTCCGAAGATGTCCAGAGTCTTGATTCTCAAATCAATGGCTTGCTCGATACCCAAGATACAAGCTTCATACTCAGCTTCATTATTGGTGCACTCAAAAGTTAGATGAGCGGTGAAAGGCATGTGGGCACCTTTCGGAGTGGTAATGACAGCACCAATTCCACTTCCTTTGGCATTGACGGCCCCATCAAACATTAAAGTCCACTTTTCATCTGGATCAGGTCCCTCCTCAACAACTAGCTCTTCATAGTCTTTCATCTTGAGGAACATGATGTCTTCATTCGGAAAATCAAACTTCATCGGCTCATAATCATGAATCGGCTGCTGAGCAAGATAGTCTGACAGAATACTCCCTTTGATGGCTTTCTGGGATGTATACTGGATGTCGTACTCTGTCAGTACCATTTGCCAACGAGCAACTCTTCCGGTGAGAGCTGGCTTCTCAAATATATACTTGACTAGATCCATTTTGGAGATCAGTAAGGTTGTGTGAGTCAGCATGTATTGTCTCAATCGCTTAGCAGCCCATGCAAGTGCACAACATATCTTTTCAAGCATTGAGTATCTCGACTCGCAATCTGTGAATTTTTACTCAGGTAATAGATGGCATGCTCTTTCCTACCTGTCTCGTCGTGTTGACCGAGAACACAACCCATGGAATTATCAAGTACTGTCAAATACATAATCAGCGGTCTCCCTGGGACTGGAGGCATAAGGATAGGAGGATTCTGCAAATACTCTTTTATTTTTTTGAAAGCCCTTTGGCAATCATCATTCCACCTGATAGCCTGATATTTTCTCAACAATTTGAATATTGGCTTACACGTGGCTGTTAGGTGGGAGATGAACCTTGCAATGTAGTTCAACCTTCCTAAGAAACCAAAGACATGTTTTTCTGTTCTTGGCTCAGGCATTTCTTGTATCGCTTTCAGTTTGGCCGGATCCACCTCAATCCCTTTTTCACTAACAATAAAACCCAACAGTTTTCCAGATCTCACCCCGAAAGTACACTTGTTCGGATTAAGCCTCAGCTTGAATTTCCTAAAACGCTCAAACCGTTTCTGCAAATTCACCAGATGTTATTCTTCCGTCTGAGATTTGGCAATCATATCATCAATATAAACCTCGATTTCATGATGAATCATATCATGGAAAAGAGTTACCATAGCTCGTTGATATGTTGCCCCGACATTTTTCAGACCAAACGGCATCACCTTGTAGCAGAAGGTGCCCCGTGGGGTTATGAAAGTTGTCTTCTCCATGTCTTCTGGTGCCATCTTAATTTGATTATAGCCAGAAAAGCCATCCATGAAGGAGAATACCGAGAACTGAGCCGTGTTATCCACCAAAACATCGATGTGAGGTAATGGGAAATCATCTTTAGGACTAGCTCTGTTCAGATCCCGGTAGTCAACACACATCCGTACCTTTCCATCCTTTTTAGGTACTAGAACGATATTTTCAACCCATGGCGGATAATTTGTAACTGCTAGGAACCCTGCGTCCAACTGTTTTTGTACTTCTTCCTTTATCTTGACAGCCATCTCTGGTCTTGTTCTTCTGAGCTTCTGCTTGACCGGAGGACAATCCTCTTTGAGAGGCAAACGGTGTACCACAATGTTTGTGTCAAGCCCTGGCATGTCCTGATAAGACCAAGCAAAGATGTCAACATACTCTTGCAGCAATTCAATCAGCTCTTTCTTCACATTATCTTCCAAAGCAGCCCCTATCTTGATTTCTCTCTTGGCGTCCTTGATGCCGAGATTAATCACTTCAATAGACTCTTGATGCGGTTGAATGACCCTTTCCTCCTGTTTTAATAACCTGGCAAGTTCTTCAAGGAGTTCACAGTCTTCATCACCCTCTTCTTCAGCTTGAAAGATTGGATTTTCAAAGTCGAAGCGAACCATAGCAGAACTGTTATCAATAGGATCCGGTGACGTGCATCTGCATGAGTGATGGTATGTGCTTATGAGTGTGAACAAGAAGTGGAAACTAAACAAAACATTGCCAAATGTATTTTTTATTTTATTTTTTATTTTTGAAAACTGCAAAAATAGAAAGACAGTGAACAAAATATTTGAATGCAAAAAGACGTCCTTTATTTATGATAAAAAATGCAGGTATCCACATAGATGAGCCCTACAATGAGTTATCACGCCCTGGGCGGAACGTAAGACTTGGATATGCATGAATAAACAAAGAAAATTACTCTTTAAGAAGAGTGACTTGGATAATCTCTTCAGAAGACCAGTTACGAAGAACTTCACCCGGGACCCTTGGACGCACCTAGTTGTCAATGTCGCAATCACTATCCCCATCTTCTTTGTTGATTGCAGAGACCTGGCCATACTGAATGATGCCAGCACTGGAGAAAGTAATCGGCCCCTGACGAGTCTGAGGCGTTGAAGTTGTAGAAGTCAATGCCGGCTGATACCCAATCCCAAACTTGTCTTCCTTTACAGGTAAATCCACCAGACGTCCCCAACTGGGAGCAACACCTGAATTTACCAAGGCTTGTGCCTGCTTGAAGGACGACAAAGATGCACCTACTTCAACCTCTTCCACTGGAGCTGCATCCTTGACTTGAACTGCCTCAAAGGCCTGACACAGGGTCTCATGAATCTCACCTTCTACCTCTACATACTTGAATGTAGACAGGTTACTGACCAGAATATCCTCCTCACCACAGACAGTGATAATTCTTCCGTTGACCGGGAACTTGATCTTCTGATGCAAGGTCGAGGAGACTGCCCCAGCATTATGGATCCAAGGACGACCCAGCAAGCAACTATACAAAGGACTGATATCCATCACATAGAATACGGTGTTAAAGGTTTATGATCCAGTCTGAATTGGCAATTCTACCTCTCCGAACACTGACCTCTTAGAACCATCGAAGGCTCTTACCACAAGATCGGAAGGCTTCAAGATCAAACCTTCTACATCTAACCTTGACAGGGCTATCTTGGGTAGCACATTGAGAGAGGAACCTGTATCCACCAGAACATGGGATAGCACAGTGTCTTTACACTCCATCGAGATGTGCAAAGCCTTGTTATGATCGCGTCCAGCTGGCGTCAAGTTAGAATCAGTAAAACCCAACCCGTTTCTTGTATGAACATTTGCAACAATCCCTTCTAGTTGGTTCACTGAGATCTCTTGAGGCACATATGCAGCATTAAGGACCTTTAGGAGTGCCTCCCTGTGTGCCTCCGAACACAGCAGGAGTGAGAGAATAGATATCTTGGATGGCGTCTGAATCAACTGATCGACTACCTTGTAATCGCTTTTCTTTATAATTATCAAAAGTTCGTCCACATCCTTTGCAAAAGCAGGCTCAGAGCCAGCCTGTGGTGCAGAGGTACCCTTATTCACAACTTGCTTGCCTTTGGCCTTCGCCGCGGCGTCAGCACTATCAGGTTGGGTAACCGGTGGTGAGAACAATCTACCACTTCTGGTGAATCGCCCGATTCCACCAACATTGTCCATTGCAGGATCTTTTATCTCAATTCCAGGTTCAAACTTCTGATCCTGCACCTCTTCTACTTTCAGTGGCTGCTCCACTCCATGATCATGCGTGTACACACTCCCCCTGTAATGCCAAGGAATGGCCCTTTCGCTGGTGAAAGGTAAAGGACCAGGGGTCGTGATGGTCATAGTGGATTGATGCGGTCACACTGGTGGTACCGGTTGCGCTACTGGCGCACTGATCTGAGCGGTCGGGTAGAAAATTATGATAGTGGCAACGTCACAGTCATACTCATAAATCTTATTTGTTGAAGTACAAACATCCAAAACATCGGAATCAAGTTCAGCAAGTACATCAAAATCAAACACCATGTTTGGAATATCAGCAACAACATCATAAAAATTAATTACATCATTGGGAATTACAAAATCAGCAGGAACAACATTTGTAAATTCTTCAGCATCTTCAGGAAAGAGAGGATCAACATCTACATTCTCAACAACCCCTTCAACAACCCCTTCAACAGACCTTTGGGCAGATAAGTCTTCAGCTTGGAGGATACCATCGTCAAGCAAGGCCTGAATACCCTGCTGCAGCTTCACACAACCCCCACTCTGTGCAACACAACCCAAACAACCGCTCCCACAGCAGGGGAAAACATCTGCCTTTAGCAAGTATTCTTTGATTTCTAACAGCGGAGTCTTCATCTTCAACACCTCCTTGACTAATTTGACTTCTCCTTCAACCATGTTAACATTTGCTCTACCATGTTGCAGCATAGGATTGTTGACAACATTAGGAGCCGGCGCAAAGTTAATGGCCTTTGAATCAATAAGGTCCTGAATTACGTGCTTAAAAGCTTTGCAGTTCTTAATAGTGTGGCCAGGTGCCCCAGAGTGGAAATTACACCTAGCATTGGCGTCGTAACCTACTGGAAGCCTGCCAACGGGAGGAGCCAAAGTGCATAACTGCACAAGTTGCAACTGCTGAAGGTTGGGAAGCAACTGGGCATACGACATCGGAAGAGTGTCGAAACACCTATCCATCATCCTCTGTCTCTGTTGATAAGCAGGTCTGTTACCCTATTGTTGTTGGCATTGATTTTGTTGACATTGAGGTTGTTGCTGTTGCACTGGTGCTGCAGCCGGAATGGTCACTGTTGCAACATAAGGTTGTTGATGGTAATTCTGAAAGTTATTCCTCCGGTTACCCCTGTTCTGATAAGAAGATATGGAATTTGCATCCCCTTCTCTCCTCTTCTGTCCTCCTAAGAACGGCTTCTTTGACCCCGAAGATGATCCAACCCCATTTTAGATCTTACATGTCTTCAAGTAGTTCTCCACCCTCTCACCGGTAGAGACCACATCAGCAAAATTCGAGGCGTTGCAACCCACCAGACGCTCCAAATAAGATATAGGCAGTGTGTTCATAAACATGTTGGCCATCTCTTTTTCCAACATCGGAGGCTGAACACGGGAAGTCAACTCTCTCCAGCGTTGAGCATACTCTTTGAAGCACTCGTTGCTCTTGAGAGACAGTTTCTGGAGCCGAGTCCTGTCAGGTGCCATATCCGCATTGTACCGATATTGCTTCACAAAGGCCTCAACCAAGTCTCTCCAGCAGCGAATATGGGCTTTGTCCAGCCTCATATACCACTCTAAGGATGCCCCAGCTAGGTTGTCCTGGAAGAAGTACATGAGCAGCTTCTCATCATCAGAATACACGATCATCTTGCGGAAGTAAGCTTGTACATGAGTCTTCGGGAAAGAGTTGCCATTGTACTTATCGAAAACTGGGACTCTGAACTTTGGTGGAACTCTCACACCTGAGACCAGCCCCAAGTCAGCAACATCCACACCAAGAGCTTTCTGCCCTTCCACGGCCTTCAACCTCTCTTCCAGTCTCCGAAACATAGGGTTCATACCATGGCCCATGCCAAAGTCCTCCTGAAGTAGGGGGAATTGATCCTCCTGATCATCATGGATGGGTTGTTGGCCAAGGTTGCCATGTGGGATTGGGATAGACCCTGGTCCATTGGGTCCATTAGCCTCTCAAGCGGGAGGATCAGCCACAACCTCCGGTTGAGTAGTAGGGGGATTCCCCTGTACCAACAATCTAATCTCCTACTGTCTCTGAGCCACTCCTTGGACCACTTCCATGAACTGATTCATGTGAATCCTCATCTCAGCGAGCTCTGCTTGTAAACCTTCCATTGCTCTCTGTTGATTCCTTCGGGTACCGTATCGGTGAATTCCTGAGTCAGCTATCCTAATAACGGAATACCAAACAAGATGAGAACACTGCGGCGGTACCTGTTATGCAAGACATGCTAATGAATATGCAAATGCAATGACATGTTTATCAATTTCAAAGGGTATTCTACCCCTTGATTCCAGTCTCACATTAGATAAACAGTGTAAGAAAACCCCGACCAGAATCAAGAAGAAGATATAAACCCCTAGGAATAGATAAACATGATGCATGCAATGCTTATGATTTAATTTTTATATCAGAGGAACTTTAGAGTCTTATTTGCAAATTTTGGAAATATTAAACGTTTATCACATACGGAAATATCACGTCAATTAATATTTGGAAATGTTTTTACGCCAAAGAAGTACAGTCTTGGTAACCAAATACAATACAAGAGAGAAGGAAAATGAACATCCTATGGATCCCTAGAAGCAATCGTCCAAAGCCCTCGAGACCGGAAGATAAGCTGCACTTAGCCTCTTCACCTCCCTCTCATAGGCTGCCTCCATATCTTCCTTCTCTTTGGCGAGTCGATCATACTTCCTCTTCCAAAACTTGGAAGACTGAGGAAGTAGAGAAGTCAATGCGTCATCAGGATCATCAATAACCTGGTGCTCAAGGAACTCTATCAAATCATCCTTCTCTCTGATCTGCTGAAGCAACTCCTCTCGTTCACGGATCCAAGCACGCGAACAGTCTTCGTCTCTCAACTCCTCTACTCCTTGGCTAGAGAGGGTTGAAGGCCCAGCCACAACCAAAGGTGTGGGTCTTGGATACTCATAAGGCATGGGGTACTCGGAAGCTCTCCTCCTAACCCAAGAGGTATAGGGTTCCAAAGCGATACAGTTCTTCGGACTTAGCTCCTTCCTTCCTTTCTTATGGATCTTGCGCCAAGCGCGGACCATCCTGCCCTTCAAGCCTTGGGGATCTTTACCCTCCTGAAAGAACACCCCCTCTAACAGAATGTTATTGGGTTTATCCTTTAGGGGGAACCCAAGCTGACGACGTGCCAAAATAGGGTTGTAGTTAATTCCACCGCATGTACCAAGAAGAGGTACATTGGAGAATTCACCACAAGATTCGATAATCTGCACACCATCATATACACGGTTGTACCAAAAGATATCATCATTAGTGAGAGACATAAGTCTCGTGGACCACCGTAGACATCCTTTGTTCTCCTTGAAGGCGAGCGTCTGAGGCAAGTGCGAAATAAACCACTTGTACAACAGAGGCAAACAACACACAATGGTACCACCGCCCTTTGCATTCCTCATATGCAAAGAGAAATAAGTGTCACCCAACAGAGTAGGAACGAGATTAAGAGTAGAGAAAATCCTAATGGCGTTCACATCCACAAACTTGTCGATGTTGGGGAATAACACTAGCCCATAGATGAGAAGTGAAAATATGGCCTCAAAGGCGTCCTCACTCATGGCCTTCCCAAACATAGTAGCTTGATCAATGAGGAAATCAGACGGGAGACCTTGAATTCCACCTTTGGTAGTCATATGAGCACCAATAATAGATTCATCTATACGCAACAGATCAGCAATCTCTTGAGAAGAAGGAACTCTCTCCAAGCCACTGAACGACAACTGGTCTAGGATAGGTATGCCCACAAGATAGGCATACTCCTCAAGCGTGGGCAAAAGCTGGAAATCCGGAAAAGTGAAGCAACGGTACAAGGGATCATAGAACTGCACCAACACACTCATTAGACCTTCATCCACTTGAGTAGCCAGAATAGGCAGAAGCTTCCCTTGACGAGCCTTGAATTCCAAGGGATCTAATACATAGGATGTCAAACTCCTTAACTCTTTCAAGTCGGGTTGTCTGAAACTGTACTTCTTCGTATTCCTTCTTTGCTTATCCATGTCTGAAAATTTGCAAATAGACCTCTTAAGTTCCTTGAAAGTTTTCTCATTGTTGATGATATGGATGTGTATGAATGCATGAATGCATGGATGCAACAATCACACTCAAGGATCAAGCAAATCACACCACACAAAGGTCATGGGATGGATCAAGTCATCCTTAATATCAATCATCCATTTTGGTGGATTATGGTTTACACCTTATCAACACCAAAGTTCCATTGATATTAAGGATACACAAGAACAGATCAACCACGAATCAAGGGTTTGTTGCGAGTCGTGAGCACGGAGTCTTGGTTAAGAACCACCCAAAGGGAGTGTACTATGGTTAAACCTGACAATCATGTTCTACAAGAGGTTCCCATAGTCATCATCCCATCTTTCGAATATTATCGGATAAACGACTACTCGTATTCCAAAAATATTCTCAAGAGAGACTCTTATGAGTGTAGTATTGCATAACAATCGTATCAAATCTTACACTTGAACGATCTTCGCACTACGTCCTAAAAATAGGCCAAGATGGGTGTGGTAAACTAAGGTCCTTGGCTTCTAAGGCATATATTGGAAAGAGTAATGCCTAACCACGACTACTTGTGTGACATTATTGATCCCAACATAACCTCCACCAAGTGAATGGGCTTGCAAGTCAACTTGCTAAGGAATAACTCCACACAAGTCAACAAGACTATGCCATTCTCCTATCCTAAGTGCACTCGAGTTCGGGTATAGAACTCATCTCACGAAGATCACCAAGCATACAAGGAATTAATATTCAAACAATTCAATCATTACATAAAATACAGTAATCCCGAATTGCACAAAAATATGTCACAAAGCAATATACCATACAATACAACAAATATGAAAAGTAGGCAAAACCCACTAGGCAAATGATATTCCCCAGCAGAGTCGCCATTTTTCTGAAGGAGAAGGGCGATCCAAAACGCAGCGGAATTTGAAATTTCTCCTTTAATGATCCTTACGAATGGGCATGATCAGTGATAGAATCGTTACCTCTTGTGGCGATCACGAACGTTGAACGATGACAATGCCTCTACTTAGTCCACACGAACGGATTCCTTCAATCTCAGTGCTAGTTCCTATGAATGAAGGCTTTGAGTGGGAGAGAGAGAGAGAGAGAGAGAGAGAGAGAGAGAGAGACAAACGAAATTGCAAGTGTGACAATGCTTCTACATAAGGGTTCTATTTATAGAACCACTTGTGTGGGCTGCAAGCTAAAAAGCCCACTCAAGTGTATATGGCCCATATCTTATAATATGCCAAAATCACTTAAGCGCGTGGTACCTTACCATATTTCACATTCTACTTAAGTACACCGTACCTTACGATGTTCTATAATTCACTTAAGGTCACCGTACATTACGGTATTCCTTAATTACTCTATCTCTCATCAATCCGTCCTTTGTGTGTGACCCTATAGGTTTTCGCGGCATTGACAATTATATTAGATCACGTATTTAACATAATAAATAGTGAGTGGTATCTAGCAACACATCACTGCTACCCAAGACACGAAAATGTCATGTGATCTGACAAATCCTTCTGTGATAATAATTATGTGTATAATTACCCTTTTGCCCTTATGTCTATATTGAACACAAGGCATAGACTGTGCCATCTTTGTCTAGTTCAATATTGGGCCCATAGACATTTATCCTGTTACACAGGATGGGCAAATTCCATCTAGGTCACTCATGTCCCTTAGCATGCTTCGTGGAGTACCCATCAACTGTCTTTATGGTCATCCAATTACGGACAATGTTTGATCAGCAATAAGGCACTCGACTCTGCATCTAGGGTCCATAGTGGTTTCAGGTCGAAGGGTGGTATACACCATTATCACCATGAGAATAACTTATGACACTTTGCATAACATTCTATATAGTATTCTCATAGAGGGTCAATCCAGTATAAATATTACTCTTAATATTCATACCTATGTTTAAGACTTGATAACTCTTTATCCATGATCCATGAGATGTGATCATCAGTCTATAAACATAATAGTCTTCATGCTTTAATGTTATCCCACTTCACAATAAAACTTGACTACGGATACTTTAAGAATAGTATCCTTATGTTTAATGTGATCTCATGATTAAGTCATACTTGATACATTAAACGGACTAACTATTCTAGGGACTTTATTAAACAAACATAATAAAGAAAAAGCCTTTTATTATTAATAAATAATTCGATACAAGTACCAAAAGTATTGGCCTCTAGGGCTTACACCAACATTTTCTGTAGTGGGGTATTTGTTACCATTAGAGATATTGACTAAATCTAAGGTAAACCATACAAGTCGAGTCGCCACCGCACTTCTATTTATCCAAAGGAATGGTTAGAAAGCGAACAAAAACCTAAAAGTTTTATCGAATCAAAAACTAGTAAAAATGTCAAAGATCTGGGTAAGGGGGTTAGTTATGCAATGGGAAGGTTTTAAGCACCAAAAACATCCTAGGTACTCCTAGGGAGCCCTTTTCATAAGTGTTGTTCTAGTCTAAAGGGTGTAGGTATATCTAAAGTACTATTTACTAAAAGGAAGGTTAAAAGAAAATGACTCGCAAGGATGTCGCATCCACTGCCTACGTATCTCATTTGAGTATGAGAATCAGAGTCTTCGTAGCTCGGCTACCTATGGATTAAAGATAAGCGTGCTCGGTAAGACGTCACGTCTTATGCCTACGTATCTCATCTGGAATGAGAATCAGAGCAAAACATAGTTCGGCTAACTACAGGAACAAGGGTCTCGATTGCAACTAGGGCAAGGGAAAGGGATGGTCTCGATCGCAACGAGGGCGAGAGAAAAGAATCGCAGCAAGGGAGAAAGCAAGCAAGGATTAGTTGTTAGTCGTTAGTCAAACTCGGCAAGACATTGCGTCTCGTGCCTACGTATCTCATCTGAACATGAGAATCTGAGTTGTCGTAGTTCGGCTAACTAGGGGTTAAGGATTGCCATCTGAACATGGACTTACAAAAGAGGACACCAGCTGTGTCAAAGGAGGATGGGCAGTGTGTTCAACGTCCTAGCAGTAGGTGTCGCAGCTTGCTGAATCGAGTCTTAGGCAGTTACCTCTTTGTAATAGAACGGACTGACATGCCACAAGATCGGAGACTCACGGAAGGTCTAAAAGTGGGGAAGCTCTGCTCTAGAGTTGTCATGCAATATGGACCTATGTGTTAGGATTTACAAAGGGGAACATTTACCTAATGTTAGCATGCAAAGAATAGGGGAGTTCTACCTATGTTATCATACAAGGGGTTCTACCTAATGGGTGCTACCTAAACGGAACAAGAGTCGACGGATGGAACGCGAAGAGGAGTTACAGATAAGGGTAGATGGCGATGCCAGAGGCAATCGACTTATAGGTAGATGGCGATGCCTGAGGCAATCGACTTACAAGAGGATGGATGAATGCGTGTTGGTTCTGTTAAGTTTTGAAAATGATTACTCGACGTTGGATCGAGCTTTTGATCTTATTTTGAAATGGTTATCGGATATTCGTTTTAATTCTTGTATTAACAGGTGACTAAAGAAATAAAGAAATAAATATTATACACTTTATGAGAGAGGGGTACATTTGTTATCAATGGGGATTGTTCATCGCAAACAAACAATAAGAATATATGCCTCATACATCATACAAGTAGGCAACAGTTGTCAATCAGATCGGATAAATAAACAATATATAATCAAACCAAAGAATAAAATAATGGAGCATTTAAACAATGTATGGGAGTATGAACATGTTAAATAATCAAGCAATAGAAAGCATGAATGAGAGAAACAAGTATAAAAGATAACAGATGAATCAAACAGATGAAAATATGCACACGAAGGGTCCACTGAATAATTTAATCAGGAAATGAGGTAAGGACCAAATAAAATCAAGGTAAAAGGCCTCTAATACATGGCATATGAGATGAACGAGGGAGGATCAAAAGATCTCTTCAATTGCCATAAGCAATCCCTAAGTCAAACATCGATCATAAAGAAGTCAGCTGAAAGTTCAAGTCAACTTAAAATATAACAAATAAATAGCAAATTAATCAAGAACATTATGAAAAATTAAACTAAATAAGGTGGGGTCAGGACATCATCATCCCCCAAAAATATTTTTAAAATAATGAAAATTGGCACATGAATTAATTAAAACAAAACATAGATCAAACCAAAAGTCAATTAATAAGACTAGGTTAGAAATAAATCAAGAATAAATAGTGAATTAATCAAGAAAATTATGAAATATTAAACTAAATAAGGTGGGGTCAGGACATCATCATCCCCCAAAAAGATTTTAAAAATAATGAAAATTGGTACGTGAATTAATTAAAACAAAACGTAGGTCAAACCAAAAGTCAATTAATAAGACTAGGTTAGAAATAAATCAAGAATAAATAGTAAATTAATCAAGAAAATTATGAAAAATTGAACTAAATAAGGTTGGGTCAGGACATCATTATCCTCCAAAAAGATTTTAAAAATAATGAAAATTGGTACGTGAATTAATTAAAATGAAACAGAAGTCAAATTAAAAGTCAACCAACCAAACTAGGTCAAAAATAAATCCAAAATAAATTGAAAATGTGAAATAAAATTCCAAGAAAAGGTCAGGTTGACCATGGGATAGTGGTTGACCTTCATCCCAAAAATCAAATGCTAACAATAATTTTAAGTCATAAAAATAAAATCAATAAAAAAAAGTGTGTTAAAATGGACCATTTAGAATAAATAATTAAAATAAAATATTAATATTAAAAAAATACGAAAATAATTTTTTTATAAAATTAAATAAAATGTTAAGAAAAGTGAAAAATATTTTTGGGTAATTTTATGGACGAATAAAATATTTTAAATAAGAAATAGAAATATGAAAATTGAAGGATTAATGGTGATGAACATGGTAAGCAAGCGTAGATATATCAAAACATGGCCATGGAAGAGATGATTACCTAATGGAAAATAGAAGTGGAATGGAATTTGGTATGTGATGAAGTTTTTCCTCCTTGCCACGAAATTCCAATGCTCCTTTAGGATTAGGGTTTCAACTTCTTAAATAGGGTGGATTAGGTGTTCTCATGGGCTTTTTAATAAGTGATTTATCCATAAGAATAAAAGTGTGAAGTGAGGTGTAAAATGTTGTTATTTTGGGCCAAACTCAAGTGAATGGATGTTCAATGCATGGCCAAAAGAGGTAAAAAAAAAAGTGATTGGTTTGTGCAGCATGCTTAGAAAATTTGATTGGGTCGGTCAGGCCCAAAATCTGCCTAGAAAATCAAGTCATGGTGCCCACTTTAAATGAATGTATCTCTCAAACCACGGATCCAAATGAGATGATTCCAAAAGGATGTGAAAGAGGACATGGAAAGGTACAATTGTTGTGAAGAAAGTATTTTCAAATAATGCCTTTAAGTGCAAGAAAACTGGCCAAGAAGTCTTGACAAATTTTGAAGATTTTGGACTTAGAAATTTTTCTAAGTGTCCTAAAAAAATGTCTCACTTTGACTAAGCATAACTTTCTCAATTCTAATCCAAATGGAGCAAACTTTATGTCTCTAGAAATCTTGGAACAAGAGGAACAACTTTCATGTTGTAGATATTTTCAAATGGAGCTTTTATCTTGATGCAAAATGGGCTTAAAGTGAGTGCAACGATCATGAAAACTTGCCCTAAATGGAAAGTCAACAATTTCCAAATTAAGTAACTTTTCCAATTCCTGATTAAATGATGAATCCATTATCTAACCTTGATAAAATTTCACATGTAGGATCCCCTAGTCATGGATTTTGAGATTCCACTCTCAAAATGTCAGGAGTTGACTTTTCTGGCCCCACAGTTGACTTTTCCCAAACTGTCTGATTCCCGATTCCATTGATCAATTGAAGCACTTCTAGCTCAAATAAAGAGCTGATTTTTTGTATGTAGACCCTTGTGGACATATGGAGGGCCATGGAAAAGAGTTTCACCCAAAGAATCAGAAATAAACTGATTTTATACCAAACCCTAGTTTTAGGGAAAACTTGATCGGGCACTGATTGCACTGTTTGCCAATGGATCTTTCTGAGATAATTATGAATCTTCCTAGGTCAAGATGCCTATCCAATCATGACATGGATGATCCCCTCTATTTCCAGCCAAACATTGCCTGTTGCAAGTAGCCATGAAACCCTAATTTCTGATTAAATCCAGATGAACACTCTGATAGCTTTGAATCCTTCACTGATGAACTGAGGACCATAATAAGATACTTGGACCCCCCTGAGACCCTTGAGACTTGTATACTTAGAAAATGAAGTCCAATTATCAATATTTCTTTGTGTGGGCTCCTTCTGTTAAGGAGTGATAGATCAAAACCTGATCTCCATGTCACTAATGCAGTATGCAATGAGTATGACCTAATATGATGCTAATGAAGTGTAAAACATAATCCCATGCTTCCAGGAAAAATGAAGGGTAAATTTTGGTGTATTACATTATGTAATTCGAAGCACCGACTTTTGCACGCATCACACTTGAATTTTTTAGCATTGTTGAGTTTAAGATGAGACGCAGGTGGACCGGTTCCGAAATGGAATTTTATGGTCAGTTGACTTTCCGATTATTTGATGAGGACCATGAGTTATCTGTGGAGGAACTTGGGGGTATTCTGAGACTCCCAGTATCTGGACCCGGAGCACCTCCAGACACTTTTTCAGCGGTTGATTTCTAGAGGGCCATTACAGGTAAAAGAGAGCTATTTTTCTTACACTGCATGGCCAACAATGAGAGAGTCAATGCAGCCGCTTTTGCTGCCAATCATTTGAAACAAGTTGGCCATGCAAGTACAGGGGATATTTCTATGGGTGGCATGATCACTCAGATTGTGGACCACTTTGGTTATGGTCAGCTCTTGATGGAAGAAGCAGCAGTGGCAGGTAAGACAAAGATCGACATGAACACTCTTGTAAATCAACAAATGATTGCAATCATGCCGAATTATTACTCTCTGGTGATTCATAATGTAGAAGTACTTGCGTTACCAGCACCTGGTTCCATTAGTATTGCAAATGTTGCTAACTGGATGTATACAGCTTCAGCCCTATCTGTAGGGGACAATGTTCAATATGACCAGGATTTTTCAGGTGATGAGATGGAGGAAGATGATAGACCAGAAGAGAAATTTGTGCCACCCCCACAGGATTCAAACCTACATGGTGAAGGGTCCTCTTCTATGTCTCAGGACCAGTGGGGTTGGATCCAAATTGAGATGGGTATCCTCCGCACCGAGCAAACCAGACAAGGTGTGGAATTGTCCAGACAAGGTGTGTAATTGTTCCGACAAGGGACGGTCATGGATGACATGCAAGCTATGATGCAACGTCTGATGTTGCATTTCCCGCACGATCCTCCGCCTCCTCCACAACATTAGTCGCTATAAGTCCCCTTTGTATTTGGATTTAAACATTGAGGTCAATCTTTAGTTTAGGTGTGGGGGGGTTCTTCCTTTCATGTTATATTTCGTTTTCAATTTGTTTATGTTTTGCTTCTGTTGTCGTAGTATTTTTGTTTTTGTTGTTTACCTGTGTGTACAGAGTGATGAGAAATTGTTGGACGAATCCGGGATCGATTGTAGTGGATGAAAGACGCCCCTCATACTTGTTCTGATAAGGCACCCCGGAAGTTGATGCAACCATGAGAAAGTAAATGTTGGACACAATTTGGTGACACTGGACCAAGAGAGCGGTATGGTAGAACCGAATCGGAAAAGAACCACATGACACTAGGAGGCTTCAGAGCTTGTAAGTTTAACCAACATGGTGATAATACAAAGGCTAAACACTAAATATCAGCATGAGAATTCAGCCAGGTATGACTCTAACACTCTGATTTTGCGTATGTTCTTTTGACACTTCACAACATGACAACACACACTGAGGCAAGTTGTTTGTTTAGCCCAGAGCCTTTCTAGCCATCTCTATTTGTATGTTTACCCTTCGTGAACCCCGTTGAGCCTTAGCCATTTTGTTCGTAATAAACCCCATGTTAACCATTGATCATTCATTTCTTCCATTAATTGGCATGATTGTTGTGAGTTACAAAATATGCAAAAAGCTAAGTTTGGGGTGGTAATCTTGAAAGAAATGGCAAGTGCATAATAAGAGATCTAAAAGTAATACAAAAAGAAGAGACATGTGTATGTCCAAAAAGAAAAAGAAAAAGAGAAAAATGCACTTGCCGAGACTTAAGACTCTAACACCTATAAAATGCTCACAAAGAATTGAGTTGAAAAGAGTCAAAAGTGAATAAACCCCCAAAGTTATGAGTTATACACGAAAAAAAAAGAAAATCAAACAACATGAATGCCGAGTTCAAAACCATTTGTTATCCATTTCTGTGTTTATCCCACCGTACCTAAGCCCCGTTACAACCGAAAAGACCTCATAAAGTGTGTGGAATCTGTTGTTGTAGTGAAATTAGAATGTATTCAAATTTAAGAGTTTGGTATTGCATGTTGTGATGTGAGTGTAAACACCCTAACCATGAGAGATGTTGTGAGTGTGTGAAAAAGCTTGCAGGTAACGAGGCTTCCAATGTGAAAATGTGGGGAACAGTCTGAGTCGGGAAAACCGGAAACTTGATTGGAAAGGAAGAACACAAGTTGTGAAGGACAAGGTTGCATTGTGGAAAATGAATTCGTGGGTGACCTTTGTTTGGACTCAATACATCACTTGAGGACAAACAATTAGACAAGTTTGGGGTTGTGATCGGTCACCATTTCCATTGAATTCTCACCTTTGATCCGACATATTTTCATCACTTTGCTAAGATTTGTGGTTTTTTTAGTTGTTTTATAATCATTTAACATGTTTTGTTAGTTTATTATCGCATTGCATATTGTTACATGTTTGTGTCAAAAAGTCTCTTTTATGCTTCGATTTGGTAGTGTTGTTGTTACAGGTTGTTGCATAGGTTCAAAAGGACTAATAGTTGATTGTTGGATGCTCAGAAAGGCAAAAATATGAAGATACAGCAGGTCAACACGGGTCCCCGTGTGCATCAACACGACCCGTGTTGTTTGTCAGGAAAAGAGAGCTCAGAGAGGTAAAACAGAGGGTTAACATGGGCACCCGTGTGAATCCATACGGCCCGTGTTGATGCCTCTGTAGCTTGCTCTGAAAATACAAATGTTGAAGAGCACACACGGGCACCCGTGTGAATCCACACGGCCCGTGTTGATAGGCGTGGATGAGAAACTTTACTTTTTGTCGCGTGGATCTATTCTGCTCATTAAGGGTATTTTGGACTTTTTCCTGGGAGAAAATCCATCTGAAGCTATTAGAAGACTTGGGAGAAAAGGAGAAAGACACTTTTTTACGTACGAAAAGAAACATTGCACCGGAGAAGATAACGACTACGGAGGATTTGAAGACGACGAGATTCAAGGGCATCAACCATTGAAGATCAAAATCTCCTAATTCTTTGTAATGTTTAATTTCCATACTATGATTTCTTTGAATACTATGAGAGGCTAAACCCCCAATGCTAGGGGGGTGGTCCTGATTTGATCTGATGTTATGAATTCTAACTATGGATTTCCTTATTACTATGTTACGAATTTCAATTCAATTGTGTGATGTGCTTATGCTTTTGTATCGGACAAATACAAGTAGATCTATGACTATCAATAACAGGATTGTAATTTTTAGGGTTTTCACACAATTGGGTTTATAATTGCATCACCTGGGACTAGGAACTTTTGTAAATCACCATAAACCTTGATATTATTTATGATTAAAACCAATGATTAATTGAATGGACATTTGAATAAGAATTGGTAGTTTAATAGTTTCTTCCTTAAGGACTTAAGGAAGAACACTCTGAGGTTAGGTGATTGAATGTTTCATGTGTATTAAGGAAATCTTGACTGAATTCATAACTGGTTAAATCAACCACTCACCCTATCATGTTTTATCTTAATCACTTATTTTTACTATCTTTTTGTGTTTATTATTATAAATTCACAAAACCAACCAAACCATTGTCTTTTTGTTCAAATAGAATCAGAAGTAAAATAAGTATTTCCTACGCAATCCCTGAGATCGATACTTGGAAATAAAACTCCTTATTACTACATCGGTAAAAATAGTACACTTGATATTTTTCCGATCAAGAAGATTGGACAATACCTGCAAGAGCCCCCTATTCTAATTCCACCTGTTCAGGGGAAGCCACTCTTTATGTATTTGACTGTGTTTAAAAAGTCGATGGGATGCGTGTTGGGACAACATAATGAAACCAGCCCAAAAGAACATGCCATCTACTATTTGAGCAAGAAGTTTACTGATTGTGAAACTCAATATTCACTCTTGGAGAAAACTTGTTATGCTTTAGCATGGGTCGCTCGCCGTCTAAGGCAGTACATGATTTGTCACACTACTTTGTTGATCTCAAAAATGGATCCAATAAAGTATATCTTTGAAAAGCCTGCTTTAACTGGGAGACTCGCCCGTTGGCAGATGTTACTGTCTGAGTATGACATCCAATATGTATCCCAGAAAGCCATTAAAGGAAGTGTGTTATCTGATTACCTAGAAAACCAGCCTGTTGAAGACTACCAGCCGTTGAAATTTGACTTCCCTGATGAAGACATTATGGTAGTAAAAGATTGTGAAATCCCAGGACCTGATGAAGGACCGGAATCCGGATCTCGGTGGAAGCTCATGTTCAATGGTTCCTCCAATTACATGGGGCATGGCATAGGAGCTATTCTATTGAATCCGAATGGTGGATACACTCATTTCACAACAAGTTGTGTTTTGATTGCACAAACAATATAGCAGAGTATGAGGCCTGCATCCTAGGCATCGAAGCAGCAATTGACCTCCGAATCAAAATCCTCGAAGTATGTGGAGACTCAGCCTTGGTAATATACCAAGTCAAGGGCGAATAGGAAACTCGTGATACCAAGTTGATCACATATCGTGCCTATGTCATGGAGCTAATAAAATACTTTGACGAAATCACTTTTCGTCATATCCCGAGGACTGAGAATCAAATAGTTGATGCTTTGGCTATGTTGGCTTCAATGTACCAAGTTAGA
The DNA here is from genome assembly GCF_024323335.1 of Lathyrus oleraceus. Classification (NCBI taxonomy): domain Eukaryota; kingdom Viridiplantae; phylum Streptophyta; class Magnoliopsida; order Fabales; family Fabaceae; genus Lathyrus; species Lathyrus oleraceus. The sequence goes on from NC_066579.1 coordinate 342,116,501, forward strand.
TTCCATAATGAAGCGCCACTCATTCAGATAGAGCGGAAAGTTGAGCCTGCCTACTGTTAGTTGGTTGAAAAGGAAGCCGATGGTAAACCTTGGTTTCACGACATCAAATGCTTTTTGCAAAACCAAGAATATCCAACATATGCGACAACCCTTGACAAGAAAACATTGAGGAAGTTAGCATCCAAATTTTTCTTAAGCAATGGTGTGTTATACAAGAGAAACCACAACATGATTCTCCTCAGATGCATGGATGGACATGAAGCGGATCTGCTAATCAAGGAGATTCATGAAGGATTTTTTGGAACTCATGCCAATGGGCATGCCATGTCCAAGAAGATTTTGAGAGCTGGTTACTACTGGTTGACAATGGAATCTGATTGCTTCAATTATGCTAGAAAATGTCATAAGTGCCAAATCTATGCTGACAAGGTACACGTGCCTCCGACCCTATTACATGTTTTGACATCACCTTTGCCATTCTCAATGTGGGGCATCGACATGATTGGCGCCATCGAGCCTGAAGCTTGTAATGGTCACCGCTTCATCCTGGTTGTAGGTGCTTAATTGGCTGCATTATATGGTAAAACACTAGCTGGTTACTAATGTCTTGACTGATGTCATGACATGGTATGTATGTGTGACTACATTGTAGGTTAGAATATCTAACTGTACTCTGATGTCTTGACTGAAGTCATGACACACTTAAGTAGTTACTGCAGGATTAGCTAACACAGGATTTATTGAATGTCAAACTGGATGCTGTGACATTCATACCTGTCAGCAGATACTAAGGAATAGAACAACTGGTGTTCTGTTAGAACTTAGTATTTATTTCCAGTCTGGTTATCAAGGAAAGACCAGTCCTGGCATAAGGCCTACTGACTGAATGTCAAACTGGATGTTATGACATTCATCATTGACAGTAGCTACTGAACATTAGACAGAGTGGTGTTCTGCTATACTTCAGCATGTTACTTAGTCTGTTCTTCAAGAGAATAACAGAACTAACTTAAGGCCAAATGTGTAAATGTTAAATTGGACACTTTAACATTTATTAATGTAAGCTGTTACTATAGTATGGTCATTTTGATCATGTACAGGTCAGCAAAGTTGTACAGTCTGTTTTCTGGAAAAACAGACTCAGCATATGGACCTTGATGTCAAGCTGAATGTCGTGACATTCATTCCTGACAGCATATGCTAAATTGTAGGTTGTTCAGTTTTCTGTTTCATCTTTTTCTCAGGCTATTCTTCAGGGATTCAACAGCTGAGAGAAAATCCAGGAAATCAACAACCAAGCTACATTTAATGAACCTAACAAATAGCCTATTTGTTAGTAACCTAAATGTTGAATTTATGGGAACTCGCGTGACCTTAAATTCAGGAGAATACAGGTGCAAAAGCCCAGGTACTGCAATATAAAAGGAAGGCGTTCCTTCATTCAGTTTCAGGGATTTTGAGGCGTGAAGATTTTGTGTGTCCATCATACTTCACTGCTGTATTTTTGTGAGTCTTGTATTAGACGTATCTTGTAAGCCAAGCCATTATCAAGTAGATGATTGTTGTGGCATAGGGTGTTCATTGAGTTGTAAGTGTTGTGTCGCTCAAAGCTTTTAAGCGTGAGTGCTGTGTATCTTGATTAAAGCTGTGAAGCACAATCAAGAGTTGTTTGAAGTGTGACTTCAAATTGTCTTTAATATTGATTAAAGGTAGTAATCACTGAGGTGATTGAGGGGGAGTGAGTAGGAACTCTGATCTTAGTGTAAGATTGAAATTGCATTGGGTAGGGATTAAGTGATAAGTTGTAAACGGGTGAGTTTAGCTTTGAATTGATACTACTAATAGTGGATTTCCTCCCTGGCTTGGTAGCCCCCAGATGTAGGTCATGTTGGACTGAACTGGGTAAACAATTACTTGTGTTATTTACTGCACTTACGTTCTGCATAATTCCTGTCTGTGCAGAATTGGATGTCATAACAACCCGTGTGACATCTAAAGTCTGATAACTAGAATTTCAATTGGCATCAGAGCAGGCACCCTGCCTGTGAAGTTCTGGGTGAGATCTAGGGAAGTTACTTTCTAGTACCATGGACAAGGATATAGGACACTCAAATAGACCACCCATGTTGGATGGCTCTAATTATGATGACTGGAAGCCTCGTATGATAGCCTTCTTAAGGTCTCTAGATAGCAAAGTCTGGAGAGCTGTCAACAAAGGATGGGAACATCCAATGAGGACAGGTGAAGATGGAGTCAGTGTGCAGATTCCTGAAGAAGAGTGGGACAAGGAGCAAGAGGCATTAGCTCTTGGAAATTCCAAGGCCTTGAATGCATTGTTCAATGGAATCAGTAAGAACATCTTCAGGCTGGTGCACCACTGTGAACTAGCTAAGGAAGTTTGGGATACCCTCAAGGTAACTCATGAAGGTACTTCCAAGGTGAAGATGTCCAAACTTCAGATGCTGATCACCAAATTTGAAAATCTGAGGATGAAAGAGGATGAGACTATTCATGACTTTCACATGAATATTCTTGAAATTGCAAACACCTCTGGTGGACTAGGTGAGAAAATGGCTGAAGAGAAACTTGTAAGAAAGATTCTCAGGTCCTTGCCTAAGAGATTTGCTATGAAGGTCACAGCCATAGAGGAGGCACAGGACATCTGCAATATGAAGATGGATGAGCTCATTGGTTCTCTTCAAACCTTTGAAATGGGCTTGTGTGAGAATGCTGAAAAGAAGAACAAAAGCGTAGCTTTTGTATCTAATGCTGAAGAGGAGTCAGAAGCAGGATATACTGAAGGTGATGAAAGTATATCAGAAGCCTTAGCCATGCTTGGGAGACAATTCAACAAGTTCGTGAAGAAGATTGATCAAAGAGGGAGACCTAATGTCAAGAACATCCCGTCTGACATCAGGAAAAGATCAACTTCTGAAGAAAAGTTCAACCAAGGCAAGGGAATCCAGTGTCATGGTTGTGAAGGGTATGGACACGTCAGAGTTGAATGTCCTACCTATCTCAAGATGCAAAAGAAGGGGCTAAATATCACATGGTCTGAAGGAGATTCTGAAAGTGAATCTGAAGGAGAATCTGCCAAACATGTCACTGCACTAACCAGTGTTTGTGCCTCTGATGATGAATCAAGTGCAGATGAACTGACCTTTGATGAACTTGCTGCAGCCTATGAGAAGCTGTGTACCACCAGTGCAGAAGTGCGTGCACAAGGAGAAAAGCAGAAGAAACACATCAAGGAACTGGAAGATGAGAGACAGAAGCAACTGCCTGTCATAGAGGGTCTAAATGGTGAGATAGCCCTGCTGACCTCCAAGCTGAATCAGATGACTAAATCCATCAGAATGATGAATAAGGGAACTGACACCTTGGAAGAGATTCTAAAGGTGGGACAGCAGTCTGGGACCAAATCTGGCCTAGGATTTGGGAAAAGAACCTCAGCTGAACACAAACGCCCAAAGGCTAAAGTTCAGAAGTTCAAGCGGAAGTCAAAGCCAATGTCTCAACATCGAGGAACTAGGATGAATGATCATCAGAAGAGGAAATACCAGGAGTGGAGGTGTCACCACTGTGGTAGGCTTGGTCATATAAAAGCCTTCTGCTACTGGATTCATGGTTTCCCTAACCAAGCCTCACATGTCAGGCCTAAGCATAAACCATATAAGCGCTATGTTCCCATCAAGAAGCAACAATGGTATGTTAGGATAGCACACACTGCTCTAAGGGCTTTTACCAGAGAAGACTGGTACTTTGACAGTGGATGCTCAAGACATATGACTGGTATGGAAAATCTACTGGTGGATATTCAACCTCACACTACCAGCTATGTGACCTTTGGTGATGGCGCCAAAGGTAAAATAAAAGGTGTGGGTAAGCTGGACTGCTCTGGAGTTCCAAAACTGAATAATGTGTTGTTAGTAAGAGGACTAACTGCAAACCTCATCAGCATAAGTCAGCTGTGTGATCAAGGGTTTCATGTTCAGTTTACTAAGGAGCTATGCATTGTGACTAATGGTGACAATCAGGAAGTTATGAGAGGAACTAGGTCCAAAGATAACTGTTATCTGTGGGAACCTAAAGTCTCTAACTTTTCAATAATATGCTCCTCAACCAAGGAAGAACAGGAGGTGAAGGTGTGGCATAGACGTCTTGGACATCTCCACTTACGGGGAATGAAGAAGATTATATCCAAGGAAGCAGTCAGAGGGATCCCAAAGCTGCTCATTGATGAAGGAAGAATCTGTGGTGAATGCCAAGTGGGCAAGCAAACCAAGATGTCACATCCGAAGCTGGGACATCCCACAACCTCCAGAGTTCTGGAACTGCTGCACATGGATCTAATGGGACCCATGCAGGTTGAAAGCCTTGGTGGGAAGAAATATGCCTACGTGGTGGTCGATGACCATTCCAGATACACGTGGATAAGCTTCATCAGAGATAAGTCAGATACGTTTGATGTCTTCAAAGACCTGTGCATAAGACTTCAAAGGGAAAAGGACAATTGTGTGGTCCGGATTAGAAGTGATCATGGTACGGAGTTCAAGAATTCCAAGTTTGATGAGTTTTGCTCTTCTGAAGGAATAAGTCATGAGTTCTCCTCCCCTATAACCCCTCAGCAGAATGGAATAGTTGAGAGAAAAAATAGAACTATTCAAGAATCTGCCAGGGCAATGATTCATGCAAAGAAGGTCCCCATGCACTTTTGGGCGGAAGCAATGAATACCGCGTGCTATGTTCACAACAGAGTCACCTTGAGAAAAGGAACCTCCTCAACTCTGTATGAAATATGGAAAGGCAGAAAACCCACTGTGAAGTACTTTCATATCTTTGGAAGTAAATGTTACATTCTCACAGATCGTGAACAGAGAAGGAAGTTAGATCCCAAAAGTGATGAGGGTATATTTCTGGGATACTCCACTAACAGCAGAGCCTACAGAGTGTTCAACTACAGGACCAATGTCCTGATGGAATCCATAAATGTTATTATGGATGATAAAGAGGAAGGAACCGATGTCATGGAGGATGTTGAAACATTCACTGACAGTTCAACTGACTTTCCAGTCAAGTCTGAAGAAGTAGAGGAACCTCCTCCTGAATGTGAGGCAGATGCAACCACCAAAGTGCCATCTATCAGAATTCAGAAAGACCACCCTAAGGATCTTATCATAGGGGATCCCAACAGTGGTGTGACTACCAGGTCACGGGGAATAAGCTCAAATTCCTGCTTTGTATCCAAGGTTGAACCAAAGAACGTGAAAGAAGCCCTGACTGACGAATACTGGATCATTGCCATGCAAGAGGAACTTGAGCAGTTCAAAAGAAATGAAGTATGGGAGCTAGTTCCAAGGCCTGAAGGGACCAACATCATTGGTACCAAGTGGATCTACAAAAAAAAATCTGATGAGAAAGGAGTAATTACTAGGAATAAAGCTAGACTAGTAGCTCAAGGATACACTCAAGTTGAAGGGGTAGATTTTGATGAGACATTTGCTCCTGTGGCTAGGCTTGAGTCCATCAGATTGCTGTTAGGGGTAGCATGCATCCTGAAATTTAAACTATTCCAAATGGATGTGAAGAGTGCATTCTTGAATGGCTACTTGAATGAAGAAGTCTTTGTGGAACAACCTAAAGGGTTCTGTGATCCTAACCAACCTAAGCATGTATACAAGTTGAGGAAAGCCTTGTATGGGTTGAAACAAGCACCTAGAGCATGGTATGAAAGGTTGACCGAATTTCTGACCTCAAATGGATACAGAAAAGGTGGAATAGACAAAACCTTATTTGTGAGGGATGAAGACGGCAAAATCATGATTGCTCAAATCTATGTGGATGATATAGTCTTTGGTGGAATGTCAGAACAAATGGTTCAACAATTTGTTCACCAGATGCAATCCGAGTTTGAAATGAGTCTAGTTGGAGAACTGACCTATTTCCTTGGAATGCAAGTAAACCAAATGGAGGACTCTATGTTTCTCTCCCAAAGCAAGTATGCCAAGAACATAGTTAAGAAGTTTGGTATGGATAATGCTAGGCACAAGAGGACTCCTGCGCCTACTCATCTGAAGTTAACCAAAGATGAAGGAGGACCTGGTGTTGATCAATGCTTGTATAGAAGCATGATAGGAAGCCTACTTTACCTAACTGCAAGTAGACCTGACATTTCTTATGCAGTTGGAGTTTGTGCTAGATGCCAAGCAGAGCCTAAGGTGAGCCACTTGAATCAAGTCAAAAGGATTCTCAAGTACATTAATGGGACTTGTGACTATGGGATGCTGTATTCACATGGGTCTGAGCCTGCCCTATCTAGGTACTGTGATGCTGACTGGGCTGGGAGTGCTGATGACAGAAAAAGCACATCAGGTGGATGTTTCTTCTTAGGAGACAATCTCATATCTTGGTTCAGCAAGAAGCAGAATTGTGTTTCTCTGTCCACTGCAGAGGTTGAATACATAGCTGCTGGAAGCAGTTGTTCCCAACTGGTTTGGATGAAACAGATGCTCACTGAGTACAATGTCACTCAAAATGTCATGACATTGTTCTGTGATAATCTCAGTGCCATCAATATCTCCAAGAATCCCATCCAACACAGCAGGACCAAACATATTGACATTAGGCACCACTTCATCAGAGATCTGGTGGAAGACAAGGTGATCACTTTGGAACATGTAGCCACGGACCTTCAACTGGCTGACATATTTACAAAGGCTCTGGATGCTACTCAGTTTGAAAACATAAGGAGCAAACTGGGGATATGTCTCTCTGAGACCTTATAGCAACCACTGATGTTTGGGATGTATTGTTTAATATCTCTGCCTATTAAACAATTGGTACTATGCTCTGATTGGTCAACAGATCACAGCTATGCTACCTGCAACAAGTGTGGCTCCAAGAGGGTAAGGAGACACCCTACCGTGAGAAGGCCAATGTACCTGCAGGAGTTCAAGGATGCTGTTCATGCAGGAGTGGTTCTGGATGTCAGAAACAAAATCATGGCATCTGATATGGTGGTACCTACTGTAAAGTAAAAGTGGGTGATCACTTGATCAAAGTTGTGAAGCAAGATCAAGTGGATGCTAACTTGGTTGAAACTGTGGCGTAAAACCAAGTCTGTAACTCTGTCATTGTTCTCTGGTTTTGTTGTTGGCTTTGGCAACATTTTTGACAAAAAGGGGGAGTAATAACCACCATCCCTGACAAACAGAGTGGGTCTCTACAACAGACTCTCGTGACAGATTCCCTCCCCTGCAGCTGTTGCGTGTTGAAGTTTAGATTTTAACTTCTGTATGTGTGCTGCTTTGTGAAGTTTTTTATTTAACTTCCATGTGTGTGAGTGTGCTGCCACTCTGAGTGTATTAGCTAGGCTTAATTCCTGCTAGGTGTGTGATTCCGCTGCTATGAACTCTGTTATGGGGATCAAAGTGTTTTAGCCAAAAATTTGCCAAAGGGGGAGTTTGTAGGTGCTTAATTGGCTGCATTATATGGTAAAACACTAGCTGGTTACTAATGTCTTGACTGATGTCATGACATGGTATGTATGTGTGACTACATTGTAGGTTAGAATATCTAACTGTACTCTGATGTCTTGACTGAAGTCATGACACACTTAAGTAGTTACTGCAGGATTAGCTAACACAGGATTTATTGAATGTCAAACTGGATGCTGTGACATTCATACCTGTCAGCAGATACTAAGGAATAGAACAGCTGGTGTTCTGTTAGAACTTAGTATTTATTTCCAGTCTGGTTATCAAGGAAAGACCAGTCCTGGCATAAGGCCTACTGACTGAATGTCAAACTGGATGTTATGACATTCATCATTGACAGCAGCTACTGAACATTAGACAGAGTGGTGTTCTGCTATACTTCAGCATGTTACTTAGTCTGTTCTTCAAGAGAATAACAGAACTAACTTAAGGCCAAATGTGTAAATGTTAAATTGGACACTTTAACATTTATTAATGTAAGCTGTTACTGTAGTATGGTCATTTTGATCATGTACAGGTCAACAAAATTGTACAGTCTGTTTTCTGGAAAAACAGACTCAGCATATGGACCTTGATGTCAAGCTGAATGTCGTGACATTCATTCCTGACAGCATATGCTAAATTGTAGGTTGTTCAGTTTTCTGTTTCAGCTTTTTCTCAGGCTATTCTTCAGGGATTCAACAGCTGAGAGAAAATCCAGGAAATCAACAACCAAGCTACATTTAATGAACCTAACAAATAGCCTATTTGTTAGTAACCTAAATGTTGAATTTATGGGAACTCGCGTGACCTTAAATTCAGGAGAATACAGGTGCAAAAGCCCAGGTACTGTAATATAAAAGGAAGGCGTTCCTTCATTCAGTTTCAGGGATTTTGAGGCGTGAAGATTTTGTGTGTCCATCATACTTCACTGCTGTATTTTTGTGAGTCTTGTATTAGACGTATCTTGTAAGCCAAGCCATTATCAAGTAGATGATTGTTGTGGCATAGGGTGTTCATTGAGTTGTAAGTGTTGTGTCGCTCAAAGCTTTTAAGCGTGAGTGCTGTGTATCTTGATTAAAGCTGTGAAGCACAATCAAGAGTTGTTTGAAGTGTGACTTCAAATTGTCTTTAATATTGATTAAAGGTAGTAATCACTGAGGTGATTGAGGGGGAGTGAGTAGGAACTCTGATCTTAGTGTAAGATTGAAATTGCATTGGGTAGGGATTAAGTGATAAGTTGTAAACGGGTGAGTTTAGCTTTGAATTGATACTACTAATAGTGGATTTCCTCCCTGGCTTGGTAGCCCCCAGATGTAGGTCATGTTGGACTGAACTGGGTAAACAATTACTTGTGTTATTTACTGCACTTACGTTCTGCATAATTCCTGTCTGTGCAGAATTGGATGTCATAACAACCCGTGTGACATCTAAAGTTTGATAACTAGAATTTCACTGGTTGCCATTGATTACTTTACCAAATGGGTAGAAGTCTCCTCTTATGCTAATGTGACAAAACAAGTCGTTGCATGGTTCCTCAAGAAAGAGATTATTTGCCGTTATGGAGTTCCAAGCCTGATCATTACAGATAATGGGACGAATCTGAATAATAAGACCATGAAAGAATTATGTGAAAGCTTCAAGATTGAGCACCATAACTCTTCACCATATCGTCCAAAGATGAATGGCGCTGTTGAAGCCGCTAATAAAAACATAAATAAGATCCTGTAGAAAATGGTGAAAACCTATAAGGATTGGCACGAAATGCTAACCTTTGCACTGCATGGATACCGGACTTCCATTCACACTTCAACAGGGGCAACCCCATTCTCTTTGGTATATGGGATGGAAGCGGTTCTCCCAATTGAAGTGGAGATACCTTCAATGAGAATCTTGATGGAGACCAAGCTAGAAGAGGTTGAATGGATCCAAAATAGATTTGATCAGTTAAACCTCATAGATGAGAAGCGAATGACTTCTTTGTGTCATGGACAATTATACCAGAAATGGCTCAAAAGGGCTTTGGACAAGAAAGTACGTGTTCGGGAATTCAAAGAAGGAAACCTCATGCTCAAGAAGATCTTGCCAATACACAAGGACTCACGTGGGAAGTGGACTCCCAATTATGAAGGTCCATATGTTGTGAAGAAAGCCTTCTCCTAAGGTGCCTTGTTTCTCATAACTATGGATGATGAAGAGCTCTCAGACCCCGTGAACTCTGATGCAATTAAAAAATACTATGCCTAATAAAAACCCGCTAAGTCGAAAACCTAAAAGAGCAATTTAGGCAAAAAAAGGGGTATCCCGGTGGATCGAAAACCCGAAGGGGCGATCCAGGCAGAAGTTAGGGATGAACAAAAAATGATAGCTCGCTAAGTTGAAAACCCGAAAGGGCAACTTAGGCAAAAAAGAGCGTCCTGGTGGATTGAAAACCCGAAAGGGAGATCCAGGCAAAAGTTAGGGGCAAAAGGCATAAACTGCATCAGATGTTAATGATTGATACAGAAAAACCAGAGATGGAAGATCGCTCCAGTTACTCCCTTTAGAAGCAAGGTTTTGGGGAATCAGGTTTATTAATGGTAGTAGTCATTGGATTCAATGTAAACCTTTCCTTATTTCCATTTTCAAAATTGTAACATTCCATGGAGCTATGCCATTTGCATGCTATCATTCCAAATAAAATATTTTGCCTATCAATCATTGTTAAGTGTAATCTTTTATGTTTTTCTTTATTATGCTAAGTGCCATTTATTTGTTAATAATGAAATTTTGAAACTTGAAAGTAATTTAAAATGTATTGGAAAAAAAACAAAATTGCTTTGACATGTGAAAACCAAGAGAATATCATTTATGTTCCCGAAAGTCTCAAGGTTGCAGAAGCACTCCTAAATCACCAACAAGAATCTTCGTGGAGCACAACTTATTAATCCTCTGGAAGGATGGCCCTTTGGTTATTTATAACTGTCAATATTGATAAATTCTTCTCTGGATACGCCTATTACTTGTACGGGTTTGAGTTATTGGTGTTGAGGAATCAATATCTCTATAAACAGTCCCTACAAACTCCCAGTCTGCCTATTGTCAGCATTGCATATCAAGATCATTCATATATCATGCATAAAACAAAACAAAAATCATGCATGGTTCAAAATGTACTTTGTACTCATTTGTGTTACCCCTTCGGTCTCATCGTTGATTGTTATCCCATGACTCAAAGACCATTTGTCGCTAGCACTCCATCCAAAGTCCAATCATCATTGGCATCCCGTAAGGTCCAGTTGTCACTGGTGTTATATCCAATTCGATTGTCATTGGTATGTCAAGTTCAGTTGTCACGGATACCTTATCAAAAATCCAATTGTTATTTGGTACCCTTAAAATATAGTTGTCACTAGTATCATTTCAAGAGTTCAATTGTCATTGGCATCTCAAAAATTTAGTTGTTACTGGCATTATCATCAAAAATCTAGTGGTTACTAGTATCTTTTCAAAATCCCATGGTCATTGGAGTTTATCTAGAGTCCAGTAGTAACTGGCACTTTGGTCTTAAAAAACTAATTGTTGTTGGCTTTCTCTAAAAGTCTAGTCATAACTGGCACTCCGTTTGAAAATCCAATCGTAATTGGTACCTGAAGTTTGGTTATTGCCAACATCATTCAAAGTTCAGTTGAAGTTATCACCAATCCGTTAGAACCTGGTTGTAATCCATTGCTTACGGTCTAAGTCCAATTGTTGGCATATACAGAGAGTTTGATTACCCTGTTTTTCCTGATGGCTCCTGAAATTCTGGTGTAGTCAGAATTCAGATGTTCTACTCCAAGTCATGACATCTGATCTAACCTTGTAATTAATACAGCAAGACAGTTATTAATCCCTGTACTAATATGCACACGTTCACAGATGTCACGACATCTCATTCTATGTCACCCTAGAATGGATGAACACCTGGTTCTGTGCATCAGGAAGAAAGACTCAACAGAGATCTATCCTAGCACTCACTTCTGTTGTTTTCTTCCTCAGTTATCAGCATGATGTCTTACTGTTGATGTTGGACATCATCTATTACATTGTTCCAGTGTGTTTGTCTTTTACATGTATTTCCTGAATGAACACGTTAATCTAATTACCACTTATTAGATTGCTAACAACTCAGTTATTTGTTAGATTCATTAATTGTAGGTTAGTGGTTGGTTTCCTGGATTTTAGCTCAGCTGTTGTATCCCTGAAGAATAGCCTGAGAAAAATACCGAAACAGAAAAACCAATCATCCTACACTTTAGCACATGCTGTTGAGAATGAATGTCACAACATTCAGTTCGACGGTCAGAACATATGTTGATTCTGTTATGTTCCTGGAACCATGCTGTGCTAAGTTTGCAGTACTGTAAAAGACCAACTAGTCTCTACTTCAGTATCAGCCTTCAGTATCAACTGTCAAAACATCCAGTTTAACAGTTTCACAATGATCCTTCGGTCAGGTCTGTTATCCTGGAAGAGAGCAGACTTAAATAAATACTAAACTGAACCTAACCTGCTTATTATTCAGTATACACTGTCACTGATGAATGTTACAACATTCTGATTGACATTCCAACAGAAGGCTATATACCAGGTCTGTTATCATCTTGATAAGCTGACTGGAATACCAGCTTAGTTATGACAGTAACAAAAACACATACAGAAGGAAAACAAACACAGGAAATTGTTAACCCAGTTCAGTCCAACATGACCTACATCTGGGGGCTACCAAGCCAGGAAGAAGATCCACTATTAGCAGTATTAATTCAGAGTTAAACTCCCCCGTTTACAACTCTTCACTTAATCCCTACCCAATGCAATCTATACCTAGGAACTCCTAGATAGAAACCTCCAGTTTCCATTCCTATCACTACAAATACAATGTAATGTTACCACACCTTGAACTTGCTTCACAGCTTCATTCAAGAACAAAATCACTCTTGCCTACAGGCTTTGAGTTACAAATACTCTCAGCTTTTACCACTGAGAAACACATGGTAACCTTCCCACAGACTGGGAGGTTTACCTCACACACACCCCTAAATTTTCATTCTAAGAGGCTTACAAAAACTAGGTTACAATGTGCTATTTATAACCTAATCACCCAACTGGATTTGGGCCTTCAGAAATCGCAGCAGACTTGTTCTTTGCTGTTACAACTTCAGCAGAAAAATTCTGCTACAAACAAGGTCTTCAATCCTAGAATCTCTCCATATATATCTCCATATTTTGAGCCTATATATCTTCTGATTGAGTCTTCAAGACCTCCACATGGGAGTTAGGATATTCACCAAATATCCTTACTAATCCCAGAATAAATACTGAATTAATCAATTCAGTTTTCTACACATGTATGATGTCACAGGCATGATGTCGTGACATCGTACATGACATGTTGGTCTAGATGTTGAACTTCTTCAACCCAACATATTAAAACAACATAGATGATTACATTATTTGTTTTACAAAATTAATGCCAATCCTAAGGAATTAACAATCTCCCCCTTTGGCAAATTTTAGCTAAAACAAATAAACAATACACAGGACAAAACATCCCAATTTGGAAATGCTCTTCATCTCTGTCATTGGCTCCACCACCACAAACACCAAAGTTGGTGTACATGGGGAAGAAGAGGTACACATATCAGTTGTACCAGAGCCTTTTCCCTCAACCGGAGAGCTTCCGGAAGAATATGTAATACTGAGTACATAGATAATGTAACTCAGATCACAAGGCACAACTGTCCTCTTAACTCAGATCACAAGACACAAGTGATATACCCAGTTGGTGGATTTTCTGCTTGACACCAACTTCTGTTTGCTACCACAGTTAGCTTGCTTCTGGTACATTCTCAACCCCAGGACTGTATTTCTCTCCTCCTTTTTAGCTAAACATTTGTAAAGGCACCCCTCACAAAACCAGATCCAGGCGCAGCTTGCCCAAACCTTAACATACCCCATGAGTCTGAGAGAATGGAGTGTTTCACTTGTGAGAAGAAGAGGGCTATTACATCCTTTAAATAGTCCAGCCCGTGCTTAGGAATTTACGGTAGGAATTAATGCTTGGTCAAGATTCATTAATTTTTGCTGAGAAACAGTCAGAGAATCACCAACAAAATCTCAGACTATCTTTGAATACCTTTTATAGCTCTTGACTGTTTCTTTTCCAAAACAGCAGTTCCAGTGCATGGAGACTATTCCATATATGCAGTCAGACACGTTGCACGCGATGTCTTAACATTCCACGCGGCTTTTTCCTGCATTCTGCCAGTATTCAACATTTCCCAAGGTTCCTGTCATACCTCCAGTAGAGACTTGACATCTGGCACTGCTACAGTCAAATTCCCACACTTCAGCAGATGGTTACTCCCCCTGTACCACACAGCTGTAGCCATCAGGCTTATTCTGATTTATCAGAATTTGACACAACATCCTTATAATTCCTAATGACTTTAAGACTCAGAAGGAATTTATAGCATTGTCCAGGGCAATGTCATGACATCCGGTCAGACATTCTTCTGCTCACTCAACCTTGACATACATCACAGCATCCTGATAACTTGACAAGGTGCCATATCTAGTTATTTGAGAATACGTAGACCACAAGCTTGATGATTTCTTGCAGCACACAGTCAGAACTCCCCCTGTCATGAACAACCCACTCTCCTCTTGAAACTTGGAGATCACACATGGGCATATCCAATATCCCAAGGTTGGACCTTCACATACTTCCTGATTCAAAGAGAATCCAGACCACTTGATGAATGGAAAACATAAGACGCATCTTCATGTCTTCAAGAGCACACCCTCTGTTCAACCCTCTTAGCTGAACACATTCACACTCTGTGTCAATCTCTCTTCTAACCAGAACAGAAGACCACTTCACAAGATGTTCTAACATTAGCTGGGACATCCTTCATAACAAGACAAGGCACACCATCTGATAGTCTTCAGATATCCCCGAGCCACCGGCTTGATCAAGAAGAACCCAGACATACCTTGGGACATATACATTTTCATCCCATTACAAGAGATAATCTTCCATAGATGGCTTAGAACTTCTACCACAAGCTCCAAGAGATGAATAGAAAACACCTCCTTTTGTCTTCAACTTACTACTTTTCTGCCCAAAAGTAATTTGTCTCAGACTTTCCTCAAGAATAATCAGCTGCCATATGTGGATTATCTTGATTCTTCGAACTCACTACTGAGATAGACCAAATGCCACTGGTTGATTACCTCCTTCATGAATCCTCATATGAAAAAGTCAAATGCCATTCTTTGACCTCTCCACGTCTATCAGACCTCTCCCAAAGATATTCTGACCTTCCAAGTGAGACTTGAACTTCAAGCTTTTTGAAGTATCTAATTTATAACCCTGTAGACCTTTCTATCTCCAATTGATGTGCCACTTCACCAACTAAGAATATGATGTTGAACCAAATGTCACAACATTGTGTTTGACATCTAGCTGTTGAATTCAGCTCCTTCTTCTGCCACTTGAAAGAACTTCCTCCCTTCACAGAACAAGAGTTCAATGTTCTCATAGACTTGATTATGGAACCAAGTTTGAGTAAACAACCTCCATCCTGCAGGTTTGCAGTTAAGTCATCCAAGTTCATATCTTGATGAATCCCTGCTTCTTCTCCAAAGACATCAGCCATTTTGATGTATGAGTCTTCAGAAGGATCAGTTAGAAACTATCCCTTCAGCTATGCCAAGGATTCCTCTTCCTAAAGCAAGGCTGTTTCCATGATGTTAAGAAAGCTGCCACTTGTTCTTAACTTCATAGTGTGCATTAGCCAATGCACTTCCTAGATCAGGAATAAGCTGATCCAAGTAACCACCATCAAGACTATGATGTCTTCTTCTTCTTGTACATACCAAGGCTGAACATGTTTCTTGCCAGGAAACCTTTTCAGAGATCATATGCTTTTGCTGCCACCAAAGAGATAGATCATGAGCCAATGTACTATCCTTCCTGTGATTCTGCACAGGGTCTTGAAGAAGAGATGTTCCAACATCTTTAAGAACATCAAATATCTTGAGCTCCAAGGATAATCAATTAAATACTTGTACTTGGTACAAGCTGACATTGATCTTAAATCCTTTCCCAATATTCCTTTCAGATACTTCCACCATAAGAATACTTTGAAAGTACTCTTCTTGTGTCAACATCTTCTGCTTGCAAGCACCTCGACAATTTTGAAAGTCTTCCCAGATTAAATTCACCCTTAGGAATGAGAGAGATGAATTCTTCCTTGCAAATGTGTCACACAACCACCAGAACCCATGTGACACAGGTCAACAGCCAACCAGACCCTAGGCTAACCAAAAGTGAGGAGGTTAACCAAAACTCCCCCTCAAATTAACAATCATGGAAACTTCACACCAATATCCATGCATTGTACAGACATGTCTCAACATGACATACTCCATCCCTACCAGTGGTAACTAACTCTATGAGTTATACCTACGCATACTCCTATCACACCAATCAGACTTTAGCTGACCATGAGTACTAGAGGAACACCAGTCAATAGCAGATATGCATTGCCAGAGCATACTACATCAACCAACCTATGAATCTTCATATTCTCACTCCTTGAAAGAACTGCCACTTCTGATCGTGGTGCTTGAGTAGCAAGATTCATGGTCCCAATCCTCTTAAATGAAGTAGCAGTCAAGTTACCCCATTGTTGACTTCTAACATCCAGAGGACTTGTCTTCCAACACTCCATAGTACTCCAGAGAACAGTTATCCAGCCTTGATCAATCTACAGGAGTAGGACAAGCAGCAGGAAATTGCGCAATGTCACATCTCACCCAGCTCCACTTCTAGAGACCAGACCTCTACATGTGACCTTCTTGAGCATACACACAGTTGACCCTACCCTTGTCAACTTAGCCCACACAGATGTCTCCTCTTCCAGGTCAGGAGTAGGTTCCAAACAAGAGTATCCCTTTGTTTGACACCTAAAAACATCTGTTCTTCAACCAGCAGCTGCATACTTGTTGAACAACATGTTCTAACATCACATAGAACATTGGTTCCACCTCCTTGGAACAAACCCTCCTTGAAAGACTTCAAGGTCTTCATATACACTACCCAAGAGTGTAAAAGAATCAGTGATCAGGTGATTCTTACCATCCTGACGTGAGAACATCATGATGAGTGGACTTGAGGGGACTCAAGTAGCTTTGACATCTTCAGAGGTTATGATGAAATCTTGAATACAGCAGCCTTTCATCCACATGAGGGGAAACTACATCAGAGTTTGAGTTTTGCCAGGTATTATGCAGCGGAAATCATAATACAACTCAACCTAAGAACACACTTTTCACCAGATCAGCCTCCAAGTCCATACCAAGTTTGAATGTGATTCAATACTGGCACAGATGTCCCATCCAAAGGCCAATTGCCAACCTCCAGATACAGGTACACATTATTCCTGTCATGAACAGTCCATCCACCTACTTCAAGGGACCATTCAAGGAAATTACAGAACCTTCCACTGGTTCCAACATAACTTCTTGCAAGATACCAGAAAGTATCACCCATGGATCTCATCCAGAAGCAGAACAGGATGCCTGCTCTGATACCAATTGAAATTCTGGTGTAGTCAGAATTCAGATGTTCTACTCCAAGTCATGACATCTAATCTAACCTTGTAATTAATACAGCAAGACAGTTATTAATCCCTGTACTAATATGCACACGTTCACAGATGTCACGACATCTCATTCTATGTCACCCTAGAATGGATGAACACCTGGTTCTGTGCATCAGGAAGAAAGACTCAACAGAGATCTATCCTAGCACTCACTTCTGTTGTTTTCTTCCTCAGTTATCAGCATGATGTCTTACTGTTGATGTTGGACATCATCTATTACATTGTTCCAGTGTGTTTGTCTTTTACATGTATTTCCTGAATGAACACGTTAATCTAATTACCACTTATTAGATTGCTAACAACTCGGTTATTTGTTAGATTCATTAATTGTAGGTTAGTGGTTGGTTTCCTGGATTTTAGCTCAGCTGTTGTATCCCTGAAGAATAGCCTGAGAAAAATACCGAAACAGAAAAACCAATCATCCTACACTTTAGCACATGCTGTTGAGAATGAATGTCACAACATTCAGTTCGACGGTCAGAACATATGTTGATTCTGTTATGTTCCTGGAACCATGCTGTGCTAAGTTTGCAGTACTGTAAAAGACCAACTAGTCTCTACTTCAGTATCAGCCTTCAGTATCAACTGTCAAAACATCCAGTTTAACAGTTTCACAATGATCCTTCGGTCAGGTCTGTTATCCTGGAAGAGAGCAGACTTAAATAAATACTGAACTGAACCTAACCTGCTTATTGTTCAGTATACACTGTCACTGATGAATGTTACAACATTCTGATTGACATTCCAACAGAAGGCTATATACCAGGTCTGTTATCATCTTGATAAGCTGACTGGAATACCAGCTGAGTTATGACAGTAACAAAAACACATACAGAAGGAAAACAAACACAGGAAATTGTTAACCCAGTTCAGTCTAACATGACCTACATCTGGGGGCTACCAAGCCAGGAAGAAGATCCACTATTAGCAGTATTAATTCAGAGTTAAACTCCCCCGTTTACAACTCTTCACTTAATCCCTACCCAATGCAATCTATACCTAGGAACTCCTAGATAGAAACCTCCAGTTTCCATTCCTATCACTACAAATACAATGTAATGTTACCACGCCTTGAACTTGCTTCACAGCTTCATTCAAGAACAAAATCACTCTTGCCTACAGGCTTTGAGTTACAAATACTCTCAGCTTTTACCACTGAGAAACACATGGTAACCTTCCCACAGACTGGGAGGTTTACCTCACACACACCCCTAAATTTTCATTCTAAGAGGCTTACAAAAACTAGGTTACAATGTGCTATTTATAACCTAATCACCCAACTGGATTTGGGCCTTCAGAAATCGCAGCAGACTTGTTCTTTGCTGTTACAACTTCAGCAGAAAAATTCTGCTACAAACAAGGTCTTCAATCCTAGAATCTCTCCATATATATCTCCATATTTTGAGCCTATATATCTTCTGATTGAGTCTTCAAGACCTCCACATGGGAGTTAGGATATTCACCAAATATCCTTACTAATCCCAGAATAAATACTGAATTAATCAATTGAATTGACTACACATGTATGATGTCACAGGCATGATGTCGTGACATCGTACATGACATGTTGGTCCAGATGTTGAACTTCTTCAACCCAACATATTAAAACAACAGAGATGATTACATTATTTGTTTTACAAAATTAATGCCAATCCTAAGGAATTAACAGTTCCTAGAAAGTCATAAGTGACTTTTCATTTTTAGGAATTCCCAGAAGCTTGGATGTTATTCTTGTTGAAAACTCCAATGATGTTTGGTTTTGATTGATTTCTTTGTAAAGAATCATTGTACCTTTTTTGCATGGATGATCTTCTTGCAAGAAGACTCCTAATCTAGTTTGTGTGGATGATTTTCTAGTAAGAAAACTCCAATGTGTTATATGGATAATCTTCTCGTAAGAAGACTCCCGTCTAATTTTTGTTTTGGGTAAATTTTATGTTAGAAATCTCCAAAGTCTTTGATTGGATACATTTCTTATAAGAGATCCCCAGAATTGTCAAAAGTATTCTAAAGAGTTAGGTCATGTTTGAACCTGTTTGATAAAACATACATTGAATATTTCTTATGAGAAATCTTAAGAACTGTTCAATACATTCTAAAGTGTCAGGTCATGTTTGGACCTATTGATAGATTGTACTTTGGATGTTCCACAGTGTCTTTTCCCCCAATAAATTGTCATCCCCAGTGAGTCTCCACCCTTTGTCTTTGACATTTCCTATGAAATACCGCTACCGTGTTCCCATCATTCCCCACAGGTTTGTCCATCATCCATCATAAAAAACACGCTAGGGTCTATCATATCCCCAGTAAACCAAAAAAAGTCGTTCAAATCATAACATGACATGTCATCACATCTAAGGGCAAAATTCGGGTCTTTTGTATTTAAATGCCTTTCACTTTGGATACCATGAGGATTATCATCACTCATGCCATCTAGAAAAAGTATTTAAATATGGGCAACTGTCATACCCTAAATTTTACTCCGCCGTGTTTCAACTGCAATATGTCCCATGATCATTTCATCTGGTTAAGATCCAATTTCCATGCATAAGTCAGAATTCATTAATCAAGGAGAAATTAGCTTTGGTTGTGTCGCTTTGTTAAAACCAGTGCATACATTCTTATCATACATACATATTTCATTCATACACCATTTCATTCAATTTAGAATAGTTGTAAGTCTCATGCCATTTTAATTTACCATCCATGATCATTTATTATCACAATTCCTTTTAACAAGTAAAGTCTTAATGTTTGACTTTTGTTTGGAATGTGGATTTTAAATAAATAAATGTAGTTTTTCCAGCTTGAGTCATGTTTTTATTCTATTTTTGAGAAAGATCATAAAAAGGTTCGGTTTCCTTTAGAACTTAGTTTTAATTCATGATTGATCTAAGTTTTGTTGGAAAAAAGGTTGATAAAAGTTTTTTAAAAAAGGGATCTACATTTATATTCATTCATGCATTCATTCACATTCCACCACCAAATCATGAACCATAAGTTTTCTTTTGTTTTTCAAATAAATCAATTAAAAATTATACAAAAAAATCTTACAAGTTACATAATGGAACAAGTTATACCACGTTCTATTGAGTTTTGTTACTTTTGAACTTAGGCCTAAGTGATATGTATCTAAGACCTAACCATTTAAATCTTCAAAATTCCAAGCACATCATAGTTTCATCTTCAAGTCCTTCACTAGTCCTCTTTGTATCAAGAAATCTCCATTTGTGTTTATCAACCTAGCACCAAGAAAATGAGTATGTCATGTAGCAAGTCAAAAATGTCACAAAGGTTAAACTTCAAGTAAGAGACATGATTTTTATGTCATAATCAGCAAATTTAAATTTCAAAAAAAAGGAGAGGGAAGTAAGTAAAAGGACAGTAATCTTCATTGTCACAAAGAGACAAACTCAGCGAGACAAAAAGTACAGCAACCCCAATTTCACCAAAATAGCAAAAACATACACCTAACACATTTGATTCTTCTGCACTATTCCACATTTATAGTCATGCATCAGATTAAACCCTAATTTCCTCCCATATAAATTTAACAAAACAATGAGAGACAAAGGGGCCCAAAAAAATTTAGAATCAAAGCAAGCTCAGCCACCAAACCCTAAACAATATTCAAACATACCATATACAGAGGGAAAAAAAAGAAACCATCAATACTAACATGCATCTCAATAGAAGTCAAAGATACTTGGAATAATGCACTGAAGTTCATTCTTGCCGAACATTCCTCAACACCACACGACTGTTTTCATTCTGAATCAAGGAGAAGAAGTTGTGGAATTGAAAGAAGAGACATTACCCGGAATTTGTGTTGGAGCGATTCTTCAAATAGGTAACTCGTTTGTGTCTTCTTTTCCATTTTCATAAAATGTAGAAATAGTTACCTTTTTCTAATTCTCGGTCCACCTTTGTGCTTTATGGTCTATGATTACAATGAGGTGTCTGCTCGCAGTTTAATGTTGTTTTCGTTTCCTTCCATAGTCGTCGTTAAAAAAAAGAGATAGAAAGAGTTAGTGACAGCAGGAAGAGATTGAAACATGGGATTTGATTTACGTAGTGAGAATTTCAATCCCATATTATTTGTTTACTTTCTTTGAGAACATGATTTGACAGAGAAGGAAAGGAATGTCGTGTTTTGGAAGAATAAAAAGGAAAAGGCTGCATATTTTTTCCTTAGGGTTTTTTCTGTTTATTTGTTTAGTTGTGTGCCAAACCAAACCGGATCAGAACCGACCCATTTCCCTCTGGCCCATCAGTTGATTTCTTTTTGAGTTAGAAAATATAATAGTTTTTTTTAATTAATTTTTTTAATTTTTATATTAAATCTGCTTTATTATTTCTTCACGAATCTATCTTATTTGTATGTTAATAACTTAATATTTATTTCCATAAAAAATAGATTTCATTCCAAATTTGAAAATGATAAAAATATATTTATTTTAGTGTTTAGATGTCTAGTTTTTTTTAACAAATATAAAAATATAGAGAATACAATTTTCTTGATATCAAAATAAAATAAAAAATAACAAGAAAAGAGAACTTTCACATTCTATTAGATTTTCAATGTGTGATTTTTTTTAGTTTGGATAACTTCTTATCATTTAAGGTTTTAATTAGACTTTAATAGATTTTATTTTATTAATAACCATATTAATGAACATTTATTTTATTTTATTAATAAAGAGTAATAAAGTGGATAGATACAACAACCATTGGTTTTTCTTTTTTCCATTAAGCCTTTTTGTTTTTTTTTAAGTTTTATTTTGTTTTATAATTAGATAAAATATAATTAAGTTGATAGCTATTATTATAAAGTAAAAAATTGATTTTTTTTATATATTTAGATATTAGTTTGAATAAATGCTTAGAGATTTTCTCTCTTGTATCAAAAAATTAAAAGTTAATTAATTAAATATATAAAAAAAAATCTTTTACTTTGATTTAACTTTCTTCGTATTTTCTAGTTTGTGATTAATGTTTATTTCCCATTTATTTCTCATTTATTTTCTATTTATTTTATTCAATGTCTTGTCATCTGTCGTCGAATATTTTGTAACTTTTGAATTTCGAAAATTTTGACGTTTCAATCCCCAAAAGAGGTGTTGACTACTTTTTGTTAGTAGTGTTTTTTTTTATTATTATCATTATTTTTTTCTCTTTCTTTTAATTTCTATTTTATTATTATTCTACGAATCATGTTTTATTTTAAAAATATTAAAAAAAAATAATAAAAAACTTATAACAATAATATGAGAATATCATTTTTATAGGTGATTAGGTTTTTTTTATTCTTGTTTTATCTTTTATCAAAATAAAGTTTTTTTTTATAAAACATGTATATATAAAAAAAATGACAAAGAAAATTCAAAAAAAAATAAGTTTTTTTAATACTTGTGTTTGTAGTATATTTTCTCGCACCTTGTCATTATTCTTTTATTTTGTGTGTTTATCTTTATTTTTATTATTTATTTTCTTTATTGTATTTTCTTACATCCTTGAATTGACAAATGTACCCCCTACCCCTTTTTCTTATTCGCATTTTTTTTCTTTTTCGTACCCTTTTTTTTATTTCTTTTCTTAGATAGTGCGTTAATCAATTAATTAAGATAATAGACAAAAAAAACAAAATGCAAAAACAATCTTTCAAAACAATAAAGATATTTGGTCAACACCAAGCTCCATTTTTAAAATTAAAAAACACTTGGTCAACATCAAGTCTCAATCCACTCCCACTCTCCCAACTTCTCAATTTCCCTTCCACATTCAATCATTAATCAATTTCAATTTCTTCAAACCATTCTCAATTCAAATCAATTCAAATAATTTTTTTAAACTAAATATGAAGAAAAAGATTACCCTGGATGGAATATCCAGTCGTAATCCCAAATATTAGGCCCAAGCTGTAAGAGCTTGCAAGCCATAAATATTCGTCTTCTCTTCAAAACACTCCAATATTCAAATCATTTTCATAAGTAAAATATGAAGAAAAAGATTACCCTGGATGGAATATCCAGTCGTAATCCCGAATATTAGGCCCAAGTTGTAAGAGCTTGTAAGCCTTAAGTATTCGTCTCCCCTTTAAAACACTTGTAAATATTCAAACTTTTGTTCTCAATAAAATTGAAAGAAAAAGATTACTTGGGTGAAAAGTCCAGACGTAGTCCCGAGTATTAAGTTGTAAGAGCTTGCAAGTCATAAATACTCGTCTTTCAAGCCCAAAAATACATCCAACCAATCAAACTCTTTTTCTTCGCCGTCATGCGATTGATCCTTAAAACCTTTTCATAAATGAAAGACATCTTGTCTTAAGATGATGCAAAGCAATGCTTCATCCACAATTGTTGTGCTGAGATAAGTGACGTTTTTCCGAATGTTGATTTGTAAATCCATTCGATGTGTGGTATACGTCCGCTCCTCATCTGTTTTGGGTAAAACAATGTTCTTCGTCGATTAATACAATATAGCTTTCGCTAAAATCGACCAACAAACAAACATTTTCTACCCAGAACTACGTAAGTCTTGAGTTCTCTATTGCACCCGGAGATACATAAGAGCAGGATTTATAAATCTTGTCAGGCCCATTAATAAAAAAACTTAGGTTTAGTCCCCTTCGTTGAAAAATCCGAAAACATTCTTCTCTCTTCTATTCTTTCTTTCCCACCTAATAACTCGAGAAGCCTAACATTTCTAAGCTAACACTAACGCGCATAATTAACCTAATGGTTCCCGTTGAGTACAACGGACGCCGGGGGTGTTAATACCTTCCCCTTGCGTAATCGACTCCCGAACCCTGATTTGGTTGCGACGACCATAATCATTGTCGTTATTTCTTGGGTTTTATCGATATTTCGCTTTTCCTTTTTAGGAATAAATAAAGTTCGGTGGCGACTCTGTTAAGTCCATCCCGCGAGCGTCATGTTCTCCATTTTTCGAGGTGCGACAAGACCCAAGATGAATGGGGTTGTTGAAGCTACGAATAAGAACATTAAGAAGATGGTTATGACATATAAAGATTGGATGAGATGCTCCCATTTTCTTTGCATCGGTACTTTACATCCATCTGCACTTCAACAGGGGAAACCCGTTTCTCTCTTGTTTATGGTATGGAAGTTGTGCTCCCTGTGAAGGTTGGGATCCCATTATTACGTGTCTTAATGGAAGCCAAGTTGACAGAAGCTGAATGGTGCTAGACCAGATATGATCACTTAAATTTAATTGAAGAGAAGAGATTGATTGCCATGTGTCATGTTCAGTTATATCAACAGAGAATGAAGAAAGCTTTTGATAAGAAGGTTAGGCCTCGTGTGTTTCGATAAGGTGACCTTGTGCTCAAGAAGATTTTATCTTTCAAACCTGATGTCATGGGCAAATGGACTCCTAATTATGAAGGCCCATATGTTTTTAAAAGAGCCTTTTCAGGCGGTTCTTTGATTCTTACAACTATGGATGGGGAAGAGTTCACTCGTCCTATGAATGTCGATGCATTCAAGAAATACTTTGCCTAAAAAGAAAAGAACGACTCGCTAAGTTGAAAACCCGAAAGGAAGGCTTAGGCAAAAATGAGTGTCTCGGTGGCTTGAAAACCCGAAAGGGCAATCCAGGCAAAAATTAGAGACATAAAACATAAAATTTATCCCGGTAGATTGAGTGCCCAACCTTGGGGCAATCTAGACAAAAATTAGGGATTATGGCAAGTAATTGCATATGTTTGGTCCTGGAAGCAGTTTTGAGCAAGATATTTGGGTCTGATTCATCATTCTCAACCAAAGATAAGCACAATGGATTTTGAAGTCGGTAGGGAGAGTAATGATCATTGTATTCAATGTGGCCCTTTTCCATGTAAATTACCATTTTTCAAACTTTGTAAAAATCTATGGAGTCTCGTCATTTATAGACTACCATTCTACTAAATAAAGTTGAACTTTTATCCAATTGTTTCTATTCTTATTTACTTCTGCTAAATAAAATTGAATTTTTATGATGATAATTTTGAAATAAATTAATGAATAATTTTTTTTCTCGAAATAATAAAAACAATCACTTTAAGAGTAATCGATTTCAGCAAGGAATGTTAACAAAAATCTGAGAACATGTAAGTCTTGAAGTGTGAGGCCTTGTTGGTCTTCCCCAAGCCGTTGGTTTGGTAACTATTTCCCTCCTCAATAGTTCATCATTTATCCCCGGATTGGTTGATGAGTTTCCCCCCGAATATTTCATCATCCCCGGTATAGCCAGTAGGTCTCATCTCCAGTTGAGCTGATGATTGATCCCTATTAAAAATACATATTCCCCAGCTGTGGTGCTCCTATTTGATATCCCTCATTCTTGTGATTAGACCTTGGAGATCCAAAACCTTTATTTGGTTTCCATTTGCATAATTGTGTTGCATAACTTCGGCGGTTTCTCCTTTGTGTGAATCAGATCCGGTTATCTTTTCCTTGGAATTGGTTTATTTCGTAATTTCCAAGAAGAATTTGATGATTATTGAGGAATATGATGATCTTGGTCATAGCATACTCAACAATTTTCTTAGATCCCCATGCAGAGTTTTATCTCTTGTGTCCTCCGACGGAGTTCATCTTCTGACATGAAGATCCCTTGATCCCGGCAGTATTGGATTCTGAGCAGCATTTGTTTTTGTCCCCTACAAGGTTGTCTCCCATTTGATATGGTGTTGACCTAAAATTCCCCACAATGTTGACAATTTTGATCCTCAGCATATCTTTTCTCTATCCTCGACATGATTGGTTGAACAAGTGCTCTCTCTCCCCGTAGAGTTTGTTGTGATCGATTGGAAGCATGTTCTCCATGACTTTCTCAGCCAGAGTTTGATTTGTTCAGAGATGGATGATTTATTTTCATCTCTAGCATTTTCTCCAGTTGGTGTTTCCACTTGTTGAGATTAGTTGAGTGTTGCAACAGTGATTCAAACCTTTGTTATTTGTATCCTTTGTGTTGTGTTGTCAGCATAATCATGATCATACTCATGCATTATACATGCATAAACACACATCATCAGATATTTCATTATGCATTTTATCTCATTTGATTTCTTTATTCTGATCCCCTGCTTTAGTGATATCATTTACCTATGCAGATTTGGTGCGTCTATCCTCCTTCAACTGTAGAGTGTCAGCCCCTTAAGTAGAAAGAGTTTAACCTTTCTCATTCCCCACTGAGTTATTTTCTTGTGGATAATTATTTCAGCTTTATCCCCATTTAATCATCTGGATAGAACCACTCCCCTTGAGTTATATCCTCATTGGGTTGAGTCTTTGTTTAACCGTTTCTTTATAGCTATTACCTAGATAGATATTTTGGTCCCCTGAGAGTCTATTACTCAGTAACTAGTAATATTCTTCTCGATTCTTGAGTACTTTACTTTTTCCCAATACCCGGTAAAATATAATCTACTTTCTTTGCTTTCCCCAACGGATTCATTTTCACGTTTCCCCAAGTAGTATATCCTTGATATGTTCACTTTAACCGGTGACGAATATTCTTCCTTTTATGGTTTTCTATCCAGTAAAAAGGTAATTGATAGATATAATTCCTATTTATCCCCGACAGTTTATCCTTGATATGTTTACCCTAACCGGTAACATATATTCTTCCCCATTCCTAAGCGGTTTGTCCTTGATATGATCATCCTAACTGATGACGGATATTCTTCCTTTGAGTTTATCCTTGATATGTTCACTCTAACCAGTGACAGATACTCTCTCTTTGATCTTCTGCCCAGTAACCGGTAGTTGTAAATCCTATTTGATTTCTCTCCCCAATAGGTTATTCTCACCCAGTATCAGGTAACGAATACATCTCTTTCTCCTCAGTGAGTCATCCTTGATATGTTTACCCTTACCGGAAACAGATGTCCCTCAGTCAGAGTATATTATCTTTCTATCCAGTAACCGGTAATAGATAATATATCTCTAGTACTCCTGTGTTAAAGTTCGTTCTTCCCCAGTTGAGTTTGGGTGCGTATTTCCCCAGTGGAATCGCCTTTTCCTATTTGATTCGAGTATTCCAGCTTTGTTCTGATCTGCATGTTTCCCCTGCAGATTTTCCTGGTTCCCTAGGTCAAGTCCTTCCATTGATTTATTTTCATGGAAAACCCCCCGTGTCTCCACCAATTTTCAAGTCGAAGCCTGGCATACGCATAACTTGTTATACCCCCAGAGTCTCTATCTCCTCAATGAGTTTTCCTTATGGAATGCATTATGCTCCTGTGTACCTTCAGTATCTTCCAGATTCTTTTCCTTTGTGACAATATATTCCCCACAAATATTATTTTAACATTCATATCATATGCATAATGAGGTATCTTAGGGACCAAAATTTGTTTCTATGTGTTATTATTTAAGTCAATTCTACTGAGTTGATGCGAAGATTTTAACCTTCACATCCTCAGTTAGAATGTCCTTAAATAGGGGCAGCTGTAAGACCCCAATTTTGACCTTAAGATCCCTCATACCATCTCATCATATGCATTGGCTTTGGGATCACACATTGGATTCCTCCTTACCCCTCATTCATTGGGTTTGTATGGGGAGATATCACCAAGCACATTTGATTGTATCATACTTTATTTACTAACCAAAATATCAAAAATATGTCTATGTATAACTTTGTTTCTTTTGTATGTAATATGTATATCCACCAATGCCTCATCAAGCTCATATATAGGGTTTGAGACCCTCAATGCAAGGAGATCAATCAAGATATGGTTCACATTGGATATAAACATCATATATGGCTCCCCAT
Source organism: Lathyrus oleraceus (assembly GCF_024323335.1). Taxonomy (NCBI): domain Eukaryota; kingdom Viridiplantae; phylum Streptophyta; class Magnoliopsida; order Fabales; family Fabaceae; genus Lathyrus; species Lathyrus oleraceus. The sequence continues at coordinate 342,144,450 of NC_066579.1, forward strand.
GTTCTTAATTTATCATTTTGATCAAGAAACCACCATGAGTTTGAAGCTTGTTTGCCTTGGAAGCCCTAATTCATCTGGGTATCTTGTGTGACTTCCTCAGTAAGTTTCTTCAACATTTGATTAAATATATCGAAGGATACTTAATTATACATAATATTATGCATATATGATCCTCCATGAGTCCCAAAGATCGAGATAACTTCAAGATTGCAAGTTGGTTCATGGTGGTTGACTAGAGAAAGTCAACTGGTCAAAACTGGGTTTCACTAGACCCTATATCCTACAATTTTTGTCATATGAAAATGTTTCCAAGAGAAACGTTACTTCTTGTGACATTCCAAACAACTTTCATGTTGATGTCAAAAGCTGATTTTGCTTGGAAAGTCATTTTTTATGATGAAAGATTATAGGTCATTTTGTCTGAACCCTAATTAGGAGGTCAAATTCCAAGGACCATAACTTGCTCAATCTTTGTTATATGAAGGCCATCTAAGTTTCATGATCAATTTTATGATGTCCTATCAAACATTTATTCTTTGATAAACTTCAAATTAAACTTTCAAGGGCATGTGCCAAGAGGAAACATTATAGGTCATTTTGGGCCATTACCATTGAACAAGAGATGTTCCTCAACTTCTAAAATGCATAACTCCTTCATGCAAAATCGAAATAAGGTCAAATTTGGAACCAAATTTAAAAGGTTTGAAAGATCTACAACTTTGATGAAGGAATCTTTTCCATTTGAAACCCATAGCAAAAGTTATTCAAGATGGAAGAAGTGAACATTTGACTTGGTACTTAGAAAAATTTCAATTATGTTTGATTTTCCAAACTTCCACCTCAAAATTCATTATGATCCAAGTTTCAAATGGAAAAATGTTCAACATGAAAGTTGTTCCCCTTGATCTCACCTTTCCAAAAAGTCTAAAATCACTTCACTTGGCCAAGGTTTGAATAACTTGCGCATGGCTTTTCTTCAAGATTCCATTTGGATGAATTTCATGACCATTTCCTAATTCCAAATGCACGGTTTCATGTCACACTCTCAGCATCACTCATGATCATCTTTGGACCTTTTGACATCACTTCATGGGCCTATCACAAGCCCATGCATCCATGCAAGTAATAATTTCTATTTTTGGCATTTGGTTGGAAGAGTGTGGAAATCAATTATTCAGCCTATAAATACATTGCCTCATGCTCAGAATTGGGGACACCTGGCCCAAGCTTTGATCCTGCAACCCTGCCATTCACCATTAGAGGATAAACTTGAAGGTTTTCAATTGAAAATTGAGTTTCAATTTCACTTCTATTTGGAAGTTGAAACTCCAAAAATCCAAGCCATTCTTTGATCCAATTCACTTCCTACAAGCTTCTGAAGTCAAGCCAAGGCCAATTGGAAGCAAGATCAAGCAAGATTCAAGCTCCTCGAATGTGATTTTTCAGAAACTTTCTCTCTTCGATTCTCTCTTAATTCTCCACCATTCTCTTTAATTTTTGGTTGGCTGAAGTCCTACCAATGTAAGCAACAAGATTGAGTTGCTTTAAGGTCAAATCGAAGCAACTCAGTTCATGATCCTCAAAATTCAAATCCCTGTATCTTTCAATATACTTAGAATTGGAGAAAATTGAGGCCAGATTCGAGTTCCTGAGCATTTTCCCTTTGAATCCATGTCCTTATTTTTCATTTTAGTGAAGGTTGATGGTTGACCAGTCCGGTGAGGTCCACCGGAGAAGAAGACCAGAGCCCTAGCTCCGGTGATGTGTTGGCATGCCTCCCGACCATCTGATAATGTTAAATTGCTTTAATCTGAGCCATTCCTTTTAAATACCACGTGTGTGTTGCATTGACTAGAGTCCATCATAGATAGCACGCACGTGACCATTAGATCTGCCACATCAATTAATGAGGGAGATCCGATGACCCTTGTTTTTTTGCTTTTTATTTTAATTTCTGATTTTCTTTTAATTGCTCATATTTTATTTAATTCACAAAAAATTCATTTTTAATCCAAAAAATATGGGACTTTCACCCAAAATCTTTAAATATTTTCCTCTTCCATATTCTGAATTAAAATTATTTTTGGATTAATTTTGATATTTTTTTAAGAATTAAATGTTTTTGTGCATATTTTTAATTGTTTAAAAATACTTCTGACTTTTCAAAAATAGTGAATTTTTTTGTCTAAGGTCCTTTGGCCTTGTTTCACCTTGGATAAATCTCTTGACCATTTATTTGGTGTTTTGAAAGGATTTTAGGTTTTAACCAAATTAAAATGTATTTTAATTCGTTTTTAAATTGATTTTTAATTGATTAAATGTTTAAAAATATTGTTGAGCCATTTTTATGGTCTTGTAATGTTTGACTTTTTGTTTGGGCCTTGGTCAAGGTTGATTTGACTTTTGTTAGATCAAAACCATTGGCTTTAAGGGATTGATGAAATGTACATTTCATCTCTCAAAATGAATGGATGGTTTTGATTTGATGAAATTCCTCCCATGATCAATTTGTGTTTCTATCTTCCCCCCTCTTCATCTTCATCCCTATTCTTCTCCATTCCCTCATTTGACCAATGAAATCTCTAATGTCTAAAGGCTAATTGATTCATCAATGACGTTGTGTCAGATGAATCAATACAAGTATGACTGAGATAGATCCCTCTCTCTTGATCTTTTTTATTTTAGTGTATGGTATGTTTTAGGAGTTTGGTTCTTCATACCAAATCTCTAACATGCATTAACATCTAAATTTTTATTGCCCGACCTCAGATAGTTATGATTTCTACATAAGTCCAATTACGATTGCTTAACATAGAGCTAAATTTGACCCTCAAGGCATAACATTCTAGTAAGTGAGATTGTAAGTCTCCCATTCTTCATGGCATTGTATGGAGACCTGACCTTTTTTCCTTTCATGGGAGCTAGTGGCATACTTGTTGAAGTATCCAAGTTGGAGTCCTTCTAATGGAAGATGACTTGGGTTAAGGATTCACACTTATGAATGAATGGTTGAGTGTTCTCCAAAGAATGACTTAATCAATTAAAAATCACCATTAACACTTGACTAACATTTGACTAACATTTGACTAACTCTTATTAATATTGCTTTATTTTCAAGTCATTTACTATTATGCAATTTAAATTTCAGTCATTTATCATTCATTGCCATTTACATTTCATATAACTTGTTTATATTTATGTCATTTTCACTTTTCTCATTTGAGCCATATCTTATGATTGTATAGATTATTTGTGTGTTTTGGTTCTGTTTGTGGTCTTAGGACCTTAAAATACCTAATAACAACAAAAACCCTAAAAAACATCTGTTGAACTATTGAGCTTGATCTGAACTTTTGGACTTAGGATTAGACAACAGTCCTTGTGCAAAAGGACTTGGCCAATGCCAACATTCTGAGACTGAGCAATGGTGAACTGAGCCTTCATCTGATACAAGCCTTGGGATTTGTTTGAATTCATCTGCTACTCTGTCTTTATGCTAATTCTTATTTTGATCTTGTGTCTGATGCTTTGCTCTGAGTTGATCAAGGAATATTTCATCTGATACATGGAAAGACAATGAAAACTGCTAGCTAAGGGAATTGCTTGCTTGGACGTGGCTATCTTTATTTGATGCCTTGATCTTTATGATGTCTAGATATTACTCATTTCTTGTTGATTATTGTTTGATAAAAGTCCAAAGGAAAATGGATTTCTACAGGACATTCTTGTCTGTTGGATTGCATCCCATTGGTCAGATCTTTTCAACCCTTAACTTTTAAATTTGTGCTTAGGGTAGTCTCTTCATCTCCCCCACTTCTTAAATTTCAAAATCTCTCCCTCTTTTCAAAATATTTCTTTGCTTTTGATTTCAAACTTAGACTTTGTTTTAATGATTAGAAACTTTTGCCTTATGCCAATAAATTTTTAAATCTTTTCTTAATCAAATTTGTAAATAAACTTAGTCATATTGACTTTAAATTTCAAAAAGACAAAATGAACTAATAACTCCATTCAAACGTTTGGCCCTTTGTGCCTTCTCTTATTAAATTTTTGTTAAAAGTAATTCACCAACTTATTTGAAATTTTTACCACGAACTATGAGGTATTGATCCCTCATTTTTATGTTGTCGTAGGCACAAGCCCGAAGGTCTTGTCAATAATATTCCCCTTCTAGATCTCTGTTGATCTGAAGATTCATTCATAATAGGCTTCATACTGATGAAAACATGGCTACAAGAGGATTTATTGTTCCTTCCATTTATGATCTCTTCAAGAATCATGCTGAATCTTCTAATCATATTTTCTTTGATTGCTCCTTTGTAAAGAAAATTTGGACTTGGTTTACACATTCTTTTAATATTCAACCAAAGATTGATGATTTCATGGATTGTAAGAAAGTGATCCTTATGGACTAATCTCCTCAGGCTCAGATTGTAGTCATGGCTTGCATTATAAATGTCTTCCATCAGGTTTGTACGACTAGAAACTTGTTGAGATTTGAAGACAAAGATACTAGTTGGAAAACTTGCATCACTATTATCTCCTCTTAGGCCAAGTTAGTTGGAAATCACACTTCTAAGTTGTCCAATTCTTCCATCTCTAATTTACCATCTTGAAGAAATTTGACATCACAATTCATCCTAGAAAGGAATTGAAGACAAAGGAGGTTCTTTGGCATCCTCCTCCCACAGGTTGGTTTAAATGTAATATTGATGGCTTGGCTAGAGTTTAGCCCTTCTTTAAGTGCTTTTGGTGGCATTTTCATAAATGAGAATGTTATTCATGTTGACAGTTTTTTGCTTATCTTATCTTTGATACTACTTTGGTATTTGAGATGTCTGTTGATATGATAGATTTAGAAAAGACAATGGAGAATAATTGGAAGAAAGTTTGGATAGAAACAGATTGTGCCCTAGTTATTAATGCTTTCTCAAATCCTAGTTTGGTTCCTTAGAGGATTAAAGCTAGATGGCTCAACTATTTAGCCTTCTCTCAATCTATCGATTTTATGGTCACTCACATATATATAGAGAAGCCAATTCTTATGCGGATTCTCTCACCAACATAGGTCTTAAGTGTAAGTCTTTCTCTTGATTTTATGATGTTCATAGTGATATTGCATTAGATTACATGCTAGACAAGATTGATACCCTTAAACTAAGACTTTTCTCTTAAGCAGTCTTGGTTTGGTCCCTCTTATATACTTGCGTTTTTATTTTTATTGAATTTCTTCTTTTTGGTTAAAAAAAGTATTTTGGAAAGAAAAATTATCGGATTCTGTTTTTCGACAATGATTTTTTCTAAGACACAAATTCAACAAAATATATATATATATATATATATATATATATATATATATATATATATATATATATATATATATATATATATATATATATATATATATATATATATATATATATATATATATATATATATATATATATAATTTTTATTTTAATTATTAGTTTTTTATTCAAAATTAAATTTATAAATTTATAGACTTTTTTTTATCTTAAGCATCCAATTTCCAAGACATGTGAGTCTTCATAATAAAAAAATTTACTGGTACATAATTAAAATTTGACTTTTGACCAAACTTTAATTCGCTGATATAAATATCAAATTCTTCTATATATTATAATTTTTGTGTTTCGTTAGTCCATTCATTCATAGTTTTGTTCTAACTTCAATTAGAACCTATAATGTGACTGATTTTTGAAATTAATCAATTTTTGGATGGAACACCAAATTTAAAGAAAAAAAATATTGATATCAAATTTAACTTAATTAAAATTTAAATTTAGAATTAAATTTGATTAGGTAAAAAATATAATATTGGAAATAAAGTGTTTAAAGGAAAAATAAAATTGAAATAAAAAAGCTACATTAAAACTAAATATTAACAAATATAGATTTATTATATCAATTTTAAATATTATGAATGAAAACTAAGAACATAATATGAAAATTTTCTTATAGTCTACGAATTTTCTTTCATATAATTTAATTTTAATTTTTTATTTTAATTACTATTTCTTAATTCAAAATTCAATTTATATTTTGTAGACTTTTTTTTATCTTAAGCATCTAGTTTTCAAGGCATGTGAGTCACGAGAATCAGAATTTCTGCAGGCACTCAATTAAAATTTGACTTTTGGCCAAATTTAATTATTTTAGATTTGATTTGTTAATATAGATATTAATTTTTCTTATATATTATACAGAACTTTATTCTTCAATTCAATTCTATTAGTTGGCAATGATAGTTTTTCTAAATTAATAGAATTTTGGACATAATATTGAATTTAGAATAAAAGTAGATATCAAATTTACTATAATTAAAATTAATTAGGTCAAAAAGTATATTGGAAATAAAAGTGGTTAAAGGAGAAATAAAATTAAAATAAAAAAGCTACATTAAAACTAAAAATTAAAAATATAGATTAATTATATCTATTTTTAAATATTAAGAATTAAAACTCATAAAACTGTGAATAAACTCTTATAATTAATGAACTTACTTTCATATAACTTAATTTTAATTTTTTTAAACTTGATCTTATTATTTTTCTTTTGTTTCAAAATTTTATATATAATAAAAGTTTATACTTATTCATAATCTATTAATAATGAGAGTTTCAATACTAGTACCTCTAAAAACTTATTTCTTTTTTATAAAATATTTTTTTTGAATTTTAAATTAAATTAATTATTTTCATACCATCATATTCCTATTTATTTTAAATCTTTTTCGAAAAACAGCTATAAATTTTATGACTAGAAAATAAACTAACCTTCTCTTAAACAATAAACTTATGAAACAAATTTTCTTAATTCTCGTCACTTCACCTCGAGTATTTTATGTTTAAAAAGGAAGTTAATAGTATTTATTCACACATTCTTTGTTACTGATAGAATATGATTTTCATATTATCCATTCAATCTTCTTCAAATTACAAACTACCATAACCACCTATTATATAGAAAGTAATGCATGGTTGAGAGTTAGTTACATTTATCTATATACGGAGGTTTTCTCATGATCACATACAATCATGCATATGCTAATAATGTTATGCATATGATGATACTTGCAACCTTAGCTATCTTTCTAATACTTTCCCACAAACTAATGGAGAGGGGAAAACCACGACTTTGACCTTGGTGCAGAGCTCTTGAAATGCTGCAGTACCTAAAGGTTTGGTGAGAGTATCCACAATTTTCATTGAACTAGTAACATGCTGAATCTTCATGAGTTTGGAGATTACACGTTCAGTAAATGTCCAATTCAATGTGATTAGTGCAAACATGAAGGATATGAATGTGAGAAAGTAGAACTACAGTAAGATTGTAGCACAATAGTGTAGAAAATAGAAATAGAACATGGAGTTCTTGAAGGAGAGACTCAAGCCATAGAAAATCGGAAGTTATGTGACTCAAGGCACAATATTCCACCTTCGTGCTTGAACGAGACATCTGGTTCTGCTTCTTAGAGCTCTATGAAACAAGCTTTGGGCTAAGGAATATACACGAGCCATATGTGGAGCGCCTATCATCAGGATCACTAGTCCAATCCGAGTCACTGTAGGCATAAATAGGGTGCTTGTATAAAGGTAATGTTGGGGAAATCAAAAACCCATGATCAATATTAGCACTTAGATACCGTAAGATACGTTTAATAGTTGTCCGATGTGAGTCCATAGGCGAGACCATGTATTGACATGCTTTGTTGACACTAAATCTAATATATGGGCGAGTAACTGTCACATACTGAAGCGCACCAACCATGGAACGATACGTGAAGAAATCAAGAAGTGGAGAAGATAAATGCTTGCTAAGTTTGCACGTGCTACGAATTGGAGTAAGGACCTCATTTGCGATGCTCATATTGGCTTTAGCAAGGAGATCACAAATATACTTAGACTGACTGAGTAAAAGATTCCCATACGCCAAATGCTTGATCTCAATTCCAAGGAAATACTCAAGGGTTCCCAATTTCTTGAGTGTAATTTTATCATGTAACGAGTCTATAAGTTTGTGAATTAGTAAGGCATAGAGAGTGACCTGTAAGGAGAATATCGTCAACATATACCAAGGCATAGAAAGTGACACCTTGATGAGAATATATGAAGAGAGAATGGTCACATTTTCCATGAGAGAAACCAAAGTGAACTAGTGTCTGAGTCAGTTTCTCATACCACGCACGAGGGGCTTATTTGAGCCCATAAAGCGCCTTTTTAAGCTTACACACAAAAGAAGGATCATTCTGCTTAAAACCAAGGGGTTGTGTCATGTAGATTTATTCATGTAAGGAGCCACTCAAAAAGGAATTGTTGATACCAATTTGTTGAATCTCCCATTTATGAGTGAAAGCTAAAGTGAGAATAACTCAAATGATAATTGGTTTGACAATTGGAGAGAAAGTCTCATTGAAATCAAAACCAAATTGTTGATAATATCCCTTTGAAACCAAGCGAGCTTTGTACTTATTCGCAGTCCCATCGAGATTTTCTTAGACATTGAAGACCCACTTGAATCCCATTGGTTTTCTATGAGGTGGGAGAGTGGTCAATGTCCACATTTGATTAATCAACAGAACATCATCTTCAAGTTTCATAGCCTATATCCAATATGGATTAGAGAGAGCTTACTTTACTGAAGTAGGTTCATTATGGGTAAGTAGAGCCTTAGGCTTGGAGTGATCAGTTTTGGCATGAGTTAACATAGGGCGCTCATTAAATTGATGAATATGATGAAGAGAGGAATATATGATAACATGAGACTCTGACTCAATTGAGAGACTCGTGGTAGGAACCTATAAAGAGTTAGGTTTCACTTGAGGATTAAGAGGCGGTGTACTTGAGTGTGATGAAGAACTAGTTACAAGTACATGCCCAGGTAAACTAGAGGGTGAACTAGCTGAATCAACACTCAAGGAGTTAGAGGAAAATATATCATTAGCTGGCACTGAGAGAGAGCTATTACTTAATGAACTTGGATCTGTTACCACATGGGCTTTATTGAGTTTAAATGAGGGAAAAGGAATGGACTCAAAGGTACAATCATGACAATTCGGTACATAAGCATCAAAAGGAGACAAGGTTGGATAAGGATATAGATGTTCATGAAAAATAACATCCTTGGAAATATAGACTTTGCCTGTTTTGCTCAAACATTTGTAACCTCTATACTGAGGTGAAATACCTAAGTACACAAACTCTTGACTCCTAAATTCAAACTTATGTTTGTTGTAAGGACGAGGAAATGGAAAACACGAGCAACTAAACACTTTCAGTGTGCCATATCTTGGATACTTGTGATACTAGGCATGTAATGGGTACTGAAAGTGAGCAAGACCTGCAACATGTAACCTATTAATCACATGGACCGAAGAATAAAATCTATATTCCCAATATTAAGTGGAAGAGAAGCACGATATAACAAGGTGAGGCCCATCTCCACAACATGTCTATGTTTTTGTTCAATTGTACCGTTTTGGTAAGATGTGTGTTGACAAGTGAGCCTAGGAGAAATGCCTAACTCAATTAAATACTTGGTTAAGGGTATAAACTCTCTCCCATAATCTAATTGTAAGGCTTTAATGGTAGTTTTGAATTGAGTTTGAACAAACTTGAGAAATAATTTGAAGGCGTGAAACGTTTCAGACTTGCGTTTTAGGAAATATATCCAAGTATACCTTGAATGAGCATCAACAAAAGCAACAAAATATAGGAAGCCTGAGGTAGAGGTAAATGGTGCGGGGTCCCATTTTACAAAACTCGAGTCACTCAGACATACACAACCTGTCGAGCTTTCACAATTCCTCTCTTTCATTATTCTGAGGATTCAAGATTCTTTTCCAGATACATAGATCATATAAACACTTCAATCTTGAGTCTCTTTTCTTGATGAGGCTTGAGATGATTCTCTAGTTAGGTTACCATCATCAGAGAGTTGAAGGTTATTTCTACCAACTTCAACAATTGTTGTCATCATTAAAACTTCACAGAGGATCTTTGTGAGATTATCAACCATATACCTGCAAGCACATGGATCATATTCTCTTCCTTTTTGATGATGACAGAGCATATCTCAGAGAGGTGTTAAAAGAGAACTAGATAGATATATATTGGATTAATTAAACTCCCCTTAAATTAAGCAGAAAGTATACTCTAATCTCCCTAAGAGTATACTTATTTCCTTTTAGCATAATAAAAAAGGCGGAAAATAATTAAAGCACATAGATCCCATGTAAAATGAACAAGTTACCATATAGATATGGACATGAGCAATCTAGAGTAAAAAATACGATCTAAGATCTTAATTCTCCCCGCAAAAGGTAGCATTTAGCTTTTAAATCAACCAGTAGGTAAGATTTGGAAAACTTCTTCCCCTTGATTCTTTCTCGAATAGAACTCAAACTTCTTTGAAGCTTTCGAAACTGAGAAGAAACTTTGGAGTCTACTTCTTTCTTGCTCAGATTTCTCTAAGATAATTATTTTCCCTTATGAGTCTTTTGGACAACCTCTTTTTAGTCTCCTTGTGCCTTAGACTAGTATTGGGCTCTAGGCGTTTGGCACCACTTTGCTCCATAAACATTCAAAATCTCAAGATAACTTGAGAAAACTCCCCATTTTGAGGGAATGACAAACCACCGTCGATTTTCCTTCTCTTCTAAGAGGTTCAACATCAACACCTTGATCACATTCGTTTAATAACACCATCACTGTCATGATCAAATCCACGAGGATTGACAATCTCCATCAGGTAACAACTTCTTCTTGTACACCCAATGTAGTGCACAAGACTCTCTCATCTTTCGATTTTATTCCGCATTAAATCAAAAACATCCTCACACAAGGATTTGTTAGTAGCATTGAATTAACAAAAATAACATGCACGAGAAGGAAATGCTTGGTTTCGATTTTTTTTAATATTATTCTTCCTTTTTAGAAACTTGTTTTCAAGAAGAAAGTATGACATTTTTATAAAATCGGGAGAATGATTAACTTCTTTATGGATGTAACAGTTTAAGAATGTGTTGGGTGAGAATATGGACACAAATATGTCTAGGGGGAGGGGTTAATAGACCTATCCCCTTAAATACAAATTCAAAAATATTTTAGGTCCCATAAACAAAACCATATATTTTAAGAAACACATAAGTAAAAGACAATACTGAGAGAGCTTGGAAGCATCTCAATAAATTGAACCAATTGAAATATTACAAGTTATCACTAAGGACTTGAATACTTCTAATGCAAGCCAATCGCAATACAACAAAATCCTCTTTAAACAGAGTGATTTAAAAATACTTTACATAGATGTTCATTCAAGTCATAATTGACTTTATGATAATATAATAAGATTGATGCATCACAGACCTAAGCTTGCACATTAAATCTCTATAAGCACGGTCTAACACTACTACAAAAAATAACGTCTTACCTCGACTGCAATAGCGAGGTAACACAGGGCGTCATGAAAAATAACGTCTTACCACCTCGGTTATTTAAACAACGAGGGTAAGTTAATTTGCACATGGGTTCAAATCTCAGCATCTGCGTTTTTATTATTTACAAAACTAGCGCCTCATACATCTCGGTTTATAAAACTTGCACATGGGTTCGTTACATTTTTTACACAGAAAATAAATAAAAATAATTTATTTACAAATACAATGTTTACCCAAAATATTACATTGTTTATACAAAATAATAAAATAAGAATCAATTTATCCCTGAAGATCATATGTTGGATCTTCGACTCCTTGATATTTGGGCAAGGTCAAATGCTTCACCTTGCAAGTATTTGTTTATGATATAAAAAAAGGGTAAGAAAAAAAAGGATATAAAAATAAATGATTTTATGCTCAAATGAATATTTAAAAACATAAACCTTAAACCCAGATAATTTTCTGCACTTGCAATCCATCATAGAGAACTCCTAATGGCAAAAGTTAAAATGGATGATGTAGATAGTTTTAAGCGCTTCATGATGTTTCTTTATCAATTATAGATATTATAAGACCTTTATAATGGGAATTTTTTAGGTTTCATGCGGATCACTAATGGCAGTGTCTTGAGCATTGATAATCATGAAATGAACGATAAAGATTTGTTTAGGTTTCACGCTAAGTTATCCCCTCGATTTTGTTAAAAACCAAGGTGAACATGATTATTTAAAAAAAAATACATTGTTTATAGAGAATATTGAAAATTAATAATACAGCTAAACAAAAAATTTGGTGTAAGAAGCTATATGATCCAAATATTGCACCCATCCAATTTCTAGGAGTTACCTGGTCCAACCATTGAATACATCCAACTTCTAAAGGAATTATCTGTTCCAAATATTGAAAAAATGTTTTTCTGCACTTGCAATCCATCATAGAGAACTTTTACAAGCTTCTAAATACAACAACAACAACAAAATCAACACCATTTTGTGAGATGGATCCCAAAAGAATGATGCGTTCGAGTTTGGAGTGGCTACATATAAGTTAGGATTAGGATAAAATATGTTTAACGAGTGCTTTTATAGTAAAATACTACTTATCTTATCCCTCGGTTATTAAGGAAACCAACGGGATATATCATTTAGTTTACACAAAAAAAATTAATAATTAAAAAAAAATCCTGAATTATTTTTCCCCTCAGATTTTTTTTAATAACCGAGAAAATAAGTTGATTGTCCCCTTGGTTTTGTTAAAAACCGAAGTAATATGTGATTTCTATTTCTAAAAATAAATAAATCATGGTGCATATTGGAATCATATCCACTATAATATCAATGATCATCCATCTTAAAAAATGTAACATATCTTTTGGATTTTCAAGGAGGCATTTGAGCTTCTCTGATTGTTTCACTTCCTACTTTCCATTTTATTTAATGCTCCAAGTATTCGTGTGTGGCAATCCATCTGATCCCACTGATTTCTTGTCCGAGCGATTGCCATAGCTAAATGTTGATTGGACAACTCCAAACTTTGTCTGTGACCAACCTTTCCACAGTTTCACTAAAGTTGAACATCTTCCAACTACTCCTTACGAATAATTTGTACTAGGCTTCGCCAAAGTCTTCCATGGAGTATACTGAAACTCTCTTCTTGATAGATACCAATAATAACTAAATTTCATTCAACAAATTACATATGCATCTATTACAAACAACAAACTTCACACAAAAACATTAGATACCCTAATATACTACTAGTCTCCCTTAACACTCAATCTTTAGAGATGAAGGTCCACAACAGTGGAAATTGACTAAGGATGAAGATGATGGACACTACCAAGGAATCTCAAAAACATTCTAATTCGCAAGGTGTTAGTTAAGGAATTTGATGTAAATGAAAGAAGAACACACACAGACACACACACACACACACAAGGTTCTCTCTAATTTATAGATAAATGGGTCTTGGTTCTGGATGGATATAATGAGCTTGATTGACCATGAATCACTACAGGATTGATCAACTCACTCTATCTATTTTCAATAAAAACAATAACAAATTTCACAAGAACAAGGTGCAACAAAAAGAATTGAATCAGACATTGATTAACACTTAAGAAGTTCTTCTAGAAAACATGAGAAATAAAATCATAGGCGCTTAAAGAAGACACACTAGAGAAGAGAAGACAAAGTGACATTTTGTCTTTATGAGTGTCACCCACATGTTTCACACTTTTGTTGTTTGGATCAAAGAAAAAACTATTTAAATCTAAGATGGTGAAGCTAGCGGAAATATGCCCAAACGTATCGCATGCTCGAACATACAACATATTCTCCATCGAACTTTATTTATTCCCGAAGGAAAGAGAAAACATCGATAAAACCCGGGGGAAGAGATATGATGGGTAAGGAAGTCAGTTATGCGATGGAAAGGTATTAGCACCCCAAACATTCATGGTACTCCATGGGAACCATTTTGATTGTTCTCGCTCGAATGGGTGTGATATCTAAGATTACTCGCGAAAGAATGGGAAAGGAAAAGAAATAGATAAAGTGCTCAGTGAGGATTGAGGTCCTCATGCCTATGTATCCTCATCGTGCAATGAGGAATTCAGAGCTCCGTAGTTCAAAGAATTAGTGGTAGGAGATGAAAAGAAGTGTGATAACAATATGGTTTAAACCAAAGGATTATGTTTTGAACTCCAACAGAGGTGGAAACATGAACCCAAGAGTATTGTGGATCTTACCAGTACATGGGCAGGCATGGCTGCCGTTATAGGGTAATGCCGAAAATACGAAGAAATAAGTGTTTGGGAACAGTTCCAAACATCTCTTGGTTCACAAGGTGGCGCAAGAAGGAGCACAAAAAGGTAGTGTATTTGGCTCAAAGGTTACTGATATATCACGTGAAGTGAATGGAAGTATAGTATGAAGGTATATGAAGATGAATGGAATGAAGTGACCGAAGTCACATAATTGAAGGTTTGGTGACAAGTGACTAAATAAGTATTATTTGAAACCGAAGGTGAAAGTGTATTGGAATCCATAGGAGAAATGAGATTTGTACCGTAGAGGGAGGCAACGTTAAATGATACATGGAACAACATGGTTGCCACTATCTGATATTTAGCAAAAAAGAAGGAATTAAATGTCTGGGTAAAAGCTAAACAACTCTAGGTAGAAATGCAGACTTTTTGCTAGGTGTCCTAAAAGGGTGTATATGGAATTCCAAAGAAAACTATAATTCGATGTCAAAGAAATAGTATGTCACTGAGTGAACGATTTATGATCGAATGTAGATAGTGGATCATGAAATATATGGATGATGCTCTAAGGCGGAAGAAAGAAAAATTAGGAGTATGCTCGCCAAGGATTCACATCCTCGTGCCTACGTATTCTCATTACGCGATGAGAAAATCAGAGTAATCTTAGTTCGTGAAACCACGAGAACAAAGAGATAGAAAAGTGATGAAAAGTATAACTTGTACCAACAAAATGGTATCAAGGGAACCCACAAATGGATGGAACTTGGAATCAAAGAGCAAACAAGCATTTACCAGTACGTGGGCTAGCAGGGCTGCCGCTATAAGGTAAAGCCAAAAATAAAGAATGAATTAAGTGTCTAGGTGCCAACCAAACAAATCTTGATTCGCAAGAAGGACTGCCGTTATATCGTCCTAAAAGGGTATATGCGGGGCACAAGAGAAATAATTATTGTGTACAAGGAATCAATATATCACTGGATGGGGAACAAATAGTTCGAGATCAAAGAAGAATAGTATATTGGATCCAAGAAAGACATAGACTCTGAATCGAAGAGAAATGTGTTGTCTAAACCTAAAAAGACTGATTAAGTGTTTGAAGGAACTCCAAACAACTCTCGATTGATAAGGTGGACTGCCGCTATATCTTCCTAAAAGGATGTACAAGGAGTCCAAGAAGAATAGTTGATCTCAAAACGATGGTATTGATTGATGAATGCAGAATGAATTCAATAAATAGGGTAGCTCATGAAGAAATTGGGTTCTCCTGTCTACGTATCCTTATAGTGCAATAAGGAAATCAGAGCTTTCGTAGTTCAACCCACTAAGGCTGAAAGCAAGGTGATTAAGGAGGCAAGAGGAGAGATTGTTTGATTGAAATAGACTTGATAGTTATTGGATAAGAACCACACTAAAGTCTATGAGTAAAGATGGATACGATAAGCAACTGTTCAAACATCCCGCACCCAAAGATATCCAGAATGAGTGTAGGAAAGCTCCAGTCTCATTCCTTCTTTACCACTTAAGGCTCATGACATGTAACTCTTATCTAACTTTCAAGTTGCTATAAGAGAATCTTTGTCATGGTTTGTTGTAACGATGAAGTGAGGGAGACTTGACAGTTGATTGACGAGAATCACACAAAATTCTATGAATAAGGGCGAGTGCTTTGAATAGCTAGGGCTTACGCCCCGTACACAAAGTCACTATAGACAAGGATGAGAGAAATTCGTCTCATCATTTCCTATTGCTTAAGGCTCATGGCACATGATACTTCTTATAACTGACAAGTTGTTGGAGAAGAATCTTCTTTATTGTTCCTTGTGTTGATGTTGTTTTGTGTGAAGAAAGACTTGGTAGTTTATTCGATTCGTATTGCACTAAAGTCTATGAATAAGGGCGAACGCTTTGAATAGCTAGGGCCTACGCCCCGTACGCAAAGTCGCTATAGACGAGGATAGGAGAAACTCCATCTCATCATTCCTTATTACTTAAGGCCCGTATCGTACAATTTGAATCGTATTTACTAAGTCTTGACCTTTGATTTTTATCTTGTATAACTCGCTGCTTGAGGTGACTGAGGACGCTTTCATTGAGAATCTTGACTTGAGGCCTTGAGCTCCACAACTTAGAGAAAAAAAGTCTTATTAAGTGATCAATGGTCTTTTGGTCACTCAAATTAGACTGTGGGATTATACAAGTTCAAAGGATTTAATTGATCAAGATCACTTTTGATCAATTTGAATCATGGGTTTGAAACAATTAGATTGAAAAACTAGGTTAATCCTAATCTAATGGAGCATGTTATAGTTAGTCAAAAAAATCCTGACTAAAATTCTATGTTAAATTCTAATCCTAAAGGAGCATGTTATAGATAGTAAAAAAAACCTGATTAAAATTCTATGTTAAATTCTAATCCTAAAGGAGCGTGTATTTATATGGTCAAAATACCAAAATCACCCGTAAAGGATAAAATGGTCAATTTACTAAGATATTGATATTGAATTAAATTCTACTCATAAAAATCATGCCTAATATTCTAACATTCTAGAAAATTATCTAATTATCTAATTGATTATAGAATCTAAATCTTATCAAACTAATATTTCTACCACTTAAAAATCTAATTAACTATTTACTAATCAAGAATTAAATCCTAATTACACCAATCTAATTTTAACCTAACAAACCTAATTACCTAATCAAGACTTAAACCTAATTACTAATTAACCTAAATCAGTCTAATGATACTCCTGATTAAAAAAGAGAAAATCCTAATTATAACAAAAATGCACAAAACAACATCAATATTAACAAGAACTGGGATTGATAATAATTAACCAATACTAAGAAAAAGATTAATGAGGGATTTGAAAAATTAAAATCAAAACCTGGCCAATGGGGTTTGATCAGTGAGAGAGTATGGACAAAGAAAACGACTTGGGCCTGAAGCCCAAGCTTCCAAACACTGGCTCGAGTTCACACTGCCTCTCATACTGATGCCGTACGGAGAAGAATATTGAGAGTGAGAATCATGGAGAGGCGAAGAGAGGTTGAGAAAGATGAAGAGGACGGTTGAGGAATGAAGAAGAAGATGGCAAAAAAATGAAGACTTGGTCTGCAATAAGGTATGCTTAAATAGTTTTTGAAGCTTGTTAGAAATGCGGAATGAAACTCACATGAAATTCTGTTGAAATGTGAAAAATCGGTTAGAGTTAGTTTTATTTTGTTATAAGTTGGTTGTGAAGTGGTTAGTTAGTTAGTTATGAGATTCTAGTGAAATTCCAAAGAATGAAATTCATTGTTAGTTATATAGATGAAGAGTTTTGTTATCAAGTGAAATCGATTGTGAAATTACATCGGAATGCGAAATGAAATTGTAATAACATGGCTTAGTTAGGAGCTGTTAATAACTTAATCAATTAGTAGAGTTAGGAAGTTAGTTAGAAAATCAGTTAAAATTTTGTTATGGTTAAATTCAAACGAAACGAAAAGTTGATGAAATGCATTCTGTTAGTTTCAAATTCCAACTTTAGTTAGAGTTAGTTTTGGTTAGTTGTTATGACAGTTAGTTGGTGAAATTTTGCTGTTATGAAATGATGTTGTTAGAAATTGTAAAATTGAATGTTGTTAGAAATTGTAAAATGAAGTGCTGTTAGAAAAATGAAGTGTTATTAGAAAAATGAAGTGCTGTTGGAAAAGCTGAACTGCTGTTGGAAAAGCTGAAATGCTGTTAGAAAAAGCTGAAATGTTGTTAGAAATTGTTTTATTGAATGTTGTTTGTAATTTTGATTAGTTTTTTCTTGTGGTTAAATTGTAGTTTGGGCCTTATTATGTTGAATGGTTTGGAAGATTTTATATTTATGATGAACTGTTCTATCAATGTATGAATGCAATGCTATTGGATAATACATGATGGTTAAATGATAGGGCTATTGCTATGCTTCTAATGAATGTTATACATGGCTTGAAATGTTTCACTGTTTGGTGTGCAACCTGCTAGTTGCGTATGGTTTTGCAGCTTAATTCGTAGCTTGCAATGGCCATGTATGTTTGACATATGATGAATGAATTTCCATTTCCGTTGAAAACTTGTCATGTATTATTTAGTTTTGCATTGGTTTTGAATTAATGGTATGCATTGTGGTTTGTTTAGATGAATCTTGAAAACTTGGTTAATGTATCATGGTTAGAAATGTTATGAACATGATAGTTTGCTTGATTGTTATGGCTTTGTTTTGTAGGCTTCACTTGGCATGGAGCTTTGGTCATGGTTCAAGGGTGTTTGGTGATGGACCTTTGTCTTGAAGGTGCTTGGATATCATGTTGGATTGACTTGAAGAACATGGAAAGGTAGTGTCTTGGTTAGAACTTATGGAAAGCGGTTGGATTTGTTTTGGAATGTAACATTGTAAAGCTTGAATTGAAATGTACTTTGGAAATGTATGGTTGATTATTGATATGTATGACTTTGTAATTTATGGAAGTGTTGTAATTTTGTAATAAATTGAAGTTAGGATATGAATGGAATAAAAAATGTAGAAAGTTTGGAATCACGCATAGCAGGGCCGGTCCAATCATATCGGAGGCTCCGTTCTAATTAAAAAAATGGGTCCATTTTTAAAAAAAAGTATAATTATAATAATTAAAAAAAATATCAAAAATACAATTATGTATTAATTAAAAATAAATTTAATTATAATTATTTTGAGTTTTGATCAATCTTGATTTTTGTATGTATTGAATTTTTATCATAACATTTTTTTTAATTATTAAGTTTTTTTAATAACATTTTATTTATTTTTATTAATATTTATAAAAAAAATTGAAATTTTCAAAAATTGGGACCCTCTAATATTTAGGGCCCTGTTCTGCAGTACGTGTTGCACTTGCACAGGGTCGCATAGGACCGACCCTGACGCATAGGCTATGGTTTGGATGTGGTTGAAACCAAATCAATGTGTAAACGAATGGTTGGAAATGTATAGAAGTGAACATTTGTGTGGGTTGGATTATGGTTTTAAAATGTTATTGAATGTCTAATTTGAAATTAGAAATAATTTCAAGGCTTATGGTCATGATAAAAGGTCTTATGGTTCATGATAAATCTGGTTGACTTTGGTCAAAGTTGACCAAAAAGTCAACGGTTGACCAAAGTCAACATTCGATCAAAGTTCAATTTTTTTTATTTTCTTATGGAATGGACATTGTGATGAAATGTAAATGATTTTGAATGAATGTGAATGGTTTTGACTTGATATTAAGGCTTGGAATTGAATCTTGAATACTTGAAATGGCCATGGTATGGAATGAATTTCACGACATGTCTAAAGAACTTCTCACAAACCACATAAAACCCCATGGAATCAGACCTTGAGACAAGACTTGAGTGTGTATGAACCATAACTTAAACCAATGCAAGATTTGGATGAATTCTTAAACCCTAGCTAGGGCCAAAGGGGACAATGAGCATGACCTGACCAAAGATCCCCGAACAACAAACACCAAGGCATTAAAAGCAAACAAGGCATGACCAAGTTATGGACTAAACATGGAGGGGTGACTAGATGAAATGCCATGAGAATGGGATCAAATAAATGTAATAAACCCAAGACTTGAGTTGGGGTCCAAAGTGAATGAGACCAAACCATATAACCACCATGAATGGATCAAAACAAGTGGTTATAGGGGATAAGGATCAAGCAAAGGTGCCAATATTCAATGGATGAAAAATGGATGAAACCAAATGGAAAGTCAAGCCACAAAGTCCAATAAGATCATTCCCTCATTGATTAGGGTTTCAAACCACACCCAAAGCTCCTCAAATATGTATCAAGCCATATGCCCACCATTATGGTTTAAATGTCAAGTCAAATATCTCCAGGGTCAAACACAAAATCCCTCAAGATCAAACATTAGGGTTGGGATGTACAGATGAATGTCATGGCATAGACCTCGGGAGTTAAGGTCCCAAAGAATCGAGCAATTAGGGTTGCACCTCATATGATAAGGAAAACCATAAACCTTACATCTATGATACTTGTTAGGAAATGCTTAATCATGAATGAATCATAATTATGAATGAGACATGGACGGGGTTAGGTGGGAAGCAAAAATGGAGGGCAAATTTTAGGGTCCAACAGATGGAAAATTGGATATTTGAAGCTATGATCGACTCAAGAAGAAATCATGATTCAAGTCATAAGATATTGTGATTCAATTCAAGTTAAATTTATGATTTGAGTAAATTTAAGTAGAGCCCAAATTTAGCTTCATGGAGAGCTTTTATTCAAGTAAAGAATAACACATGATTTGAGCCACATGAGGTTGTGATTCAAATCAAGTTCATTTTGTGATTTGAATCAAATCATCTAGAGGTAAATCCCAATTTTCCCAAGGTTACTGATTCGAATCATACTTACCACTTTATTTGAATCAAGTTACTCAACATCTTAATTTAAGAGTTCTAACTTGTGATTCAAGTCACGCCTGATGAAGCGACAAAAGAGCAATTTGCTTAAGCTAAAAAAGGAACACTATCATGAGTAAAACACTATAATTTTATTAAGAAATGAAGGGGCTTAATGGTACAACACTAAAATAGCCAAAGTGGATACAATAAAACTCAAATGCGAATAAAATACAAACACAAAAAATATTGAATGATAAGCAAAATACAAATAAACACGTGAATAAACATATACTCTCAAATTGACAAAAACATAAAAACAAGAAAAGGATACCATACGATAATGTGTCTGCACTTTCAAAGTGGACTCTTTTCATCCATTTGGAAGTTTTTATGAAAATGTATGAGAAATATATAACCATCCTTATGGTTTCTAGTTGAGCTACAAGATCATAAGTTTCATTGAGATCTATGCTTTTTGCGAAATATCCACTAAGTTTACAATAACTCCACTAGCTCTGGGAACGAGTTCCCAACCATTGTTTCTCTCAAATTGATTTAACTTTCTTGAATAGCATGAGATTAATGTTCTTTGATGATAAATTCATCAATTTCCTTTGTCTCAATTTGTGAAACAAATTCCACATGGTTACATACCTTGGTAAGGGAGTGTTGAGATTCAATTTCCTTAGAAATATCTCCATTATCACTCATAATGGGATGGTCCTTAATGATACTCTATTCTTAAGATAAACATTGATTTTATTAAGTTGACTTCTTTAACTTGAATTTATCCATTTAGATTTTGGATTTCCTCCTGTCTTTGATATTTTTCATTCCCTTTATTTTCAGTTTTCAAGGATGTTCTTTAAGGGATACCTGCAAAATTGACAACCTTTACTTCTACTTATTAGGGGTTAGTTCATCGTAGGTAGTATGTCTGAATTCTTCCATATTCATGGTCTTTTTTAAAAACAAGTTTTAAAAGGATTTTATTTAAACCATGCATATAGAGGAATTAAGCATACTCTATTACCTTTGTTACACAACTTACTTAATATTAAGTAACTTGTGCAATAAAGCTTTAATTAATTATTTAAGCTAAAGGGTAAGATTCAGGATCTTACCAAAAATCAAAGATTCAATGATTTTGTCTTGTTGTTAATATGAAAATAAATTTCTTCCCTCGTAAGATTGGAACAATATAACATATTTATTTCTTCAGTTGTGTAGCTTGAAGAGCAACTGTTAGTATCATCATCTGCATCACAATTTGATTTTTCTACCTTTGCTTGTCAACTCTTTTTGTATCCTTTGATATTAGTTGAATACATATTATGAGAATACATATTTCTATTTTTAATTTAATAGTGCTCTTTATAAAAGTACGAAGGAGGATGTCATTCTTTTCTCTCATGATTTCTTTTGATAAAACAAAACATGACAAAGTGGTCGTCTTTATTGTAGTAATTGCATTTTAGGATTTTGCATTTAGATTTGTGTTGGGCATTGCAATTTTTGCTAAAATGTTATGTTTATTATTGTTCTTATGTTCATAACCAACATAAACCGTATTGTAAGACGCTCTTTGGTTACCTAACAAAAGATTCAAATTGTCTCCCCCTTTAGTGAGTTTGTGAAGCGTGTTTTTCAAAAATCAATTTTATTTTTCAAAATGTCACGTTCATCACACTTGATAGATTCATATAAGACTTTATGAGATGAGTAAGTGTTTTAAATTAGATCATATTGTCTCTCTATAAGACTTTCCATTTCTTTCAACATGTATATAATGTCTTTGAAGGTAGAGATAATTTGTTGTAATTTACTCATTTATTTTGTTATCTTCTTACAAATGAAAAATAAATCTTGATAAGAAAAGTGAGAGGCTAACTCATTTTTTGATGATTTTCCGTGAGAGAGAGGTTCACTTCTTACTTATCTGAAGATTCCATATCATCGTTATCCCATGATATGTATGCTCTATTTTATTCTCTATTGGATTTATTAAACTTTCTTTGATATTGATTTCTTCTCTAGTTTTGAGGCAGTTTGGTCTTACTTGCCCTTTCTCTCCATATGATGACATGTATGAATGGAAGAGAAATTTTCTTCACTTTGCATATGGAGCCTTAAAGTTTGTTTTTTGTGCTTAAGAAATTATTTGAATTTATGAAACTTAAATTCAATGAGTTTATTACTTTTACTTTAACACTTTTTTTCTTCTGGCTCTATGACTTTAATGTCTGTGACTTTTAGTATGATACTCTTCTTTATTTTTTCATCTTCTTCGTCATTAGAGAGTATTTTTAGTTCCATCTCGTGTTCCTACAATTTTCCAAAAAGAGTGTGTGTGTCTATAGTCTCTAAATCCTTATATTCACAAATCGCAACGACTATGAGTTTCCAGGTACGGTTTAGGCATCTAAGAATGTTTATAACAAGTTTCTCATTTGAAAATGTTTTTTCTAGAGTTCTCATATGGCTCACAATACTGGTGTCGCATCTTAGAAAATACGACGATTCGAACAAAGTCGCCACCAAACTTTATTTATTCCAATGAAGGAAAGGGAAAATATCGATAAAACCCTTAAAAGAGAAAAAGAAGATGGTTGTCGCAACCAAATTCGAGTTCGGGAGTCGATTGCGCAAGAGGAAGGTATTGGAACCCCTCACATTCGTTGTACTCAATGGGAATCTTTTAGTTAAATTTATGATTGAATGTTGGCTACCTTTAATTTTTTTCTTCGAATAATAAGAGTGTAAAAGAAAATAAAAGGGTCGCAAAAAAGGTTTTTATTAGGGTGTGCTTGACAAGATTGCGAGTCTTGCTCCTACATATCCTCAGGTATAATGAGGAATTCAAGGTGACGTAGTTCTGGGCAAGACAAAAAGATATTTTTGGTGTTTTTTGATATAGTGATTGATGAGATGTTGAATCTCGCTCCTGCATATATCTAGTGTGATGGAGAACTCAAATCTACGTAGTTCTTGATAGCCAAGAGTGTTGGTTGATTGATTCTAGGGGATGAATGTTTAGGTCATCTTCTAATGGTTAAACATTGGCTTGTTTGCTCATGGATGGGAGACTTAGCCTTTGTTTGTTTTATAGTAGAGGGGGTCTTGTTTGATCTCATTCTAGCAGTTTAAATATTTAGTTGTATTCTCGCACATGTGAGGCTTAAGCAATTGTTTGTGTATGCGTTAGAAAGGACTAAACAATGTCCGTTTGTGAAAATGTTTCAATCGCACGGTGGCGAGAAAAGATAGGTTAAAGTTTGTTAGGATTGAACACATGTTTATATCATATTCTAATGGTAAAACACGACCTGCTTACTCGAGACAGAGGCTTAAATGCTTGTTTGTACGCGTTAGAAGGGATTACACAAATGTTCTCTTGAAAAATGAGTTGTTGATCACACGGGGACGAGAAAAGGGTTTAATTAAAGGTGTATTAGGGTTGAACACATGTTTAGAACACATGTTTTATAGTAGAAGGGATTAGACAAATGTTCTATTGTGAAAGATTTTAATCACACGGGGGCGAGAGGATAAGGTTTTGATGTGATGTGTGTTTTTAAAGGTGGATGACGAATGTTTGAGGAGAACGAGATGTGATCCTCGAGACCAATTATTTGGGGTATTACAGGAATGTTAGACTCCAACGATACCTTTTTCATTCGATGTATTCATAAAATTGTTTGATGGTCAATAAACATTAAAAAGATCGTTTAAAGGTTCCACCAGAATGCTAGACTCCAATGGCCCCTCTTCTCATCCAAGTTATTAGGTTAAGTGTTTTAGAAACAAAAGGATGAACAAATGGCACTCCCAAGACGTGTGTCTCAAGACCGATCATTCGAGGATTCAAGGAATCAGAGACTCCAAGGGTCCCCCCCTTTCGTTTTTGTTAAGAAAAGAGTTTAAAATCATGCTATAATCGGGAAAAGATGATTCACATTATTAAGGATTTAATCAAGTTTAAAATGAATCATTTGGCGTTGAACCAAAGTTTTGCTTATTGAAAATGTCCATTTTAAGTTGTCTTATTTTTTAATATCAAGATGATCAACAATGCATAATTAAGAAACAATAGACAAAGTTAACCATAATATGCTCAAAGCCGGTTTGTGCGTAATGACAATATGAGTGAAATGTCATACGCAAGAATCATAATGTGACGAAAATGTCATATCGATGTTTCGAGAATTTAAGCGGCACAACGACATAAAATATCGAATCCACGGATAAAAAATCCGATTAAAAATACAATGAAGTAAATCAACAACAAACCAATACTATTTATATTATTACTATATTTACAATGTTCACAAGCTAACAACATAGTCTTAGCTAAAATTTATAAACAAATAAATTAACCATTCAATTATCGATTGAAATCAAACAATTAATTAAACCATATTAACAAAGCAAAATGGAGGGTGCAAACATAGATAATGAGGGTGATGGTGCTCAAACCAAACAATTGGGGCAGGTCCAAAACAAATAATAATCCTACAACTTAATTAATAATAATAATAATAATAATAATAATAATAATAATAATAATAATAATAATAATAATAATAATAATAATATATAAAGAAAAACAAAAACCAGTCACTAAAGGCCTATTTGATTGCCTTTTGAAAAATTGTTTTGTCTTTTCTAAAACTTAAAAATTAGAAAATTTGTTTGATTTATATTTTTTAAAAATTGTTTTCCAAAACTGTTTTAAATTTTCCTATTATCAAAATAGAAAAATCAAAACAGCTCAACAGTATTTTGCTTTCCAATTTTTAATATTTGGTCTATTGCTATGATTCAAAAAATATGGAAAACACCAACAATTAATGATTAATGACATTATTGTAAATAATGAGTTAAGTTGAATTATTACATGTATAATTAAATTCTATAATAATATTAAGTTAACTATGATAATATCGCTTAAAATTTTGACTTAATTTTCAAATATTTATCAATTACAACATTACAATATTTTTTAACTAAATATAAAGCACCATTTAAAAAACTTATTATATTAAAATTATAATAATATAAATACTATTTTAATTTATTGTATTAAAATTTTAAAATATACTCTTCCTAAAACTACTAAGAGTATATAAACCTAATATTGAGTACATAAGTGGATTTTAATATGTATTATTCATTTATAAATTATTCAATTCATTCTGACGAGCATTTCATTTTTTTAATTAATTTTGTAATAAATCTATATTATATCTTAATAATTTTATATTATTATAATTTTATATTTTACTATTAAAGAAAAGGGTGAATTATGTGGTGAAAGTGTGTCAAACAATCACTTCCCTTAATAAACAATTTTTTAAATTCATTTCAAAAGTGTTGATACCAAGTCTTATAATACTAATTTATGATTAATGTAGTATTATATAAATGACTATTTTTAGACATAAATTTCATAAATTTAAATTTTATTTAATTAATCAATGAATGAAATTAAATCTAATTATTGTAATTTGACTATTAATTGACTAACCAAAGTATTTAATTAAAAAAAAATATATTCCCTATGTTACTACCTCCGTTTTTTATTATAAGTGGTTTTGTAAAAATATTTTGTATCACAATATAAGTCGTTTTATAATATCAATGAATCATTAATGATATTTTTCCTATTATACCCTTAAATATTTATTATTCTCTCTTCTTTCAATTATGTCAATTTCTATTTTCAATACCATTAATGAAAGATAATTTTGTAAAACCCTTCATAATTTCTCTTTTTCATATCACAATTATTACATTTCTTAATACGTGTGAAAAGTCAAAAACGACTTATAATAAAAAACGGAGGGAGTAGTTTTTAAGTGTCATTTTTGACTTTTTACCTATATTAAGAAAACTAATTATTATTGTTACTTTTCAAACAATAATTCTTCTTTTACCTATAATATTCATAATTATTTATTATATTCATTTTATTTTTTCTCTCTCTATAATAATTACCTAGGAGTAATTTTGACAAAAGTGAAGTTAAAACTACCTTAAACTTTGCAAGTGACAGTTAAAAAATGACATTTTTTTAAGAAAGTGACACTTAAAAAAGAACGGAGTGAGTAATAGTTTTGAGATCTCATTAAAAAAAATAGCTTAAAGATTTATATCAGTGATTCAAACAGACACTAATTTTGTGTAATTAGTGAATAACCCCCTAATTTTGAGGTTGAGATATTTATATAATACTCCTTGGGTCGGGCTAAAAAAGAAAATGAAAATGTTTGCTTAGTTTCCTAATAAAAACGCGAGAGTGTAAGAAGACTCGATATTACTCAAATCATGGGGGAAGACGATTTTTTCTTTTGACAAATATTTCTAGATAGTTACTCCTTTTATACTTCACATGTCAGTCCACATATGTTTAAATGAAACAAGTCATGGATTCCAATTCGATCGGGATAACCTTTGTGCGACCTGAAATGTACTTTGAGTTACTATATTAAGTCCTTCTTGCACCAGATGGATTATGACAATTTCATGAATTTTTGCTCAATATCTATGCATATGATGCAAATGAGATTGTAGGATTGAGTTTTGTCTTCTGACATGAGGTTTGTATGTAATATTAAATTTGAGATTTGTATGCAATATTGACATTTTGCACTTCGAGATAAATTGAAGAAAAAATTAGAAAGATTAATTAAAGGGTAAAAAATATCAAAATAAGAAGAATTAGTTAAGCATTGAGATAGTTAATCGACAAAAGAAGTATAATCGATGGACAAGAAAAATGAAAATGATTTCCTTTGATGATTGGATTGTTGCTTCGTTTCAAATCTTTTTTAAATTTGTATATTTTGATTCAATATTTTATTATTTTTAATTTATTTTAATTTGAATAAATTAATATCAAGACAATTTAATTCAATAAGTTTTCTATAAAAAGATACGAGTCAATCGGAGGTGTATATATCACTCAAAATGTGCAACGAATTAAAAAAAAATTACACATCTACATTTTTTTACTATGATTATTTGAATATCCACCCTCACATATATTAGAAAACATTTTAAAAATATATCATGAATTTTACATTTAAAATTGAATATAATAAATATTATACTATAAATATTTCGAACTATATCTAGATTAAAATAAAATATATTGAAAAAATCATTATAAAATTAAAATAAAATAGTATAAATTTCATTTTTAAAATATATTTTGAAAATACATCTACCAAACAAGTTTTTTCATTTTCTCATCTTTAAAACAGTTTTAAAAAATAAGATTATCAAATAGGTTTTCTTTTATTTTACTTTTTAAAACAACTTTTTAAAATTGATTTAAAAAATAGTTTGTAAAGACTAAAAACTAAAAGCCATTCAAACAAGCCCTAAGTATGTGTTTGGTTACTTTAGTACTTAAGTATTTGATCATTTGTTCTACAAGGAGATTCTTATTTATAAAAAAGAAAAACTAAATATGTGTTTGGTTTTGCGTTGGATTATCACGTTCACGTAGAAGTTACTATTCGTGGCACAACTCTCACTTTAGTGAAAGGCCACAATCGTGAAAGTTACTTTGTTGACTTATGTGTCTGTGTGCTAGAAGTTAACTCACTTCAAAATTATTCTGACCTTATGAGACTGTGTGTTAGAAGTTGACTCACTTTAAAATTGTTCTTTGTCAATTAGAATTTTATAGAAATGTGTCTTGTTATAGCTCGTGTTGAAAATATCCACTCTCTTCTCTATTTGTATTAATACCCACTCTCTTCTCTATTTGTATTAATAGGAAGTGCATCGAGACACATAGTTTTACATAATACTATCTTGCAAGTTATCATCTCTACTGAATTCACCATTGTCGTTCGTTGGTCTTGTCTTGCAAGTTATCATCTCTATTGAATTTACCATTGTCGTTCGTTGGTCTTCTACATTTCTCTTCAAAAATTTCGTTCAATGGCCTTCTACATTTCTCTTCAAAAATTTCAAATTCAGTGTAAAACTATCAATTCTCTTTCAACTTTGAGATCTTCAAGAAAAATAAATTTTTATCAATAACCGTCTTCTAATCCATAAACAAAACCTCACTCCAATGACATTGTGAAGGCTTGACCACTCTATAATACTAGTAATATTTGCTAGATCCACCACTACACCCTATTCGGAAATTATATAGGCCAAAATTCTACTTTTCTACTACCAAAAGTGCACTTCTTTCTATTTATCCCAAAGCCATTATCTTTAACATTTAAGACTTGAAACAAATGTTGCATGTATGTGTGCATCCCCCCATCCATCACTATACACCAAAATAACAGCAAAAAGTAATACACATTTGTGTATACAAGATTTGAAGACCCGATTCATTGTGGATTGGAAAGTAGTTGTCATGTTGGATCAGCCCAAAAGGCGACACCGACCAATGATGGAAACAGTAAAAAAAAACTAGAAGAACAGAAAATCAATGGAATATGTATCAGCCGCAACATGTAAACTTTCTTTAATCCAGTGTTGGACATCAAATATTTCAAACCAAGCAAATACTAAACAAATTATATACTGATCAGTGATCACAAACCAGAAAGTTTTATGCAGAAACTATTCCAATCCAGTCCAAAAGACAAGTGTAAGCAATATCAACTTCAAAAAGTATGTGCACGGAATAAAAAAAAGCTCAAAGTGCTATTACACACACTTTAGAGTTCCTCCAAAAGACAAGTTCAGAAGAACACATGAAAAACGTAAAATAAAGTGACCATTAACCATGAAAACACAGAAACCAAAAGTGATTAAGCCAAGGATGATTTGCCGTCCGATGAAAGTTTCACCGAACCGAAGCACGTTGTTTTGTTCCCCCAAACACGAGTCCTCCACTGCATTGTGGTGCTCCTCCACCCATGTTTGGAGAGTTCCCGAGAAACATGTGCTCTGGCTGCCTAAAATGGAAACTGTTACCAGAAAAACATGTGCGGTCGGAACAGGTTGTGATGGAAGATTCATTATTGGCAGTTTTTGAGGAATGATGACTTCCCATCTCTGAATTATCTTCCTTTTGATATTTGTTTATAGAGGCAGCGCCAGTATTTGAACCTGTGACAAATTCTGTGCCAGACTGTGAAAGGTGTTTGGTGCTGAGAAATCGCCCACCGGATCCTCTAACCCTTTTCAAAGCATGCTTGTGCCGAGACTCATGAAGATATGGCTGCAGTAAGTTAAATGAGAAGTAAACCATCAGCACTGTTCTTCTCGACACATGAAATTTTTTGCTAGTTAATACGCTATCATTAAGTCCTGAATGATAAAATGAGAGTCCAACATCTTACAGAACATACTTTACGACATTTGATGAGTTTGTTCTGAGCCTCAAGCTTTGCTCTTGACTGTCGTCTTCTCAGTATACCATGGTATTGTTTTGCATTGACATAAATGGGCCCATCTTGTGCAAGATCAGGTGGTAACGCAACTCGATTGGATGGTAATCCCATCATCTGAGGTAACATTTGGGGTTGGTTCTAAAACATTAAAAAACAATGAAATATTAAGATATTACACAACAAATTAAAACATAAAAAATGTTTCATTTCAATAAATTCAAGCATCATAAAAGATTAATATACATACTCATTGAAACCAATAATAAATTAAATATAGTGTGTTAGTATCGGATCATAAGTGCTGGTGCGACGGAGCATACTAGTATCAGAAACACTTACAGCAGCCTGCGGGGCATAAGCAACTAATGGACCAGAAAAAATTGGATCGCAGTAAGGATAAGGAGCATGAGCCTGAAAATGGATGACAACTAGTTGATCACTAAAAGCGCAAGCAACAAATAAATAAAAAATGTACAAGTTTCGCATACCATTGAGTAATTAATGTCAACTTGTGAGGAATTGAACTCGGTATCAGAATGATTCAAAAATAGAAAAGGCTTCATGTAACCTTCAACAACACTGTCATTATGTAAAATTTAGAACTTGACCTGAGAATGGTTCCGTATTAGACAGGGCAACAAATGAAGTGAGACAAGAAAGATCAGAAACAACGTAAAAGCATGATATATAAGACGAACAAAAGATCAAAAACATTGCCTCTTGTAGGTAGATTTAATTCTACTATGAGTCAATAAACACCACAATGTCATACTTTAAACACCAAGTCAAAAATTTCAATTTTCTCCCAAAAACCGAACCAAATCAACCTGTTAAACTTAAACCCCTTAATGTAACTTCACTAACCACAAATTTGAACGCGGTGAACCACATAATTCAGGTATTCAACTACCTATAAATTTTTAGAACCAAAAGATACATTTCCCTTAACCAAATATACCAAAAGGCAGTACTATTTCTTTAGATTTACAAGCACTAGAATGACAAGTAGTGTTCACTGGGTCAGTAAGCAACATACTCAATGCAAAAACGAATCCGAAAATCGAACCATAAAAATTTACAAAAATTAAAATTATAACAACAATGACAATTAGCTTATAGCTGCTCTCATACTAAATTTCAGAAAACAGAACATTAGTGTAAACTTCTTCCCCTATCTCAACACTGAAATATGAAAATAAAAAAAATAAAAAACCTAATTTTGACTTGGCTTAATCAAGTTTGTCAAAAAAAATTCCCATATTATTCATATCAATCCCTTCAAATTTCACATACATTTTTATCCTTAAATCGATTTTCCATCAAATTATAACAATTCCCATGACAATATTATCCTACAATTCTAAACTTTCTCCAATCATCCCCTCACAAAAAAAAATAAAAAATTCTATTTAGATCATTGAAAAAACGAGAAAAAAATTACTGAAAAGTGAGAAAATTAGCAT
The DNA here is from genome assembly GCF_024323335.1 of Lathyrus oleraceus. Classification (NCBI taxonomy): domain Eukaryota; kingdom Viridiplantae; phylum Streptophyta; class Magnoliopsida; order Fabales; family Fabaceae; genus Lathyrus; species Lathyrus oleraceus. Next base: position 342,175,918 of record NC_066579.1, read on the forward strand.
AACAAAAAAGAGGGAGAAAAAACAGAGTTTCTAAATCTGAAGTGACCTAAACTAACAACATTGCTGATCTCAAATTCCACATGCAAATGAAAAATACTAAAATTTAACCTCTTCTACACTTTGATCCCACATAGATAATATAAAATAATCACAAATCAAATTAAAAAATAAATAATAAAAAAAAAGGTAGGTAGTGAAGAGGATTAGAAAGAAAGAGAGAAGAGTGGTTGTTTACCTTTGGGATCTAGCAAGGATATGTATGAAGAAGAAAGACAAGTGACGTTTGAAGTGTTAATGTTGGGTTGAAATTGGGCATGTCCCCTTTATTCACACCCAAAGAAACAAACCCGCTTATATTTATCTCACTATTGTCAATGAAGCATTTACTTAGGAGTACTACTCTTTTTCACAATCTAGAATCATCTTTTTTTTTAGACAAAAAGAGACACGTGTGGTACAATAGATTAACAAGCATTATTAGAGGACAAATTTGAACCGTCCGATTGATCCGATATCTTTTATATATAAATGGATTGAGTTGAGTGTCGGGTTAATTCGACTGCTTAATTTGGATAATATATAGTTATTTCGACAATTCAGGTGATTATTTTAGATCCTTTAAAAATCAAAATCGACCGAATTTAATTAATATATATTTTATTTATTTTCATCTTATATGACGGACTGACTTACATCGTCATTTTTATAATTTAATAAAGATATTGTGTACTTTCAAAAGTATTAAATATCAGAATATTGTCATTTTAATAATTTAATAAAGGGATTGTGTATTTTCAAAAATATAAGATATTTAATATGAAATTTTAAATATTATTTAATTTATGATTTAAAGTACGATAATAAAAAAATTGTATTAAAAATAATATCGCGTAATAATATTTTTTTAATAATAAAAGATAGTTTTTTAGACTTCTAAAATTTTGATACATATTTTTTAAAATAAAAATTAATGTTTATGAGTTTTATAAGAAAATATCGATTAAATCGACTCAATTTATTTGTCAACTGATTTAGTAGATTCTGACGAAAACCAAAAATTTATTAGTCAAAATTAGACCATAAAAAATGAAATTGTGGTCTACATCGAATTTAAATTTTAGATCCGAACCTGACCAAAATCACCTAAATCACCTATTATCGGGTCCTAACCAACAGATTTTAAACTTAATGTTACAAATAAAAAAAAAAATTGACCAAAATGCCACCCTTTTTAACCTTTTGTCAGTTTTTTATTAATAACAAATAGATCCTTAAGGGTCCTCCACCTTAGATTGAGCAACTTTTTTTCTTTTTGTTTTTTATTAATTTATTATGATTAAATGTTTTTAAATGTAATAGTTAATTATAATTATATAAAATTATAAAATGAATTTTTAAAAATAACTTTTTTGTTATTTTAATTTTGTCATATATTTTAATATTCTTGTATTTTATTTAAATTAAATATTCAATAATTAAATAGGCATTGAATATTTAATAAAATTAATTTAATTAATATATTTTACTAAATATTCAATTTAAATAAAATAAAAAAATAAAAAAATAAAAATTATAAATTAATTAATTTTGTAATGCATTGGAGAGTCTTTGTAATATGTTTTTTTATTTTTTAATTTATTTAAATTGAGTATTTAATAATTAAATAATTATTGAAAAATTAAATGATTTAAATGTGTTTGTTACCTACAAAAGAAAGCAACCATTTAATTTTACTTTTTCATGATTATTGTTAATTTTTTTTTCATTTGTTGTATCAAACATTGTTCGGCCATCACACTCAAAGAAATAGTTGGCCTCACAATTCATTTGTTTTTATTTTTTACCCTCGCGATTTAGAGGATAGTCGTGCTTTATTTTGTGAAACTAATTATTAAAAATTAAAATAATCACATGTCATAGTGAATCTTATAATTAATAATTGTAATCAAAATAAATTAAAAGATATTAGAATAGTATATCATCATCTATTATTCCATTTTTAGATAAAATCCAATTACTTTGTTTGAATATGGATTTTAAGAATTTTGATGCAATACAAAATATTCCTATCCAACTTCTCGATATTGAGAATTTCGATAGTCATTACTCAAACAAAAAAGATCGACATGATAATTAATTTATTTTTATATTTTTAATTTATTAAAATTATTTAATTTTCCAATGCCTATTTAATTATTAAATATCTAATTTAAATAAAATAAAAAGTATAAAAATATATTACAATGACTTTCCGATGCATTACAAAATTAATTTATTTGAAATATGTTTTTGTATTTGAATATTTAATAAAAATATTACAAATAAATTAATTTTGTTAAATATCCAATGCCTATTTAATTATTAAATATTCAATATAAATAAAATACAAGAATATTAAAATATATGAAAAAATTAAAATAACAAAAAATATTTTTTTAAACTATTTTTTATTTTTATTTTATTTTAATTAATTATTACATTTAAAAATTAATTAAAATCATTTAATCATAATAAAATAATAAAAAAACAAAAAGAAGAAGAAAAGAGAAAAAAAAGGGTGCTCCGGCCAAGATGGAGGACCCTTAAAGATTTGTTTTTTTATTAATTAAAAACTAACAAAAAGGTGAAAAAGGGTGGTATGTTGAGAAAATATTTTTAAAGGGTGGTAATTTGGTCAAATGTTTTTAGATCTATGGCTTCTAAGTCAAAAATCTCTAACCAACGATAAGTTTAGCGTCAAAATTCATTGACAAGTCATGAACTATTTTCTTTTCTATGTCTATTGAGGTTGTTTTGGTTTAGCGTGAGTTGGTCAGACGTGGATACCGTTCACTAAATTTTGGTTTTTCATTTTCATTATTGAGGAGGTGAACTCATATATTATAACATCTTTAATATATTTGATATATTTGATGACTCAACTACTAATAATAAATATTTTGAAATTAAGTGAAGGATATAACAGTAATATAAATATTAGTTAGTCTAAAAATTAATAACTTTGAGTGAGATTTAAGATAAGTTTTTTATATTTATAATAGTGATCGAAAGAAATATATTATCTGAAACCAAATTATTAACTAAAATGTTTAATTTTATTGAAGAATCTATGTATTTCATACAATAAATTTGAATATTTACGGAATTTTAAGTACTATAAAATGCAATTGTATTATTATATTTGTCTAATTTATATTTATTTTTTTATTAACTTTTCTTGCAATTATCAATAAAAAAAGTAATGTATTTATTAATAGTACATTGTAGGATTAATTATCAAAACTAAATTGGACGGTTGGAAATCAGAATTCTAACTAGTCTCTTTGAATCTGAAAACTGATATGCATAAGAATTAAGATTTAAACTCGAAAATTAATCAAAAATCGGTTAAAAACCAAAAAATTAAAGATTTAGACAACTTTTAAGACCAAACCGAATTTTATTTTTGATTTATAAAAATATTGAATCAAAATATTGTTGACTTCTTTTTTCTCCCATCACTCTAATACACAATGGTCTTGAGAAACCAAATAAAAATCAAACTAAAAAATATTTTCAATTCTTTTGTGGTTTTCTATTCATCGATAAGTGACTTTTGTATAACAATATAAATTTTATAGAGTAGATTTTAAATTTATTTTTATTATTAATTAAAATAAAAGTTTTAAAATTATTTAGTCTATTGACCCATTACTTTTATTTTTGAAATTTTGTTTAACTTCTTCTATAAAAAATAAAATTAATTATTTTATTATAGAATAAACTTCATTTTTTAACACAAAAAGGAGGTTCAGAATATGTTTTGAGCCGACTAGATCGACCCCGGGTGGATTTAAGTCGACCATACTGATCCCGGCCAACGGTCAGATAAAGGTCTCGCCCTTTCCAGAATCTTTCCAATACGCAAATATTATCATTCTAATAATCATAAAATATCTCAATTGTAAAGTATCCAACGACTCTCCGCATTTCGCTCATAACTAATAGCAAGTTGGTTATTCCATATTTACTATATATAGATAAGGCGTCAAAATCACGTAACAAGTTTCAAATACAATTTTGTCTCACTCTTCTTCCTCATATACTGACTTGAGCGTGAGAATGCTGACCTTACAAGTCCTCCCACTCCACCTGTCAGAAGCCACGATCCTTCACCACCGTCATTCACCTTTTCATTTCTAGTTCCATAACAGAACAGTGGCGCCGTATATGAGAATCGACTGTTGATTCCTACGATTTCCAGGAATTCACATTCATTCTCCAACTTTTGCAGTTCATAACTTCTTCTGATCATCGGAGCAAGTATTTGCATCAAATGCGAAAATCTATCGTGCTTTGATTCAATTTAGCATTATCTCAATCTCCTTTCCTCAGATCTCCAGTTGTTCTTACTTTCATCGGCGATGACTGGATCTAAGGCTACCGGATCTATTATTGTGTGAGATGTTGTCGTTGTTGCTCTAACAATAAGAAATTAACCACATATTCCTCATACACAAAACATTGTAGATCCTAAAATAGTTGTTCCGCTGCATCTAGATATAGTTTGAGCTTCACAATTAGCCAAATTTGTTCATGCAAGTCTGATAGAGACTCATGTCCCACTTCCGATTACACAACCTAAAGACTTGCACGGACTCCAAACTCTCTAGGAGAACCTCGGTATGCCATGTGCTAACAAACTACTGAATAACATGTTTAATATTGTTCAGTAGCAGAATTCACACATGGAAGAAAGCTTTCACAACACCATTTCCTACAAAAATACAATTCAAAAAGTTGATTCAAGGAACACTCATGTTGCCATCCTAGAGCAAGCTAGGACAAAGGAAGATGAGGCTCATCATTCAAAAGATCAACATAAAAGCATGAAGCATCAGACTCATCCTCCCAACCTTGGTGGAGGCCGGGACATTCATGCTTCTCCCTCAGCTCAAGCAGAAACTAATACGAGAAAGGTGCAAGTGAAACACCCGTTGTCAATAAGCATATGGGAGAGCAAGATCCCGAAGCCTATGGAGAAACCACTAAAGTTGAGCGATTATGACATGAAATGGGATCTAGAAAGCATATGCATATTATAGATGACCAACTAAGTTACTTTTGTTGGTGAAAGATATGGGGATCGAAACAATCTAGAGTGGGGGTTGTAGCCGTAAAAAAATTGAGATTAAGATATTAATTAACTTAACTCGCAAAGCAAGAGTCATCACCACGCTTTTATCATTTCCAAAGGAAAAGGGAAAAAATACGAACAAAATCCAAAGAAATTTTAAAATAAAACTAATAAAAAGAGATAAGGGTACGGGGGTTAGTTATGCAAAGGGAAGGTATTAGTACCCTAAACATCTATAGTATTCTATAGGAACCTCTTTGAAAATATATACATTTTGGTTTTAAAAAAAAGGTGTTATTTGCAAAAGATTGGAGAGATGGGAAAAGAAATATTTTTTCAATTTTTATGTTTGCCGAGACTTTTGAGTCTCGTTCCTACGTACCAACAATGTGCAATGGAGGATTAAAACCTCGTAGTTCATAGTAAAAGTAATAAAGGATGTTTGTTTTGATTCTTTTTAATGAAAAGATATTTTGTCCTTTTAAGGAGAATACTCAACTAATCATCCACAAGTATGAGAACTTTGCATCACTATGAGAAGGGCTCCAACTTGGATAAAGATCAACAAGTATGTCACTAGCTCTCTTAGATGGAAAAGAATTATCATCAATACTATGGCGATAGGAGAATTATATCCCAACTATTGAAATGACTCATGTCTAAACTTTGAGAAAATTTTTTTAAAAGAAAAAGTGCACAAAGGGAACAAAATAGTTTGAATGAGTTCATGTATTTTTTAAGTCTTTTGAAATTGGTTTGAATATGCTTAAGATGAATTATCATTTTTATTAAGAAAAGATTTTTTAAAATCACTTGAAAAAAGTCAAGGTTTATTGAGAAAGTGATTCAAGTTTGAAAATAATAAGGTTTTGAAAAAAAGGAGAAGATTTTGAAAATTAAAGAAAGAGAGAAGAAGAAAAAGAGACTATTCTAAAGCATGAAGTAAAAGCTAGGGAGGAAAGGTCTAACCAAGAGATAGCAAGCTTTATGACATAAGTCAAACAAAAATTCCCTCATTTGGATTAAGTCTCAAGCAATCCAAATAAACAAAGAATGATCCATGTGTCAGATGAAACCAAGATAACCAAGAGAAGTCTTCAAAAGAAGCCCAAAGTCAAAGGTACCAGATGAATCCCAAGGTCTCAAATCACCATCTCTCAAAGCAAGGGCCCAAATCCTAGTTCTAAGTCCATAACTCCACAACAATGCTAAGGGTAGTAACCATAAGTCCATGAATCAAGAGAATCAATTCATTTTTAAGTTTTTCCTTTATTAATGTATTTTTACAAGGAAATGAAAGTCTAAATGGACAAAGAACAAATAACACAAGTACAAATAATATGATGCGAGATGTTAAAAAATAAAGCATAAAGTAAATGACAAAAGAGTAAAGAGCAGAAGGTAAATGAGATTAAAGTAAAGCCAATGCATATATATGTTATTAAATGTTAGTGATCAAAATATGAAAAATGGTTTGGTCATATTTTAGATAACACTTAACTATTCACCCACAAGTATGAAAATATGAACATTTACATTACTTATGAGAAGGGATCCAACTTGGATAAAATCAACAAGTATGCCACTAGCTCCCATAAATAAAAAGAAGACAATATTTTCACACAATACCATGAAGAGTAGGAGACTTACAATCTAACTTATTAAAAATGACTTACTTTTGGGACAAATTTAGTGTTGTCTTAAGCAGTCGTAATTGGACTTAGAAGTCACAACTATCTGAGGTCGGTCAATAATAATAATTGTGTTAATACATGCTAGAGACATGATATGTAAATCTCTCTCCTAAATCCATGCCACACAAAAAAGAAAACAAGATGGATCAAGCACAAAAGCTAGAAGGACGGTCCATTACTTCAATCAATATTTCATAGCACTTAGGACAAACTTATGCATCAATTCAAAGTACATTAAATGATCCATGATCAATTAAGAGGTAGATTTTAAATGATGAAAGTTCATCAAGTACCAATCTATACATCACGAACAAGATGGACACAAGCCATCCAATTGATCAAGGGGAAAAGAAAGAGATGAAGAAGAAGAGCAAGAGAGATCACACCCAAATTGGATCAAAGGTTTGATCAAGTCCTCATCAAAATCAATCATCCATTTTGGTGGATTAAGGTTTTCACCCCGTCAACTCCCAAGATCCATTGAGTTTGATGAGGCCTATGATCAAAACAACCATGATCCAAGGCTAACAGAACTCAAGAAACATCAATCAAATATAAAATAAAATAAATGAAATGAAATGCAACAAAAATATTTTTAAAATGAATTTTAAAATGGAAGTAAAGGGGAAAATTCATAAAGTCCTTCGAAACACCAAAAAAATTATGGAAGGTTGGAAATAAAATAAGAAGCATATAATAAATTTTTTCAGAATTTAAAAATGCAGAAAAGTATTTTTAAACTACTTAAAACAAAGGAAAAAAGAGAAATTCTATGAAAACCAATAAAATAAAATGTGGAAAAATAAAAATCAGATGGAGAAAAATAAAAGAAAGTTTTAGGAATTATTTTGGGATTTTTTGGATATAAAATGAATTTTCTATAAATTTTAAAATAAAATGCAATTAAAAATAAAAATAGAAAAAGAAATAAAATCAGAAAAAACACGGAGCATTGGATCTGACCTTATTAATTGACGTGGCAGATCCAACAATCCTCAGGCTGGGGCTGGGGCGCACAATGTAATTTAACCAAAATAAAACACGGAATCTAATTCAAATTGGATAAATCAAAATATTCCAATTATCCAGCGTGTCTCCAAACTCAGATGACCTGAGATAAACTCCGGTCATCTTCTCCGATGGTCCCTCACCGGAGTTTCATCGTTTGGTAAATTCAGAACACGAGACCACCACCAATGTGATCGCCTCCTCATCACGAATTCAACCTCATGCTCCAAATTCATTTATCTAAATTGAGCACGGGGAATTTCAGAGAAGTTTCAGAAACAAGCAAGCCACGAAAAATAAAATTAAATAATGAGCATGATCAATCAACACCAAATAAGTTAGGGGAAAGCATTAGAGAGTGAAGGACTATATTATGGTAACTTGTTTGAGTTCAAATGATGCTCAAAACTACCTTGTCCAAATGATGATCAGAAGTTGATGAAGCCCGATCTGGTTAGAGCACTTCAGGAGATCTCAGAGCTTGGGAATTGTTGCAAAAACTTCAGAGAAGGCCAAAGATGCTAATAGAATCAAGAAATTAGATTGAAACAAGCTGGAATTTAAAACACGATAGTAGATTTTTTTTTGGAAAATTTCAGATTGAAGCAGGGCTTTATTGGCTCTCAAAAGCTTGGAAATAAATGCAGTAGCTTCCTCTATTTATAAGGAATTTGTTTTGATCCAAATACGTGTGGAATCAAGCTTAACTCGTGCAAAACGAATTTGGTCATGAAGTGAGAAAAGTGTGACTTCCAATCCATCAAAACTCAACCAAATGATACGTTTCAAGGGTAAATTAACTTCTGGAGACTTGGTTAAACATGTTTAGGTTCAAAGCGCGTGCTAATTTGGCTTGTAATTGAGAATTAGTGAAGTTCAAATTCGGACCATGGTGATTTCTTCAGTTTCAAGTCACCATGTTCAACTCAATAGGGCATCTTGCTCTGAAGGCTTTTTAATCCCATTCTTTTTGCAATGTGTTGACATCATAACAAAGATTGCAATGTTCCAAGAAAGGTTTCATTTGGATGCTTGAGCACAAAATTATGTCATGTTGAAGTTGACACAAAAAACTAGTCATGTAACTTAGAAAATTCTAAGTCCCAAATGGATGAAAATGACCAGTAATGTCTCAATGAATTCCATGGTCTTCCAAGCATAGTTTGACTTTTATCCTTGAAGAAAACTTGTAGAGGGAATCATATATGATATTGTGAAAAAAAAGGTCATCCTCAAATATTGAAAATTGAAGAAGTTATGATCCTTGAAAGTTGAGAAAAAGTCAATTGAAATTAGGTCAAATTTCACTAAATCCACAAATGACCTACAATGTCTTCAAACTTTTGATGATCCTCTAAGTATAATTGGCTCTTATCATGTAAATATAAGTTGCATAGGATATTGAGGAGATTCATATGCAAAATAAGCATTACAAGATATTGAGAACTGAAGGAGTTGTGATCCTTGGAACTTTGACTTCAAATGTTGACTTTTTGGTCAAACCACTTGGAATAAGCTTGTGCACTTGGACTTTTATTAAATTTCAAGGTACGTGGATGATCATATGAACTCAAAATAAGATTTCATTAAATGTATCTTGATTAGATTGCTCAAATCTTAAGGTAACTTGTTGAAGAAGGCATGTAAATAAACACATGAACCTTTGACTTTTCTTGAGAAGTTAGCAACAAAACTTTGAGATACCCTTGATAAAAAATGAGATTGAAAGATGTTAGGGGACCTTATAGATCATCCCTTGAGAGATACTCCCTTGAGAATCAATGGTTGACCATACTTTGACTAAGGAATCAACACAAACCTTAACTGATGAGCCATGCTTGATGGGAAACCCTACCTTGCAATAAACTTGAAAGAAACAAGACATATTTTTGCTATTTTAATTAGTGGTTAGATGAGTAATAAAAATATAAACACAAAATTAAAACACCAACAAGGAGGTGCTTGATGATCCCTACAAGCAAACCCAAAGATGAGAGGGAGAAGACCAAGATGTGATCTTGTTTTAATGCAAGGATGCAGATGATTTTGTGGGATCTGGGGGTTAAAAATTAGGGTATGACAGATGCCCATATTTAAGTTTCTTCGATTAAGAGATATGAAGATTGAAATCTTTGTCTTGACGAGATTAAAGAGATTTAAATACAGAAAACCCAATTTTTCGCCCTAAGATACCGCAAAAAATGCTCATGATATGATATGAATGCAAACAAGGATATATGTGGGGCATATATCGCGACGAGAGACAATGAACTGCTGGCAAAAAGAGGAGACTGGAATTCTGTAGAGGAACAACAGATTCCAAAGGGGAATCCAGCTGGGGACAACCAAAATTCAACAGGGGAAATAACTCGACTTGGTAATAACTATTGTATTAGAAAGAAACCAATGCATATTTAGAAAATAAACGAGCCAAAGGCCCAATGGGGGAAGACTTAACAAGGTAAGACTCCACCGGAGAAAAGATTAACCAAGGGGGAAATAACCAACTCCACTAGGGGAGAGTTTACCTAACTATCAGCCAAGTGATAACTTAACAAAGATAAATAATTAGAGGAAAGATTACCAACTACCAACCAAGTGATAATTTAACAAAGGTAAACTAACCAAAGGAAGAAGGAATATTACCTACTATCAGACAAGTGATAGCTTAACAACGATAATAAGCTCAAAAGGAAAGATTCCCAACTACCATCCAAGTGATAACTTAACAAAGGTAAAAGAGATATTGCCAACCATCGACCAAGTGATAGCTTAAAAAAGGTAATAAGCTCAAAAGGAAAGATTACCAACTATTAGCCAAGTGATAGATTAACAAAGGTAACCAACCAAAGGTAAAAGAGATATTACCAACTATCATCCAAGTGATAACTTAACAAAGGTAATAAGCTCAAAAAGAAAGATTACCAACTACCAGCCAAGTGATAAATTAACAAAGGTAACTAACCAAAGGTAAAAGAGATATTACCAAATATCAGTCAAGTGATAGCTTAACAAAGGTAATAAGCTCAAAAGGAAAGATTACCACCTACCAGCCAAGTGATAGCTTAACAAAAGTAACCAACCAAAGGTAAGAGAGATATTACCAACTATCATCCAAGTGATAGATTAAAAAAGGTAATAAGCTCCAGGGATCAAAGTTTAACCCAAGAATAAACTGAAGATAAACGGTCAAAGAAGACTTCAACCCAATGAGGAAATAAACTCAATTGGGGATTAATTCCATCCAGATAATGAACTGGGAAGGAAAACTGAAACAAGACCTTCCACGAGGGTCAAAATCCATGGGGGAATTAGAAAATGTCATACCCTAATTTTTAACCCTAAGATCACACATCTCATTTGCATTTTTTTCATACAAGCAAGGTCACATCTTTGTCCTTCCCCTTATCTATCTTTGGGTTTGCTTCTTACAAGGATCACTAAGCACCTCCTTGTTTTACCTTTGTGTTTATTTAATTCATTGCTTATCTAACCACTAATAAAAATACCAAAAATATGTCTTGTTTCCCTTAAGTTTATTGTGCAAGGTTGAGCTCCTCAAGTTAAAAACATCTCAAAGTTTGGTGGCTTACTTCTCAAGAAAACTTAAAGGTTCATGTGTTTATTCCATGCCTTCTTCAACAAGTAACTTCAAGATTTGAGAAATTTAATCAAGATTACATCAAATACACCTTATATTGAGTTCATATGATCAACCATGTGCTGTGAAATTCAAGAAAAGTCCAAGTGCACAAGCTTGTTCCAAGTGGTTTGACCTAAAAGTCAACATTTTAAGGTCAAAGTTCCAGGGATCACAAATCCTCTAATTCTCAACATTTTTAAATGATTCTTTTTGCATATGACTCTTCTCAACATACTCTACAACTTATATTCATGTGACAAGAGCCAATTATGTTTGGAGGATCATCAAAAGTTTGGATACATTATAGGCGGACTTAGTGAAATTTTACCTATGTTCAAGTGACATTTTGCCAACTTTCAAAGATCATAACTTCTTCAATTTTCAACATATGGAGTTGATTATTTTTTCAAATGCCATTGGTCGTTCCATATACAAGTTTGCTTCAAGGAACAAGGTCAAAATATGCTTGGAAGGCCATGGAATTCATTGGGACATTATAGGTCATTTTCAGCCATGAAACACTCAAATTTTTCTAAGTTATGGAACTAGTATATTATGCCAACTTCAACACATCATAACTTTATGCTCAAACATCTAAATGAAACCTTTCTTGGCTCATTATAATCTTGGCCATGATGTTAATACATTGCAAAAAGAATGAGATCAAAAAGCCTCTTGAGTAGGATGCCCCATTGAGTAGAACATGGTGACTTAAAACTGAATAAATCACCGTTGCCCGAAATTTGATCGTAACTAAACTCAATTCCAAGCTAAATTAACAAGTGTTTTGGTCCTAAACATGTTTTAACAAACTTCCAGAAATTAATTGACACTTAAAACGCATCATTTGCATGAGTTTTGAGAAGTTTCAAGTCACACTTTTCACACACTTGGATCAAATTCGTTTTGCACGAATTCAGCATCATTCCACGCGTATTTGGATCCAATCACATTCCCTATAAATAGAGGAAGTTATTTTCTTCATTTTCAAGCTTTGGAGAGCCAAGAAACCCCTGTTGCAACTTGAAGTTTTTCCAGAAAATTCAACTATCATGTTTTGAGGTTCAGCTTGTTTCAATCCATTTTCTTGATTCTATTAGCTCCATCGGTATCCTCTAAATTTTTTACAACAATTACCAAGCTTTGAGACCTTCTGAATTGCTCCAACCAGATCGAGCTTCATCAACTTCTGATCACCATCTGAACAAGGTAGCTCTGAGCATCATTTGAACTCAAACAAGTTACCACAATGTAGTCCTTAACTCTCTGATGCTTTCCCCTAAATTATCTGGTGATGATTGATCATGTTCATTATTTAATTCTATTTTTCATGGAGTGCTTATTTATGAAACTTCTTTGACTTTTCCCTTTGCTCAGTTCACATGAATGAATTTGAGGCATAAGGTTGAATTTTCAGGATGAGAAGAGGACCACAATGATGACGGTCTCGTATCTTGAAGTTACCAAATGATGAAACTCTGGAGAGAGCTCAACGGAGAAGATGACCGGAGTATTTCTCAGGTTGTCTAAGTTTGGACCAGACACGTTGGCATTTTGAAATGTTTTGATTGGTTAAACTCAAACTGGATCATATGTTCTGATTGCAGCGTGTTCCATCGTGTTTCTCATCATTTGGAGTGTTGGATTTGCCACGTCAATTAATGAGGCGTGATTCAACGCTCATGGTTTTTTCTGATTTTAATTCTTTTTCTTTTATTATTTTAAATTTCTTTTTCTTTAAAAATTCGTAGTAATTTCAGTTTTTATCCAAAAAATCCAAAAATAATTTCTAGAACTCTTTTTTATTTTTCTTCATCTGATTTTTATTTTTCCATATTTTATTTCACTGATTTTCTATTTTTCATGAATTTTCTATTTTATCCTTTGTTTTAATTAGTTTAAAAACATGTTTCTGCATTTTAAAATTCTGAAAATTTTATTATATGTTTCTCATTTTATTTCCAACCTTCCATAATTTTCTTGGCGATTTATTTGGTGTTTTGTAGGACTTTGTGTACTTTCTATTTTATTTCCATTTTAAAATCATTTAAAAATACCTTTAATGCATTTTTATTTCATTTAATTGCATTTTCAATTTTTTTGACCTTGTGGACTTCTGCTGGCCTTGGATCATGATGACTTTGACTTCAAGTCTCATCAAACTCAATGGATCTTGGGTGTTGATGGGGTGAAAATCCTAATCCACCAAAATGGATGATTGATTTTAATGATGACTTGATCAAATTTGTGATTCAATTTGGGTGTGACATCTCTTATCCCGTTTCTTCTTCATCCCCTTCTTTTCCCTTTGATCAATTGGATGGATTTGTGTCCATCTTGTTCATGATGTGTGGATTGGTGCTTGATGAACTTTCATCATTTCAAATCTACCTTCTAAGTGATCATGAATCATTTAAGGTACTTTGGATTGATGCATAAGTTTGTCCTAAGTGTCATGAAATGTGTATTTAAGTAATGAATCATCCTCCTAGCCCTTGTGCTTGATCATACTCTTTCTTTTTCTTTTCTTGTGTGGCATAGCTTTAAGAGGATAATTTACATATAATTTCTCTAGCATGTATTAACACAAACATTATTATTGACCGATCTCAGATAGTTGTGACTTCTATATAAGTCCAATTATGATTGCTTAACATAACACTAAATTTATCCCAAAAGCAGTTACATTTTTATGAGTGAGATTGTAAGTCTCATATTCCTCATGGTATTGTATGAAAATGTTGCTCCTTTTTCATTTGTGAGAGCTAGTGACATACTTGTTGATTTTATCCAAGTTAGAGTCCTTCTCACAAATGATGTATATGTTCATATTTTCATGCTTGTGAGTGGATGGTTGAGTGTTCTCCAAAATGACTGAAACATCTTTTCATCTTTCACTAACATCTTATTATATTAACTTTATTTTAGTGTCATTTACTTCATGCTTTTATTTCTTGTTATTTACTTTATGCTTTTATTTTAGCATCTCATATCATATTTTCTCTTTGTCCATTTGGACCTTTGTTTATGTTTATGCTCTTTTTCCTTTGTCCATTTGGACTTTCATTTTCTTTTAAAATACATTAAAAAAGGAAAGACCCCTAAAAAGAATTTGGTTATCATGGACTTGTGGTTACTATCCTTGGCATAATTATGGAGTTATGGACTTAGAATTAGGATCTTGACCTTTGCTTTGGGATTTGGGACTTAAGACCTTGGAATCCATCTGATACCTTTGACTTAGGATTTCCTTTTTAGGACCTGAATTGGTTACTTTGGTTTCATCTAACACATGGATTACTATTTGCTTATTTTGCTTGCTTGAAGGTTAATCCAAATGAGGGAAATTCTTGCTTGACTTATGTCATAAAGCTTGCCATCTCTTGGTTAGATCTTTCTTCTTTAGCTTTTACTTTGATACTTTAGGATAGTCTCTTCTTCTCCTTCCCCTTCTTTAATTTTCAAAGTCTTCTCTCTTTTTCAAAATCTTCTTGTTTTGTAACTTGAACCACTTTCTCAATAAACCTTGACTCTTGTCAAGTGATTTTCAAAACCTTTTTTCCAATAAATGTCAATCCATCTTAAGCATACTTAGACCAATTTTAAAAGACTAATAAAACGTCTAACTCATTCAAACCATTTTGTGCCCTTTGTGCATTTTTCCTTTTCTAAACTTCTTCTCAAGGCATTAGACATGAGTCATTTTCATAGTTGAGTAATAATTCTCCTATCTCCGTAGTATTAATGATAATTCTTTTTCATCTGTGGGAGCTAGTGGTATACTTGTTGATTCTTATCCAAGTTGGAGCCATTCTCAAGACGATGCAAAGTTCTCATACTTGTGGATGACTAGTTTAGTATTCTCCTTAAAATGACAAAATGTATTTTTCCATAAAAATGAATCAAAACAAACCCCTTTTGTTATTTTTACCACGAACTATGAGGTTTTGATCCTTCATTGCACTTTGTTGGTACGTAGGCATGAGACTTTAAAAGTCTTGGCAAACACCAAATCATAATAAATATGCTTCTTTTCCCATCCCTCCAATCTTTTAACAAACAACATATATTTCAAGCTAAAATTTTCATATTTCCAAGGAGGTTCCCATGGAGTACCATGTATGTTTAGGGTTCTAATACCTTCCCTTTGCATAACTAACCCCCGAACCCTTATTCTATTTTTATTAGTTTTGTTTTAAAACTTCCTTGGGTTTTGTTCGTACTTTTTCCTTTTTCCTCTAGAAACAATAAAAGCGCGGTGATTGTTTTGGGAGTTAAGTTAATCAATAACTTAATCTCAAAAAATTTACCGTTACAGAAAAGTGGCGACTATGTTGGGGAGTAGTCCCAGTGAGTTAAGCCCATCCTTGTTTTTGTGCAAATATTATGTTTGTTGTTGTTTGTTATTGTTTATTCTGTCTGGTGCTTGGTGATCTCTGTGTGGTGAGATAAGTCCTATACCCGGACTTGAAATCTCTTATGATATGAGGTTGGTATAGTCATGTTTGGCTTATTGTAGCGATAAATTCATGACCATCAAGCTATGGATAAACTAGACGTCAATTAAACTAGAGTCGCCACCACACTTTTATTGTTTCCAAGGGAAAAGGGAAAAGTACGAACAAAATCCAAAAGATAATAAGTTTTCAAATCAAAACTAATAAAATATCAAAGATTAAAGGTAAGGGGGTTGGTTATACAGAGACAAGGTGTTAGCACCCAAAGTGTCCTAGGTACTCTTAGGGAGCCCTTTTTTTGTGCGCATATGTGTTTTTGTATAAAATGATGTTTACAATAAAATAGAATGGAGTGATGAGAAAATAATTCATTAATTATATTTTTGTGTTTGACAAGACCTTTGTACTTGTGCCTACGTATCAACATAAAATGAGGGATCAAAACCTCGTAGTTCGTGGTAATAATTTTAAAGTGAGTGCATTGCTTTTAACAAAATTTTAAGTTTTACAAAGGCACAAGAGGCCTAAAAATGGTTTGAATGAGTGTTAGTTCTTTTTGGATTTTGAAATTTTAAGTCAAGTATAGTTAAGTTCATTTACAAGTTTGATTAAGAAAAGAGTTTAAAAATGCAATGGCATAAGGCCAAAGTTTCTAATTTGCAAAATGATCTAAGTTTAGAAAACAAACACAAGCAAAGAAGATTTTAAAAGGAGGGAGAGATTTGAAATTAAAGAAATGAGGAGGAGATGAAGAGACTAATCCTAAGCATAAATTTAAAAGTTAAAAGTTGAAAAGATCTGACCAATGAGCTGGAATCCAATAGACAAGAATGTCATATAGAAACCCAAATTTCCCCTGGACTTTAAAATCAAGCAATATAAATACACAAATAGCAAGATGAATGGCAAGGCATCAAATAAAGATATCCACATCCAAGCTTAACAACTTCATGATCTTCTTCATAATCTCCCATGCATCAGATGAACTCAAAGATAAGCACTAGGCACATGTTCAAAGTAACAACTTCAATCAGACCATGTAGCAGATGAACTCAAAGGGGATCAAAATACTTGCTTCAAATAAAGTTTCAATTCACAAGCACTTGGTTTCATGAAAGTTGGCATTGGCCAAGTCCTTTTTCATAGGGAATGTTGCCTAATTCTAAGTCCAATGTCTCAGATCAAATCCAACAGTCCACACAAATGTCTTTTAGGGTTTTTGTTCTTATTATGTACAGTAAGGTCAAAAGACCACAAACACAAACAAGTATATACAATCACAGAATAATCACAAGATATGGCTCAAATGAGCAAAGTGGAGATGACATTAAAGTAAACAAGTTAAATGGTATGAATAATGGCAAATGAATAAAAGCTCAAAATTAAAGTGCATAAAAGTAAATGGCTTGAAATTAAATGTTAGTTGTTAATTGATTAGAAGTTAGTATTACTTTTGCTTTTGTTTTGTTTAAGTCATTCTTTGGAGAACACTCAAACCACTTGTCATAAGTATGGATCCTTGAACCAAGACATCTTCCAAAGGAAGGAAAAAAGACCAAGTTTCCACACAATACCATGAAAGAGGGGAAACTTACAATCTCACTTACTAGAATGCTATGCCTTTTTGTGTCAACAATTTAGCGCTATGTTAAGCAATCTTAATTGGACTTATGTAGAATTCACAACTATTTGAGGTCGGGCAATAGAAATTTTGGTGTTAATGCATGTTAGAGACATAGTATAATGGGCTATGCTCCTAAAACATACCACACACAAAAAAAGAATATGCAAAAGAGGTGGACCTAATATCATCCACACTTGTATTGATTTTGCAATCAACTAGCCTTAGGATATAGAGATATCATAGGTCCATGGCATGAATGAATATAGAAGGGGATTAAGACGAAGAGGGAGGGGGAATAAAATCAACACAAATTGGTCAAAGGAGGACTTTTATCAAATTAAAATCATTCATTCATTTTAGGAGATGAAATGTATATTTCACCAATCCCCTAAATCCAATGATTTTAACTCAACAAAGTCAAATCAACCTTGACCAAGGCCCAATAACACAAGTCAAACTCAATAATTCAAGATCAAAAGCTCTACACAATTTATTTTGCAATTAAACAATTAAAATCAATTAAATAATGCATTAAATTGAATTATGGTTTGTCAAAATCCTAAAACCTCATAAAAACACCAAAGAAATAGCCAAGAGATTTATCATAGGTCAAACAAGGTCAAAGGACCTTGGAGAAAAAATTCCATAATTTTTGGAAACTTAAAAGTATTTTTAAACAATTAGAAATATTCACAAAATCAATTAAATCATGAAAAATATTAATAATGATCCAAAAAATAATTTTAATTCAGAAAATGGAAGAGGATTTTTTTTTTTTTTTTGGTGAAACTCTCATATTTTTTAGATCAATATTAAAATTAACATGAATTAATGAAAATAAACCAAATAAAATGAAAATTAGAAAATAAGAAAAAACGTGGACCACTTGATCTCCCTCATTAGTTGAGGTGGCAGATCAAGTGGCTGCTAGTGCGCATTCCACCATAGTCATGAGTCAAAGCGTAACACAAGTGGTAATCGGTTTCGACGCGTGAGATTCGAACATTTCAAATGGATCATGTGGTTCTGATGAATGCCAACGCATCACCGGAGCCAAAGCTCCGGTCTCCTTCTCCGGTGAGTTTTACCTGACTAGTTCACTCACAACCATCACCAAAATTAAAAATAAGGACATGAATTTAAAGTAAAAATACTCAGGAGCTCGAATCTGGCCTTAATTTATCCTAACTCCAAGTATATTGAAAGATACAAGGAGTTGAAATTTGAGGTGCACGATCTGAGTTGCTTCGATTTGACCTCAAAGCAACTCAATCTTGTTGCCTACATTGGTAGGACTTCAGATAATCAAAGATCCAAGAGAATTATATAGAATTGAGTGAGAATCGGAGAGATGAAAAATTCTAGAAAATACCTTCAATGCAGGTCTGTGCTTGATTGATCTTGCTCAAGACACTTGATAAAGTAGAATTGAATGGACAAAAAGCTCAGGATCCTTGGAGATTTGAATTTCAAATTAGTGAGATTTAAACTCAATTTACAATGGAAATTATCAAGATTATCCTTTGAAATGAGAGGGTTTGGAGGTTTGGAATCATAGTTGGCGCGCAAGGTCCTTGTTTATGAGCATAGAGGGCTCTATTTATAGCCAAATGGATTGATATTTGCACACTTGAAATGAAATCCAAAAATAGCAATGTACATTGCATGGGTGCATGGGCGTGTAACAGGCCCATGTAATCACTTCTCCTGGTCCATAATTGAGTACAAGCATTGCTGAGATCACATTGGAATGTTATGCATTGGTGTATGGAATGTTCAAGTTCAATTTGTGCCAAATGATCATTCATGTTCAAGCCATGCACAACCCATTCAAATCTTGTCCAAAATGGATGAAATTGGACTTTTACAAAAGGTTAGATTAAGAGGAACAACTTTCATGTTGAAGACTTTTTCATTTGAAGCTTGGATCATGATGAATTTTGAGGTGGAAGTTGGGAAAATCAAACATGTCAAAAAAAATTCTAAGTGTCAAGCCATATGTTCACTTATTCCACCTTAGCTAACTTTTTATGGGGGCTTCAAATGAGAAATGTTCCTTCATCAAAGTTGTATCTCTCTCAAAGTCCTTAAAAATGGTCACAAATTTGACATCATTTGGATTTAATATGAAGGATTTATTCATTTTTGAAGTTGAGGAAAATCACCTGTTCAATGGCATTGGTCCAAAATGACCTATAATGTATCCTCACATCACATGCACATAAAAGTTTAATTTGCTCTTCCTCCAAAAATAAAAGTTTAAGTAGACACCTTGAATTAGATTGTGAAACTTGCAAATATTTAATCTCATAAAAATTGAGCAAGTTATGGTCTTGGGAAGTTGACCTCCAAATTAGGGTTTAGACAAAATGACCTATAATCTTTCACCATAAAAAATGACTTTCCAAGAAAAACTAGATCTAGACATCAACATGAAAGTTGTTTGGAATGTAATTTAGAGTAACTTTTCTCTTGGAATAATTTTCATATGACATAAATTGTAGGAGATAGGGTCTAGGGAACCCCAATTTTGATCAGATGAATTCCTCTGGTCAACCACCATGAACCAACTTGCTAGCCTGCAATTATCTTGACTTTTTGGACTAATGGGAAATCATATATGCATAAGATGATGAAATTTTAAGTATACCTTGAAATATTTGATCAATTGTTGAAGATGCTTGTTGAAGAAGTTACACAAGATACCTAGATGAATCAGGGTTTCCAAGGCAAACCAATTCCAAACTCTTGAAGATTTCTTGATCAAAATAATATGTAAAGATCATGGGGATTCATATATAATGCTTAGAGCCATATTAAACCAATCTTGACTGAGCTCTTGTATTGAGGGTCTTAAACCCTAGATATGAGTTTGATAGATCAAAGGTGAGCATGTGCACTACCTACAAAAGAGTTGGACAAATACAAAGGCATATTTTTGGTATTTGGGTTAGTAAAAATGATAAAAATACAAAGTATGATAAAATCAAATGATGCTTGGTGATCTCTCCCAATGCAAACCCAATGTATGAGGGGTAAGGAGAATGTCAAGGTGTGATCCCAATGCTAATGTATATGATGAGAAAACATGAGGGATCTTAGGGTCAAAATTGGGGTCTTACACTTACATGGAGTTAATCCATAATAAACTGACTTGAGATCCCCCACTCAGTGGAGGCCCCTTTGGGATTACTGATGTCACACGAGTAATCATAATTGGTATTACTTTTTCCGACCTGGGAGCCCAAGAAGCTGATGACCTTAGAACCCTTAACACATCTTGGCCTTTTAGGATGTAATGCGGTGGCTATTCAGGTGTAGACTTAAATTAGTTGTTACACGATACTACAATCGGACGAGTTTCTCTTGAGAAAATTATTGGTTGACGAGTAGTTGTATAAACCGGTAATATCCAAAAGATGGAATTACGACTCTGGGAACTTTTTAGAACCTTGTTCTATAGGTGATTATACCCTTAGCACATACATTATAGGTTGATTCTTACCCTTGGCTCCATGCTCGTGACTCCGAACCTTTGGACCTTGTTTGTATGCTTTGTGTGACCTTGTTTATGATTGTTGCATCATGCACTCATGACATTCAAAATAATTTTACTCAATTTTCAAGGAACTTAGAGACTCTTGTTGCAAACATTGTATATATTTCGATCATGGATATTAGAAGAAGGAATACTCGGAAATACATTTTCAGATGTCCCGATCTCATGGAATTATGGAAGCTAACATCTTTTGTGGATGATCCTAAGGGTTTCAGAGACCTCTTGGAAGACTTTTATTTGTGATATCTACTGACGTCGAGTATGCTCTTCTCTGCACTTTGGTCCACTTTTATGATCCTGTTTACCGGTGCTTCACTTTCCCTGATTATCAATTGTTGCCTACCATGGAGGAGTATGCTCACCTTTGAAGGTAGAGAAAAACAAGAAAGGGGGGTTTGTATTTTTTCATAGGAATTAAAAGCTTTTGCAAAACCACACACACAAAGTAAATTCTAACCACATATAGAGTTTATCCTGGTTCGCTTGAAATTCAAAGCTAGTCCAGTCCACCCGACCAAGGTCATTTCGCCTTCAATAAGAACTTAATCCAATAATCTCAATAAATTACAAAAACGTCTAAGAGTTTATAAACCTCTTATCCCTCTCAAGTTTATAGACTTAAACAAGTCACTTGAGGAATTTACAAACAGTTTCAAGAATTACAAGTGTTTGACTTAGATACTTCTAGGTAAGCAGAATAAACACACTTTTAAGAACTATGAAACACAACCACACAATATTGAGAAACAACTCTTGTATGAAATTATTTCTTACAACAATGATATGAGAGTATTTGAGTATGAGAATATTGTTGTAGCAAGTTGTTTCGATATGTATCAAGTTGGTGTCTTCAGCAAGTAGTGAGGAGGCCTTTATATAGTATTTTGAGATGATACCGTTGGAGGGAAATTAATGGAGATTTATTTCCATCAATGGGAGTTAAAGGTATTAACCTTCTTGTCCTTTCCATAGCAGTCTTAGAACATAATCCTTTGTTTCCTTAAAAGGAATTATACTAAAATTGGATTAGTTCCAACGTAAGTTTCTGATTAGATGACGTGTTAAGCATGTATCAGAGTGAGCCTGACCAGAGGCTTCCGAGTTAGAGTTTAGATATCTCTTCCAGTCTCCAGATATCTTTGGAAGACTTCAGATATCACATGCAATCTTCAGATATCAGAGCTTGAACTTTAGCATTCATATTCTTCAGGTGATTGCTCATCAGATGTGTTCTTGTTCAGAGTCATATCTGATTACTTTGTGCTTGATCAGCTTTTCTGGACTACGTCAGATGCTAGATATTCGTTTCCTAAGAGTCATTTTAACTTAGAATCTTGCACACTTAAGAAAATTATTAGGGTACCAAATTGTTTTATTCTTTGTTATCATCAAAACTTAGAGATATATTGCAGAATCAAAATCTTGTTCTAACAATCTTCCTCTTTTTTATGATGACAAAACTTAGAATTTTGATAAAACATTTAGTACTTTTCAGAGATAAAAAATTGAAAAATGATTAGAGTCAGATATTGAGTGACTCCCCCTGAGATTAGTAATCTCCCCCTAAGTCTGATACTTAATAAATTTTTAATGTTTCGTATCATAAGGGTTTTTGGGGTAATGAATTTCTTACCAGATTTACTTAGGTTGCTTGCCTTGATTGATTGGTTTCTCAGATAAGGATTCATTTTCCCTTTGTTCAGATAAATCTTGAAAAATGACTTAGACTATGCAAATATTATGTCAGAATGTAAGTAATGCATTTCTGAGAGTTAGATAATTTATTTCATCAAAAGGACTTTTATTTCTGCCCCTTTTTATCAGACTCAAAAAGTAATAAATAAAAAATTTCATTGATAGGTAAAATGGTACATAATCAGAAGGAAGATAAGGCTTCAGAGGAAAAAATACTTAGATAAAAAATATAAAGAAAGAATCCTAGAGTTCCTAAGGGTTTGGAGGATGAGGCATCCTCTGAAAAAGTGTGCTAGAAGATTCTAAATACTTGAGTTGACTTGATCCTGCTGGTCGAGTCTGGCTCTAACTAGTTGTTGTTCTTTCTGCAACTCTTCTAAAGTCTTGATGACTAGAGGAGCTAGGTCAGTTGTTGATGACTCACCTCGAGCCATAACAACCTCTATTGTCTTCTCAATGTCTTTAGCAACTTTCTGTGCAACTTTAGCAGCCAATGCTTCAACTTCATCTTTTTCCCTAGCTGCAACCTCTGCAGCAGCTTTCTCAGCTGCCTCATTGGCATCAGCTTTTTATTCAGCTTCTCTCTTTACCCTTTCAGCAGCCTCCTGAGCCAGACGAGTCTCCAGCTTCTCTTCAGCGCTTCTGATATAGTCATTTCTGACTTGTTTAGATAGTCCATTCAGCTTGATGACTTCAGAAGTCATCCACCCGATGAACTCATTCTAGTGAGTCCTTACTTCAGAAGGATTGTCATTGACCTTGGATTCGTCAGATAGCTACCTGAGTCTTGAAACAGAGCTCTCTGAGAACTTAGCAAGAGCCTCATCAAGGGTAGGTGTGGTGAGGTTAGGTTCAGAGGGTTGAGGAGTGGGTTCTAAAGGTGCATGTATGGGTTCAGATGGTCCAGAAATGGGTTTTAAGGGTTCTGGTAGGGTTTCAGAAGGTTCTGGTACAAACTGAGTCTTTTCAGAGTCAATTATGGTCTGAAGGTCTTCATGGTTTGGGGAGGTTTGATCAGGGATCTCTGGACCAAAATGTTTAGAGTTGGATGTTAGGTCATAATAAGGGGGGGGGGGGACTGGGGTTAGCGAAAATGGGTGATATAGGTTGGTTTAGCATTATGGCTTTTGAGATGGGGATGGAAGTTGTGTGGATCTTTAATTGAGGTAGTGGAGGTTAAGATGTGTTAGGGTCATAAGTATGGGGTTCAGAAGTATTTAGTTCAGAAAGTATGGGTATAGAAATTGTTGGTTCAAAGGGATTTTGTTGAGATTTGGATTTTATGGAAGGTGAAATGGGGGAATTAGTGACATATGTGGAGAGTGTGGGGGTGGTTGAGGTAATGATGAGTTGATTTTCCTAGAACCATAAACCTAGGGAGCTTCTGAGATAAGGGACTTACCAGGCGCTGAAGAGCTCAGAGGCACATGCTTCTTTTGAGTTGCTGAAGATTCTCCCAACTTGAGACTCTTCTTCTTCTTCTTCTTCTTCTTCTTCTCAGAGGGTTCTCTCTTCCTCTTCATGAAGTTGGGGGGTCGATCTGGGAGCCAGTCCAAGCTGAAGCCAAAAATGTCAATTCCTTGGGCATCTAGATCATACAAGTAGAAGACAACGACTTTTGGAGGATCTATCTTTGAGAAAAGATATATCTCATTTGCTCTCTGTTTGTGATCCTTCATAGCTTCCCAGGATGCAAGCCTGAAGGGTTTGACTCTGACTCTATCAATGAGGTTCATGCTCTTCAGAATTTTTTGTGTTCATAGGCTTCCCCATGTCCACCATGACATCTTCCATCAGATTTAAGGAGATGAGATGGTCCACCAGACCACTCTCTATCAGTACGTGAAAAACCAATATTCCTAGAGGGATGTAGTTCTCGGGCTTCATGTTATTCCTTGTGTCTCTGACAGAATCCCTTAGATACTTGAAGACGAGAGACGGAAGGTTCAACTTCAAACCTTTGTGCAGACAATAAAGAATGCACTTCTGGTCCATGTTGATGTAATCAGAAGAGCTTGAAGAGGAACGATGATGGATGGTTCCCCGAATGATTTTGAGCCACACTCTCAGATTCTGGTGAAGCTCTTTGTTCTTGGATGATTTCCTTTCTGGGTTCTGAGAAAAGATTGTGGGGATAACTTCCTGGGACATGTACTTTTCCCTAGGGTTTATATTATAGATCCTCCTTCCCCCAACTTTTCCCATGTTCAAAAGCTTGGCTATGGACTTCTCTGTGATCACTGTCTTGATGCCCAAAACATAAGACACAATGTAGTGATCATTGCAATCAACAAATCTCCAGAATTCCTTCACCAATAATGTGTAAATAGGGCCATAGAGACGATTGAAGTAGTTAGCCCACCCTTAATTTTCTAGCTCTTGAGTTAAATCCATTCCATTTTCCTTCAGGTTGTCGAAATCAACCAACAACTCATAAAGGACTTCAAGCTTCTCAAAAGGAGTAGCAAGGTTTATGCGAGGAAGACGGTCAAGAACATGAGGTTCTTGATAGGAGGTTGTTGAAGGCGCAGCAGTAGGGGTTGCAACTTGTTGTAAAGCTTCAACTTGTTCAGTATCATTCATCTGTTATGAGTATTCAAACACTTATTGTTGTTGTTGTTGAAGGTGAAGTTGAAGGAGATGAAGAAGTTGCAAAGATTTGAAGGTAAGGGTTAATGTAAGTTGTGAGTAGTGAAAAGTGTGAATGTGGGAATCGTGGGAATATATATATATATATATATATATATATATATATATATATATATATATATATATATATATATATATATATATATATATATATATATATATATACACACACACACACACACAATTTCAAAAACATGTAAAACGATAGCGTTAGCTTTGAGAGGGAACAAAAACAATTATTATTGCAAAAAAACTAAGTTGACAAGCGTGGGAGAATTAATTGCAGCTAATGATGGGTGTCTAATATCAAGATGTGCACACTGCTCGAGGGGATCTCAACAGTTTGGCCCTTGAGTTCTGAGCTAGACAATTGTCTAAAAGATCCAGAGCCATACGTTTAAGGTACCACGTGTTGATGTTTCTGGAGTCAAGAATAGCAAAAGGTTTATGACTAGAGAGGTTTCTGATAAAGATATCTTCTAACTTGTAGAAGAATCAGAACCAGAATCAGATAAACAACATATTCTTAAGTTAGAGTCTAATTTAACATCAGAGATGAGAAACACATGTTCAGAGTCATTCTGGGCAATTTGCCATATTTAAAATTTTTAGAATGAAAAGAAATCTATCTTTAGCTAAGGGTTTTGTAAAGATATAAGCCCATTGATGGTCTGTATCTATAAATTTTAAAATAATTGTCCCTTTCTGAACACAATCTATAATAAAATGGTGTTTACTTTCTATGTGCTTCGCTCTGGAATGTAAAATTGGATTCTTACTTAAGGATATAACAACAGTATTATCATAAAAGATATGAATGTTACTCTCATATATTTGAAAGTCCTCAAGCTGATTCTTCATCCAGAGCATCTGAGTGCTGCAAAGTGAAGCTGAGATGTACTCTACTTCTGCAGTTGACGGTGCAATGGTTGATTATCTTTTGTTTTCCCATTAGATGAGGTTTCCTCTCAGAAACTGACAGTTCCCATATGTACTTTTTCATTCTAATCTATCTCTAGCATAATCTGCATCATAATACCCATAAATCATGTACTCTGATGTTTTCTTATACATCAAGCCAAGGTTAGGTGTTCCTTTTAGATACCTAAGGATTCTCTTAGCAGTAAGTAAGGGAGATTCCCTTGGATTTGACTGAAGTCTAGCATACAAACATATGCTAAATAATATATCTAGACGAGAAGCAGTCAGATAAAGGAGAGAACCTATCATACACCGATAGAATTTCTGACAAACCTTTTGACTTACCTCTTCCTTCTCCAGAATGCAAGTAGGATGCATGGGAGTCTTGGCGGGCTTGCTTTCTGACATGTCAAAATTCTTCATAAGATGTTATATGTATTTACTTTGATATACATGCGTGGCTTCTGATGTTTGATTGATTTGAATGCCTGGAAAGAACTTTAGTTCTAGCATTAAGCTCATTTCAAATTCTGTCTGCATTAACTCAAAAAATTCTTGGCAAACAAAGGGGTTAGCAGAACCAAATATTATATCATTAACATAAATCTGACAAATCATAAGATCATTTCTGATGTTTTTGCAAAAGAGAGTGGAATCCACTTTGCCTCTGATAAAATCATTTTCTAAAAGAAATGAACTAAGTCTTTCATACCAAGCTCTGGGAACTTGTTTCAGACCGTAAAGAGATTTCTTAAGTTTAAAAACATGTTCTGGAAGTTTTGAATTTTCAAAGCCAGGAGGTTGATGGACATACACTTCTTCAGAAATGTAACCATTCAGAAACACACTTTTGACGTCCATTTGATATAACTTAATAGAATAATTAACAACAAAATATACAAGGAGACGAATAGATTATAACCTCGTAATTGGAGAAAAGGTTTCATTGTATTCAATCCTTTCTTGTTAACTATAACCTTGTGTCACTGTAGCGGTAAATTCATGACCGTTAAGCTATGGATAAACTTAACGTCAATAAAACCAAAGTCGCCACCGCGCTTTTATTGTTTCCAAGGGAAAAGTATGAACAAAACCCAAAGATAAGAAGTTTTCAAATCAAAACTAATAAAATTCCAAAGATTACAGGTAAGGGGGTTGGTTACACAGAGGGAAGGTGTTAGCACCCAAAGTGTCCTAGGTACTCCTAGGGAGCCCTTTTTTTATGTGTATATGTGTTTAGATATAAAAGATGTTTGCAATAAATAGAGTGTGGAGATGAGAAAAAAATTTATTAATTATATTTTTGTGTTTGACAAGACCTTCGGACTTGTGCCTACGTACCAACATAAAATGAGGGATCAAAACCTCGTAGTTTGTCGTAACAATTTCAAAGTGAATGAATTGTTTTTAACAAAAGTTTCAGTTTAACACAGGCACAAAAGACCTAAAAAGGTTTGAATGAGTGTTAATTCTTTTTGTCTTTTGAAAGTTTAAGTTAAGTATATTTAAGTTCATTTACAAATCGGATTAAGAAAAGAGTTTGAAAACACAATGGCATAAGGCCAAAGTTTCTACTTTGCAATAAAGTTAAGTTTAGAAAACAGAAGAAAAGAAGATTTTTTAAAAGGAGGGAGAGATTTAAAATTAAAGAAGTGGGAGGAGATGAAGAGATTAATCCTAAGCAAAAAATTAAAAGTTAAGAGTTGAAAAGATCTGACAAATGGGATGCAATCCAATAGACAAGAATGTCATATAGAAACCCAATTTCCCTTGGACTTTAGAATCAAGCAATATCAATACACACAATAGCAAGGTGAAGAACAAGGCATCAAATAAAGATAGCCACATCCAAGCTTAGCAACTCCATGATCTTCTTCATAATCTCCCATGTATCAGATGACATACTCCTTGAATGGCTCAGAGATAGGCATTAGACACAGGTTCAAAGTAACATCTTCATCAAGACCATGTAGCAGATGAACTCAAAAGGGATCTCAATACTTGCATCGGATGAAAGTTTTCTTCACAAGCACTTGGCTTCAGAAAAGTAGGCATTGGCCAATTCCTTTTTGCATAGGGAATATTGCCTAATTCTAAATCCAATGTATCATATCAAATCCAACAGTCCATACAAATCTTTTTTAGAGTTTTTGTTGTTATTATGTACATTAAGGCCAAAAGACCACAAACACAAACAAAATACACAAACAAGTATATATAATCACAATATAATCACAAGATATGGCTCAAGTGAGCAAAGTGAAAATGACATCAAAGTAAACAAGTTAAATGGTATGAATAATGGCAAATGAATAAAGACTTGAATTTAAAGTGCAAAAGGTAAATGACTTGAAATTAAAAGTTAGTCAAAGGTTAGTTGATTATAAGTTAGTATTTCTTTTGCTTTTCAATTGTTTAAGTCATTCTTTGGAGAACACTCAACCCTCTATTCACAAGCATGGATCCTTGAACCAAGACATCTTTCAAAGGAAGGGAAAAAAGGCCAAGTTTCCACACAATACCATGAAAGAGGGGAGACTTACAATCTCACTTACTAGAATGCTATGCCTCTTGGGTTAAAATTTAGCGCTATGTTAAGGAATCGTAATTGAACTTATGTAGAAGTCACAACTAATTGAGGTCGGGCAATAGAAATTTTAGTGTTAATGCATGTTAGAGATATGGTATTATGAACCATACTCCTAAAACATACCACACTTCAAAGAAAACGGCAAAAGGGGTGGACCTAATCTCATCCATACTTATGTTGATTTTGCAATCAACTAGCCTTAGGATATAGAGATATCATAGGTCCAAGAAATGAATGGAATTGGAAGAGGACTGAGATGAAGAGGGGGGGGGGGGGAGAATGAGATCAACACAATTGGTCAAAGGAGGACTTTTATCAAATTAAAATCATTCATTCATTTTGGGAGATGAAGTGTCCATTTCATCAATCCCCTAAATCCAATGATTTTAACTCAACGAAATCAAATCAACCTTGACCAAGGCTCAACAACAATAATCAAACTCAACAAGTCAATAAAAATGGCTAACCCAATTTATTTGCAATTAAACAATTAAAAATCAATTTAAAAATGCATTAGTTTAAATTATGGTTGTTAAAAATCCTAAAACCTCATCAAAACACAAAATAAATGGCCATGAGATTCATCATAGGTCAAATAAGGTCAAAGGACCTTGAAGAAAAAATTTCATTATTTTTGGAAACTTAAAATTATTTTTAAACCATTAAAAATATGTACAAAAACAATTAAATCATGAAAAGTATTAATATTGATCCAAAAAATGATTTTAATTTAGAAAATGAAAGAGAAAAATATTTGAGAATTTTTGGTGAAAGTCCCATATTTTTTGGATCAATATTAAAATTAATATGAATTAATGAAAATAAATAAATAAAAATAAAAATCAGAAAATGCTAAAATACGTGGACCACTTGATCTCCCTCATTAATTGAGGTGGCAAATTAAGTGGATCAAAGCGCGCATTCCATGATGTTCCCTAGTCAATATGCCACACGCGTGGTAATCAATTTGGATGCTCAAGATTAAAATAAAATAAGAGGATCATGTGGTCTGGAGACACGCCAACGCATCGCCGGAGCTAGAGCTCCTCTCTTCTTCTCTGGTGGACCTCACCGGACTGGTCCACCCTCAACCATCACCACAATGAAAAAGGAGGACATGAATTTAAAGTAAAAATGCTCAGAAGCTCGAATCTGGCCTCAATTTCACCTAACTCCAAGTATATTGAAAGATACAGGGAGTTGAATTTTGAGGATCATGATCTAAGTTGCTTCGATTTGACCTCTAAGCAACTAAATCTTGTTGCCTACATTGGTAGGACTTCAGACAGCCAAAAATTATCAAGAATAGTGGAGAATTGAGTAAGAATCAAAGAGATGAAAAATTCAGAAATTCACCTTCATTGCAGGTTCAGATGGACACGATCTTGCTCTCAATTTCACTTGGCCTTGCTCTAGATGCTTGATGGAGTGGAAATGGATCAACAAAGAATCAGGACTCTTGGAGATTTGAATCTCAAAACAGCGGAGATTCAAACTTGATTTTTAATGAAAATCCTCAAGGTTATCCTTTAAATGTGAGGGTTTAGGATTGTAGCTTCAAAGCTGGCGCGCAAGGGTCCTCAAATTTGATCATAGACACTTCTATTTATAGGCCAAGGCAATGATATTAGCACACTTCTTTTCAAAGTTCAAAAATAGTAAAATGCCTTTGCATGGATGCATGGGAGTGTGACAGGCCCATCTAATGATGCATTCAGGTCCAAAATCATGTGCAAGCAATGCTGAAGTCATGTTAACAAGCCATGCATTCGTGTGTGGAAAGTGGAAGTTCAAATATGCCAAATGGTAATCCAACTTTAAGCCATGCGTAACTCACTCATACTTTGTCCAAATGGGATGAATTTGGACTTTTTAGAAAGGTTAGATCAAGAGGAACAACTTTCATGTTGGAAACTTTTCATTTTCTGATTGGATCATGATGAATTTTAAGGTGGATGTTTGGAAAATTAAACATATCAAAAAAAATTCTAAGTACCAAGCCATATGTTCACTTCTTCAACCTTGAGTAACTTTTTCTATGGACTTCAAATGAGAAAAGTTCCTCCATAAAGGTTGCAGCTCACTCAAATTCCTTTAAACTATTCACAAATTTGACCTTATTTGGATTTAGCATGAAGGAGTTATGCATTTTAGGAGTTGACGAAAATCACTTGTTCAATGGTATTGACCCAAAATGACCTATAATGTTTCCTCATATCACATGCATTTAAAAGTTGAATTTGCTCTTCCTCCAAACATAAAAGTTTAAGTAGACATCTTGAATTTGATTTTGAAACTTGAATATCTTTCATATCATGATAATTGAGCAAGTTATGGTCTTGGGAAGTTGACCTTCAAATTAGGGTTTAGACAAAATGACCTATAATCTTTCACCATAAAAATTGACTTTCTAAGAAAAACTAGCTCTAGACTTCAACATGAAAGTTGTTTGGAATGTCATTTAGAGTAACGTTTATTTTGGAATCATTTTCATATGACAAAAATTGTAGGAGATATGGTCTAGGGAACCCCAGTTTTGATTAGTTGAATTCCTCTGGTCAACCATCATGAACCAACTTGCTAGCCTGACATTATGTTGACTTTTGGGACTCATGGAGGATCATATATGCATAAGATGATGAAATTTGAAGCATCCCTTGAAA
Source organism: Lathyrus oleraceus (assembly GCF_024323335.1). NCBI lineage: Eukaryota > Viridiplantae > Streptophyta > Magnoliopsida > Fabales > Fabaceae > Lathyrus > Lathyrus oleraceus. The sequence goes on from NC_066579.1 coordinate 342,207,537, forward strand.
AATTTGATCAATTGGTGAAGAATATTGTTGAAGAAGTTACACAAGACACCTAGATGAATTAGGGTTTCCAAGGCAAACCAACTCCAAACTCTTGATGATTTCTTTATCAAAATAACATGTGAAGATAATGGGGATTCATATATGATACTTAGAGCCATAGTAAACCACTTTTTGATTGAGCTCCTTGCATTGAGGGTCTTAAACCTTATATGTGAGCTTGATAGAGCATATATGAGCATGCGCACTACCTACAAAAGAGTTAAACTATACAATGACATATTTTTGGTATTTGGGCTAGTAAAATAAAGATAAATGAAGTATGATACAATAAAATGTGTTTGGTGATCTCTCCCAATGCAAACCCAATGAATGAGGGGTAAGGAGGATGCCAAGGTGTGATCCAATGCTAATGCATATGATGAGGATATCATGAGGGCTCTTAGGGTCAAAATTGGGGTCTTACAGCTACCCCTATTTAAGAACGTTCTAACTGAGGAGATAAAGGTTAAAATCTTCGTATCGACTTAGTAGAACGAGCTTAAATAACAACATATAGAAACAAATTTTGGTCCCTAAGAGACCTCATGATGTATATGATGTGAATGCAATAATAATCTTTGTGGGGGGAAATGTTGACACAAAGGAAAAGAATCCGGAGAGACTAAAAGTCCGCAGGAGCATAATGCATTCCATAAGGAAAAATCACTAGGGAGACAGAGACTCTGGGGATGAAAAAGTTGTGTGTAGGCCAGGCTACGACTTAAAATTGCTGGGGGACTCGAGGGATTCCATGAAAATAAATCAATGGAAAGACTTAGCCAGGGAAAGGAAAAACATCTACCGAGGAAATGGGTAGATCAAAATAAAGCTGAAATACTCGACCTAAGCAGGAAAAGGAGATTCCCTGGGGGAAAACGCACTCAAACTCCACTGGGGAAGAAATGATCTTCAATACAGGAGCAACAAAAGTATATTATCCACTACCGGCAACTGGGTAAGGAGATAACAAATTCTAACAGGGAGGGCATCCGTCATCGGTTAAGATGAACATATCAAGGATGACTTGTTGAGGGAAACTAGGAGATGCATTCGTTACCAGTTACTGGGTAAGAATAAACTGCTGGAGAAAAGCCAAATAGGATTTACAACTACCGGTTACTGGGCAGAAGACCACAAAGAAAGAGAATATTCATCACTGATTAAAGTGAACATATCAAGAAAAGACTCAAGGGGGAAGAATATCCGTCATCGGTTAGGATGAACATATCAATGGTAGACTTACCTGGGAACATTAGGAAGGATACCCATCACCAGTTAAGATGAACATATCAAGGATAAACTGCTTGAAAGAGTAGGAATTACATCTATCGGATACTGGATAGAACACCAAAAAGAGGATATCCATCATCGGTTAGGATGAACATATCAAGGATATATTTCGAAGATAGAAATAGGAATTACATCTATCAGTTACTAGATAAAATACCGAAAAGAGAATATCCTTCATCGGTTAGGATGAACATATCAAGGATAGACTCCACAGGGGGAAGCATGATTTACGACTATCGATTACTAGGCAGAAGACCGCAAAAAGAAGGAAACCCGTCATCGGCTAGGATGAACATATCAAGGATTAACTCTCTGGGGAACAAAATAGGGATTACAACTACCTTTCTATTGGGTAGAATACCAAAAAGAGAATATCCTTCATCGATTAAGATGAACATATCAAGGATAAACTCAAAGCAGGGGAAGAAAATATCTGTCATCGGTTAGGATGAACATATCAAGGATAAACTTCCTAGGGAAGCGTGAAAAACAAATCCGCTGGGGAGAAAATGGTTACTTTTGCCGGGTATAGGGAAAAAAGTAAAAATCTGCAAAAATTGAGAAGAACATTACCAGTTACTAGGTAATAGACTCTCAAGGGGACCAAAAGCATCTATCTAGGTAAGATCTAGAAAGAAACGGTCAATCAAAGACTCAACCCAATGAGGATATAGCTCAAGGGGAGTGGTTTCATCCAGATAATCAATTGGGGAGGAAACTAAAATAACAAGCATCTACGAGGAAGTAACTCAGTGGGGAATAGGAAAGGTTAAATTCTTTCTACTTAGGGGGCTGACACTCTACAATTGAAAGAGGGCAGACATACCAAATCTGCATGGGGGAAAAAGTATACCACCGTAGCAGAGGATCAGAGAAATAATGAATCACATAGTTTATTAGTAATGCAATAATGAAATGAATGTATATATATATATAGATATATATATATATATAGATATATATATATATATATATATATATATATATATATATATATATATATATATATATATATATATATATATGTGTGTGTGTGTGTGTGTGTGTGTGTGTGTGTGTGTGTGTGTGTGTGTGTGTGTGTGTGTATGTATGATGATTATGCTGACAAAACAATCACAAAGGATACAAATGTAACTGTCTGAATCATCGATATAATTCTCCGCCAATCCACAAAGGGAGGAAACAACTGCTGGAGAGAACAAGGTGCAAAGGAATGCACAAGAATCATCCACCTCAAAGGCTCAACCCAGGCTGAGGAGAAAGAGGAGAGGATCTATTGAGGAAACTACAACATCAACTCTGCGGGGAATTTTAGGCCAACACCATATCAAATGGGAGACAACCCTGCAGGGGACGACTACAACACTGCTTAAAATAAAGGTTAACAGAGGTTAGGGACAACTCTGATGGCGACTTGTGGGGAAGCAATTTTTTTTTTCCGAATTGTGCGAACTGCCGCTAGGATGCGCCTACAACTCACGGGAGGCAAATACAAACTTAGCTGGGGAAACCAACCAAACTCGGCTGCTGAAATGCTGCAGGAATGCTACTGGGGATGAAATAAGGATCATACAAACCGCTTGGAGAAAAACCAACAATGCTTCGCATTTAGGGCTTACCGCTTTTCAAACCGCTGTTGATATTCCTTTAATTGCTTTTTAAAAGTTACTGCTTTTATTATTTAAGAAAACATGTTTTTTTTATTTTAAAACTTTAACTTCAAAATGATCACAATAAAATTTAACTCTAATTGGCTGAATAAATAAGAGTGGGAACAATTGGATAAAAAGCTCAACTTTATTTAATAGAATGGTAGTCTGTAAATGACAAGAACCCATAGATCTTTACAAAAGTTGGAAAATGGTAATTTACATGGAAAAGGGCTACATTGAATACAATGATCACTAATCCTTCTACCGCCTTCAATATCCACTATGCTCTTAGCTTTGGTTGAAGATGAATCAGAACTAAACATTGTGCTCAAGAACGTCTTCAAGACTGAAGATCAACAGGATGCAGTTACTTGCCATAATCCCTAATTTTTGCATAAATTTCCCCAAGGCGGGGTACTCAAATTATCAGGATAATTTTCTATTTTATGTCTCTAACTTTTGTCTGGATCTCCCTTTCGGGTTTCAATCCACCGAGACGCTCATTTTTGCCTAAGTCGCCCTTTCAAGTTTTCAACTTAGTGGCCCGTTCTTTTCTTTTTTTAGGCGAAGTATTTCTTGACTACATCTGCATTCACAGGACGAGTGAACTCTTAACCATCCATAGTTGTAAGAATCAAAGCACCTCCTGAAAAGGATCTCTTAATAACATATGAGCCTTCATAATTAGGAGTCCATTTTCCCCTAGAATTTGGTTTGAAAGATAGAATCTTCTTGAGCACAAGGTCACCTTCTCTGACCACACGAGGCCTGACCTTCTTATCAAATGCCTTCTTTATTCTTTGCTGGTATAACTGACCATGACACATGGCAGTTAACCTCTTCTCTTCAATCAAACTCAGCTGGTCATACCTGGCCGTACACCGTTCATCCTCAGTCAACTTGGCTTCCATCAGCATACACAATGATGGGATCTCAACCTCTACGGGGAGCACGACTTCCATGCCATAAACAAGTGAGAAAGGGGTTGCCCCTATTAAAGTACGGATGGATGTACGATACCCATGCAAAGCAAATGGGAGCATCTCATGCCAATCCTTGTACATCACAACCATTTTCTGAATGATCTTCTTGATGTTCTTATTCGTAGCTTCAACAACCCCATTCATCTTAGGTTTGTAGGGAGAAGAATTATGATGTGCAATCTTAAAGTCTTTGTAAAGAGCTTCAACCATATTATTGTTTAAGTTAGATCCACTATCAATAATGATCTTACTCGGCACACCATAACGATATATAATCTGATTCTTGATAAACCTCACAATAAATTACTTGGTTACATTTGCATACGCTGCCGCTTCAACCCACTTTGTGAAGTAGTCAATAGCCACCAGAATGAAACGATGTCCGTTCGAAGCTCTGGGCTCAATCATGCTAATCATATCAATTCCCCACATGGAGAAGGGCCATGGAGATGAGATGACATTTAACAGTGTCAGAGGAACTTGAATCTTATCTGCATAAATTTGACACTTGTGGAATTTCTTCACAAACTTGCAACATTCAAATTCCATTGTTAGCCAATAGTAGCATGCTCTCAACATCTTCTTAGCCATAGCATGTCCATTGGAATGAGTACCAAAGGAACCTTCATGGACTTAAGTCATCAATAAGTCTGCTTCGTGTCTATTCATGCATCTGAGCAGAACCATATCGACGTTTCTCTTGTAAAGCACATCACCATTTAGGTAGAAATTTCCAGCCAATCTTCTTAAAGTCTTCTTATCTTTCAAAGATGCCCTAGACGGGTAAATCTGATTTTGGAGGAAACACTTGATATCGTGATACCACAGCTTCTCCTCTTTGACTTCTTCAATAACAAACACATGAGTTGGCCTATCAAGACGCGTCACAGTCAAATTGGGGACATCATTCCAATACTTCACCATAATCATTGAAGTCAATGTTGCAAGAGTATCTTTCATCCAATTTTCCTCTCGAGGGATATGATGAAACTCAACCTTTGTAAAAAAAGTTGAAATCCTCCTCGCATAATCTCTATATGGTATCAAACCGGGTTGATTTGTCTCCCATTCACCTTTGATCTGATTCACAACCAAAGCTGAATCTCCATAGGCGTCGAATAGACAAGAATGTCATATAGAAACCCAATGGGATGCAATCCAATAGACAAGAATGTCATATAGAAACCCAATTTCCCTTGGATTTTAGAATCAAGCAATATCAATACACACAATAACAAGGTGAAGAACAAGGCATCAAATAAAGATAGCCACATCCAAGCTTAGCAACTCCATGATCTTCTTCATAATCTCCCATGTATCAGATGACATACTCCTTGGATGACTCATAGATAGGCATTAGACACAGGTTCAAAGTAACATCTTCATCAAGACCATGTAGCAGATGAACTCAAAAGGGGTCTCAATACTTGCATCAGATGAAAGTTTTCTTCACAAGCACTTGGCTTCAGAAAAGTTGGCATTGACCAAGTCCTTTTTCCATAGGGAATGTTGCCTAATTCTAAGTCCAATGTCTCATATCAAATACAACAGTCCACACAAATCTTTTTTAGAGTTTTTGTTGTTATTACGTAAATTAAGGCCAAAAGACCACAAACACAAACAAAATACACAAACAAGTATATACAACCACAATATGATCACAAGATATGGCTCAAGTGAGCAAAGTGAAAATGACATTAATGTAAACAAGTTAAATGGTATGAATAAAGGCAAATGAATAAAGACTTGAATTTAAAGTGCAAAAGGTAAATGACTTAAAATTAAAAGTTAGTCAAAGGTTAGTTGATTATAAGTTAGTATTGCTTTTGCTTTTCAATTATTTAAGTCATTCTTTGGAGAACACTCAACCCTCTATTCACAAGCATGAATCCTTGAACCAAGACATCTTCCAAAGGAAGGAAAAAAGGTCAGGTTTCCACACAATACCATGAAAGGGGGAGACTTACAATCTCACTTACTAGAATGCTATGCCTCTTGAGTCAAAATTTAGCGCTATGTTAAGCAATCGTAATTGGACTTATGTAGAAGTCACCACTATTTGAGGCTGGGTAATAGAAATTTTAGTGTTAATGCATGTTAGAGATATGGTATTATGAACCATACTCCTAAAACATACCACACTTAAAAGAAAATGGCAAAAGGGGTGAACCTAATCTCATCCATACTTATGTTGATTTTGCAATCAACTAGCCTTAGGATATAGAGCTATCATAGGTCCAAGAAATGAATGGAAATGGAATAGGATTGAGATAAAGAGGGAGGGAGAATGAGATCAACACAAATTGGTCAAAGGAAGACTTTTATCAAATTAAAATCATTCATTCATTTTGGGAGATGAAATGTCCATTTCATCAATCCCCTAAATCCAATGATTTTAACTCAACAAAGTCAAATCAACCTTGATGAAGGCTCAACAACAATAGTCAAACTCAACAAGTCAATAAAAATGGCTCAACACAATTTATTTGCAATTAAAGAATTAAAAATTAATTAAAAAATGCATTAAATTAAACTATGGTTGGTCAAAATTCTAAACCCTCTTCAAAACACCAAATAAATGTCCATAAGATTTATCATAGGTCAAACAAGATCAAAGGACCTTGAAGAAAAAAATTCATTATTTTTGGAAACTTAAAAGTATTTTTAAACCATTAAAAATATATACAAAAACAATTAAATCATAAAAAATATTAATATTGATCCAAAAAATGATTTTAATATAGAAAATGAAAGATAAAAGTATTTTAGAATTTTTAGTGAAAGTCCCATATTTTTTGGATCAATATTAAAATTAATATAAATTAATGAAAATAAATAAATTAAAATAAAAATCAGAAAATGCTAAAATACGTGGACCACTTGATCTCCCTCATTAATTGAGGTGGCATATTAAGTGGATCAGAGCGCATGTTCCATGATGTTCCCTAGTCAATGTGCCACACACGTGGTAATCAATTTGGACGCTCAAGATTAAAACAAAATAAGAGGATCATGTGGTCTAGAGACACGCCAACGCATCGCCAGAGCCTGAGCTCCGATCTTCTTCTCTGGTGGACCTCACCAGACTGGTACACCCTCAACCATCACTAAAATGAAAAAGGAGAACATGAATTTAAAGTAAAAATGCTCAGGAGCTCGAATCTGGCCTCAGTTTCATCTAACTCCAAGTATATTGAAAGATACAGGGAGTTGAATTTTGAGGATCATGATCTGAGTTGCTTCGATTTGATCTCTAAGCAACTCAATCTTGTTGCCTACATTGGTAGGACTTCAGACAACCAAAAATTATCAAGAATAGTTGAGAATTGAGTGAGAATTGAAGAGATGAAATATTCAGAAATTCACCTTCACTGCAGGTTCAGATGGACACGATCTTGCTCTTAATTGCACTTGGCCTTGCTATGGATGCTTGATGGAGTGGAAATGGATCAAGAAAGAAGCAGGACTCTTGGAGATTTGAATCTCAAAATAGTGGAGATTCAAACTCGATTTTTAATGAAAATCCTCAAGGTTATCCTTTGAATGTGAGGGTTTAGGGTTGTAGCTTCGAAGCTGGTGCGCAAGGGTCCTCAATTCTGACCATAGACACTTCTATTTATAGGCCAAGGTAATTATATTTGCACACTTCTTTTCAAAGTTCAAAAATAGTAAAATGCCTTTGCATGGATGCATGGGCGTGTGATAGGCCAATGTAATGATGCATTCAGGTCCAAAATCATGTGCAAGCAATGCTGAAGTCATGTTAACAAGCCATGCATTCGTGTGTGGAAAGTGGAAGTTCAAATATGCCAAATGGTCATCCAACTTTAAGCTATGCACAAGTCACCCATACTTTGTCTAAATGGTATGAATTTGGACTTTTTGGAGAGGCTAGATCAAGAGGAACAACTTTCATGTTGGACACTTTTCCATTTGAAGCTTGGATCATGATGAATTTTGAGGTGGAAGTTTGGAAAATCAAACATATCAAAAAAAATTCGAAGTACCAAGCCATATGTTCACTTCTTCCACCTTGAGTAACTTTTTCTATGGACTTAAAATGAGAAACTTTCCCTCATAAAGGTTATATATCTCTCAAAGTCCTTCAAATTGGTCACAAATTTGACCTAATTTGGATTTAGCATGAAGGAGTTAGGCATTTTAGAAGTTGAGGAAAATCACTTGTTCAATGGTATTGGCCCAAAATGACCTATAATGTTTCCTCATATCACATGCATTTAAAATTTGAATTTTCTCTTCCTCCAAACATCAAAGTTGCTCTTCCTTCACCCTTTTCATTTAGCTTGTTTATGTAGACCTATTTAGTTTCAATCACATGGGTTCCCTTAGGTCTTGGTACAAGATCCCAAACATCATTTTTGGAAAAATGATCAAGTTCTTATTTCATTTCCAGAATCCATTCTTTATCTTGAAGAGATTCTTCATAGGATGTTGGCTCTATTAGAGATACTAGTCCCAAAAGTGTGTCTTCAGAAACTTTGAATGTTGATCTTGTTCTGACAGGTTCATCCTTGTTTCCCAGAATCAGTTCTTCATAAACATTTTGCCTATTTCTTTGTCTTTTCTGATTGATTGTGCTTTCAGGTGCTTATGAAGGCCCTCTTTCATCTTCTTTATAATCATTTGTCTTTTCATCAGATCCTGCAAGTGTGATCTCCATATCTGCAAATTTCTCAACTAGCTTTGACTTTTCAGAGTCAAGCTTATCATCAAATTTGACATGAATTGATTCTTCCATAATTTGTGTTTATGTATTGTATACTTTATATCCTTTAGAACATTCTGAGTATCCAACATAATACACTTTTGTGCCTTAGAGTCAAATTTGTTCATATTTTCTTCAGTGTTCAAAATAAAACAAGAGCATCCAAAAGGATGAAAATAAGCAATGTTGGGTTTTCTTCCCTTGCACATTTCATAATGAGTCTTCTCCAGAATAGGTCTGATAAAGATTCTATTATGAATGTAACATGTTGTATTTACAGCTTCTTCCCAGAAGTACTTAGCCACATTAGTCTCATTGATCATGGTTCTAGCCATTTCTTGGAGAGTCACATTCTTCTTTTCTACAACTCCATTTTGTTGTGGAGTTCTAGGATATGAGAAATCATGGGATATTACATTAGAGCCAAAAAGTTCTTCAAAAAGCTTGTTTTCAAATTCGCTACCATGATCACTTATGACTCTGATAATCTTAGAGTCAAATTCATTTTGCACTTTTAAACAAAAACTGGTGAACACAGAATGTGACTCATTCTTGTGCCTTAAGAATTTCACCCATGTCCAACGACTGTGGTAATCAACAATGACAAGTCCATACTTCTTACCATTGACTGTCGCTATCTTAACAGGTCCAAAAAGATCAATGTTTAGAAGTTCCAGAGGTTCAGTGGTGGAAACAAAATTTTTGGTTTTGAAAGTGGTTTTAGAAAATTTCCCTTTCTGACACGCTTCACAAAGAGAATTTGAAGAAAACTTCAGCTTAGGTAGGCCTCTAACTAACTCAAGTTTATTTAGCTGAGAAATCCTCCTCAAGCTAATGTGATCCAAGCATCTATGCGACACCCATTGCTCTTCATTAACAGACATCAAGCATTTTACATTTTGGTTTTTCAAATCTGAAAGTTTTATTTTTTAAATGTTGTTTTTCCTCTTTCTAGTGAAAAGGACTGTGCCATTTTTCTGATTAACAACTTTGCACGTTTTTTTATTAAAGATGATATCATAACTGTTATCACTTAATTGACTTATGGATAACAAATTATGCATTAATCCCTTAATAAAAAGAACATCAGAAATGGAGGGAAGAGATCTGTTACCAACTGTTCCAGATCCTCTAATTCTTCCTTTCTGATTTACTCCAAATCCTATAAAGCCAGCATCTTTAAGTTCTAAGTTTTGGAACATATGTTTTCTTTCCGTTATGTGTCGCGAGCATCAGGAGTCCAGGTACTATGACTAGTGTTTCAACTCTGTTGCATAGGATATCTGCAACATACACTATTTTATCTTTTGGTACCCATAATATTTTGGGTCCTTTAGGATTAGTTCTCCCAGAATTTCTGAAAACTTTGGGTTTTCTAGCATTGTAGAACTTTTGTGTTTGTGCAGGTGTATAATGATAAGAGAAGGGATATTTTGGTTTATTTTCTATAGCAGGTTTCTGATCATTGTCATCAGAATCATAACCAATTCGTCTCTTTCTATTATGACTTACACCATAGATCATAGAAGCCATTTTGCTTTTGTCTAGGCTGTTGTTCAGAAATTTCTGAAAGGCTTTTTCATATTTGCATATGATAATGTTAGAAGTAGGTGGAGCTTTAGAAAGAGTTTCTTCAAGTTTTGAACATTTCTTAGCTGAAAATTATTTTTCTCTTTCAAGAATAATTTTTTTTTTTTTAAGTTCGGGAACTTCTTTCTCAAGCTTATGACACTCTTCAACAGTTTCTTCATGAACCTTTTTCAAGTTCTTGAATTTCTATCAAAGCTTCTGATACAAGCTCAGAGATTCTAACAAACAGGCTTCTAGATCAGAACGAGAAAAGTCAGAGAACACCTTTTCAGAGTCAGACTATGTTTCAGATGAACTTCTAGAGGTAGTTGCCATGAATGCTACGTTTTCCTGCTCCTTTTTAGAGTCGGATTCTGAAGCTTCAGATTCAGAATCATCCCATGTTTCCATGAGTCCTTTCTTATTTTCTTTAAAATAATTCTTCTTGAAGCTTTCTTTTCTGGAGCTATCCTTCTTTAGCTTTGGACATTCATTTTTGTAATGTCCAGGCTCTTTGCATTCATAACACGTTACTTCCTTGTTGGGTCTGCATCTGGAGGTTGAATCTGAACGGTCTCCCTTATGGCTGGGCCTTCTGAAGGTTTTTTTTTTCTTTTTCTCCAGAGCTGTTTGATTCTTCTAGAAAGAAGAGATATTTCTTCTTCATCATCAGAATGTTCATTCTCAGAGTCATCAACTTCTTCCTTTTCATCTTGAAAGGCTTTATTCCTTTTTGGATTTCTTCTTTCTGATCTAGACTTTAGAGCCACATATTTTCTTTTCTTCTGAGGTTCATCTTCTTCTAGCTTTATTTCATGACTTCTGAGAGAGTTGATAAGTTCTTTAAGACTTATGTTGTTTAGATCATTGGATAACTTCAGATAAGTAACCATAGGTCTCCACTTCTTGGGAAGACTTCTGATTATCTTCTTGACATGATCTATTGTAGTATATCCTTTGTCCAGAACCTTGAGTCCTGCAACCAAGGTTTGGAACCTTGAGAACATTACTTCAACAACTTCATCATCTTCCATTCTGAAGGCTTCATACTTCTGGATTAAGGCTAGAGCCTTAGTCTCTTTAACTTGATTTTTGCCTTCGTGCGTCATTTTCAAAGAATAAAAAATTTCTTTGGCTGTTTCCCTATTGGTTATCTTCTCGTAATCATTGTAGGAAATAGCGTTTAACAGAATGGTTCTTGCTTTATGGTGATTCTTGAAATCACGCCTCTGATCGTCACTCATTTTACTTCTTGGAATAAAAATACCAAGTTCAAAAATGGCTGGTTCATAACCATTTGTAACCATATCCCAGAGATCAACATCATAGCCTATGAAGAAACTTTCAATTCTGTCCTTTCAGTAGTCAAATTTTTCTCCATCAAAAATTGGAGGTTTTACATTGTAGCTATCTCTTTCATTTGTATTAGCCATGAAGTTTTTCTCACCCTGGGTCTCTCTACACTGTTAAGTGTTTGATTCAAAAATCAATAATAGAGCCTAAGCTCTAATACCAATTGAAGGTATAGAAAAACAAGAAAGGAGGGGGGGGGGTGAATTGTTTTCACAGGAATTAAATTTTTTTGCAACACCACACACACAAAATAAATCCTAACAACACAGAGAGTTTATCCTGGTTCGCTTCAAATTCAAAGCTACTCCAGTCCATCCGACCAAGGTGATTTCTCCTTCAGTAAGGACTTAATCCAATAATCTCAACAGATTACAAAAACGTCTAAGAGTTTAACAACCTCTTAGACCTCTCAAGTTTATAGACTTAAACAAGTCACTTGAGGAATTTATAAACATTTTCAAGAATTACAAGTGTTTGACTTAGATGCTTCTAGGTAAGCAGAATAAACACACTTTTAAGAACTATGAAACACAACCACACAATATTGAGAAAAAACTCTTGTATGAAAGTATTTATTACTACAATGATATGAGAGTATTTGAGTATGAGAATATTGTTGTAGCAAGTTGTTTCGTTGTGTATCAATTTGGTGTCTTCAGCATGTAGTGAGGAGGCCTTTATATAGTACTTTGAGATGATACCGTTGGAGGGAAATTAATGGATATTTCTTGCTAGCTATGGGAGTTAAAGGTATTAACTTTCTTGTCCTTTCCATAGCAGTCTTGGAACATAATCCTTTGTTTCCTTAAAAGGAATTGTACTAAAATTGAATTACTTCCAGCGTAAGTTTCTGATCAGATAACGTGTTGAGCATGTATCAGAGTGAGCTTGATAAGAGTCTTCAGAGTTAGAGTTCAAATATCTCTTACATTCTTCAGATGTCTCTTGCAGACTTCAGATATCACATGTAGTCTTCAGATATCAGAGCTTGAACTTCAGCGTTCAGATTCTTCAGGTGATTGCTCCTCAGATGTGTTCTTCTTCAGAGTCAGATCTGATTACTTTGTGCTTGATCAGCTTTTTTGGACTACGTCAGATGCTAGATATTTGTTTCCTCAGAGTCATTTTAACTTAGAATCCTGCACACTTAAAAAAATTATCAGGGTACCAAATTGTTTCATTCTTTGTTATCATAAAAACTTAGAGATATATTGTAGAATCAAAATCTTGTTCTAACAACCTTTTGGGTCAACAGTTTCTGATAGAGTTCCTTTTAGTGGGATGGAATGAATTCTTGAATCTCAGGTTATTGCTGAAGTCATTCATTTGAGGAAGTCTGACATAGATGCCAATCTCACTGTCAAAAGAGGCATCAGAGGGTTGACTTCTAAGTTTCTATTGGAAAAAGCCTTTTCTTTTGCCAATGCTGGTAGCATGATGGCCTTTGAAACTATTCTTTCCTTACTCGTCTACGGTTTGGTCTTGTTTCCTAACATTGACAATTTTTTTGATGTTAATGCTATGAGGATTTTCTTGATTAGTTATCTGGTTCCAACTCTGCTCCGCGATACTTATTTCTACATTCATCATAGGACTTCTAAAGGAGGTGGAACAATAGGTTGTTGTGCGCCTTTACTGTACAAGTGGTTTATTTCTCACTTTCCGCAGTCTCCCATCTTCCAAGAAAACAAGGATTGTTTAAGGTGGTCTCAAAGACTTATGTCTCTCACCAATGACGACATAACTTGGTATTCTTTTGCATATGATGATGTTGAGGTTATTGATAGTTGTAGGGAGTTCTCTAATGTGCCTCTTCTTGGTACACAAGGAGGAATCAACTACAATCCAGCTCTGGCAAGACGTCAACTTGGGTTCTCTATGAAGGACAAACATAATAACACTTTATTGAAAGGTTTATTTTTCCAATAAGGGAAAGACACTCAAGGGTTGAAAGCTAGGATAGTGCATGCTTGGCACAATATTCATTGGAAAGGGAAAGGTGAAATTGAATTGAGGAATTGTGTAGCTTTGGAGCCTTACACTAGTTGGGCGAAGAAGAGAGCAAAGGAATTCAAGATGCCATACGCTTATGAACGACCTATGTCCTTAGTAATGGTAAAAAATACCAATATTAAAGGCATAGAGGAGTTGCAAGAGGCTTTGGATAGGATGAAGCAAGAGAGGGATGATAAGGAAAGCAAATTTCACACCTCACACCTTGAGAAAGTAAAATTACAGAAGCAACTAAAGGAAAAGGATGACTTGATAGAATTACTCGAGCAACATGCTGTGAAGAGATCCAGAGGCCAAGAGGATTTATTTTCCTCTAACAGTTCGTCATATACAAATCTCCCTACTTCCAATGTTTGGAAAGGCATTGTAGAACAACTCATGATAGAGAATGATGTTATGAAAAGCAGCTACGAAAGAGAGATCAAGAGGCTTCACAAGAAGTGTCATCTTGGAGTTGGGTCGTTATCGGATATGATTCCATAGATCTAGTTTCTTTCCGCTTATGATCACTGAAATTGTATTTCCGATTGTAATCCTTTTTATCATTAATAAAATGAGATTTTTAGTACATTTTAATGTGTTATTATTATGTTTGCAACTTATGTCTTAAAGTTCCTTGGAAAATAAACAATATAACATTTGCATTTGCATATCATGCATCACGTTGCATCTTGGTCTTGCTTTGAGCAAATTCGCCAGGTGTCTTAATTCTTCCTTGGTCTTCATTTAGACAAGTTGTCTCACCGGTACAATACTCGAGCTAATCAGTTGAAAAAGATAGACCGCCTAGAGCAAGAGAATCGTGAGCTCCGTGAAGAGGTGACAACTTTGAGGGACGGTTACGAAAGGCTTACTGCTATGATATAAGCTTTAGCGGCTGCTCAGAATCAACTTCCACCTCCTCCTCCGACTCCACTTCAGAGGACCGTGATTTCCAAGATTGTTTCTATGCCCGTATCTATGGCTCCCATCAGTGCTCCATAACACCACATGCCTTCTGGTTTCCCTTGGGGCATGCCTCCCAACTTTGTGCTGAGGGGCACCAACCTGAAGCTCCACTGGCTCAACTTGTGATGTCATTGCCATCTCCCATGGTTCATGTTGTTCCTTATGTCGAAGAACCTGCTTTTCACACTGACCAAAGCGAGACTGTTGGTGTTTATGGGAGAATGGACGAGTTCCAAGATCAATTTTAGGCTATGCAGAAAGAGATTCAAGATTTGAGGGGGAAAGATCTGCTTGGAAATAATGCTCATGATTTGTGTTTGGTCCATAATGTGAAGATTCCTCATAAGTTCAAGGTTTTGGATTTTGAAAAGTACAAAGGAAATTCATGTCCTCTGAGTCATCAGGTGATGTACGCTCGTAAGATGTTGACTCAGACCGACAATCATCAATTGCTGATCCACTACTTTCAAGACAGTTTGACTAGGGTTGCTCTAAAATGGTATATGGAGCTAAATAATACTCATATCTGAATGTTCAATGACCTAGGTGAGGCTTTTGTTCGCCAGTACAAATATAATGTTGACATGGCACCAGACAAAGATCAACTTCGTGTTATGTTCCAGAGAGATAAAAAAACTTTCAAGGAGTACACGTAAAGGTGGCGTGAGATCGCTGCACAAGTTAGTCCTTAGTTGGAGGAGAAAGAAATGACAAAGCTATTTTTAAATACGTTGAGTCTGTTCTATTACGATCGGATGGTTGCAAGTACGCCTAGTGACTTTACTGAAATGGTGAATATGGGTTTGAGGTTAGAATAAGGTGTCCATGAAGGACGGTTGAAAGAAGGTAGTTCATCTGATGGTTCCAGAAAGTATAGGAATGGGTTACCCAAGAAGAAGGAATACGATGCAAACACTATCTCTCAAGAGAGACGTAGAAGACTTCCTAGGAATAGTCAACGTCATCAGCATGTGGTGTCTGTAACCCCAGTGATCAATGCTATTCCAGTTGCTCAAGCATCATCGAGTTATCAACCGCATTTCTAAGAACGCGCGAATCAACCGAGTCAACCAAATCGTACCTAGAGACATGTACAATTTGACCCCATTCCAATGACTTATGCAGCGTTGTTTCCGGCTTTAATTCAGAAGAATTTGGTGCAAACAAGGACTCCACCAACTGTTTCGAAAGAGCTTCTATGGTAGTATAAACCTGACCAACATTGTGCATTCTACCAAGGAGCCCATGCCATGATATTGAGAATTGTTTCGCCTTGAAGGCTGAGGTAAGAAGGTTAATGCAAAGTGGTAATTTGTCATTTAAAGATTCTAATCCTAATGTATAAGTTAATCCTTTTCCCAAACATGGCAATGCAACTGTGAATATGGTCGAAGGATGTCCAGGAAAGTATCAGGTTTTTGACGTCAATCTAATCAGAAGGTCCTTGGTTGAAGTGCACGCTACTTTATGTAAGTTGAGATTTTATGAGCATGACCATGCTTCTTGCCAAGGTTGTTCCGGAGATCCCTGAGGATGTGCTATTGTGAAAAGAGACTTGCAAGAGATGTTAGATTAGAAACTTATTTAGGTTACGAGGGATAAAAATGAAGATGAACATGAGGTGAACGTCATAGTTTCCCATTTTAATCTCCCAGAACCGGTTGTGATTGCGTATGATGGTCAAAAGACCGTTGTTTCTCCATTGATTATTCATTTGGCAGGTGTGGCAACCTGAAAAATACAGTGCGCGAAAAAAACAACCGGCGAAAGAAAATGACAGAAGAGTCGCCACTGTAACACCCTTCTAAAATACCCCAATAATTAATTAAAACAACAAAATATAAATCAGAGTAGATATGCAATTTCAGGGTGTCACACTTGACACTTCACACCATTCATCAAAATAACTGGTCATGCTCATTTATTAATCAAAACAAGGCATTGCATAATCCGCAACGGATAGAAATCTAACAACATGCAAACCATGTAATCACATTACATGTAAAACTGTTCAACAACCACAAATGAAAACAAAGTAAACATCCCGTCCCGATGTTACATATACCAGAGCATGACCCACTAAGGAACTACACTAGACTCCAAGCACTAGCTTCTACTCAATCACTACTCGTTACCTGAAACATAGTTGTAAGGGTGAGTTCCTCAATCGATATAATAAGCATTATAAAATATCATGTAATGCTAAGTAAATTAACACATTCATCACCCTAATCAGATCACACATTCAGCAACGACAACATCAACTCAAATCATACTCAACACAAACACAAAACACACGTATAATATTGGAATACATCCATTCATATTATACGCCATACATACATTATGCAATGAGACTCCATGCATGCGGTACCGACTATTCGTGAACACATAGTTCAACCTCACCGATCAAACCCAGATACGGCTACCAAGCTCACTAGTCCCACTCATTTGAGACCTAGTGACTCACTCACTAATTCCTCACCATGGGAATTAGCTACCACCATAAAGGCCATGCTATGCACGCTAAATCACCTAGCATGCAAACATCAACAACAATCCACAATAATTCACTCACTAATTCCTCACCATGGGAATTAGCTACCACCATATAGGCCATACTATACACGCTAAATCACCTAGCATGCAACATCAACAACAATCCACAATGGACATATGCTCACACTCTAAGTCATAAACAGTCCATCCACAATTGCATACATAATGGATATATTCACAGCATTATGCATACCATCATACATCATCAGCATATTTATCACAGAAGCATATCATGTCATGCCAAATAATAAACCACAGTATTAGCACACTCTACTAATACCTATACTGCTCAAAACAACGGGAAATGATCCCTACTATATCATACACCAATATAGGCCAATCATCAAATATGTCCACAATATTTAAATATCAATTTTCCACTTTTCAAACAGTGTTAACCGGTTAACACCCTGGGTTAACCGGTTAACGCAAAACAGAACGCGCTTCCTGGCAAATTTTAACAGTGTTAACCGGTTAACACCCTGGGTTAACCGGTTAACGCAAGACAGACTTTAATTTTTTAATTATCATAACAGTGTTAACTGGTTAACACCCTGGGTTAACCGGTTAACGCAAAACAGAAAGCTGTTCCTGCGCTAACACGAAACAGAATGCAGATTTCCCTGCATTTTTCGCCGTTGGAGGACTTCCGGACCTCCGATTTCGATTCCGTAAAAAGCTACGCGTCCAGAATTTTACAACTCATCCAATTACAGGTTCATTCACAGTTTTAACGCAATTCATTCATCAAAATTCAAAGGTATTTCTCAAAACCTAATTAGAGTCAATCAATGGCTTATTACTACCCATCACATGTTAATCCATAATACCCATTAAACGACGATAAACCCCCCTTACCTGAGTTAATCCGACAATCTTTTCACTTCAAGCTTTTCCTTTCTTCAACCCTTGTTCTCTTGCTCTTCCTCTTTGCCCTTTTTCCACTTCTCAGTCGCTTCTCTGTTTTCACGTGAAAACCTTTTTTTCCAAATGGGACTCTTTTCTGATTCCAACTTTATATTCCAATAATAATAATCCAATAATATTCCAATTATTTAATTAAATTAATAAATATACTATTAACTTAAATTAAATAATTATCATATTTTATCGGGGTGTTACAACTCTCCCCCACTAAAAGAGTTTTCATCCTCGAAAACATACCTCAAACGAATAACTCTGGATAAGACTCCTTCATCTGACTCTCAAGTTCCCAAGTCACATTGCCACCTGCTGGTCCTCCCCAAGCTACCTTTACCAAAGCAATCTCTTTACCCCGCAACTGCTTCAACTCTCGATCCTCGATCCTCATAGGTGATGTTTCAATAGTCAGGTTATCTCTCACCTGTACATCATCTACTTGGACCACATGCGACGGATCAGGAATGTACCTCCTCAACTGAGACACATGAAATACCTCATGCAAATTCGCAAGTGACGGCGGTAAAGCGATACGATAGGCTACCTCCCCTATCCTCTCCAAAATCTGATAAGGACCAATAAATCGAGGTGTCAACTTCTTCGACTTCAAAGCTCGACCAACCCCAGTTATCGGAGTAACACGAAGAAACACATGATCTCCCTCTTGAAACTCAAGTGACTTCCTCCTCCTGTCGTGATAACTCTTCTGGCGACTCTGAGCAATCCTCATCTTTTCCTGAATCATCTTAATCTTTTCCGTAGTTTGTTGAACAATCTCCGGTCCAACCACAGCACTCTCACCAGACTCATACCAACATAAAGGTGTCCGACATCTCCTACCATACAAAGCTTCAAACGGTGCCATACCAATGCTCGAATAAAAACTATTGTTGTAGGTAAACTCAATCAAAGGTAAATAACAATCCCAAGCACCTCCCTTTTCCAAAACACAAGCCCTCAAAAGATCCTCCAGTGACTGAATCGTCCTCTCAGTCTGACCATCAGTCTGCGGATGATATGCAGAACTCAATCTCAGCTTAGTTCCCAAAGCCCTCTGCAAACCTTCCCAGAACTTCGATGTAAATCTAGGATCTCTGTCCGAAACAATACTCGACGGAATACCATGCAAACTTACAATTTTCTCAATATACAACTCAGCTAATCTCTCTAACGGATAATCCATTCTGATCGGAATGAAATGAGCCGATTTTGTCAATCTGTCAACAATCACCCAAATAGCTTCAAAATTCTTAATTGTCCTCGGTAAACCAGAAACAAAATCCATACTGATACTATCCCACTTCCACTCTGGAATAGCCAACGGTTGCATTAGCCCAGACGGCTTCTGATGCTCAATCTTTGACTTCTGACAAGTCAAACAAGAATAAACAAAACTCGCAATTTCTCTTTTCATTCCCGGCCACCAAAATAACTTTTTCAAATCATGATACATCTTCGTAGCCCCAGGATGAATACTCAGGCCACTACGATGTTCTTCCTCAAGAATACTCTTCCTAAGTTCGGTAACATCCGGAATACACACCTGATTACCAAATTCCAAAACACCATTCTCATCAACTCTGAATTCACCACCTTGACCTTGATTCACTAGAGTCAACTTATCAACCAAAAGCATATCGGATTTCTGACACTCTCTAATCTCATCCAGAATACCACTCGTTAACTTCAACATTCCCAATTTAACACTATTGTGAGTACTCTCACACACCAAACTCAAGTTTCTAAACTGCTCAATTAAATCCAATTCCTTAACCATTAACATAGACATATGCAATGATTTCCGACTCAATGCATCAGCCACTACGTTTGCTTTACCCGGATGGTAATTCAAACCAAAGTCATAATCCTTCAGAAACTCTAACCATCTCCTCTGTCTCATATTCAGCTCTTTCTGATCAAACAAATACTTTAAACTTTTATGGTCACTGAAAACCTCAAATCTTGACCCGTACAAGTAAT
This sequence comes from Lathyrus oleraceus, assembly GCF_024323335.1. Lineage (NCBI taxonomy): Eukaryota > Viridiplantae > Streptophyta > Magnoliopsida > Fabales > Fabaceae > Lathyrus > Lathyrus oleraceus. The sequence continues at coordinate 342,227,570 of NC_066579.1, forward strand.
GCCTCCATAACTTCAGAACAAATACTACAGCTGCCAACTCTAAATCGTGTGTCGGATAGTTCCTCTCATGAACCTTCAGTTGTCTCGAAGCATAAGCTACAACCTGCTTACTCTGCATCAAAACACCACCCAAACCCAACAATGAAGCATCACAGTAAACCTCAAATGGTTCCGACGGACTTGGTAATATCAGAATAGGAGCAGTAGTTAACCTTCTCTTTAACTCTTGGAAACCTTCTTCACATTTTGAGTCCCAAACAAACGCTTGCCCCTTTCTAGTCAACATCGTCAACGGTAACGCCAACTTAGAAAATCCCTCAATGAATTTCCTATAATAACCTGCAAGTCCAAGAAAACTCCTTATCTCAGAAACTGACTTCGGAGCTTCCCACTTAGATACCGCTTCTATCTTAGAAGGATCAACAGCAACACCACCTCTTGAAACCACATGACCGAGAAAACTAACCTCTTCTAACCAAAATTCACACTTAGACAGTTTAGCAAATAACTTCTTTTCTCGTAGAACTCCTAAAACCACTCTCAAATGTTCAGCATGCTCTTCTTCAGATTTCGAATACACCAAAATATCGTCAATAAACACCACAACAAACTTGTCTAGGTACGGATGGAAAATCCTATTCATATACTCCATAAATACCCCAGGCGCATTAGTCACACCAAAAGGCATTACAGAATACTCATAATGTCCATACCTTGTTCTGAAAGCAGTCTTCTGAATATCCTCAGTTTTCACACGTATCTGATGATACCCCGATCTCAAATCTATTTTGCTGAACACACTCGCACCAACCAATTGATCCATCAAATCATCAATCCTCGGCAAAGGATACCGATTCTTGATCGTCACTTTATTCAGTTGCCTGTAGTCCACACACAACCTCATAGTACCTTCTTTCTTCTTAACCAATAACACTGGTGCGCCCCATGGTGACACACTCGGACGAATAAATTTCTTATCCAACAGATCTTCCAGCTGACTCTTCAATTCAGTTAACTCAACAGCAGACATACGGTACGGAGCCATCGATATCGGCCTAGTACCAGGTACCAAATCAATCGAGAACTCAACTTCACGCTCTGGCGATAATTCATTCACTTCTTCAGGAAACACATCAGGAAAGTCACACACCACGGCTAGATTGCAAATCACCAGTTTATCTTTAGCCTCCAAAGTCGCTAACAGCATAAACAACTCTGCCCCATCTGCCACCGCCTCATTCACTTGCCTTGCTGATAGAAACAAACTCTTTCCTTCCTTAATCTCAGGAAAGATCACAGTCTTATCAAAACAGTTGATATAAACTCGGTTAAACACCAACCAGTTCATACCCAGGATAACATCAATCTGCACTAGGGGAAGACACACGAGGTCCATCCCAAAGTCTCTACCAAAAATACTCAAAGGGCAATTTAAACAAACTGAAGTAGTAGTCACTGAACCCTTCGCAGGAGTATCAATCACCATACTCCCATGCATCTCAGATATCTCTAATTTAAGTTTCACAGCACAATCCAAAGATATAAAGGAATGAGTCGCACCTGTGTCAATAATAGCTACAAGAGGAAAGCCATTAATATAACACGTACCTCGGATCAAACGATCATCTGCAGAAGTCTCAGAACCCGATAAAGCAAAGACCTTGCCTCCCGACTGGTTCTCTCTCTTCGGCTTAGGACACTGTGGACTGATATGACCCACCTCTCCACAGTTGAAACAAGTCATAGTCTTCAACCGGCACTCTGCAGCCAAGTGACCACCTTTGCCACACTTGAAACACTTCTTCTCAGTACTGGTACACTCATGGATATGATGTCCAGCCTGACCACATCTATAACACTTAGCAGGGGCACTGGAGTCTCCCCCACTAGGTCTCTTCATCCCACTCTGTCTCTGGAAACCTTTGCCAGCTGCATACGGTTTTCCATGATCATTCTGATTCTTGCCTTTCCTATCAACCCTCTGTTGATAGCTCTCCGCTCTGGCCTTGGTATCCTGTTCAAAAATCCTGCAACAGTCAACCAAGTCAGAAAACACTCTAATCCGCTGATACCCAATAGCCTGCTTGATCTCGGGACGTAACCCGTTCTCAAACTTCACACATTTTGAAAATTCCCCAGTAGCCTCATCATAGGGAGTGTAATACTTCGACAGCTCTGTGAACTTAGCAGCATACTCAGTAACAGACCGGTTGCCCTGCTTCAATTCTAAGAACTCTATCTCTTTCTTTCCTCTGACATCCTCTGGAAAGTACTTCCTCAGGAATCTCTCTCTGAACACCGCCCAAGTGATCTCAGCACTCCCAGCAGCTTCCAACTCAGTGCGGGCAGCAACCCACCAATCATCTGCTTCCTCTGACAGCATTTGCGTACCGAACCTGACCTTCTGGTTATCGGCACACTCAGTCACTCGGAAGATCCTCTCGATCTCCTTCAACCACTTCTGAGCACCATCTGGATCGTATGCTCCCTTGAACATTGGAGGATTGTTCTTTTGGAACTCACTCAGTTGACGAGCAGCTCCCAATCCCACAACATTCGGATTTCCTCCAAGTACTCCAGCTAGCATACCCAGAGCCTCAGCAATCGCAACATCGTCTCTACCTCTTCCAGCCATCTCTATTCTGAAAACCCAACAAGCTAAAACAATAAGTACTGATAGGGTTACACAACACCTATCACGTACAGGGAAACAGAATAATTACGACTCGACTCGACCGACTATGCTCTGATACCACTAATGTAACACCCTTCTAAAATACCCCAATAATTAATTAAAACAACAAAATATAAATCAGAGTAGATATGCAATTTCAGGGTGTCACACTTGACACTTCACACCATTCATCAAAATAACTGGTCATGCTCATTTATTAATCAAAACAAGGCATTGCACAATCCGCAGCGGATAGAAATCTAACAACATGCAAACCATGTAATCACATTACATGTAAAACTGTTCAACAACCACAAATGAAAACAAAGTAAACATCCCGTCCCGATGTTACATATACCAGAGCATGACCCACTAAGGAACTACACTAGACTCCAAGCACTAGCTTCTACTCAATCACTGCTCGTTACCTGAAACATAGTTGTAAGGGTGAGTTCCTCAATCGATATAATAAGCATTATAAAATATCATGTAATGCTAAGTAAATTAACACATTCATCACCCTAATCAGATCACACATTCAGCAACGGCAACATCAACTCAAATCATACTCAACACAAACACAAAACACACGTATAATATTGGAATACATCCATTCATATTATACGCCATACATACATTATGCAATGAGACTCCATGCATGCGGTACCGACTATTCGTGAACACATAGTTCAACCTCACCGATCAAACCCAGATACGGCTACCAAGCTCACTAGTCCCACTCATTTGAGACCTAGTGACTCACTCACTAATTCCTCACCATGGGAATTAGCTACCACCATAAAGGCCATGCTATGCACGCTAAATCACCTAGCATGCAAACATCAACAACAATCCACAATAATTCACTCACTAATTCCTCACCATGGGAATTAGCTACCACCATATAGGCCATACTATACACGCTAAATCACCTAGCATGCAACATCAACAACAATCCACAATGGACATATGCTCACACTCTAAGTCATAAACAGTCCATCCACAATTGCATACATAATGGATATATTCACAGCATTATGCATACCATCATACATCATCAGCATATTTATCACAGAAGCATATCATGTCATGCCAAATAATAAACCACAGTATTAGCACACTCTACTAATACCTATACTGCTCAAAACAACGGGAAATGATCCCTACTATATCATACACCAATATAGGCCAATCATCAAATATGTCCACAATATTTAAATATCAATTTTCCACTTTTCAAACAGTGTTAACCGGTTAACACCCTGGGTTAACCGGTTAACGCAAAACAGAACGCGCTTCCTGGCAAATTTTAACAGTGTTAACCGGTTAACACCCTGGGTTAACCGGTTAACGCAAAACAGACTTTAATTTTTTAATTATCATAACAGTGTTAACCAGTTAACACCCTGGGTTAACCGGTTAACGCAAAACAGAAAGCTGTTCCTATGCTAACACGAAACAGAATGCAGATTTCCCCGCATTTTTCGCCGTTGGAGGACTTCCGGACCTCCGATTTCGATTCCGTAAAAAGCTACGCGTCCAGAATTTTACAACTCATCCAATTACAGGTTCATTCACAGTTTTAACGCAATTCATTCATCACAATTCAAAGGTATTTCTCAAAACCTAATTAGAGTCAATCAATGGCTTATTACTACCCATCACATGTTAATCCATAATACCCATTAAACGACGATAAACCCCCCTTACCTGAGTTAATCCGGCAATCTTTTCACTTCAAGCTTTTCCTTTCTTCAACCCTTGTTCTCTTGCTCTTCCTCTTTGCCCTTTTTCCACTTCTCAGTCGCTTCTCTGTTTTCACGTGAAAACCTTTTTTTCCAAATGGGACTCTTTTCTGATTCCAACTTTATATTCCAATAATAATAATCCAATAATATTCCAATTATTTAATTAAATTAATAAATATACTATTAACTTAAATTAAATAATTATCATATTTTATCGGGGTGTTACAGCCACCGTGCGTTATTCATCCCAAAGGAGGGAAAGGAAACGCTCGAAGTAAACCTGAAAAAGGAAAGGACAAGACGGGGTCTCGCAACCAAATCTTGGGTTCGGGAGTCGGTTATGCGAAGGGAAGGTATTAACACCCCTACGCATCCGTAGTACTCTACGGGATCCATTTTTGTAGTTCTTGTCTAAAGGGTGTGAGTTTATCTTGTGCTGTTTGCCCAAAAAAAAGGTTAAATGAAAATGCCTCGCGCGGATGTCGCATCCACTGCATACGTATCTCATCTGAATATGAGAATCAGAGTCTTCGTAGCTCGGCTGACCTATGGGTTGGAGGGATGTGTGCTTGCTAAGACATCGCGTCTTATGCCTACGTATCTCATCTGGAATGAGAATCAGAGCAAGCCGTAGTTCGGCTAACTACGGGGTTATGGTGTGGGTTTTGGACGAACGACGTTACTACGCAATCTACCGGATGCTCGACCTTTGGAGACTTACTCACCTGTAGTAGAAGGAGTAAACCTGTGTTTAGGAGAAGAAAAATCAATGAAGGGTTAGGGTTTGGTGAACTCATGCAAAAAGGCAGTCCTTGACGAAGGAACCTGTAAAAAACATACAAAAACATTGCCTCCTATCGAGGTCTTCCAGCTAGGAAAGCAGTAAAATGCGGGAAAAATGTAAAAGTACCACGCGGATAAAGATCCGAAGTAACAGCAGTTAGAGGAATGGGAAACCCAGGGATCCTTCCAAGCTAAACACCATCAAAGAAAGTGAGTTAGTACAGGTAATCAGAATGAAACCTCGAGGGGGTATCTCACAAATAAAGTGGAAAACCACGCAAGTTATCCCTGCAAAAGTCATGTGAGCCCTCACAAAAACTCAACAAAAGGGTTAGTGAAACACGATAAGCATTTTTTTCATGGATAACAATATGGTTTCAGAAACCTCAAACCCTGTGGCATACACTTTAGAAATTAAACGATTAAGCATTCAAGGCATTATTTATACATTCATACATAATTATGACCCGTGGGCAAAAACCTAATGAAATTCATCCATCATACCTCAAACATTCAGATGATCCAAATTAAGAGCATAAAGGTAATGGGAATAAGGGCAAACCTGATTGGAGAGCTTGATTGAAATTGAGTGGCACCCGTGAGGTTTACAAAACAATCTTTAGGGTTTATGTGAGGCAGAGGTGATTCTGTGCAGTTGAGTTCCCTTCAGGGTTTGGAGGCTGCTCTGAGTTCTCTGTCAGGTTTCTCTCCAGGTTTGGTCCAGGGTTTTGTTTCAAGGAAACCCCAGAGTATTTTGCTTCCCTTCCTTTTTCTCAAGTGAAGCCTTGGTATTTATAGACTGAATTTCATGGCTTTGTGGGCTCAAATGAGAGAGAACCAAGTCCAAAATTTTTTGTTATATTTTATTGATTTATTTATTATTATTTTTATTTATTTATTTATTATTATTTTTTTTTCGTTTAATTTTTTGTTTTTTTTTTGTTTTTTTGTTTTTGTTTTGTTTTTTGTTTTATTTTTGTTTTATTTTTATTTATTTATTTATTTATTTATTTTATTTATTTATATTTATTTTTATTTTTTGATATGATGAAATGCAATGTATCTAATGTTAAATGGCCTAAAAATGAATGCATGCATGAGGTGTAAAGCGTATGCTTCCAGGAAAAATGAAGGGTAAATTTTGGGGTATTACAGCTGCCCCTATTCAATCAACTGGAGACCTGGAAAGAAGATAGCAGCGGCTTTCGTGCTTTCGAGGTATCAAGGGATTGAATACAATAAAAGCCCAAAAATTTGCACTGAAATGAAGTGAAGAAACAATGTCTGTCAGAATCGGCAAAGAGGTGGTCTTGAAAGAAGAATCCTTCTTGTACGGTGAGAGTCAGTCTGAATACCGAAACAGAATGTTAACTTGGATACCAAAATAAATGGTAACATAGAAATAATCATGGCCTGAATGCCGCTCATCAGTCTGAATACTGGAAATGACTTCGATCTGAACATCGGGAGATATGAGATTATTAATATCGGTCTGAACACCGAGAGGCTGGCCTGAATGCCACAAGTTGCGTCGACCTGAACGTCGGAAACTTCTTCGATCTGAACATCGGAAAATTGGCCTGAATGCCACAAGTTGCATCGACCTGAACGTCGGAAACTTCTTCGATCTGAACATCGGAAAATTGACCTGAATGCCACTTCGGTCTGAATACCGGAAACTGGCCTGAACGCCACTTCGGTCTGAATACCGGAAACTGGCCTGAACGCCACTTCGATCTGAATATCGGAAATTGGCCTGAATGCCACTTCGGTCTGAATACCGGAAAATTGGCCTGAATGCCACTTCGGTCTGAATACCGGAAAAACTTCATGCCTGTCAGCATCGGCAGAAATAGGGAAAGATAATAGAGGCGGCGCATGGGCCAATGACACTTGCTAGGGATAACAAAGGTAAGTCATGAACAATCTTCAGTCTAAGTACTGGAAACAACTTCTAGCTTATCACTTGGGATACCGAGAATGTTTTATGCTTACATGCGTATGTTTGAATTTTTCAATGGCGTAATGCTCCATGAAAATGGAAATGCTACGCGATTTGGAAGGATGCAATGCAATATGATTCTACATGCAGGGATGCGAAATGCTGGGTAGAATGCCAAGCTGAGGCAAGGGGATCTGCTGGGGAAATGATCACCATCTTCTGGACCCTGGCAAGGCTGCTGGAGATGCACAGCGCAAAGAATTATGTGGGGAAATGACCCGCCACACGGTGTTCTAGCAATGACGAAATGCCGAGATTCAGACTGGGGAGAGAACGACATGAAAATCTGCTGTTGGGGAAAGCGATAGTGGTTCTGGCAACCACGATCTGCGAGAGATGACTCAGCGGGGGAAGCAAACACTGATACGGTACCGAGGTTCTGCTTCAAGGAAAGAAACCATGGATCTGACATTGGGATTATCGATCTGGCCTCGAACTCTAAGGAGCAGCCACTTCTGCTGGGAAGATACAGTCTGGCACTGTCAACTCCGCTGGGGATATATAGTCTGGCACTGTCAACTCTACTGGGGAGTGTATGTCTTGAAACAAATGCTTGGGGAAGTACAGTGGTGAGAACCTGCTAGGGATTGAAGAATCCATCACTCTGATCAGCTTTGCAGGGATAAGACATCGGATTCGTCTGTTGGCGACTTCACTGGGGAAGATATTCACGATCATCTGCAGGGGATTTTAAGGAAATGCCCCGAGGGTATCTGTTCTGAATAGACGATCCAAAGCACTTAAAATTTACAGCAATTTTAAATGTTTATTAAGCATGTATCTGTAAAGCCCTTATGTGTCATGATGCAATGTTTATCAAAAATTCGGACGTCATTTTTGCAAACAAAACAGTAAAATGAAAATGAAAACAGAGATATACTGAATAACATGATTTTATTGATTGAATGGCCTTTGAATAGGCATCTACATCAGGAAGCAATCCCTGGAAAGAGGTAATCGCACAAAAGATAAAAACAGAAATTAATCTAATGGCAATGTGAAATGTGTAACACCCCGATAAAACAAGATAATTATTTAATTTAAGTTAATAATATATTTATTAATTTAATTAAATAATTGGAATTTTATTATTGGATTATTATTTTATTGGAATAAAAGTTGGAATTTAGAAAAGGTCCCATTAAGTAAAAAGGTTTATTTTTCACGTGAAAAGGAAAAAGGGGCAGAAAAATGGAAAAAAGGGAAAAGAGAACCAGAGAACAAGGGTTGAAGAGAGGAAGAGCTTGAAGCTGCAGGATTTGCCGGATTAACTCAGGTAAGGGGGGTTTATCGTCGATTAATGGGTATTATGGGATAACATGTAGTGGGTAGTGATAGACCATTGATTTGACTCTATTCGGAATGATGCATGATGAAATTGTGAACTTTTGGATGAACGAAATTGGATTATGATTGAGAGGAATTCGTAGAAATTAGATGTAAAAATGTTAGAATTGGTGAAATTGAATAGGGTATGATTCGTGTTAGATGATATGAACGATTTCTATGAAAAATTGGATTGTAGGAGGTTGGAATTGGTAGATCTCGTAGCAGAGAAGACCATAGCAGATATGGAAATCTGGTTTCTGGTCATACGCGTATGGCACTAGGCAATACGCGTATGAGATGGTCTGGTACGCGTATGGCACTAGGCAATACGTGTATGGATGAGGAAGATGATGTTTTGAACGTGGTTTGGTCTCTGTTGGTACGCGTATGGGGAAGTGGTACGCGTAGCATACACGTATGAGATAGGTGGTACGCGTATGGAATTGGCTGAGAAATGGGCCATACGCCTATGGGACTAGGCAATACGCGTATGGGCAGGATTGTGATTTTTCTGTGCTGTTGTTGTGCAGTTTTTGGTTGTTCAGCTGAGTAATGTAAATTTAGCTGATGTATGATAGAGTAGGGATCAATTCCCGTTGTTTTGAGTAGTATAGGTATTAGTAGGGTGTGCTAATGCTGTGATTGATTATGTGGTATGATGATATGCATAATATTGTGAATGTATCTATCATGTATGAAATTATGAATGGACTGTTTATGGCTTGGAGTGTGAGCATATGTCCATTGTGGATGATTGTTGATGTTTGCATGACTAAGTGATTTAGCTTGCATATTGTGGCCTTTATGGTGGTAGCTAATTCCCATGGTGAGGAATTAGTGAGTTAGTATTGTGGATCGTTGTTGATGTTTGCATGCTAGGTGATTAGCGTGCATATCATAGCCCTTGGGGTGGTAGCTAATTCCCATGGTGAGGAATTAGTGAGTGAGTCACTAAGTCTCAAATGAGTGGGACTAGTGAGCTTGGTAGCCGTATCTGGATTTGATCGGTGAGGTTGAACTATATGTTCACGAATAGTCGGTACCGCATGCATGGAGTCTCATTGCATAATGTATGTATGTATGACGTATAATATGAATGGATGTATTCCAATATTATACGTGTGTTTTATGGTTGTGTTGAGTTTGAGTATGATGATGATGATGATTATGAGTTGATATTGCCGTTGCTGAATATGTGAGATCTGATTAGGATGGTGATATGTGTTAAATTACTTAGCATTACATGATATTTTATAATGCTTATTACATCGATTGAGGAACTCACCCTTACAACTATGTTTCAGGTAACGAGCAATGATTGAGTAGGAGCTAGTGCTTGGAGTCTAGTGTAGTTCCTTAGTGGGTCATGCTCTGATAGATGTAACATCGGGATGGGATGTTTTTAATTGTCTTATTGTTGGTTGTTGGACCATTTTACATGTAATGTGTTACATGTTTTACAATGATTGATGAGATTTCTATCCGCTGCGTATTATGCAAATGCTTATGTTTTGAATTAATAAAAGAGCATGACAGTTATTTTGGTGAATGGTGTGAAGTGATTGTGTGACACCCTTAATTGCATATCTACTCTGATATATATAATTGTTGTTTTAATTAAATATTTGGGGTATTTTAGAAGGGTGTTACATTAGTGGTATCAGAGCATAGTCGGTCGAGTCGAGTCGTAATTATTTTGTTTCCCCTGTACGTGATAGGTGTTGTGTAACCCTATCAGTACTTATTGTTTTAGCTTGATTGGGTTTTCAGATTAGAAGATGGCTGGAAGAGGTAGAGATGATGCTGCGATTGCTGAGGCTCTGGGTATGCTAGCTGGAGTACTTGGAGGAAATCCGAATGTTGTGGGACTGGGAGCTGCTCGTCAACTGAGTGAGTTCCAGAAGAACAATCCTCCAATGTTCAAGGGGGCATACGATCCAGATGGTGCTCAGAAGTGGTTGAAGGAGATCGAGAGGATCTTCCGAGTGACTGAGTGTGCCGATAACCAGAAGGTCAGGTTCGGTACGCATATGCTGTCAGAGGAAGCAGATGATTGGTGGGTTGCTACCCGCACTGAGTTGGAATCTGCTGGGAATGCTGAGATCACTTGGGCTGTGTTCAGAGAGAGATTCCTGAGGAAGTACTTTCCAGAAGATGTCAGAGGAAAGAAAGAGATAGAGTTCTTAGAATTGAAGCAGGGTAACAGGTCTGTTACTGAGTATGCTGCTAAGTTCACAGAGCTGTCGAAGTATTACACCCCCTATAACGAGGCTACTGGGGAATTTTTGAAATGTGTGAAGTTTGAGAACGGGTTACGTCCCGAGATCAAGCAGGCTATTGGGTATCAGCGGATTAGAGTGTTTTCCGATTTGGTTGACTGTTGCAGGATTTTTGAACAGGATACCAAGGCTAGAGCAGAGAGCTATTAGCAAAGGGTTGATAGGAAAGGCAAGAATCAGAATGATCGTGGGAAACCGTATGCAGCTGGCAAAGGTTTCCAGCGACAGAGTGGGATGAAGAGGCCTAATGGGGGAGACTCCAGTGCCCCTGCTAAATGTTTCAGATGTGGTCAGGCTGGACATCGTATCCATGAGTGTACCAGTAATGAGAAGAAGTGTTTTAAGTGTGGCAAAGGTGGTCACTTGGCTGCAGAGTGCCGGTTGAAGACTGTGACTTGTTTCAACTGTCGAGAAGTGGGTCATATCAGTCCACAGTGTCCTAAGCCGAAGAGAGAGAATCAGTCGGGAGGCAAGGTCTTTGCTTTATCGGGTTCTGAGACTTCTGCAGATGATCGTTTGATCCGAGGTACGTGTTATATTAATGGCTTTCCTCTTGTAGCTATTGTTGACACAGGTGCGACTCATTCCTTTATATCTTTGGATTGTGCTGTGAAACTTAATTTAGAGATATCGGAGATGCATGGAAGTATGGTGATTGATACTCCTGCGAAGGGTTCAGTGACTACTACTTCAGTTTGTTTAAATTGTCCTTTGAGTATTTTTGGTAGGGACTTTGGGATGGACCTAGTGTGTCTTCCACTAGTGCAGGTTGATGTTATCCTGGGTATGAACTGGTTGGTGTTTAACCGAGTCTATATCAATTTTTTTGATAAGACTGTGATTTTTCCTGAGATTGAGGAAGGAAAGAGTTTGTTTCTATCAGCGAGGCAGGTGAATGAGGCGGTAGCAGATGGGGCAGAGTTGTTTATGCTGTTAGCGACTTTGGAGGCTAAAGATAAACTGGTGATTTGCGATCTAGCCGTGGTGTGTGATTTTCCTGATGTGTTTCCTGAAGAAGTGAACGAATTACCGCCAGAACGTGAAGTTGAGTTCTCGATTGATTTGGTACCTGGTACTAGGCCGATATCGATGGCTCCGTACCGTATGTCTGCTGTTGAGTTAACTGAATTGAAGAGTCAGCTGGAAGATCTGTTGGATAAGAAATTTATTCGTCCGAGTGTGTCACCGTGGGGTGCACCAGTGTTATTGGTTAAGAAGAAAGAAGGTACTATGAGGTTGTGTGTGGACTACAGGCAACTGAATAAAGTGACGATCAAGAATAGGTATCCTTTGCCGAGGATTGATGATTTGATGGATCAGTTGGTTGGTGCGAGTGTGTTCAGTAAAATAGACTTGAGATCTGGGTATCATCAGATACGTGTGAAAACTGAGGATATTCAGAAGATTGCTTTCAGAACAAGGTATGGACATTATGAGTATTCTGTAATGCCTTTTGGTGTGACTAATGCGCCTAGAGTATTTATGGAGTATATGAATAGGATTTTCCATCCGTATCTAGACCAGTTTGTTGTGGTGTTTATTGACGATATTTTGGTGTATTCGAACTCGGAAGAAGAGCATACTGAGCATTTGAGAATGGTTTTAGGAGTTCTACGAGAAAAGAAGTTATTTGCTAAACTGTCCAAGTGTGAATTTTGGTTAGAAGAGGTTAGTTTTCTTGGTCATGTGGTTTCAAGAGGTGGTGTTGCTGTTGATCCTTCTAAGATAGAAGCGGTATCTAAGTGGGAAGCTCCGAAGTCAGTTTCTGAGATAAGGAGTTTTCTTGGACTTGCAGGTTATTATAGGAAATTCATTAAGGGATTTTCTAAGTTGGCGTTACCGTTGACGATGTTGACTAGAAAGGGGCAAGCGTTTGTTTGGGACTCAAAATGTGAAGAAGGTTTCCAAGAGTTAAAGAGAAGGTTGACTACTGCTCCTATTCTGATATTACCGAGTTCGTCGGAACCATTTGAGGTTTACTGTGATGCTTCATTGTTGGGTTTGGGTGGTGTTTTGATGCAGAATAAGCAGGTTGTAGCTTATGCTTCGAGACAACTGAGGGTTCATGAGAGGAACTATCCGACACACGATTTAGAGTTGGCAGCTGTGGTATTTGTTCTGAAGTTATGGAGGCATTACTTGTACGGGTCAAGATTTGAGGTTTTCAGTGACCATAAAAGTTTAAAGTATTTGTTTGATCAGAAAGAGCTGAATATGAGACAGAGGAGATGGTTAGAGTTTCTGAAGGATTATGACTTTGGTTTGAATTACCATCCGGGTAAAGCAAACGTAGTGGCTGATGCATTGAGTCGGAAATCATTGCATATGTCTATGTTAATGGTTAAGGAATTGGATTTAATTGAGCAGTTTAGAGACTTGAGTTTGGTGTGTGAGAATACTCACAATAGTGTTAAATTGGGAATGTTGAAGTTAACGAGTGGTATTCTGGATGATATTAGAGAGGGTCAGAAATCCGATGTGCTTTTGGTTGATAAGTTGACTCTAGTGAATCAAGGTCAAGGTGGTGAATTCAGAGTTGATGAGAATGGTGTTTTGAAATTTGGTAATCGGGTGTGTATTCCGGATGTTACCGAACATAAGAAGAGTATTCTGGAGGAAGGACATCGTAGTGGTCTGAGTATTCATCCTGGAGCTACGAAGATGTATCATGATTTGAAAAAGTTATTTTGGTGGCCAGGAATGAAAAGAGAAATTGCGAGTTTTGTTTATTCTTGTTTGACTTGTCAGAAGTCAAAGATTGAGCATCAGAAGCCGTCAGGGCTAATGCAACCGTTGGCTATTCCAGAGTGGAAGTGGGATAGTATCAGTATGGATTTTGTTTCTGGTTTACCGAGGACAATTAAGAATTTTGAAGCTATTTGGGTGATTGTCGACAGATTGACGAAATCGGCTCATTTCATTCCGATCTGAATGGATTATCTGTTAGAGAGATTAGCCGAGTTGTATATTGAGAAGATTGTAAGTTTGCATGGTATTCCGTCGAGTATTGTTTCGGACAGAGATCCTAGATTTACATCGAAGTTCTGGGAAGGTTTGCAGAGGGCTTTGGGAACCAAGTTGAGATTGAGTTCTGCATATCATCCGTAGACTGATGGTCAGACTGAGAGGACGATTCAGTCACTGGAGGATCTTTTGAGGGCTTGTGTTTTGGAAAAGGGAGGTGCTTGGGATTGTTATTTACCTTTGATTGAGTTTACCTACAACAATAGTTTTCATTCGAGCATTGGTATGGCACCGTTTGAAGCTTTGTATGGTAGGAGATGTCGGACACCTTTATGTTGGTATGAGTCCGGTGAGAGTGCTGCGATTGGACCGGAGATTGTTCAACAAACTACGGAAAGGATTAAGATGATTCAGGAGAAGATGAGGATTGCTCAGAGTCGTCAGAAGAGTTATCACGACAAGAGAAGGAAGTCACTTGAGTTTCAAGAGGGAGATCATGTGTTTCTTCGTGTTACTCCGATAACTGGGGTTGGTCGAGCTTTAAAGTCGAAGAAGTTGACACCTCGATTTATTGGTCCTTATCAGATTTTGGAGAGGATAGGGGAGGTAGCCTATCGTATCGCTTTACCGCCGTCACTTGCGAATTTGCATGAAGTTTTTCATGTGTCTCAGTTGAGGAGATACATTCATGATCCGTCGCATGTGGTCCAAGTAGATGATGTCCAGGTGAGAGATAACCTGACTGTTGAAACATCACCTATGAGGATTGAGGATCGAGAGTTGAAGCAGTTGTGGGGTAAAGAGATTGCTTTGGTAAAGGTAGCTTGGGGAGGACCAGCAGGTGGCAATGTAACTTGGGAACTTGAGAGTCAGATGAAGGAGTCTTATCCTGAGTTATTCGCTTGAGGTATGTTTTCGAGGACGAAAACTCTTTTAGTGGGGGAGAGTTGTAACACCCCGATAAAACAAGATAATTATTTAATTTAAGTTAATAATATATTTATTAATTTAATTAAATAATTGGAATTTTATTATTGGATTATTATTTTATTGGAATAAAAGTTGGAATTTAGAAAAGGTCCCATTTAGTAAAAAGGTTTATTTTTCACGTGAAAAGGAAAAAGGGGCAGAAAAGTGGAAAAAAGGGAAAAGAGAACCAGAGAACAAGGGTTGAAGAGAGGAAGAGCTTGAAGCTGCAGGATTTGCCGGATTAACTCAGGTAAGGGGGGTTTATCGTCGATTAATGGGTATTATGGGATAACATGTAGTGGGTAGTGATAGACCATTGATTTGACTCTATTCGGAATGATGCATGATGAAATTGTGAACTTTTGGATGAACGAAATTGGATTATGATTGAGAGGAATTCGTAGAAATTAGATGTAAAAATGTTAGAATTGGTGAAATTGAATA
This sequence comes from Lathyrus oleraceus, assembly GCF_024323335.1. Taxonomy (NCBI): domain Eukaryota; kingdom Viridiplantae; phylum Streptophyta; class Magnoliopsida; order Fabales; family Fabaceae; genus Lathyrus; species Lathyrus oleraceus. Next base: position 342,242,762 of record NC_066579.1, read on the forward strand.
GGGTATGATTCGTGTTAGATGATATGAACGATTTCTGTGAAAAATTGGATTGTAGGAGGTTGGAATTGGTAGATCTCGTAGCAGAGAAGACCATAGCAGATCTGGAAATCTGGTTTCTGGTCATACGCGTATGGCACTAGGCAATACGCGTATGAGATGGTCTGGTACGCGTATGGCACTAGGCAATACGCGTATGGATGAGGAAGATGATGTTTTGAACGTGGTTTGGTCTCTGTTGGTACGCGTATGGGGAAGTGGTACGCGTAGCATACACGTATGAGATAGGTGGTACGCGTATGGAATTGGCTGAGAAATGGGCCATACGCGTATGGGACTAGGCAATACGCGTATGGGCAGGATTGTGATTTTTCTGTGCTGTTGTTGTGCAGTTTTTGGTTGTTCAGCTGAGTAATGTAAATTTAGCTGATGTATGATAGAGTAGGGATCAATTCCCGTTGTTTTGAGTAGTATAGGTATTAGTAGGGTGTGCTAATGCTGTGATTGATTATGTGGTATGATGATATGCATAATGTTGTGAATGTATCTATCATGTATGAAATTATGAATGGACTGTTTATGGCTTGGAGTGTGAGCATATGTCCATTGTGGATGATTGTTGATGTTTGCATGACTAAGTGATTTAGCTTGCATATTATGGCCTTTATGGTGGTAGCTAATTCCCATGGTGAGGAATTAGTGAGTTAGTATTGTGGATCGTTGTTGATGTTTGCATGCTAGGTGATTAGCGTGCATATCATAGCCCTTGGGGTGGTAGCTAATTCCCATGGTGAGGAATTAGTGAGTGAGTCACTAAGTCTCAAATGAGTGGGACTAGTGAGCTTGGTAGCCGTATCTGGATTTGATCGGTGAGGTTGAACTATATGTTCACGAATAGTCGGTACCGCATGCATGGAGTCTCATTGCATAATGTATGTATGTATGACGTATAATATGAATGGATGTATTCCAATATTATACGTGTGTTTTATGGTTGTGTTGAGTTTGAGTATGATGATGATGATTATTATGAGTTGATATTGCCGTTGCTGAATATGTGAGATCTGATTAGGGTGGTGATATGTGTTAAATTACTTAGCATTACATGATATTTTATAATGCTTATTACATCGATTGAGGAACTCACCCTTACAACTATGTTTCAGGTAACGAGCAATGATTGAGTAGGAGCTAGTGCTTGGAGTCTAGTGTAGTTCCTTAGTGGGTCATGCTCTGATAGATGTAACATCGGGATGGGATGTTTTTAATTGTCTTATTGTTGGTTGTTGGACCATTTTACATGTAATGTGTTACATGTTTTACAATGATTGATGAGATTTCTATCCGCTGCGTATTATGCAAATGCTTATGTTTTGAATTAATAAAAGAGCATGACAGTTATTTTGGTGAATGGTGTGAAGTGATTGTGTGACACCCTTAATTGCATATCTATTCTGATATATATAATTGTTGTTTTAATTAAATATTTGGGGTATTTTAGAAGGGTGTTACAAAATGGATTTCTATTGGGTTCCAATTCTGCTATGACTTGCCCGTCTTCAAGATCCTCCAGATGATCAGCCTTCTGAAAAGGTGATTGGACTGTTTCCTACCTTTCGAAAATTTCTCGTCATCGACATGAGATGAGATTCAGAACTAACTCAGAACGCAGCCATTCACTTAATCCCTAACTTTTGCCTGGATCGCCCTTTTCGGGTTTTCAATCCACCGGGATACCCATTTTTGCCTAAGTTGCCTTTTCAGGTTTTCAACTTACCGGGTGTACGATCTTTTCATTTTTAATCCCTAATTTTTGCCCGAACCTTTTCATTTTCTTGGTTCGTTGGGATGCCCATTTTTGCCTGGACTATTCTTTTTACTGTCCAACGGGTCTATTTTATGCGAAGTATTTTTTAACTGCGTCTGAGTTCACAGGGGAAGTGAAGTTTTCACCATCCATAGTTGCAAGCATTAAGGCCCCACCATCAAAAACCTTGGTGACAATATACGGTCCATCATAGTTAGGAGTCCACTTGCCCCTGTGATCTGTCTGAGGAGGAAGGATCCTTTTCAACACTAAATCTCCGACTTGGAAACAACGAGGACGCACTTTCTGATCAAAGGCTCTCTTCATCCGACTCTGATACAACTGCCCATGACAAATGGCTGCCATTCGCTTCTCTTTGATAAGACTCAACTCATTGAACCTTGTCCGAATCCATTTGGCTTCGTCTAACTTGACATCCAACAGGACTCTTAGAGAAGGAATCTCCACTTCAACAGGTAGGACTGCTTCCATACCATACACCAGGGAGTAAGGGGTTGCCCCAATCGACGTACGTACTGAAGTACGGTACCCATGCAAGGCGAAGGGTAACATCTCATGCCAATCTCTGTACGTGACGACCATCTTCTGCATAATCTTCTTTATGTTCTTATTTGCCACCTCAACAACGCCGTTCATCTTAGGGCGGTAAGGGGAAGAATTATGATGCTGAATGTTGAAGTTCTGACACAACTCCTTCATCATTTTGTTGTTGAGATTAGAACCATTATCAGTAATGATTCTTTCGGGAATCCCGTAGCGACAAATGATTTCTTTCTTGATGAAACGGGCAACCACATGTCTGGTGACATTCGCGAACGACGCTGCTTCGACCCACTTGGTGAAATAGTCGATGGCAACAAGGATGAAGCGATGCCCATTGGAAGCATTCGGCTAAATATTTCCAATCATGTCAATGCCCCACATAGCAAACGGCCACGACGAAGTCATCACATTCAGAGGATTTGGCGGCACATGCACCTTATCAGCATAAATCTGGCATTTATGACATTTCCGAGCATATTTAAAGCAATCTGATTCCATGGTCATCCAATAATAACCCGCTCTCAACAATTTCTTAGCCATTGCATGTCCGCCGGCATGAGTACCTAAGGAACCTTCATGAACTTCCTGCATTAACATGTCCGCCTCGTGTCTGTCCACGCATCTGAGCAAAACCATGTCGAAGTTCCTCTTATACAGCACATCGTCTTTGTTCAAGAAGAAACTGCCTGCCAATCTTCTCAAAGTCTTTCTGTCATTGTTGGATGCCCCTGCAGGGTACTCTTGATTCTTCAGAAAGCACTTGATATCATGATACCAGGGCTTGTCATCGACTACCAGTTCAGCAGCAAACACATACGCGGCCCTGTCAAGGCGCATCACATCGATCCTGGGAGCATGGTTCCAACGAATTACCTTGATCATGGAGGATAGAGTAGTAAGTGCGTCTGCCATCTGGTTCTCATCACGAGGTATATGATACAATTTTACTGTTGTGAAGAAAGTCAACAGTCTTCTCGTGTAATCTCTGTAGGGGACCAGAGTGGGCTGGAGAGTATTCCAATCACCATTCACTTGATTGATCACCAGAGCTGAATCTCCGAAGATGTCCAGAGTCTTAATTCTCAGATCAATGGCTTGCTCAATACCCAAGATACAGGCCTCGTACTCAGCTTCATTATTTGTGAACTCAAAAGTCAAACGAGCGGTGAAAGGCATGTGGGCACCTTTCGGAGTAGTAATGACAGCGCCAATTCCACTTCCTCTAGCATTGACAGCCCCATCAAACAACAAAGTCCACTTTTCGTTTGGATCAGGTCCCTCCTCAACAACTGGCTCTTCACAGTCTTTCATCTTGAGGAACATGATGTCTTCATCTGGAAAATCAAACTTCATCGGCTCATAATCATCAATCGGCTGCTGAGCAAGATAGTTTGACAGAATACTCCCTTTGATGGCTTTCTGGGATGTATATTGGATATCATACTCTGTCAGTACCATTTGCCAACGAGCCACCCTTCCGGTGAGAGCTGGCTTCTCGAATATGTATTTGACTGGATCCATCTTGGAGATCAGTAGGGTTGTGTGAGACATCATGTATTGTCTCAATCGCTTAGCAGCCCATGCAAGTGCACAACATGTCTTCTCAAGCATTGAGTATCTCGACTCGGAATCTGTGAACTTCTTACTCAAGTAGTAGATGGCATGTTCTTTCCTACCTGTCTCGTCATGTTGATCGAGAACACAACCCATAGAATTGTCAAGTACTGTCAAGTACATAATCAGCGGTCTCCCTGGGACTGGAGGCATAAGGATAGGAGGATTCTGCAAATACTCTTTTATCTTCTCGAAAGTCCTTTGACAATCTTCATTCCACCTGATAGCTTGATCTTTCCTCAGCAATTTGAAAATTGGCTCACACGTGGTTGTTAGGTGAGAGATGAACCTTGCAATGTAGTTCAACCTCCCTAAGAAACTACGGACTTGCTTCTCTGTTCTTGGCTCAGGCATTTCCTGTATTGCTTTCACTTTGTCAGGATCCACCTCAATCCCTTTTCCGCTAACAATAAAACCCAACAATTTTCCCGATCTCACCCCGAAAGTGCACTTGTTCGGATTAAGTCTCAGTTTGAATTTCCTTAACCGTTCAAACAATTTCTGCAGATTCACCAAATGTTCTTCTTCTGTCTGAGATTTGGCAATCATATCGTCCACATAAATCTCGATTTCATGATGAATCATATCATGGAACAGAGTCACCATAGCTCGTTGATATGTTGCTCCGACATTTTTTAGACCAAACGGCATCACCTTGTAGCAGAAGGTGCCCCATGGGGTTATGAATGTTGTCTTCTCCATGTCTTCTGGTGCCATCTTAATTTGATTATAGCCAGAAAAGCCATCCATGAAGGAAAATACCGAGAACTGAGCTGTATTATCCACCAAAACGTCGATGTGAGGTAATGGGAAATCATCTTTAGGGCTAGCTCTGTTCAGATCCCGGTAGTCGACACACATCCGTACCTTTCCATCCTTCTTAGGTACTGGGACGATGTTTGCAACCCATGGCGGATAATTGGTGACTGCTAGAAACCCTGCATCCAACTGCTTTTGCACTTCTTCCTTTATCTTGACATCCATCTCTGGTCTTGTTCTTCTGAGCTTCTGCTTGACCGGAGGACAACCTTCTTTGAGAGGCAAGCGGTGTACCACGATGTCTGTGTCCAGCCCGAACATGTCCTGATAAGACCAGGCGAAGATGTCAACGTATTCTTGCAGCAATTCAATCATCCCTTTCTTCACATCATCTCCCAAAGAAGCCCCTATCTTGATTTCTCTCTTGGCGTCCTCGGTGCCGAGATGAATCACTTCAGTAGGCTCTTGATACGGTTGAATGATCCTTTCTTCCTGTTTTAAGAACCTGGCAAGTTCTTCAGGGAGTTCACAATCTTCATCACCCTCTTTTTCAGCTTGAAAGATTGGATTTTCAAAGTCGAAGCGAGCCATAGCAGAACCGTTATCAATAGGATCCGGTGACGTGCATCTGCATGAGTGATGGTATGTGCTTATGAGTGTGAAAGAAAAAAGTGGAAACTAAACAAAACATTGCCATTTTTTTTTATTTTGAAAAACTGCAAAAATAGAAAGACAGGGAACGAAATATTTGAATGCAAAAATTTGTCCTTTATTTATGATAAAAAATGCAAGTGTCACATAGATGAGCCCTACAATGAGTCATTACGCCCTGGGCGGAACGTAAGACTTGGACATGCATGAATAAACAAAGAAAATTACTCCTTCAGAAAAGTGACTTGGACAATCTCCTCAGAAGACCAATTGTTGATGACTTCACCCGGGATCCTCGGACGCACCCAGTTGTCGATGTCACAATCACTATCCCCACCCTCTTCATTGATTGCTGATACCTGGCCATACTAAAATATGCCAGCGCTGGAGAAAGTAATCGGCCCTAACGAGTCTGAGGCGTTGAAGTACACACATCCGAAACATCGGAATCAAGTTCAATTACATCATGGATTACAGAATCAGTAGGAACAACATCTGCGAATTCATCAGTAGCATCTTCAAACCCTTCTTCCTCAACCCCTTCCACAGACTCTTGGACAAACAAATCTTCAACCTGGAGGATACCTTTGTCGAGCAAGGCCTGGATACCCTGCTGTAGCTTCAAACAACCTCCACTTTGAGTGGCACAATCCAAACAATCCTTCCCACAACCGGGGAAAACACCGACCTTCAGCAAGCATCCTTTGATATCCAACAATGGAGTCTTCAACTTCAACACATCCTTAATGGACTTGGCTTTTCCTTCCATCATATTAATGTTTGCACCACCATGCTGCGGCATGGGATTGTTGACGACATTAGGAGCCGGTGCAAGGTTGATGGCTTTTGAATCTATGAGGTCCTGAACTACGTGCTTAAAAGCTTTGCAGTTCTCAATGTTATGGCCAGGTGCTCCAGAGTGGAAGCTACACCTAGCGTTGGCGTCGTAACCCACCGGAAGTCTACCAACAGGAGGAGCCAGAGTGTGCAATTGCACAAGTTGTAGTTGTTGAAGACTAGAAAGCAACTGAGCGTACGACATTGGAAGGGTGTCGAAACGCCGGTCCATCATCCTTTGACTCTGTTGATAGGCGGGTCTGTTACCCGGTTGTTGCTGCTGTTGGTACTGAGCTGGTTGAAGTTGTGGTTGTTGTCGTTGTAGTGGTGCTGCAGCTGGAATGGTCACAGCCGCAACATACGGTTGTTGATGATAATTCTGGAAACTGTTCCTTCTAACATCTATGTTCTGATAGGAAGTCAAAGAATTCACTCCCCCCTCTCTCTGCTTATGCCCTCCAATGGACGACTTTTTTACCCCTGATGAAGATCCAACTCCATTTTGGATCTTGCAGGTCTTCAGGTAATTCTCCACCCTCTCTCCGGTAGAGACCACATCAGCAAAGTTGGAGGCATTGCACCCCACCAGACGCTCCAGATAAGGTCCAGGCAGCGTATTCATGAACATGTTGGCCATTTCCTTTTCCAACATAGGAGGCTGAACACGGGAAGCTATCTCCCTTCAGCGTTGAGCGTATTCCCTGAAGCACTCATTGCTTTTAAGAGACAGATTCTGAAGTTGAGTTCTGTCCGGAGCCATGTCTGCATTATACTGATACTGCTTTACGAAAGCCTCCGCCAAATCCCTCCAACAGCGGATATGGGCTCTGTCCAGCCTCATATACCATTCCAGGGATGCCCCAGCTAGGCTATCCTGGAAGAAGTACATAAGTAGCTTCTCGTCATCAGAGTATGCAACCATTTTACGGAAATAGGCTTGCACATGAGTTTTGGGGCAAGAGCTGCCATTGTATTTGTCAAAGACCGGGACTTTGAATTTCGGTGGCACTCTCACACCTAGGACCAACCCCAAGTCAGCAACATCTACTCCTAGAGGATTTTGTCCTTCCACAGCTTTCAGCCTCTCCTCTAATCTTCTAAACACGGGGTCCATGCCATGGCCCATGCCAAAGTCTTCCTGAAGTAGGGGGAATTGATCGGCCTGATCATCATGGACGAGCTGTTGATCAAGGTTGACATGTGGGATCGGGATAGGCCCCGGTCCATTGGGACCATTAGCCTCTCCAGCTGGAGGATCATCCAATGTCTCTGGTTGAGTAGCGGCGGGATTCCTCTGCATCATCTGTCTGAGCTCTTGCTGTCCCTGAGCCACCCCTTGAACCACATCCATGAATTGGGTCATGCGGATCCTCATCTCAGCGAGCTCTGCTTGTACACCTTCCATTGCTCTCTGTTGATTCCTTCGGGTACCGTATCGGTGAATGCCTGAGTCAGCTATCCTGCTAGTGGAACACCAAACAACTGAGAACACTGCGAAGGTACCTGTTATGCAAGACATGCTGATGGATATGCAAATGCAATAACATGTTTATCAATTCTAAAAGGCATTCTACCCCCTTGATTCCAGTCTCACATTTGATAAATAGTGTAAGAAGAAAACCCCGACTAGAATCAGGAAGAAGATGTAAACCCCCTAGAAATGGATAAACATGTGTTAAATGATATGAATGCAGAATGATGTGATGCAATGATGTGAATGCAACGCAGTGGCATGGAAATCAAGATTGCTGTATCTGCTTGAACATTTGTCGGGTTGCACTGTCTGAAGAGAAAACCCACTGAAGAATATAATATAAGATCAGATCTCTGCTCCAGAAAACCGGGTTGGTTGGAGGTTAAGGTTTCCTGAATTTAGCCCGCCCCTCACTGGTAGGTTCTAAGAACAGAAGTTCGTCAGCTTCAGCCCTTCAGTCGCGAATAATACGTTTACCACTGAAGGTTTGGCATTATTACGGGATAAAAAGACCTCCACTGACTCCCCTCAACAGGACATCCTAATAGCAAGTTCCCAGTCTCGGGATCCTCGGATTGAGCAGCGAGAATGCGCCCACCAGAGCTAACATAATCACGTCTCGGAGGAGAGGCCTCGATTGAGTTCTCGGGAAATGGTCACCAGAGTCGACGATTTCTAGAGGAACATCCTGCCGTTACGGAACACCCGTAAGACATAATATATCCAAAAGAAACCTCGTCTGGGTGTGGTTCTTCACGAACGACTTAACGTAGCAACACGCCACGCAAGCCTCATGATTATCCACTCTAAAACCTGTGGGTACACTCAAGCCTGGGTAATGGGCTTATCTCTCATAGAACACCCCATCCCAACAAACAAACAAACAGATCCAACAGATACAACAGATGCATGCAAGCAGGTAAGCAAATAAATGTACAAAAGCATGAACACCCAATAAACAAGAAATCACACAAGCTAGGAGGGACTCGCGTAGGGAAGATGGACCAGCAAGAGGTCAACTTCTTAGTGTCCCCAGCAGAGTCGCCAGCTGTGGCAACCTGAAAAATACAGTGCGCGAAAAAAACAACCGGCGAAAGAAAATGACAGAAGAGTCGCCACCGTGCGTTATTCATCCCAAAGGAGGGAAAGGAAACGCTCGAAGTAAACCTAAAAAAGGAAAGGACAAGACGGGGTCTCGCAACCAAATCTTGGGTTCGGGAGTTGGTTATGCGAAGGGAAGGTATTAGCACCCCTACGCATCCGTAGTACTCTACGGGATCCACTTTTGTAGTTCTTGTCTAAAGGGTGTGAGTTTATCTTGTGCTGTTTGCGCAAAAAAAAGGTTAAATGAAAATGACTCGCGCGGATGTCGCATCCACTGCATACGTATCTCATCTGAATATGAGAATCAGAGTCTTCGTAGCTCGGCTGACCTATGGGTTGGGGGGATGTGTGCTCGCTAAGACATCGCGTCTTATGCCTACGTATCTCATCTGGAATGAGAATCAGAGCAAGCCATAGTTCGGCTAACTACGGGGTTATGGAGTGGGTTTTGGACGAACGACGTTACTACGCAATCTACCGGATGCTCGACCTTTGGAGACTTACTCACCTGTAGTAGAAGGAGTAAACGTGTGTTTAGGAGAATAAAAATCAATGAAGGGTTAGGGTTTGGTGAACTCATGCAAAAAGGCAGTCCTTGATGAAGGAACCTGTAAAAAACACACAAAAACATTGCCTCCTATCGAGGTCTTCCAGCTAGGAAAGCAGTAAAATGCGGGAAAAATGTAAAAGTACCACGCGGATAAAGATCCGAAGTAACAGCAGTTAGAGGAATGGGAAACCCAAGGATCCTTCCAAGCTAAACACCATCAAAGAAAGTGAGTAAGTATAGGTAATCGGAATGAAACCTCCAGGGGGTATCCCACAAGTAAAGTGGAAAACCACGCAAGTTATCCCTGCAAAAGTCATGTGAGCCCTCACAAAAACTCAACAAAAGGGTTAGTGAAACACGATAAGCATTTTTTTCATGGATAACAATATGGTTTCAGAAACCTCAAACCCTGTGGCATACACTTTAGAAATTAAACGATTAAGCATTCAAGGCATTATTTATACATTCATACATAATTATGACCCGTGGGCAAAAACCTAATGAAATTCATCCATCATACCTCAAACATTCAGATGATCCAAATTAAGAGCATAAAGGTAATGGGAATAAGGGCAAACCTGATTGCAGAGCTTGATTGAAATTGAGTGGCACCCGTGAGGTTTACAAAACAATCTTTAGGGTTTATGTGAGGCAGAGGTGATTCTGTGCAGTTGAGTTCCCTTCAGGGTTTGGAGGCTGCTCTGAGTTCTCTGTCAGGTTTCTCTCCAGGTTTGGTCTAGGGTTTTGTTTCAAGGAAACCCCAGAGTATTTTGCTTCCCTTCCTTTTTCTCAAGTGAAGCCTTGGTATTTATAGACTGAATTTCATGGCTTTGTGGGCTCAAATGAGACAGACCCAAGTCCAAATTTTTTTGTTATATTTTACTTATTTATTTATTTATTATTATTTTTATTTATTTATTTATTTATTTATTTTCGTTTAATTTTTCGTTTTTTTTTTAATTATTTTTTTTTGTTTTTTTTTTGTTTTTTTTTGTTTTTTTTGTTTAATTTTTTTGTTTTATTATTATTATTATTATTATTATTATTATTATTATTATTATTTTGATATGATGAAATGCAATGTATCTAATGTTAAATGGCCTAAAAATGAATGCATGCATGAGGTGTAAAGCGTATGCTTCCAGGAAAAATGAAGGGTAAATTTTGGGGTATTACAGCAGGCCCTATGCCTTACGAGTCTGATAAAGTTGTACCTTACAAGTATAATGCTACTATGGTAGAAGACGATAAAGAAGTTCATATTCCTGATTTTCCATCTGTTGTGAACATCGCCGATGTAAGTGGTGTTACCCGATGTGGTTGGATATTTGTTGTTGCAGCTCCTAAGAGGACTGAAGTTGCGGTGATAGAGAAATCACAATTTAGCTCTACATATCTCTATGAACTGTCAAGAAGATGCCCTATCCAATGTGCCGGTGGATACTGGATCCTCTTTGAATGTTCTTCCCAAGTCTGAGCTATCTAAACTTTCTTACGAAGGTGCTCCTATGAGATTTAGTGGAGTTGTTGTGAAAGCCTTCGATGGCTCAAGGAAGACTGTACTTGGGGAGGTTGATCTCTCGATAAGGATATGCCCGTGCTTATTTTGGATCACTTTTCAAGTGATGGATATTCATCCCGCCTACAGTTTTCTCTTAGGATGTCCGTGGATTCATGAGGCTGGGGCAGTTACATCAACTCTACACTAGAAGCTGAAGTTTGTGAAAAATAGAAAGTTAGTGATTGTGGGTGGTGAACAGGCAATGTTAGTGAGTCATCTCTCCTTGTTTTCCTATATTGATGCTGACGAAGCTGAAGGAACATCGTTTCAAGCTCTCTCTATTGACAATATTGCTGCTAGAAAGAATGGGGAATCCATGGCATCTTTGAAAGACGCCCGAAAAATGGTGGAGAATGGTCAATCTGCTAGATGGGGACAAATTGTTAAACTTGTCGAGAACAAGAACAGAGCCAGTTTGGGTTTTTCACTTGGTGCAACCCAAAGAGATATAAGCGAATTCAATAACTGTTTCATAGTGGTGGCTTTATTCATACCAAGGATTAGTATGATGTCGCCATCTTGGAAGACGATGAAGAGCAACAAGTGTCAGACTTTGTGACACGTGGATCGGTATGCCAGAATTGGATTTCTGTTGATGTTCCTTCTGTTATTCCCTTGTTGAAGTAATATGTGTGAGACCCCGATTTTGACCCTAAGATCCCTCATGCAATTTCATCATAAGCATTAGCATTGTGATCACACCTTGGCATCCTTCTTACCCCTCTTTCATTGGGTTTATTTTGGGAGATATCACCAATCACTATGTGATTGTATCATACTTGTATTATCATTTCACTAACCAAAATACCAAAAATATGTTTTTGCATTTTCCTAACTCTTTTGTAGGTAGGGCATGATCTTCATTGATCTATCAAGTTCATATTTAGGGTTTGAGACCCTCATGACAAAGAGCACAACCATGAATTGATCCAAGAATGGTTTTGAGCATCATATATGAGTTCCATTGATTACTAAATGTTATATTGATCAAGTTTTCTTCAAGAGTTTGGAAGTGATTTGCCTTGGAAACCCTAGTTTGACTGGGTATCTTCAGTAACTTCTTCAACAAGCTATCTCACCAATTGATCAAATTTCTCAAGGGACACTTCAAAATTCATCATCTTATTCATATATGATCTACCATGAGCCAATAAATTCAAAATAATTGAAGGTTAGCAAGTTGGTTGATGGTGGTTGGCCAGATAAATTCATCTAATCAAAACTGAGTCTCCCTAGGCCCTATCTCCTACAATATTCACCATATGAAAATTATTCTAAGAGAAAAGTTACTCTAAATGGAATTCCAAACAACTTTCATGTTGATACCTAGAGCTAGTTTTGCTTGGAAAATCATTTTCTATGTTGAAACATTATAGGTCATTTTGTCTAAACCCTAATTTGAAAGTCAACTTCCCAAGGCCATAACTTGCTCAACTTCCGTGAGATGAACGATTTACAAGTTGTAAAATCAAATTCAATATGTCTAATTCAACTTTTATGTTTGGAGTGAAAGCTAATTCAACTTTTATGAGCATGTGATATGAGGATACATTATAAGTCATTTTTGACCTATACCATTGAACAAGTGATTTTTCCAAACTTCAAAAATGCATAACTCTATCATCCTAAATCCAAATGACATGAAATTGGTGACCATTTTAAGGTATTTGAAAGAGCTACAACTTTGATGAATACACTTTTCTCATTTAAAGCTCACATAAAAAGTTAAGCAAGGTGGAATATTGAGATATATAACTTGACACTTAGAAAATTTTTCAACATGTTGAAATCTCCAAACTTCCACCTTCAAATTCACCATGATACAAGCTCCAAATGAAACAGTGTTCAACATCAAACTTGTTCCCCTTGATCCAAGCTTTCCAAAGAACCCAAGTTCATGCATTTTGGATGAACTTTGCTAGGGCTGCGCATGGCTTTAATAGAGTTGCACCATTGGAGGAAATCAAATGTCCAAAACTCCATTTCACATTGCCTTACCAATCAAGCATCATTTGAACTTCAGTATAGTTGCAATTGGATCAAGATGGATTGCTTCATGGGCCTATACACGCCCATGCAAGCTTATGCATCACATTGCCAAATTTAGCAAATTTTCAAGTGTGCAATTATCAATCCCAAATGCTATAAATACATGGCCTCTGAGCTCATTTTGAAGGGACCTTGCGCGCCAGCTTTGCCCCCCAATTGAAACCCTCTCATTCTAAAGGAAAACCTGATAATTTTCAATCTGAATATTGAGTTTGAATCTCAACTATTTGGAGATTCAAGAACTCCAGGATCCAAAAGCCTTGCACCATTACTAACCACTCCCTGCAAGCTTCTCAAGTGTGATCAGATCGTGTTTGAAGCAAGCAACCTCAAGTTCTGCACATCATTGAAGGTAGTTTTTAGAAAACTTCATCTCTTCGATTCTCACTCAATTCTCATCAATTCTCTTGGATCTTTGGTTGTATGAAGTCCTACCAATATAGGCAATAAGATTGAATTGCCTAGAGGTTAAATCGAAGCAACTCAGTTGACACACCTCAAAATTCAACTCCTCATATCTTTCTATATATGTGGAGTTAATTAAAATCGAGGTTAGATTCGTGCTCTACGCCATTTTTTCTTTCAGATCATGTCCTCCTTTTTTATTTTGGTGATGGTTGAGGGTGGACCAGTCCGGTGAGGTCCACCGGAGAAGAAGACCGAAGCTCTGACTCTGGAGGTGCGTTGGCACGTCTCCCAGCCACAGGATCCTTTCAAAATGTTTTAATCCTGAGCGCCCATTGTGATTACCCTTGGTACAGCGTGCTGACTCGCGTGTTTGGTGGAACGCTCGTTTCAGACCACTTGATCTTCCACTTCAATTAATGAGGGAGATCAAGTGGTCCATGTTTTTTTGATTTTTTGATTCTAATTTTTATTCCTTTGATTTTCATTAATTTATATTAATTTTAATATTAATCCAAAAATTATGAGAGTTTCACCAAAAAATTTCAAATAATTTCCTCTTTCATATTTTGAATTAAAATTAATTTTTGGATCATCATTAATCTTTTTCATGACTTAATTGATTTTGTGAATATTTTTAATTGTTTAAAAATACTTTTAAGTCTTTAAATATTCTGAATTTTTTTCTCCAAGGTCCTTTAACCTTGTTTGACCTATGATAAATCTCATGGCCATTTCTTTGGTGTTTTGATGAGGTTTTAGGAATTTAACAAACCATATTTAATTTAAATGCCTTATTTTAGTATTTTTAATTTGAATAAATGCCAAATAATTGTGTTGACCTATTGTGATGATTTTTGTAAGTTTGACTCTTGTTGTTGGGCCTTGGTCAAGGTTGATTTGACTTTGTTAAGTTAATATCATTGGATTTAGGGGATTGATGGAATGTACATTCCATCTCCTAAAATGAATGAATGATATTAATTTGGTAAAAGTCCTCCTTTGACCAATTTGAGTTTTGATCCATTCCCTTCCCTCTTCATCTCATTCCCCTTCTTTATGCATTCATCTCATTTGGCCTATGATATCTCAAAGTCCTAAAGCTAGTTGATTGAAAAATCAACATGAGTATGGATGAGATTAGGCCACCTCTCTTGTATATTCTTTTTTGTGTGTGGTATGTTTCATGAGCATAGTCCATTATATTATGTCTCTAACATGCATTAACACCAAAATTCTATTGCCCGACCTCAAATAGTTGTGACTTCTACATAAGTCCAATTACGATTGCTTAACATAGCGCTGGATTTTTGACACAAAAGGCATAGCATTCTAGTTAGTGAGATTGTAAGTCTCCCCTCTTTCATGGTATTGTGTGGAAATTTTTGCATTTTTTCCTTCCTTTGGAAGATGTCTGGGCTCAAGGATTCATGCTTGTGATATGTGGGTCGAGTGTTCTCCAAAGAATGACTTAAAATGAAAAGCAAAAGCAAAACAATACTAATTTCTAACTCATTGACAACTAACATATGATTTTAAGTCCTTTATTTTAATGCACTTTAATTTTTAAGTTCTATTCATTTGCCATTATTCATATAATTCTAATTGTTTATGTTAATGTCATTTTTCCTTTGACCATTTGGACCATATTGTGTGATATATCTTGCTTGTGTATATTTTGTTTGTTTGTGTGGTCTAGGATCATTAATGTACATAATAAGAACAAAAACCCTAAAAAACTGTTGTGGGGACTGTTGACTTGATCTTGGACAAATTGGACTTAGAATTTAGGCAACCTCCCTATGCTAAAGGACTTGGCCAATGCCAAATTTTGTGAAACCAAGTGATTGCAATTTGAAACTTCATCTGATACATCATTCAAGATCCCTTTGAGTTCATCTGCAACATGATCATTGTGAAGCTGTTATTTTGAACCTGTGACTTGTGGAACTTATCTGCTACATGGGCTAATTTGAAGAAGATCATGGAGTGGCTAAGCTTGGATGTGGCTGTCTTTATTTGATGTCTTGCTCTTCAAGTTAATATTGTATGCATTGTTTGTTGCTTGATTCTAATATCCAAGGGAATTTGGGGTTTCTATATGGCATTCTTGCCTATTGGATTGCTATCCATCGGTCAAATCTTTTCAACTATTAACTTTTAATTTTGTGTATAGGATTAGTCTCTTCATCTCCTCCCCATTTCTTTAATTTCAAAATCTCTCCCTCCTTTTAAAAACTTATTTGTTTGAACTTGTTATTTTCTGAATTTTGACCACTTTGCAAACTAGAAACTTTGGCCTTATGCCATTGAATTTTCAAACTTCTTTTCTTAATCAAACTTGTAAATACACTTAACTATATTTGACCTAAAATTTCAAAAGACAAAAAAGAACTAACTCACTCAAACCATTTTCAGGCCTTTGTGCCTTTCAAACTTAGTTTGGTTAAAAGCAATGCATCCACTTTGAAATTTGTATCACGAACTACAAGGTTTTGATCCCTCATTTTTATGTTGGTACGTAGGCACAAGTCCGAAGGTCTTGTCAAACACAAAAATATAATTAATGAATTCTTTTCTCATCCCCTCACTCTATTTGTTTGTAAACATCATCTTTGTACAAAATACATTTGCATACAAAAAAGGGCTCCCTAGGAGTACCTAGGACACTTTAGGTGCTAACACCTTCCCTCTGTGTAACCAACCCCCTTACCTGTAATCTCTGGCATTTTATTAGTTTTGATTTGAAAACTTCTTACTTTTGGGCTTGGTTCGTACTTTTCCCTTTTCCCTTAGAAACAATAAAAGCGCGGTGGCGACTCTTGTTATTTGATGTCTAGCTTATCCATAGCTTGATGATCATGAATTTATCGCTACAAAAATTAAGTGGTGACTCTGCTGGGGAGTAGTCTCCAGTGGGTTTAGCCTACTTCTTTGTGTGTATATAATTGTATATATATATATATATGTGATGTATGTATATTTGTGTGATATAATCTGCTTGTTATGCGAGGTGATCTCTGAGTGGTGAGATAAGTTCTAACCCGAACTTAAGTGCAATTAAGATATGAGAATGGTATAGTCAGGTTTGACTTGTGTGGAGTAGTCCTTATCAAGTTGGATTGAGATCCATCTGCTCAGTGGAGACCCTTTTGGATTTGGAAATGTCACACAAGTATTTGTGGTTAGGCATTACTATCTCTAATTTGGGTTCGAGAAGCTAAGGACCGTAGAACATTTACCCCCTCTTGGCCTATTTAGGACGTAGTGCAAAGACTGTTCAAGTGTAGACTTGATAACAGTTGTTACACGATACTACACTCAAACGAGTTTCTCTTGAGAATATTATGGGTCGATGAGCCAGTCATCTTAACCTGTAATATTCGATAGATGGAATTAAGACTCTGGGAACTTTTTAGAACATGATCTACAGGTTTTTATCCTTAGTTCACTCCTTTGGGATGGTTCTTACCCAGACTCCATGCTTGTGACTTACAACAAACCCTTGATTCTTGGTTGATCCAATCAAGTCTTGTCAATATCAATGGAACTTGGGTGTTGATAAGGTGTAAACCATAATCCACCAAAATGGATGATTGATCTTGACAATGACTTGATTCATCCCTTGACCTTTGCTTGTTGCCTTGTGCGTGATCCCTTATTTGTGATTGTTGCATTCATGCATTCATGCGCATCATAACATTCATCACACGAAAATTTCAAGGAACTGAGGTATTATTTGAAAATATTTTTAGACCATGGATTGTGGACGGAGGAACACTAAGAAGTATAGTTTCAGATGTCCCGACTTGAAAGAGTTGAGGAAGCTAGCATCTTTAGTATTAGATCTATTGGACTTCAAACAACGCCATGGGAAGCTTCTGTCTATCTTGTCTACTGATGTGGTTGAAGGACTTTTGAGTGTACTAGTGCAGTTCTATGATCCTCTCTACCGTTGTTTCACTTTCCCAAATTATCAGCTTGTGCCTACATTGGAGGAGTATTCTCATCTCTTGGGGATACCTGTTTCTAGTAGAGTTCCTTTTAGTGGGTTGGAAGAGATTCCAAGATCTCATCTTATTGCTGAAGTTCTCCATTTGAAGAAGTCTGAGATAGAGGCTCATTAGGTGAAGAAAGGAGGATTATTTGGGTTGCCATCTGATTTCCTCATCAAGGAAGCTACTGCTTTTGCTCAAGCCGGTAGTATGGATGCTTTTGAAGCTATCTTTGTGTTGCTCATTTATGGATTAGCTTTGTTCCCTAACATTGGCGGTTTTGTTGATGTTAACACCATTAGACTTTTCTTGATTGGGAATCCTGTGCCTACTTTGTTGGGTGATATGTATTTCTCTTTGCATCTAAGGAATTCTAAGGGTGGTGGAACCATTGTCTGTTGCATTCCTCTTTTGTACAAGTGGTTTATTTTGCACTTGCCTCAGACGCCTACTTTTGTGGAGAACAAACAATGTCTACGGTGGTCTCAGAGACTTATGTCTCTCACTAATGATGATATAGTTTGGTATGATCCTTCTTTGGGTAGTTTGGACATTATTGACAGTTATGGTGAATTTTCTAATGTGTCTCTCATTGGCACACAAAGAGGAATTAACTACAACCCTGCTTTGGCTCGTCATCAGCTTGGGTTCCCCTTGAAAGACAAACCTAATAACAATTTGTTAGAAGGTCTTTTCTATCAAGAGGGTAAAGATACCCAACATTTGAAGCAGAAGATTGTGCATGCTTGGCATAATGTGCATAGGAAAGGAAGACCCGAGCTTGGTCCGTGCAATTGTGTAGCTTTGGAAGCTTACACTCTTTGGGTGAAGAAGAGAGCATTGGAGTTGAAGATCCCTTGTCCTTATGAAAGACCTATGTATATGGTTATGGTTGAGCAATTAAATCTCCCTAACCAAGATATAAAGGAGTTGGAAGACGCACTCGCCAAGATGAAGCAAGAGAAGGGTATGTGGGAAGAGCGTTTCCGTGCTTTGATCAAGAAGCATGAAGATTTGCAGTTGGAGTCTAAGGACAAAGGTACACTTATTGAGCTACTTGAAGACCGAGTGACAAAGAGACAGAGAAAGCCAGAGATTTCATCTTCTAGCTTGCCCTAGCCTTTCGTTTCTTGGAAGAAGATTGTTGATCAGCTTGTCCTCGAGAAGACTCAGATGAAAGCTTCTTTCGAGACCGAGATTCGACGCATTCGAAGGAAGTACACGCCTTCAGCCAGATCTTCTGACATTGTTAGGGATCCTTAGGATGACTAGTCTCCTTTTCTCTTGTATTTTTATTTGGTTTCTGAAATTTTACTCAGTGTAATCCTTCCAATTTATATAAATAAAAAGAGATTTTTGGTCATATATGATCACACTAAAATTTACGTATTTTCGACTCCGATTTCACATGCATTCTAGCTGTTTTATTATCATTTTATTGTGTTATTGGTATGTTTTCCTTTGTTTTCAGGTTTTCACTTTAATCGGAGCCCCGATCGAGAAAAGGAGCGAAAAAGAGCCAAAAACCCTAAAATTCAGCATTTTGCTCTTATGGCCTACCCAATGGCGGGCGCCACAGACCAAGCCATGACGTGTCAAATTCAAATTCCATCAACTCCCATGTTTTCCCACTACTTCCACTAAGGTGCCCCATATTGTGCTTGTGGCGGGCGCCACAAGAGGAAAAACGGTTCCCTCCTATTTTCAAGTTGAAGGGCATCCAAGTCATTTCCATCTTTTTACTTGCCTATAAATAGAAACGCGAATTCACTTTTACAATCATCCAAACTTAGAGCAGAGGCAAACTCAGAAGCAACTTTGTTTCACTTAGGCATATATTCAGTATTTTATAGTGGTAATCACTTCGCATTGGAGTGTTACCACAATCGTGTAATCACGTCTGTGATAGAGTCTGTAATCGAGTTTGGAGCACTTTGGAAGGAAGTTAATCCTGCCGCCATTTTCTTTTCCGCATTGCAATTTACTCAGCCCTCCGATTGGAGCAGGTTTTTATTACTTGTCTTTACTTTATTTATTTCCCGCACTCGCCTTTACTTTATTTATTTCCCGCACTCGCTTTTATTTTATTTATTTCCCGCACTCGCTTTTACTTTATTTATTTCTCGCACTCGCTTTAAATTATTTATTTCCTCGCACTCGCTTTACTTTATTTATTTCCTCCCACTCGCTTTACTTTTATTTATTTCCTCGCACTCGCTTTAAATTATTTACTTTCCGCACTCGCACTACTTTTATTTACTTTCTGCACTCGCACTACTTTTATTTATTTTAATGCACTTTTACTTTACCATGTCTAGCTAAATTTATAAGGTTAGAATGTAAGGATCATAATTGAACCGATAATCCGTACAATTGTTCGTAGAAACACTTAAGGGCTATTTTAACTTTCAAATTAAGTTTTCCCGCACTTCAATTCCGTTGGGTAAGATCGAAAGCCGTCCAACGTCTTTTTAAACTTAATTGTTTTTAACTATTTCAAAAACAGCGAAAGCGTTTTGTTTAGTTCATTAGGAGATTTTAACATTAAGAAGAAAAGAGATTTTAAAACTATTTTCGGACGCGTTTATAAGTTTAGAGTCTGGTTCGTAAGAACCTCTTTTGGTTAAGAAATCCAGGTTATAATACTTTTCAACTTAGTCAAGATACTATATTTCTTAAAAATAGGTTTACTACTCTAACGCAATGCGCGCCTTTTTATAAGTGACAATAAGAGGGTTTGATTAGGGAGTACAACTCGGTTCTGAATACGCGAAAGCGACAATTCCTGTTAAATTAGTTCTTTTCAAAGTAGGAAACACTGCCCATAAGTAGCTCTACTAGCAAGTACTTGGATTATCAATTAATTACGTGAATTACATTCGACCTTGTCTTTATTAATTATTCTTTATTCAACACTTTACTTTTCATTGCACACTACAAAAACACCTATTTTGATTGCCTTTGATAAACACCATAACAATAGACAACGATAGATTGACACTTGGTCTCTGTGGATTCGACAATCTTTTATATTACTTTGACGCGTTCGTACACTTGCGAAACACCGCATCAAGTTTTTGGCGCCGTTGCCGGGGATCAATTTCGTCAAATTTCATTTTCCTGTTGTTATTTCGTTTAGACTTAGGCTATTTCCCGCCGGTCAATGCGAAGAACTTGTAGCACCGGAAGTTTAAGCTTAGTATACCCTCTGGCGGAACCTGAACGTTACGCTCGCGCACGTTTATTCTTTCATAGAATTAAGAGAGCTATGGCCGAAGATCAAAACCAAAGACCTCTTAAGGACTTCACTCAACCATCTAACGAAGAACCTATTTCTAGTATAGTAAACCCAACCATACCAGCTAATAATTTTGAACTTAAACCATCCTTGTTGCAACTAGTGCAACAGAGACAATTCGCGGGTCTCGCTACCGAGAACCCAAACCAACATTTAAAAATATTTCTTCAATTAGCAGATACTTTTAAAACCAATGGAGCTTCTCCTGAGGCAATACGTTTAAGATTATTCCCTTTTTCCCTCAGAGATAAAGCCCTATCATGGTTAGATTCCCTTCCACCCAATTCCATTACGACTTGGGATAACCTTAGGAGAGTTTTTCTTGCTAGATATTTTCCCCCGAGTAAGACCGCCGTTCTACGAAACCATATAACTAGATTTACCCAAAACCAAGGAGAATCGCTATTCGAAGCTTGGGAGAGATATAAAGAGTTGTTACGAGCATGCCCACATCATGGCTTAGAAAATTGGTTAATCATTCAAACCTTCTATAATGGACTTCAATATAACACAAAGATGACCATCGACGCTACCGCAGGCGGTGCTCTGATGAACAAACCTTATCCTGAAGCTAGTTCCCTCATCGAAGATATGGCTCAAAACCATCAATCATGGGGAGTCGAACGAGCGACAGTTAAGAAGAAGGAAGCCCAAGGAGGAGTGCATGAACTAAGCTCTATAGACATGATGCAAGATAAAATGGACGCATTAGCCCTCAAGGTCGAGCATATGTGCATAAACCCGAATACTGTAGCCGCAGTTTCGTCGGATTGTGAGATATGTGGAACCAAAGGACACCAATCTGCAGAATGCAGTCTATTAAACGAAACCCACTTTGAGCAAGTGAACTACACCCAAGGGAACCATACTCGAATACTTATAACCCTGGATGGAGGAATCACCCGAACTTCTCCTATAAAAACAGTAACCCTATTCAAAATAATGCACCTCCGAGACCTAGTTATCAAGCCCCTAGATCAAATCAACCTATGCAACCTGTGCCACCAAAGCCGAGCCTTGAGAAAACTATGGAAAATTTTATCACCGCTCAAACCCAACAAAACAAGGAGTTCATGAACCAAAACATTCATGTTAACGAATTGATTACTCAGTTAGGAACCAATGTTGACCAAATAGTTACTCATACTAAAATGCTTGAAACCCAAATCTCTCAGGTAGCTTTAAACCAAGCCCCTCAGACTACTCCTGGAGGACAATTCCCTGGACAACCTCAACAAAATCCGAGAGGACAAGCCAATGCCATTACCCTACGAAGTGGGAACGCTTATGATAAGCCACCAAACCCTAGATTGAGTGAATCCGAAACTTCTAAGGAATGTACCAAACCCCCAGACGAAGTAAAGGAACCAGAGGAATCTGAAAACCAGGAAGGTCGAGATAAAGGAGAAGAACCTAAAGATAAAACTTACGTACCACCCCCACCATATAAACCACCTATACCATATCCGCAAAGACTCAAACAAACCCAGATCAATAAACAGTATCAAAAATTTATTAAAGTTATAGAAAAACTTCATGTAGAAATCCCTTTCACAGAAGCCATCACCCAAATACCTTTTTATGAAAAGTTTCTTAAAGACATCCTTACCAACAAACGTAGACTTGACGATCCGAAGCCTTTGGAATGTAATGCTATTTCCGAGGACAAATTAGCAAAGAAAGATAAAGATCCTGGAAATTTCTCCATTCCTTGCCTTTTGGGTAATCATGTCATCGAAAAAGCTTTTCTAGACTTAGGAGCTAGTGTGAGTTTAATGCCTCTAGCAGTTTGTGAGAGATTAAACTTAGGAGAATTACAACCCACTAAGATGTCACTTCAGTTAGCCGATAGATCTGTTAAATATCCCATAGGCATTTTAGAAGATGTCCCTATTAGGATAGGTCAGTTATTTATCCCTACTGATTTTGTTGTCATGGACATCAAAGAGGACAATGATATACCAATCCTTCTAGGTAGACCCTTCTTATCGACTGCAGGAGCCATAATAGATGTCAAGAAAGGAAAGTTGACATTTGAGGTAGGCGACGAGAAAATAGAATTTATACTTTCGAAATTTCTTATGGCACCTGTGATGGGAGACTCGTGTTATGCCTTAGATATCATTGATGAATGTGTTAGAGAATTAGAACAAAAAGAAATTATAAAAACAATTAAGTTACCATCAACCCCCATAAAGGAAGATGATGACTTTAAAGAACCTTACATCGATGATAACCTTTACGAATGTTTATCCCTTACCCCGGATCCTATGCCATGCCCTAAGAAACCAACCTTAGAACTTAAGGAACTGCCTAAGAACCTGAGATATGAGTTCCTCGATGAAAAGATGAACCGTCCAGTTATAGTTAGTGCTACCTTGAGCCAAGAGGAAACGAACCAACTTTTAGACGTTTTACGAAGATATCCCTCAGCCTTAGGATATAATATCTCTGACCTGAAAGGTATAAGCCCATCCGTATGCATGCATTGGATTTCGCTCGAAGAAGATTCAAAACCCTCTAGGGAACATCAGAGAAGAATAAACCCTATAATGAGTGATGTTGTTAAAAAGGAAGTTCTTAAGTTACTTGAGGCAGGTATAATCTACCAGATCTCGGATAGTAAGTGGGTGAGCCCTGTGCATGTAGTACCTAAAAAGGGAGGCATCACCGTCGTGCAAAACGATAAAGGCGAACATGTAGCAAAACGTTTAGAAGGAGGATGGCGGATGTGTATAGATTATAGAAAATTAAATAAAGCAACTAGGAAGGACCATTTCCCTTTACCATTTATAGACCAGATGTTGGAGCGTCTAGCTAGACACTCTTACTTCTGCTATCTAGATGGATACTCTGGATTCTTCCAAATACCTATTCACCCTGAAGATCAAGAAAAAACTACCTTTACATGCCCTTATGGAACTTTTTCCTACAGACGAATGCCATTCGGCCTCTGTAATGCCCCAACTACTTTCCAACGCTGCATGATGTCAATCTTCGCAGATTACCTAGATGAGATCATGGAAGTGTTTATGGATGATTTCTCGGTTTGCGGATTTGATTTCCACGATTGCCTTGCTAACCTTGAGAAAATCCTGGAGAGATGCGTGGAGGTGAAACTCGTGCTAAATTGGGAAAAATGTCATTTCATGGTAACTGAAGGAATAGTTTTAGGACATATAGTTTCCGAAAAAGGTATAGAGGTAGATAAAGCTAAAATAGAAGTTATAGAAAACCTAAAACCACCAAAAACCATCAGAGAAGTCCGAAGCTTTCTTGGACACGCTGGATTCTACCGACGTTTTATTAAGGACTTCTCCAAAATAACCAAACCTTTAACCGGACTTTTAATGAAAGATGCTGAATTCATTTTCGACGAAAAATGTAATGACACGTTTAATCTTTTAAAGCAAGCATTAGTATCTGCACCCATTATGAAACCACCCGATTGGTCGGAACCTTTTGAGATAATGTGCGATGCTAGTGATTACGCAGTTGGATCCGTTCTAGGACAAAGGAAAGATAAAAAATTACATGCCATTTATTATGCCAGTAGAACCCTAGATGCTGCCCAACTTAACTATGCAACAACTGAAAAAGAATTACTTGCTGTAGTTTTCGCTATAGACAAATTTAGATCTTATCTAGTAGGAGCAAAAATTATTGTTTACACCGATCATGCTGCCATTCGTTACATATTAAGTAAAAAAGATGCCAAGCCCAGGTTACTCCGATGGATTCTATTACTACAAGAGTTTGATTTAGACATAAGAGATAAAAAAGGCACTGAAAATATAGTAGCCGATCACCTTTCTAGGCTAGAACATCTAAAACCTGAACTAGTACCCATAAATGATGATTTCGCCTATGATAGACTGATCGCTAGAGTAGAAACCATTGAAGACAATAACCTAGATCCTTATGAGCACCCCCAAAATTCCTTAGCAATAAGTAACGTACCCTGGTATGCAGATTTCGTTAATTACCTAGCTGCTGATATAGTACCCCCTGATCTTGACTACCACCGCAAGAAGAAATTCTTCCACGATGTGAGAAACTTCTATTGGGACGAACCGCTCCTTTTCAAAAGGGGTAAAGATGGCATTTTTCGCCGTTGCGTTCCAGAAGAAGAGGTAAATAGTATTATCGAGCATTGTCATTCTGCACCCTATGGTGGACATGCGAGCACCTCTAAGACATACGCCAAGATTCTTCAAGCTGGCCTATTCTGGCCTACCATGTGGCGTGATGTCTATGCTTGCATTGTCAAATGTGATAGATGCCAACACACTGGAAACATTTCAAAACGAGATGAAATGCCCTTAAGAAACATTCAGGAAGTAGAACTCTTTGACGTATGGGGTATAGATTTCATGGGACCTTTTCCACCATCCTTAGGAAACAGGTATATCTTAGTAGCCGTAGACTATGTGTCTAAGTGGATTGAAGCTATAGATGCACCCACAAACGACACTAGGGTAGTAATCAAATTATTTAAAAACTATATATTCCCTAGATTTGGAACATCACGTTTAGTCATAAGCGATGGAGGATCACACTTTATATCGAGAATATTTGACAAACTTTTAAGAAAATATGGAGTTAGGCATAGAGTAGCAACACCGTACCACCCACAAACTAGTGGCCAAGTAGAAGTATCTAATTGGGAGATAAAACAAATCCTAGAGAAAACTATTTCTATTTCTAGGAGAGACTGGTATCAGAAGCTTCAAGAAGCATTATGGGCCTATAGAACCGCTTTCAAAACCCCTATAGGAACTACTCCTTACCAACTAGTCTATGGAAAATCTTGTCACTTACCATTCGAATATAGAGCATAAGGCCTATTGGGCCATTAAAACTTTGAATTTAGACTACCTAGCCGCTGGAGAAAAGCGTACCCTAGACATTCATAAATTAGAAGAGCTTAGGCAATCTGCCTACGAGAATGCAAAAATATATAAAGAGAGGACAAAAGCCTATCACGACAAAAGAATAGTAAAGAAAAACTTCAATATAGGCGATTCTGTTCTCCTTTTCAACACTAGGTTGTGACTCTTCCCTGGAAAGCTACATTCAAGATGGACTGGTCCTTTCGAAGTATCCAAGATTCTGAGATCCGGAGCCGTAGAAATCAAGAACGATACCTGTAGTCCATTCATTGTAAATGGACAAAGACTGAAGCTCTACGAAGGAGGAGACATTCCAGCATACTACTCGAGCCACACCCTGATTGATCCACCAATTCCTACTACTACAGGTGTATAAATTCTAATCGTCAAGCTATTCACGTTAAACAAGCGCTGCGTGGGAGGCAACCCATGGTTTTTCTTTCATTTTACTTTTTCGCATTTATTTAATTTTATTTTTATTTTTATTTTATTTGATCATATTTTGCATTAAGACTAAGATTTGAATGGTTTGTATTTTCAGGATCACTTTCTTAACTTTTACCAAGATGCAGGATTTTGATGACATGCATGTGGCCTATAGAGATAATGCTCAGAGGGAGCGTTACATCGCTTTGTATCAGCGTCCTATGGCACCCACACGTTATCCTGACCAGCACTGTATGGAGGCACTGGGTATCGAGCCTAGTATCCGATTCCTTAGCCACCAGCTTCACTGGGACGAGTTTGCTGATGATTTGAGTAACACATATAGGAACCTGACTTTAGAGTTCCTGAGTTCATTCGACTATGACCCATACTCTGGACCAGATGGGTATGCTTCTTTCAGGCTTTTCGGGGTTGAGTACTCCTTCAGCCAGAAAGAGTTCGGCGACTTATTGGGTTTCCAGACTACTCCTGATGCTATCCCGGAGACACCTATAGGATATTTCCTGGGTAAGGAAGTGGAGAAGTTTTGGAGTGATATATCAGGTGGCGGAAGCCAGGATCCATCTATGCAGTTGTCTCATGTCATACATAACCCCGCCTTCAGATACTTTCAGATGATATTAGCACATTCCTTCCTGGGAAGACCGGATGCAGAGGCACTACTGAGTGAAGAGGAGATCTTCCTATTATTTTGTGCATCCCAGTCTTGCCCAGTAGCATGTGGGAACTTTTTATTAGACAATCTCAGCGGTATCTCCAGATCCACTGAAGGAGTCATCCATGTTGGTGGAATCATCACACAGATTGCTGTCGCTTTAGGTCTGTCTCACAAGCTGTTGCATCTTCGGACCTACTGTGGATACACTACCATGGACATCGATTTCTGTTTGACCAGAGGATTGATGAGGAGAGCCTCTTTCCACCCATGTCAGTTCCGATTGCTAGTCGATAGTGAGGCTATCCTTTATTTCACACTGCCAGACCCTATGATGACCAGTGTGCATGATCCAGCGAATTGGAGTTATGCTCTAGAGGGCCAGGGAGAGACCGTCGAGGCACCAAGATCGCCACTCGTTGCTGAATACACGCCTACACCACCATCTCCTAGAATCACTGTTTTCTCTAATAATCATTCATTGCAGACACCCGACATACGCACCTAGATTGCTGAGTGTTGTAGAGAGATCGCAGCGCTTAGACAGGAGGTGGCTGACCTAACTTTACAAATGGGAGTGTCTAATCTCACCCATGCTACTGAAGCCGATTGTCTATACCAGGAGATCGCAGAGCTCAGGCAGGAGATAGCCATGCTCCGTGGATCCACTCAGGCAGACGACACCCCTACTACCTGATCTCACCATTTCGTTTCATTTTATTTCTCTTTTATATATTTCTCGTATTTGCATTACTCATTTTATATTATCACATTTGAATATTATATAAACTACTACTATACATTAGTATTTCTATTTTTATCTATATATGTTTTATATTTATTTTATTTGCATTTTAATTTTTCAGTTATTTATTTATTTATATTTAATTTCTGTTTTTGTTTTTGTTTCAGTTTCACTTTTTTTTTCGTTTTTACTTTTATAAAATTATGCAAGTCAAAGAAACTAGGAGAATCACAAGACAAATGCTATCCAGACCCCTCAAAGCCAAAAGACAAGAGAAGCCCAAACCAAAGGACCAAAATCTAGCCCAGCCAGATTTTGCCTTGTGGCGCCCGCCATAGGACCTGTGGCGCCCGCCACAGCGTCTGTAAATGGTCGGGGCAGACCCCTTTTCTTCACCATTTTTTGCAACTTACAACCTCCCAAACCCATTTTTTCACCTTGGAAAAACATCCTTGAACCCAGAAAAAGCTCATACTTTCCTAACCACCACACCACACAAATCATTATTCCACTTTCCATTTTCAATTTCATCCGTCGGATTTTGTAAAAATCCAACCTTTTCACCAACCACTTCATCTTCTTCAAGAGCATTCAAATGGAGTTTAACGGATTCATTCTTCGAGGAGGGAAACCGGGGGAGAGACAAAGAAAAATTATTAAACGGTTGCAAAATCGGGAAATCCTCCCGACAAGGTATGTTGACGAAAACTATCTCTACACTTTAGGTATCTACCATAGCATTTTCCATTTATTAGACAACTTAGGTTTGCATAATTTCTTTATCAACAAAGAACCCACCTATGAGCGGTTGACAATCGAATTTTTAAGTTCCTTAATTTATAGTGTCAACCCTAACACTGCTAGCACAATTGGTACTGTCAAATTTAGAATGTTTGTTGTTGAATACCAATTCAGTACCGACGAACTAGCCAGCTTGTTAGGGATCCCTCATGGGGAAGGTGCTATTTGTGAGGCCCCTTTGGATTCCGAATGGTCTGTTGAGGTATTTTCCTTCTGGGAGCGTTTATCAAACATTTCCATAAACTCTTTTGAAGGAGTTCTTGCCTCAACTATCCATAACCCGGCCATCAGAGTTTTTAGATATCTGTTGGCATGCACTATTTTTGGCCGGGAGAATCCATATAAGGTTAATGCTAGAGAGCTTCTATATTTGCAAGGAAGCCTCACAAATAGGCGAATTAATTTGGTTCCGTTCATGCTCGCCCATATGATTTTAACTCTGAATAAAGCGGGACCGATTTCTTTTGGTGGATTGATTACGTCTATTGCTCGGGCACTTAACCTGAACAATGAGATGGCTACCCTAGACCCCTTGCCTCCTCGCACATTTAACTTAAAATTTCTGAGAGACATGAAATTGTGCCGCTCAAGGAGAGAAGGAGGTTATACACTTATGGTTCATGGTGTAGCCATCCCATCTATTATTCTATCTTGCACTAGACGTACAGATATACGTGATGAGAGGAATTGGACCTACGATTTAGATGCTCCACCTGTTTTGGGTCCTCTTCCTCCTAACATTCCTGATGAGGTGGGACATGTCACCGATGATGAATATGATCGGAGAGAGAGATCTCCCGTACCACATGTGTCCCCCCATCATCCTTCACCACCACACACCGCACCATCTTCTTCTTCTTCTGCAGGTACCACTCCTGGCTTCTATATTACAGAGGAGATGTGGCGTGACCACCTGGCTAGAGAGCAAAGGCGTGACGACCTACTCTCTACCCTCCAGCAACAAATGACGGATAATATGAACTTCATGCAAGAATCGCAGCGGAGGTCCAACAGGTCCTATGACACTGTTCTACAGTCTCTGCAAAAGATCACAGATTCACAAGCCCGTCAGCAACAATACCACCAGAGACACATGGCACTAATTGAAGCCACTCAAGGTTCCATTATAGGTAACCTTCGAGAGGTGAGGACCGCTCAGGATGCCCTGCAGGCGAGGATGGATCAGAGAGACCGTCGTCATACTCGATCACGTCGTCCACCTCAGGATGGCGAGGGCACTAGTGGTCAGTAATAGGTTGCCAGGTAACTCTTCCTTATCTTATTTCGAAACATTGGGGACAATGTTCGATTTAAGTGTGGGAGGAGACTCTATCGTCTTTTCTTTATTGCTTTTCTCGTTTATCGCTCTTTCTTTGCTGTTTTTAGATAGTTTATTTCCTTTTAGTTGTTTATTTTGCTTTTTAGTATAATGCATGAGTCTGACGAGTCACCAAATATAGTAGATCCTTAGTACAATCCTACCTCCCCATACCTTTAGCCCCACCAAATTTTTTTGCAAAAGAAAATAGTGTTATTTCGAAAGTTTTCAGGTTTTAAGGACATGTTTTGAGTAAGGATGTAGTGACTTGGGAGAACTTTGCGAAACATCAGTATCTGTTTTAGCACCATAAGCTTCATAAATATAGGAATCATTCCCGAAACCCCATATACCATGTTCTTAATCATCATTTCCGTATAAGTCCTTAGTAGTTTATCTCAGCAGTCAGCTCCGGCCTACGCATCCTCTACGTAGGGGACCGATGCAAATAAGTGAATGATCCAGAAAAAAATAAAAAAATAAAAGAAAGCAAAAAGGCAACTCCGGTATAGGTGACCCTCACAAAGTCATTTAAACCAAACAATTGTAAAAAATTGCTACAAAAAGAAAAAGAAAAAGAAAAAGAAAAACAGTACCCACTGCTAGTTGGTTCAGAGGTATCTGGCACTGAACTCGGTAGGGCGGATTACGATCCGATCCCCCACAACTACAGTTGGGTCCAATAAAAGGGTTTACACATATTTATGTGCCAGAAAACCCCAAGCTCTGATCATAATCACTAACAGGCCACTCTACTATGAAGCATGTACGGATAACGGGCTTAATGTGATTGCGCCTGAATGAAAAGGACACAAAAGAGATGAAGAGGCAGGCCTAGGTATTGTGGGATAATATGGGTTGGTTAATATAGGAATGAAGTTTATGTTCGTATTCGCGGATTAGTGTCATCATGATACCCTTAGTTCACTCAGTTAGTACCTATCACTGCATCCCGACTTGAACTTAGAATTTTTACCTATAGCACTCGTTTACACCAGTTTTTCTTTTATGAGCTTTTTAATGTTTTGCTTGAGGACAAGCAAAGGTTTAAGTGTGGGAGAGTTTGATCACACTAAAATTTACGTATTTTCTACTCCGATTTCACATGCATTCTAGCTGTTTTATTATCATTTTGTTGTGTTATTGGTATGTTTTCCTTTGTTTTCAGGTTTTCACTTTAATCGGAGCCCCGATCGAGAAAAGGAGCGAAAAAGTGCCAAAAACCCTAAAATTCAGCATTTTGCTCTTATGGCCTACCCAATGGCGGGCGCCACAGACCAAGCCATGACGTGTCAAATTCAACTTCCATCAACTCCCACGTTTTCCCACTACTTCCACTAAGGCGCCCCATATTGTGCTTGTGGCGGGCGCCACAAGAGGAAAAACGGTTCCCTCCTATTTTCAAGTTGAAGGGCATCCAAGTCATTTCCATCTTTTTACTTGCCTATAAATAGAAACGCGAATTCACTTTTACAATCATCCAAACTTAGAGCAGAGGCAAACTCAGAAGCAACTTTGTTTCACTTAGGCATATATTCAGTATTTTATAGTGGTAATCGCTTCGCGTTGGAGTGTTACCACAATCGTGTAATCAAGTCTGTGATAGAGTCTATAATCGAGTTTGGAGCACTTTGGAAGGAAGTTAATCCTGCCGCCAATTTCTTTTCCGCATTGCAATTTACTCAGCCCTCCGATTGGAGCAGGTTTTTATTACTTGTCTTTACTTTATTTATTTCTCGCACTCGCCTTTACTTTATTTATTTCCCGCACTCGCTTTTATTTTATTTATTTCCCGCACTCGCTTTTACTTTATTTATTTCTCGCACTCGCTTTAAATTATTTATTTCCTCGGACTCGCTTTACTTTATTTATTTCCTCGCACTCGCTTTACTTTTATTTATTTCCTCGCACTCGCTTTAAATTATTTACTTTCCGCACTCGCACTACTTTTATTTACTTTCCGCACTCGCACTACTTTTATTTATTTTAATGCACTTTTACTTTACCATGTCTAGCTAAATTTATAAGGTTAGAATGTAAGGATCATAATTGAACCGATAATCTGTACAATTGTTCGTAGAAACACTTAAGGGCTATTTTAACTTTCAAATTAAGTTTTCCCGCACTTCAATTCCATTGGGTAAGATCGAAAGCCGTCCAACGTCTTTTTAAACTTAATTGTTTTTGACTATTTCAAAAACAGCGAAAGCGCTTTGTTTAGTTCATTAGGAGATTTTAACATTAAGAAGAAAAGAGATTTTAAAACTATTTTCGGACGCGTTTATAAGTTTAGAGTCTGGTTTGTAAGAACCTCTTTTGGTTAAGAAATCCAGGTTATAATACCTTTCAACTTAGTCAAGATACTATATTTCTTAAAAATAGGTTTACTACTCTAACGCAATGCGCGCCTTTTTATAAGTGACAATAAGAGGGTTTGATTAGGGAGTAAAACTTGGTTCTGAATACACGAAAGCGACAGTTCCTGTTAAATTAGTTCTTTTCAAAGTAGGAAACACTGCCCATAAGTAGCTCTACTAGCAAGTACTTGGATTATCAATTAATTACGTGAATTACATTCGACCTTGTCTTTATTAATTAATCTTTATTCAACACTTTACTTTTCATTGCACACTACAAAAACACCTATTTTGATTGTCTTTGATAAACACCATAACAATAGATAACGATAGATTGACACTTGGTCTCTATGGATTCGACAATCTTTTATATTACTCTGACGCGTTCGTACACTTGCGAAACAGCGCATCAATATAAAATTGTTGCAATCATATATATTTGCGAATGATATAGTAAGTTCCTTGAAAATAGAAATAAACAAACAAGCATTGCATTTCATGCATCATTTGCATAAGCAGGTTTCTCTTTCGCCAGATGTCTCATTGGTGTTTCTTTTGTGCTTCAGCCAAGCTGACTCATCGGTACAACACTCGCACCAATCATCTGAGAATCATGGAATATCTCGAGCAAGAGAACAGAGAATTGAAGGACGAGATTGCCCGACTGACTGCCATGATGGAGTTAGTGTTGGCTGCTCAGAGCCTATCTTATCCAACGCCTGCAACTCCTCCTTAGAGGACGGTTATTTCAGAGGTGGCTACATCTACCATGCCTGCGGCTACCACTCATTTCAAACCTACCATGCCCGCCGGATTCCCGTGGGGAATGCCATCCAACTTTATGCCTGAAGGCTTCGCGCCTACCTTTTCTTCCATGCCGACATCTAGCTCGGTCATGTCTGTGCCACCTCCTGTTGTGCACACCTTACCTCGAGTAGAGAATACCATTTATCACTCCGAGCCGTCTGAGGGTCCGGATGTTTACGAGAAAATGGATGAAATGAAGGATCAATTTCTTGAGTTGCGCAAGGAATTGAAGACACTAAGGGGTAAGGATTTGTTTGGGAAAAGTGCTGATGAGTTATGTTTAGTGCCAAATGTGAATATCCCAGTGAAGTTCAAAGTGCCTGACTTTGAAAAGTATAAAGGGAACACATGTCCACTCAGTCATCTAGTGATGTATGCCCGCAAGATGTCTACCCAAACTAACAACGATCAACTGTTAACTCACTACTTTCAAGACAGTTTGACCGGGGCTACGCTCCGTTGGTACATGGGGTTGGACAGTGCAAGCATTCGCACTTTCAATGACTTAGGGGAGGCTTTTGTCAAGAAATACAAATACAATGTGGATATGGCACCTGATAGAGACCAACTGAGGTCTATGTCTCAGAAGGATAAAGAGACATTTAAAGAGAACGCGCAAATGGATGGAATTGGTTGCTCAGATCACTCCTTATTTGGAGGGAAAAGAGATGATAAAGATCTTTCTGAAAACTTTGAGTTCATTTTATTATGAACGTATGATTGCTAGTGCCCTCAGTGACTTCACCGAAATGGTAAACATGGGGATAAGGCTTAAGGAAGGTGTCCGAGAAGGACGTTTGTCAAAAGATGAAGCATCATCAAGTAAGAGGTATGGCAGTAGCTTTGGAA
Source organism: Lathyrus oleraceus (assembly GCF_024323335.1). NCBI lineage: Eukaryota > Viridiplantae > Streptophyta > Magnoliopsida > Fabales > Fabaceae > Lathyrus > Lathyrus oleraceus. The sequence continues at coordinate 342,276,298 of NC_066579.1, forward strand.
AGAAGAAAGACAGCGAAGCTAATGCAGTAATCAGTGAGAGGCAGAGGAGGCATCAAATCAGGAAGAGTCAACCACCCCATCAACATTATCATTAAGTATCTTTAGTTATCCCTGTATTCTCTAATAATCAATCAGTACCAATTCAACAACAACAATGTCAACAACAACAACCGCAACAACGAGCAAACACCTACAACATCAAAAATACCAACAATCATCATCAACAAAAATTCTAGAGGAATAAGGTCTCTTTTGACCCAATTCCTATGTCATACGCAGAACTCTATCCATCTTTGGTTCTCAAGAACCTAATCCAACCAAGGAACCCGTCGCAAATTCTAGAACCACTTCCGTGGTGGTATAAACCTGAACTCCGTTGTGCTTTTCATCAAGGGGCACTCGGACATGATATAGAAAATTGCTATCCACTCAAGTATGAGGTTCAGAAGCTGATGAAGAGTGGAATGGTGTCCTTTGAGGACCGTGCGCCAAACATGAAAGCAAATCCATTACCCGCCCATGGAAATTATGCTATTAATATGGTGGAGGGTTGCCCTGGCGAGTTTAAGGTGTTTGATGTTCATTTTATCCGGAGGTCCTTAGTGGAGATGCATAAGGAAATTTTTATGGTGAGTAATTGTGAGCATGACCATGATGGTTGTGCGGTTTGCAGTATTAATTCAAGGGGTTGTGAAGTTGCGAAAAGGGACATCCAACGAATGATGGATGAAGGTATGAATCAGATTGTTCAATCTCGTCATGTAGATGATGATGTAAATGTCATAATGCCCATTTTCAAGCAGCCAGAGAGATTGGTAATTCAATACGATAGCAACAACAGTAACAATGTCAACAATAGATCAGTATCGCCGTTGGTTATACGGTTAACGGGTCCAGTCCCATATTCATCTGATAAAGCTGTTCCGTATCAGTATAATGCTACAATGATGAAAGATGGTCAAGAGGTCCCGTTACCTACGACTAGTTCTATAGTGAGCATTACTGATGTTACAAAGGTGACCCGAAGTGGTCGTGTGTTTGAGCCGGTGTTCCCAAAGGATAAAGAAGAATCAGTTGTTAGTAAGAATGTAGAAGTGCCTGATGTGGATCCTATTAGTGCTTCAAAGGGTAAGTCTGGTGAATCCAGCATTTTGAAGGCTAATGATGATGATGAGGTACTTCGATTGATCAAGAGAAGTGAGTTTAATATGGTGGAGCAGCTGCTCCAAACCCCCTCAAAGATCTCAGTGTTGTCTCTGCTCATGAACTCAGAAGCACACAGAGAAGCACTACAGAAAGTTCTCGAGCAAGCTTTTGTGGAATATGATGTTACAGTGGATCAGTTTGATCATATTGTGGCTAACATCACTTCCTGCAACAATCTCAACGTTTGTGATGAAGAACTCCCTGAGGAGGGTAGAAATCATAACTTGGCTTTGCATATCTCTATGAACTGCAAAGATGATGCTTTGTCGAATGTGCTTGTTGACACCGGGTCTTCGTTGAATGTACTGCCAAATTCAACATTGTCAAAGCTATCATATCAAAGAGCGCCTATGAGGTTTAGCGGTGTAATCATAAAAGCTTTTGAAGGTTCACGCAAAACAATGATAGGTGAAGTGGACCTTCTAGTTAAGATAGGTCCGAGTGACTTCCAGATTACTTTCCAGTAATGGATATCCACCCGACCTACAGTTGCTTCTTGGGAAGGCCATGGATCCATGAGGCGGGAGCTGTTACCTCCACATTGCATCAGAAGCTCAAATTCGTGAAAAATGGAAAGCTTGTTATCGTTGGCGGGGAGAAGGCGCTGTTGGTTAACCACCTGTCATCTTTCTCTTATGTTGAAGTTGAGGATGAGGTTGGAACTCTGTTCCAAGCCTTATCTATTGCTGCTGAAAAGAGAGTTGGGGCACCTATGTCCTCATTGAAGGATGCAAAGAAGATTGTAGAAGAAGGCAATGTTGATTAGTGAGGGCGTATGGTAAAGGTCTCCGGTAACAAAGGCAAAACCGGTCTGGGTTTTCAGCAAGGTTCATCAACTATAAGGTCTGAAGATATGCAACTTAGCTTCCGTAGCGGAGGGTTCATTCATGGAAATGAACAACACTTAGCTGTTGTGCTAGAGGATGACGAAGAGGAAGACTGCACTAATTTTGTGACGCATGGAAAGGCTTGCAACAATTGAACTGCTGTTGATGTTCCTATTATTTTGAATCGATCTAAGTAATTGCTTTTATATGTTTTCAAAATCCTTCTCCTATCCCTAAGGGAGAAGTGAACATTGTTTGGGCATTTTCAAATTGATCATTAATAAAATTAATTCTATTCATCCACATCTATGATGTTTGTTTTTACTTTTTGCTTTATTCTGAAAATGGTAATCACAAAAAACATAAATAAACAATATAATTGTCCATCTGCATAATATTTGGTCACAAATTCACTTCTCTAAAATCAAAATATCAAATCATTATGCAGGTTGGTTCCTAACCCCATTGAATACAATGATCCTTTTCCTTCTCCAAATTTTGAATTCCTTGTGTTTGAGGCCGATGAGGAAAGTGATGAAGAAGTAAGTGATGAATTATCTCGTCTTCTTGAGCATGATGAAAAAGCCATTCAACCGTTCGAAGAGCAGATTGAGTTAGTCAACTTCGGTTCCGAGGATAATGTGAAGGAAGTCAAGATTGGGTCTCGACTGTGTCCAGATGCGAAGAAGAGGTTGATTGATCTTCTTCGAGAGTATTCAGATATGTTTGCTTGGTCCTATCAAGACATGCCTGGGTTGGATTCTGAGATTGTGGAGCATAGATTGCCGTTGAAGCCAGAATGCCCGCCAGTTAAGCAGAAATTGAGAAGAACGCATCCTGATATGGTAGTGAAGATCAAAGAGGAAGTGAAAAAGCAGATTGACACCGGTTTCCTTGTGACCACTGAGTATCCGCAATGGGTGGCCAATATTGTGCCTGTGATGAAGAAAGATGGAAAATTCTGCATGTGTGTTGACCATAGAGATTTGAATAAAGCCTGTCTGAAAGATGATTTCCCTTTGCCACACATTGATATGTTGGTGGACAATACTGCTAAATTCAAAGTCTTTTCGTTTATGGATGGATTTTCCGGATATAACCAGATCAAGATGGCACCCGAAGAAATGGAGAAGACCATATTCATTACACCTTGGGGAACATTCTATTATAGAGTGATTCCTTTTGGTTTAAAGAATGCTGATGCAACTTACCATAGAGCAATGACTACTCTTTTTCCTGATATGATGCTAAAAGAGATTGAAGTTTATGTCGATGACATGATTGCTAAATCGATTGATGAAGAGCAACATGTTAAGAATTTGTTGAAGTTATTCCAGCATTTGAGGAAGTATAAACTCCGCTTGAATCCCAATAAGTGTACTTTTGGTGTTCGTTCTGGTCAGTTGTTGGGCTTTATTGTCAGCGAGAAGGGTATTGAAGTTGATCCTGCCAAGGTCAAACCAATACAAGAGATGCATGCGCGCAAAACTGAGAAGAAAGTCAGAGGTTTTCTCAGTCGCTTGAATTATATCTCAAGATTCATTTCACACATGACTGCCACATGTGCGCCTATATTCAGGCTTCTTTGGAAAGATCAATCTTGTGATTGGACCGAAGACTGCCAGAAAGCTTTTGATAGTATCAAGGAATATTTGCTTGAACCTACGATTTTGTCTCCACCTGTTGAAGGAAGACCATTGATCATGTACTTGACTGTGCTTGAAGACAATATGGGTTGTGTTCTAGGTCAGCAAGATGAGACTGGAAAGAAAGAATTTGCAATTTACTACCTCAGTAAGAAGTTCACCGACTATGAGACTCGGCATTCTATAGTTGAAAAGACTTGTTACGCATTGGCTTGGGCTGTTAAGCGTCTACGTCAATATATGTTAAATCATACCACTTGGTTGATATCCAAAATGGATCCAATCAAGTATATATTTGAGAAGCCTGCTTTAACTGGGAGGATTTCTCATTGGAAGATGTTGTTATCAGAATATGATATTGAATACCGATCTCAGAAAGCGATCAAAGGTAGTATCTTGGTTGACCACTTGGCTCACCAACTGATTGAAGATTACCAGTCAGTGCAGTATGATTTTCCTGATGAGGAAATCTTGTACTTGAAAATGAAAGATTGCGATGAACCATTTCTTGAAGAAGGGCAAGAACCTGGTTCCCGTTGGGGCATGGTATTTGATGGAGCTGTTAATCAATCTGGAAATGGCATTAGGGCGGTGATTATTACTCCTCAAGGCACACACTTTCCCTTTACAGCTAGATTGACTTTCAAGTGTACAAACAATATGGCAGAGTATGAAGCTTGCATTATGGGACTCGAAGAGGCCATGAATCTCAGAATCAAGTATTTAGATGTCTTCGAAGACTCAGCTTTGGTTGTAAATCAGGTCAAAGGTGAATGGGAGACGAATCAACCCGGTTTGATACCATATAGAGATTATGCAAGGAGGATTTCAACTTTCTTTACAAAGGTTGAGTTTCATCATATCCCTCGAGATGAAAACCGGATGGCCGATGCTCTTGCAACATTGGCGTCTATGATTGTAGTGAAGTATTGGAATGAAGTTCCCAATTTGTCTGTGATGCATCTTGATAGGCCAGCTCATGTGTGTGTTGTTGAAGAAATCAAAGACGAGAAGCCGTGGTATTACGACATCAAATGTTTCCTCCAAAGTCAGATTTACCCGTCTGGGGCATCTTTTAAAGATAAGAAGACTTTGAGAAGATTAGCCGGCAATTTCTACTTGAATGGTGATATACTATACAAGAGAAACTTCGACATGGTTTTTCTCAGATGCGTGGATAGACACGAAGCAGACTTGTTGATGACTGAAGTGCATGAAGGTTCCTTTGGTATTCATTCCAATGAACATGCGATGGCGAAGAAGATGTTGCGAGCAGGTTACTATTGGCTGACAATGGAATCTAACTGTTGCAAGTTTGTGAAGAAATGCCACAAGTGTCAAATATATGCGGATAAGATTCATGTTCCTCCGACATTATTGAATGATATCTCTTTCCTATGGCCCTTCACTATGTGGGGAATTGACATGATTGGCATGATCGAGCCTAAAGCTTCGAATGGACATCGTTTCATTTTGGTGGAAATTGACTACTTCATAAAATGGGTCAAGGCGACATCATATGCGAATGTGACCAAGCAAGTGGTTGTGAGGTTTATCAAGAATCAGATCATATGCCTTTATGGTGTGCCAAGTAAGATCATTACTGACAATGGATCGAACTTGAATAATAATATGGTGGAAGCTCTTTGCAAAGACTTCAAGATTGCACATCATAATTCTTCTCCCTACAGACCTAAGATGAATGGGGTTGTTGAAGCTACGAACAAGAACATCAAGAAGATTATTTAGAAGATGGTTGTAACATATAAGGATTGGCATGAGATGCTCCCATTTGCTTTGCACGGGTATCGAACATCCATCCACACTTCAACAGGGGAAACCCCTTTCTCTCTTGTATATGGTATGGAAGCGGTACTCCCCATAGAGGTTGAGATTCCTTCATTGTGTGTGCTCATGGAAGCCAAGTTGACTGAGGCTGAATGGTGTCAGACCAGGTTTGACCAGCTGAATTTGATTGAATAGAAAAGATTAACTGCCATGTGTCATGGTCAGTTATATCAGTAAAGAATGAAGAAAGATTTTGATAAGAAGGTCAAACCTCGTGTGTTTAGAGAAGGTGACCTTGTGCTCAAGAAGATTTTATCGTTTAAACCAGATTCTAGGGGCAAATGGACTCCTAATTATGAAGGCCCATATGTTGTTAAGAGAGTCTTTTCAGGCGGTGCTTTGATTCTTACAACTATGTATGGTGAAGAGTTCACTCGTCCTGTGAACGCAGATGCAGTCAAGAAATACTTCGCCTAAAAAAGAAAAGAACAACTCGCTAAGTTGAAAACCCGAAAGGGAGGCTTAGGCAAAAATGAGCGTCTCAGTGGATTGAAAACCCGAAAGGGCGATCCAGGCAAAAGTTAGAGACATAAAACAGAAAGAAATTTCTTGATAAGTTGAGTACCCCACCTTGGGGCAACTTATGAAAGAATTAGGGATTATGGCAAGTAACTGCACTCTGCTGATCTTTAGATTTTGGAGAAACTTTGAGCACAAGGGTTGACATCAATTTATCATCCCCGATAGCGGCCGAAAGCACATCGGACATCAAGAGTTGGTAGAAGGATTAGTGGTCATTTGTATTCAATGTAACCCTTTTCCATGTAAATTACCATTTTCAACCTTTTAAAAATCTAGGGAGTCTTGTCATTTACAGACTACCATTCCATTAAATAAAGTTGAGCTTTTATCCAATTGTTTTCACTCTTATTTACTTCAGCCAATAGTTTTAAATTTTATTATGATCATTTTGAAATTTAAATTTTTAATAGAAATAATTTTTCTTAAATATATAAAAGTAAGAATTTTTCAAAGCAAATTTAAAAGAAATATCAACATCATTTCAAAAGCAGCAAGTCTTTAGTGTGAAGCATTAAGGGTTCCCCAAGCAGTTAACCCTTCAGGTTTCCCAGCTAAGTTGGTTGATTCAGTACCTGTAATACCCCAAAATTTACCCTTCATTTTTTCTTGGAAAGCATGGGATTATGCTTCACATTGCATTAGCATCATACTAGGTCATACTCATTGCATACTGCATTAGTGACTTGGGAAATCAGGGTTTGATTGCTCACTCTTTAACGGAAGGAGCCCACACAAAGCAAGACTGAGAATTGGACTTCATTCTCTAAATATACAAGTCTCAAGGAGTTCCATATGTCTTATTATGGTCCCTAGTTCATCAGCGGAAGATTCAGAACTCTCAGAGTGTGCATCTGCACTTAATCAGAAATTAGGGTTTCATGGCTATCTGCAATAGGCAATGTTTGGTGGGAAGTAGAGGGGCTCATTCATGTAATGATTAGAGAGGCATCTTGGTCTAGGAAGACACACATTTATCTCAGAAAGATCCATTGGCAATCAGTGCAATTAGTTCCTGATCAGTTTGCCCTAAAACTAGGGTTTGGCATAAAATCGGTTTATTTCTGATTCCTTGGGTAAAACTCTTTTCCATGGCCCTCCATATGTCCACAAGGGTCTACATGCAAAAAATCAGCTCTTTATTTGAGCCAGAGGTGCTTCAATTGATCAATGGAATCGGGAATCAGACAGATTGGGAAAAGTCAACTGTGGGGCCAGAAAAGTCAACTCCTGACATTTTGAAAGTGGAATCTCAAAATTCATGCCTAAGGGAGCCTACATGTGAAATTTGATCAAGGTTGGATCATGGATTCATCATTTAATCAGGAGTTGGAAAAGTTACCAAATTTGGAAATAGTTGACTTTCCATTTAGGGCAAGTTTTTATGGTTTTTGCACCCATTTTAAGCCCATTTCCATCTATATGCAGGCTCCATTTGAAACTTTCTCCAACATGAAAGTTGTTCCTCTTGTTCCAAACTTTCTAAATATATAAAGTTTGTTTCATTTGGATTAAAATTGAGAAATTTATGCTTGGTCAAAGTGGGACATTATTTTAGAACACTTAGAAAATTTTCTAAGTCCAAAATCTGCAAGATTTGTCAAGACTTATGGGCCAGATTTCTTGCATTTCAAGGCATCTCTTGAAAATACTTTCTTCATGACAATTGTACCTTGCTATGTCCTCTTTCACACATTTTTGGAATCACCCCATTTGGATCATTGGTTTGGAAGATACACTTAACTAAAGTTGGCATCATGAGCTGAATTTTTAGGTAGCATTTAGGCCAAACTGGACCAACCATTTTGCAGTTATGGAACCTGAACTTCATGGCCATTTTTCACCTCTTTCCACTCATCATTTCAATTTGTGTTCAACATGAAAGATGTTAAGCTCCATGCCCTCTTTCTACTGTTTGCATTGCCTTGCCATTTGGTTACATACTCATCAAGATACAAGGTCTTAAAGTCACCCTGTTGGACTATTTTTGTGCTGCACAAGCCAAACCAAATCAGACCACAAAACCAACCAACACACTTTTTACCTCATTTGGTTATGCACTTTTATGTTAATTCACTTAAGTTTTGCTACATTTAGAACTTGCTTTCACCACCTCACCTTTTGTGTCATTTTGCTCATGAACCAAAACAAACACTTCAAGCCCATTAAGCACTTTAAACCCTACATACTTAAGCTTCTAAAACGCTAATCTGAAGAGATAGTGGCTGTATTTTCGAGCAAGGGCAAGGCTGTTTCTCACTTCCATTTTCCATTCTTCAAGTTTGCAACACCATTGAAACATCTTCCTTTTCTTTCCTTTCATCCCAACAAGAAGCAGTGGACTGTTTTCCACTAGGTAATCCCTCTATTCCATCTTCCATGACCATATATCCATGTTTATCTTATGCTTACTTTGTTCATCACTTGTTTCTTTCATGCTTACCATCCACACTTCATGATTTTTCATTTATGCCATGCTTGTTCCATGTTTATTTTTCATGTTAATATCATGCCATGATTGTTTGTAAAGCCCTCAACATGAAGCATGTTCATTAAATTGGAGTTTGTGACATTATTTTTTATTGAATCCGTGTGCATGAGCCTCCCTTGCTGTTCACTTTTCACCATGTTTAGGCCATTATTTTCATCGAAACAAAATACCATTGTGTTCTACTCATTTCGAACTTGAGTTTTGCTTTTTATATCATCTCATTTGGAGCACCATAGCATGAGATAATTTGGTTGGAAGATGAGCAAGAGTGTGCTGTTTTTCGCATTTCATTATGCATGGCTTTTAGTTTTTTTCATGTTGCATGAGAACACAATGTGTGGCGCTCTGTAAGCCTCCCGATCGCGCGTCCAGCCCATGATCCTATCCGTCCAACCGCTATTTTGTCCGCTAGTGCTTAAGTGAGATATTTGACCGATCAATGCAATGTTCACATGACTTTAATAATAAAATGTTACACTTTTTTTGGTCACACGTTCATTAATTCATGCTGGACCGGGCCTGGGCGCTCAGATACTATTCATACCCCCCTTTATGGCCCATTAATCCATTCATTCATTTATTTTCATTCTTTTTTTAATTCTTATTTTATTTTTCTGTTTTGCTTTTTAATCAATAAAAATATTTTATTTATTCATAAAAATACCAAAAAATATTTTTTACTTTCCTTAATGTTTTATTTAATTTATTTAATTTTTATTTTCATATTTTATTTAATGTTAATATTTTATTTTAATTATTTATTTCAAGTGGGTCTTTTAAGCATACATTTTTCCATTTATTTTATTTTCATGACTTAGAATTATTTTTAAATTCTGATTTTTGGGATGAGGGTTGACCAATGTCTCATGGTCAACCTGACCTTTTATTGGAATTTTATTCCCCATTTTAAATTTATTTTGGATTTATTTTTGACCTAGTTTGCTTGTTTGACTTTTGGTTTGACCTCTGTTTTGATTCAATTAATTCAATAACCAATTTTCATTATTTTTGAAATCGTTTTGGGGGATGATGATGTCCTGACCTCACCTTAGTTAGTTTAATTTTTCATAATTTTCTTGATTAATTTGATATTTATTTCATATTTTTTAAGTTGACTTGACTTTTCAGTTGACTTTTCTATGATCGATGTTTGACTTAGGGATTGCTTAGGGCAATTGAAGAGATCTTTTGATCCTCCCTTGTTCATCTCATATGCCATGTATTATAGGCCTTTCATCTTGATTTTATTTGATCCTTGCATCATTTCCCGATTAAATTATTCAGTGATCCTTTGTGTGCATAGTTTCATTTGTCTGATTCATCTGATATTTTTTATACTTGTTTCTTTCATCCATGCTTCTATTGTTTGATTGCCTAACATGTTTATACTCCTCATGCATTGTATAATTCTCATTCATTTCATTCTTTGAGTATTTTATTTGATCATATGCTTGTTTAATTATCTGATTTGTCTGATTAAACTGTTGCCTACTTGTATGGTGTATGAGGCATATATTTTTATTGTTTGATTGCCATGAACAACCCCCATTCATAACAAATGTACCCCTCTCCCATGAAGTGTATAATGTTTATTCTTTCATTCTTTATTCATCTGTTAATATAAGAATTAAAACAAAATTCCGATAACCATTTCAAAACAAGATCAAAACCTCGATCCAACGTCGAGTAATCATTTTTAAAACATAACAGAACCAACACGTATTCATCCATTCTTTTTTAAGTCGATTGCTTCAGGCATCGCCATTTCTCTTGTAAGTCGATTGCTTCATGCATCGCCATCTACCTGTAAGTCGATTGCCTCGTGCATCGCCATCTACCCTTGCCCCTGGTTCCTCTCCTTGCTCCATCCGTCGATTCTTATTTCGTTTAGGTAGCACCCATTAGGTAGAGCCCGTTGTATGATAACATAGGTAGGATTCCCATATTCTTTTGTATGATAACATAAGTAAAATTCCCTTACTCTTTTGTATGATAACATAGGTAGAATTCCCTTATTCTTTGGTATGATAACATAGGTAGAATTCCCTTATTCTTTGCATGCTAACATTAGGTAGATGTTCCCATTTGTAAATCCTAACACTTAGGTCCATATTGCATGACAACTCTAGGGCAGAGCTTCCCCATCTTTTAGACCTTCTATGCGTCTCCGATCCCATGGCATGTCGTTCCGTCCTATTTTAAAGAGGTAACTGCCTAAGACTCGATTCAGCGAGCTGCGACACCTGCTGCTAGGACGTGAACACATTGCCCACTCTCCTTTGACACAACTGGTGTCCTCCTTTGTAAGTCCATGTTCAGATGGCAATCCCTATGTAGCCGAACTACGGCAACTCTGATTCTCATGTTCAGATGAGATACGTAGGCACGGGACGCGATGTCTTGTCGAGTTTGACTAACAACTAACAACTAATCTTTGTTTGCTTTCGCCCTTGTTGTGATTCTTTTCTCTCGCCCTCGTTGCGATCGAGACCTTCCCTTTCTCTTGCCCTAGTTGCAATCGAGACCCTTGTTCCCGTAGTTAGCTGAACTACGTTTTGCTCTGATTCTCATTCCAGATGAGATACGTAGGCATAAGACGCGTTGTCTTAGCGAGCACACATCCCTTTAACCCATAGGTAGCCAAGCTACGAAGACTCTGATTCCCATATTCAGATGAGATACGTATGCAGTTGATGCGACATCCGTGCGAGTCATTTTTCTTTTGACCCTTTTCTCTTAGTAAATAGTACATTAGATAAACACACACCCTTTAGACAAGAACAACAAGAGTGGGTCCTGTAGAGTACTACGGATGCGTAGGGGTACTAATACCTTCCCTTCGCATAATCGACTCCGGAAGCCAAGATTTGGTTGCGAGACCTTGTCTTTTCCTTTCCTTTTTCTCCAGGTTTACTTCGAGCATTTCCTTTCCCTCCTTTGGGATAAATAACGCACGGTGGCGACTCTTCTGTCATTTCTTTTCTTGCCGGTTGTTTTTTTCGCAGGTTGCGACAGCTGGTGACTCTGTTGGGGACCCGGTTTCCCTAAGCGAGTCCCTCCTAGCTTTTGTAGGTTTCTTGTTTGTTGGGTGTTTATTCTTTTGTACAGTTATTTATTTTTCAGCATTTACCTGTTTTACCTTATTGCATTATGTACGTATGTTGTATCTGCTATTGGGTTGGTTGTTTGTTGGGGTGGGATGTTCTATGAGAGATAAGCCCACTACCCAGGCTTGAGCGTACACATAGATGTTAGAGTGGATAGTCATGAGGCTTACGTGGCATGTTGCTATGTTAAGTCGTTCATGAGACCCACATCCAGACGAGGTTTCTTTTGGATATATTCTGTCCTATGGGTGTTCCATAACGACAGATATTCCTCTAGAAATCGTCGACTCTGGTGACCATTTCCCGAGAACTCAGTCGAGGCCTCTCCTCTGAGACGTGATTATGTTAGCTTTGGTGGGCGCATTCTCGCTGCTCAATCCGAGGACCCAGAGGCTGGGAACTTGCTTTAGGATATCCTGTTGAGGGGAGTCAGTGGAGGTCTTTTGTCTTGTAATAATGCCAAACCTTCAGTGGTAAACGTATTATTCTCGACTGAAGGGCTGAAGTTGACAAACTTCTGTTCTTAGAACCTACCAGTGAGGGGCGGGCTAAATTCAGGAAACCTTAACCTTCAACCAACCCGGTTTTCTGGAGCGGAGCTTTGATCTTGTATTATATTCCTCAGTGGGTTTCTCTTTAGACAGTGCAATCTGACAGATGTTCAAATAGATACAACAGTCCTGATTTCCATGTCACTGCATTGCATCACATCATTTTGCATTCGTACCATTTAACACATGTTTATCAATTACCAGGGTGTAATACCCCAAAATTTACCCTTCATTTTTCTTGGAAGCATGCGCTTTACACCTCATGCATGCATTCATTTTTAGGTCATTTAGCATTTGCATTTCATCATGGCAATCGGAATCGGATCCAAGAAGCTTGAACATCATCCAGGACACTTTGTGGGCTATATTTAGATGATCAGTCAACACAAGGGAAAGACTTGAGTTACTTCCAACAGGGGTCTATTCGTCAGTCAAAACGTTAATCTTGAAGGAGAAAAGGTTTGTTCATGAGCTGTCATGCTCGCTAGGCGAAGCCCACGTGTTTTGAAAAAAAAGAAAAAAAGAAAAAAAAAGAAAATAAATAAAATAAATAAATAAATAAATAAAAGAAAAAATCTTGGACTTGGGCCTCTCTCATTTAAGCCCACAGGTCCACAAAAATCAGGTTATAAATTCAGAGTTTCAGTGAAACAAAAGGTCATTCTATTCCTATTACCCTGTCTGGGAAAAAGATAGTGAGAGAAGAACCCTGGGGAAAAAGATAGTGAGAGAAGAGCTAACAGAGTTCAGAGCAACCTCCAGGCAACTCTGAAAGGTTCATTCTGACTCACACACTTTCAGCTCAAGCAAACCCTAACATTGGTTTGCAAATCCAGTCGTGCCATTTGATTTCAACCGATCTCTCTAATCAGGTTTGCCCTTATTCCCATTACCTTTGTGCTTTGAAGTTGAATACTCTGAATGTTTGAGGTATGATGGACGAATTTCATTAGGTTTTTGCCCACGGGTTCATAATTATGTATGAATGTATAAATAATGCCTTGAATGCTTAATCGTTTAATTTCTGAAGTGTATGCCACAGGGTTTGAGGTTTCTGAAACCATACTGTTATCCATGAAAAACCATACTGTTTTGCTCTAATCTGACTTACGTTTGTCATAGCATGTTTTCTCCTAATCCTTATCTTGTTTCACTAACCCTTTTGTTGAGTTTTTGTGAAGGCTCACATGACTTTTGCAGGGATAGCTCGCTGGATATTCCACTTTGCTTGTGGGATACCATTTGGGAGATTTATTCTGATTGCCTTGTTGGCACATTTACTTTATACATGTTTATTTTGTATGTGTTCGTATCCCCGCAGGTAGCGCGGTTCCTTCTTCAAGGACTGCCTTTTTTCATGAGCATCCCAAACCCTAACCCTTCATTGATTTTTTTCTCCTAAACACACGTTTACTCCTTCTACTACAGGTGAGTAAGTCTCCAAAGGTCGATCATCCGGTAGATTGCGTAGTAACGTCGTCCGCCCCTAAAACATAATCCTTAACCCCGTAGTTAGCCGAACTACGGCTTGCTCTGATTCTCATTCCAGATGAGATACGTAGGCATAAGACGCGATGTCTTAGCGAGCACACATCCCCCAAACCCATAGGTCTGCCGAGCTACGAAGACTCTGATTCTCATATTCAGATGAGATACATATGCAGTGGATGCGACATCCGCGCGAGTCATTTTCATTTAACCCCTTTTTTAGTAAACAACACAAGATAAACTCACACCCTTTAGACAAGAACTACAAAAGTGGATCCCGTAGAGTACTACGGATGCGTAGGGGTGCTAATACCTTCCCTTCGCATAACCGACTCCCGAACCCAAGATTTGGTTACGAGACCTTGTCTTTTCCTTTCCTCTTTTCAGGTTTACTTCGAGCGTTTCCTTTCCCTCCTTTGGGATAAATAACGCACGGTGGCGACTCTTCTGTCATTTTGTTTCGCCGGTTGTTTTTTCGCACACTGTATTTTTCAGGTTGTGACAGCTGGTGACTCTACTGGGGACCCGGTTTCCCTAAGCGAGTCCCTCCTAGCTTTTGTAGTTTGTTTGTTTATTGGGTGTTAATGCTTTTGTACAGTTATTTATTTACCTGCTTTACCTTATTGCATTGTGTACATATCATTGCTGTATCTGTTGGTTGGCTATGGCTACTTGGTGATCTTTGTGAGATGAGTTCTATACCCGAACTCGAGTGTATTTAGGATAGGAGAATGGCATAGTCTTGTCAACTTGTGTGGAGTTATTCCTTAGCAAGTTGACTTGCAAGCCCATTCACTTGGTGGAGGTCATGTTGAGATCAATAATGTCACACAAGTAAGTTGTGGTTAGACATTACTTTTTCCAATATAGACCTTAGAAGCCGAGGACCTTAGTTTACCAAACCCATCTTGGCCTATTCGTAGGACGTAGTGCGAAAGTCGTTCAAGGGTAAGATTTGATACGATTGTTACGCGATATTACACTCATAAGAGTCTCTCTTGAGAATATTTTTGGAATACGAGTAATCGTTCCTCCGATAATATCCGAAAGATGGGATTATGACTATGGGAACCTTTTGTAGAACATGTTTGGCAGGTTTAAACCTTAGTACACTCCTTTTGGGTGGTTCTTAACCTAAACTCCATGCTCGTGACTTGCAATAAACCCTTGATTCATGGTTGATCCGATCAGGTATCCTTAATATCAATGAAACTTGGGTGTTGATAAGGTGTAAACCATAATCCACCAAAATGGGTGGTTGATATTAAGGATAACATGATCCATCCCATGACCTTTGTTTGGTGTGCTCTTAATTTCTCTCCAGACAATGCAACCTGACAGATGTTCAAGCAGATACAGCGATCCTGATTCCCATGCCACTGCACTGCATTCACATCATTTTGCATTCATAATCATTCACACATGTTTATCCATTTCTGTGGGGTTTATATCTTCTATTTGATTCTAGTCGGAATTTTCTTGGTTCTCATCAACGGCTTAGTCTTTTTTTTACATCGTTTATCTATTGAGAGACTGGAATCAAGGGGGTAGAATACCTTTGGAATTGATAAACATGTCATTGCATTTACATACTCATTAGCATGTCTTGTATAACAGGTACCACCACAGTGTTCTCAGTTTGTTTGGTGTTCAATCAGCAGGATAGCTGACCCAGGCATTCACCGGTACGGTACCCGCAGAAACCAACAGAGAGTAATGGAAAGCCTACAGGCAGAGTTCGTCGAGATGAAAATCCGCATGAATCAATTCATGGATGTGGTTCAAGGGGTGGCTCAGGGACAACAAGAGCTCAGGCAGATGATACAGAGGAATCCCCCTGCTCAACTAGAGGCGGTGACTGATCCTCCAGCTGGAGAGGCTGACGGACCCAATGGACCGGGGCCTATCCCAATCCTACATGTCACCTCCGGTCAACAGCCCGTTCATGATGATCAGGACGATCAGTTCCCCCTGTTGCAGGAAGACTTTGGAATGGGTCATGGTGTGGACCCCATGTTTAGAAGATTGGAAGAGAGGTTGAAGGCAGTGGAAGGACAAAATCCTCTGGGAGTAGATGTTGTTGACTTGGGGCTGGTCCCAGGTGTGAGAGTGCCACCGAAATTCAAGGTCCCGATATTTGACAAATACAATGGCAACTCTTGCCCGAACACCCATGTGCAAGCCTATTTCCGTAAAATGGTTGCATACTCCGATGATGAAAAGTTGCTTATGTACTTTTTCCAGGACAGCCTAGCTAGGGCATCCCTGGAATGGTATATGAGGCTGGACAGAGCCCACATCCGTTGCTGGAGGGATTTGGCTGAGGCTTTCGTGAAGCAGTATCAGTATAATGCAGACATGGCTCCAGACATAACTCAACTTCAAAATCTGTCTCTTAAAAGCAATGAGTGCTTTAGAGAATACGCTCAACATTGGAGAGAAACAGGTTCCCGTGTTCAACCTCCTATGTTGGAGAAGGAAATGGCTAACATGTTCATGAACACTCTGCCCGGACCTTATTTGGAGCGCCTGGTGGGTTGCAATGCCTCCAACTTTTCTGATGTAGTCTCTACCGGAGAGAGGGTGGAGAATTACCTGAAGACATTCAAGACCCATAATGGAGGTGGATCTTCATCAGGGGTGAAGAAGCCGTTCATTCAGGGACATAAGAGGAGAGAAGGGGATGCAAATGCCATATCTTCTTATCAGAACAGGGATAACCAGAGGAATAACTTTCAGAACTATCATCATCAACCGTATGTTGCGGCTGTGACCATTCCAGCTGTAGCACCACTACAACAACAACAACCACAACGTCAACCAGCTCAGTACCAACCACAACAACCGGGTAACAGACCCGCCTATCAACCGAGGCCAAGGACGATGGACCGACGTTTCGACACTCTTCCAATATCGTACGCTCAGTTGCTTTCTAGTCTTCAATAACTACAACTTGTGCAGTTGCGCACTCTGGCTCCTCCCGTTGGTAGGCTTCCGGTGGGTTATGACACCAATGCTAGGTGTAGCTTTCACTCTGGGGCACCTGGCCACAATATTGAGAACTGCAAAGCTTTTAAGCACATAGTTCAGGACCTCATTGATTCAAAGGCCGTTAACTTTGCACCAGCTCCTAATGTCGTCAACAATCCCATGCCCCAGCATGGTGGAGCCAACGTTAACATGGTTGAAGGAGAAGTCAAATTAGTCTATGCGGTCAACAATGAAGACGGGGATAATGATTGTGACATTGATAACTGGGTGCGTCCGAGGATCCCGGGTGAAGTTCTCAACAATTGGTCTTCTGAGGAGATTGTCCAAGCCACTTGTCTGGAGGAGTAATTTTCTTTGTTTATTCATACATATCTAAGTCTTACATTCCGCCAGGGCGTAATGAATCATTGTAGGGCTCATCTATGTGACACTTGCATTTTTTTTATCATAAATAAAGGACGTCTTTTTGCATTCAAATATTTCGTTCCCTGTCTTTCTATTTTTGCAATTTTTCAAAAAAAAATGGCAATGTTTTGTTTAGTTTCCACTTTTTTTTTCACACTCATAAGCACATACCATCACTCATGCAGATGCACATCACCGGATCCTATTGATAACGGTTCTGCCATGGCTCGCTTCGACTTTGAAAATCCAATCTTTCAAGCTGAAGAAGAGGGTGATGAAGATTGTGAACTCCCTGAGGAACTTACCAGGTTATTAAAACAAGAGGAAAGGGTCATTCAACCGCATCAAGAGTCTGTTGAAGTGATTAATCTCGACAGCAAGGACCCCAAGAGAGAAATCAAGATAGGGGCTGCTTTGGAAGATAATGTGAAGAAGGGGTTGATTGAATTGCTCCAAGAGTATGTTGACATCTTCGCTTGGTCTTATCAGGACATGACAGGGCTTGACACAGACATCGTGGTACATCGCTTGCCGCTCAAAGAAGGTTGTCCTCTGGTCAAGCAGAAGCTCAGAAGAACAAGACCAGAGATGGCTGTCAAGATAAAGGAAGAAGTGCAAAAACAGTTGGATGCAGGGTTTCTAGCAGTCACAAATTATCCGCCATGGGTTGCAAATATCGTTTCGGTACCTAAGAAGGATGGAAAGGTACGGATGTGTGTTGACTACCAGGATCTGAACAGGGCTAGTCCTAAAGATGATTTCCCCTTACCTCACATTGATGTTTTGGTGGATAACACGGCTCAGTTCTCGATATTCTCCTTCATGGATGGCTTTTCTGGCTATAATCAAATTAAGATGGCACCAGAAGACATGGAGAAGACAACATTCATAACCCCATGGGGCATCTTCTGCTACAAGGTGATGCCGTTTGGTCTGAAAAATGTCGGAGCAACATATCAGCGAGCGATGGTGACTCTTTTCCATGATATGATTCATCATGAAATCGAGGTTTATGTTGATGATATGATTGCCAAATCTCAGACAGAAGAAGAACATTTGGTGAATTTGCAGAAACTGTTTGAGCGTTTGAGGAAATTCAAGCTGAGGCTTAATGCGAACAAGTGTACTTTTGGGGTGAGATCTGGAAAACTACTGGGTTTTTTTGTTAGCGGAAAAGGGATTGAGGTGGATCCGGCCAAAGTGAAAGCGATATAGGAAATGCCTGAGCCAAGAACAGAGAAACAAATCCGTGGTTTCTTAGGGAGGTTGAACTACATTGCAAGGTTCATCTCTCACCTAAAAGCCACGTGTGAGCCAATATTCAAATTTTTGAGAAAAGATCAGGCTATCAGGTGGAATGATGATTGTCAAAGGGCGTTCGAGAAGATAAAAGAGTATTTGCAGAATCCTCCTATCCTTGTGCCTCCGGTCCCAAGGAGACCGCTAATTATGTATTTGACAGTACTGGACAATTCCATGGGTTGTGTTCTCGGTCAACACGACGAGACAGGTAAGAAAGAGCATGCCATCTACTACCTGAATAAGAAATTCACAGATTGCGAGTCGAGATACTCAATGCTTGAAAAAACATGTTGTGCACTTGCATGGGCTGCTAAGCGATTGAGACAATACATGCTGTCTCACACAACCTTACTGATCTCCAAAATGGATCCAGTCAAGTATATAGTTGAGAAGCCAGCTCTCACCGGAAGAGTTGCTCGTTGGCAAATGGTACTGACAGAGTACGACATCCAGTATACTTCCCAGAAAGCCATCAAGGGGAGTATTATGTCAGACTATCTTGCTCAATAGCCGGTTGAAGATTATGAGCCGATGAAGTTTGATTTTCCAGATGAAAACATCATGTTCCTCAAGATGAAAGACTGTGAAGAGCCAGTTGTTAAGGAGGGACCTGATCCAGACGAAAAGTGGACTTTAATGTTTGATGAGGCCGTCAACGCCAGAGGAAGTGGAATCGGTGTTGTCATTACAACTCCGAAAGGTGCCCACATGCCTTTCACTGCTCGTCCGACTTTTGAGTGCACCAATAATGAAGCTGAGTATGAAGCCTGTATCTTGGGTATTGAGCAAGCCATTGATTTGAGAATCAAGACTTTGGACATCTTCGAAAATTCAACTCTGGTAATCAATCAAGTGAATGGTGATTGGAACACTCTCCAGCCTACTCTGGTCCCCTACAGAGATTACACGAGAAGACTGTTGACTTTCTTCACGATAGTAAAGTTGTATCATATACCTCGTGATGAAAACCAGATGGCAGATGCTCTTGCTACTCTATCCTCCATGATCACGGTGATCCGTTGGAACCATGCTCCCAAGATCGACGTGATGCGCCTTGATAGGGCTGCGTATGTGTTTGCTGCTGAACTGGTAGTTGATGACAAGCCCTGGTATCACGACATCAAGTGATTTCTGAAGAATCAAGAGTACCCTGCAGGGACATCCACCAATGATAGAAAGGCTTTGAGAAGATTGGCAGGCAGTTTCTTCTTGAACAAAGACGTTGTTCTGTATAAGAGGAACTTCGACATGGTTTTGCTCAGATGCGTGGACAGACACGAAGCAGACATGTTAATGCAGGAAGTTCATGAAGGCTCCTTCGGTACTCATGCCGGAGGACATGCAATGGCTAAGAAATTGTTGAGAGCAGGTTATTACTGGATGATCATGGAATCTGATTGTTTCAAATATGCTCGGAAGTGCCATAAATGCCAGATTTATGCTGATAAGGTGCATGTGCCGCCAAATCCTTTGAATGTGATGTCTTCGCCACGACCTTTCGCTATGTGGGGCATCGATATGATTGGAAAGATTGAGCCGACCGCTTCCAATGGGCATCGCTTCATCCTTGTTGCCATCGACTATTTCACCAAGTGGGTCGAAGCAGCATCGTTCGCGAATGTCACCAGACATGTGGTTGCCCGTTTCATCAAGAAAGAAATCATTTGTCGCTATGGGATTCCCGAAAGAATCATTACTGATAATGGTTCTAATCTCAACAACAAAATGATGAAGGAGTTATGCCAGAACTTCAACATTCAGCATCACAATTCTTCCCCTTACCGCCCTAAGATGAACGGTGCTGTTGAAGCAGCAAATAAGAACATAAAGAAGATTTTGCAGAAGATGGTCGTTACGTACAGAGATTGGCATGAGATGCTACCCTTCGCCTTGCATGGGTACCGTACTTCAGTACGTACATCGACCAGGGTAACCCCTTACTCCCTTGTGTATGGTATGGAAGCAGTCCTACCTGTTGAAGTGGAGATTCCTTCTCTAAGAGTCCTGTTGGATGTCAAGTTAGACGAAGCTGAATGGATTCGGACAAGGTTCAATGAGTTGAGTCTTATCGAAGAGAAGCGAATGGCAGCCATTTGTCATGGGAAGTTGTATCAAAGTCAGATGAAGAGAGCCTTTGATCAGAAAGTGCGTCCTCGATGCTTCCAGGTCGGAGATTTGGTGTTGAAAAGTATCCTTCCTCCTCAGACAGATCACAGGGGCAAGTGGAATCCTAACTATGATGGACCGTATATTGTCACCAAGGTTTTTGATGGTGGGACCTTAATGCTTGCAACTACGGATGGTGAAAACTTCACTTCCCCTATGAACTCAGACACAGTTAAAAAATACTTCGCATAAAATAGACCCGCCGGACAGTAAAAAGAATAGTCCAGGCAAAAAGTGGGCATCCCGACGAACCAAGAAAATGAAAAGGTTCAGGCAAAAATTAGGGATTAAAAAATGAAAAGATTGTACACCCGGTAAGTTGAAAACCTGAAAAGGCAACTTAGGCAAAAATGGGTATCCCGGTGGATTGAAAACCAAAAAAGGGCGATCCAGGCAAAAGTTAGGGATTAAGCGAATGAGTGCGTTCTGAATCTCATCTCATGTCAATGACTGGAAACTTTTGAAGGATAGGAAATAGTCCAATCACTCTTTCAGAAAGCTGATCGTCTGGAGGATCTTGAAGACGAGCAAGTCATAGCAGAATTGGAACCCAATAGAAATCCATTCACATTGCCATTAGATTAATGTCTGTTTTTATCTGTTGTGCGATTACCTCTTTCCAAGGATTGCTTCCTGATGTAAATGCCTATTCAGAGGCCGCTCAATCAATAAAATCATGTTATTCAGTATATCTCTGTTTTCATTTTCATTTTTCTGTTTTGTTTGCAAAAATGACGTCCGAATTTTTTGATAAACATTGCATCATGACACATAAGAGCTTTACAGGTACATGCTTAATAAACATTTAAAATTGCTGGAAATTTTAAGTGCTTTGGACCGTCTATTCAGAACAGGTACCCTCAGGGCACTTCCTTAAAATCCCCTGCAGATGATCGTGAATGTTTTCCCCAGTGAAGTCGCCAACAGACGAATTCGGTATCTTATCCTTGCAGAGCTGATCAGAGTGTTGGATTCTTCAATCCCCAGCAGGTTCTCACCACTGTACCTCCCCCCAAGCGGTGGTTTCAGATTATACACTCCCCAGTAGAGCTGATAGTGTCAGACTATATACCCCCAGCGGAGTTGACAGTGCCAGACTGTATCTTCCCAGCAGAAGCGACTGCTCCTCAGAGTTCGAGGCCAGATCGATAATTACAATGCCAGATCCATGGTTTCTTTCCTTGAAGCAGAACCTCGGTACCGTATCGGTGTTTGCTTCCCCTGCTAAGTCATCTCTCGCAAATCGTGGTTGCCAGAACCACTATCCCTTTCCCCAACAGCAGGTTTTCAGTGCCGTTCTCTCCCCAGTCAGAATCTCGGTATTTCGTCATTGCTAGAACATCGTGTGGCGGGTCATTTCCCCACAAAATTCTTTGCGTTCTGCATCTCTAGTAGCCTTGCCAGGGTCCAGAAGATGGTGATCATTTCCCCAGCAGATCCCCTTGCCTCAACTTGGCATTCTACCCAGCATTTCGCATCCCTGCATGGAGAATCATATTGCATTGCATCCTTCCAAATCGCGTAGCATTTCCATTTTCATGGAGCATTACGCCATTGAAAAATTCAAACATACGCATGTAAGCATAAAACATTCTCGGTATCCCAAGTGATAAGTCAGAAGTTGTTTCCAGTACTCAGATTGAAGATTGTTCATGACTTACCTTTGTTATCCCCAGCAAGTGTCATTGGCCCATGCGCCGCCTCTATTATCGTTCCCTATTTCTGGCGATGCTGACAGGCATGAAGTTTCCGGTATTCAGACCGAAGTGGCGTTCAGGCCAATTTTCCGATGTTCAGATTGAAGAAGTTTCCGACGTCCAGGTCGATGCAACTTGTGGCGTTCAGGCCAGTTTTCCAATGTTCAGATCGAAGAAGTTTCCGACGTTCAGGTCGATGCAACTTGTGGCGTTCAGGCCAATTTCCGGTATTCAGACCGAAGTGGCATTCAAGCCAGTTTTCCGATGTTCAGATCGAAGAAGTTTCCGATATTCAGGTCGATGCAACTTGTGGCATTCAGGCCAATTTTCCGATATTCAGATCGAAGTGGCATTCAGGCCGATTTTCCGATATTCAGATCGAAGTGGCATTCAGGCCAGTTTGCCGATGTTCAGATCGAAGAAGTTTCCGACATTTAGGTCGACGCAACTTGTGGCAATAAGGCCAGCCTCTCGGTGTTCGAACCGATATTAATAATCTCATATCTTCCGATGTTCAGATCGAAGTCATTTCCAGTATTCAGACTAATGAGCGGCATTCAGGCCATGGTTATTTCTGAGTTACCATTTATTTTGGTATCCAAGTTAACATTCTTTTTCGGTATTCAGACTGATGAGCGGCATTCAGGCCATGGTTATTTCTGTGTTACCATTTATTTTGGTATCCAGGTTAACATTCTTTTTCGGTATTCAGACTGACTCTCACCGTACCAGACGGATTCTTCTTTCAAGACCACCTCTTTGCCGATTCTGACAGGCATTGTTACTTCACTTCACTTCAGTACAAATTTTCGGGCTTTTATTGTATTCAATCCCTTGATACCTCGAAAGCACGAAAGTCGCTGCTATCTTCTTTCCAGGTCTCTAGTTGATTGAATAGGGGCAGCTGTAATACCCCAAAATTTACCCTTCATTTTTCTTGGAAGCATACGCTTTACACCTCATGCATGCATTCATTTTTAGGTCATTTAGCATTTGCATTTCATCATGGCAATCGGAATCGGATCCAAGAAGCTTGAACATCATCCAGGACACTTTGTGGGCTCTATTTAGATGATTAGTCAACACAAGGGAAAGACTTGAGTTACTTCCAACAGGGGTCTATTCGTCAGTCAAAACGTTAATCTTGAAGGAGCAAAGGTTTGTTCATGAGCTGTCATGCTCGCTAGGCGAAGCCCATGTGTTTTGAAAAAAAAAAACAACGAAAAAAAAAAATAAAAAAATAAATAAAGAAATAAATAAATAAATAAATAAATAAAAGAAAAAATCTTGGACTTGGACCTCTCTCATTTGAGCCCACGGGTCCACAAAAATCAGGTTATAAATTCAGAGTTTCAGTGAAACAAAAGGTCATTCTATTCCTATTACCCTGTCTGGGAAAAAGATAGTGAGAGAAGAACCCTGGGGAAAAAGATAGTGAGAGAAGAGCTAACAGAGTTCAGAGCAACTTCCAGGCAACTCTGAAAGGTTCATTCTGACTCACACACTTTCAGCTCAAGCAAACCCTAACATTGGTTTGCAAATCCAGTCGTGCCATTTGATTTCAACCGATCTCTCCAATCAGGTTTTCCCTTATTCCCATTACCTTTGTGCTTTGAAGTTGAATACTCTGAATGTTTGAGGTATGATGGATGAATTTCGTTAGGTTTTTGCCCACGGGTTCATAATTATGTATGAATGTATAAATAATGCCTTGAATGCTTAATCGTTTAATTTCTGAAGTGTATGCCACAGGGTTTGAGGTTTCTGAAACCATACTGTTATCCATGAAAAACCATACTGTTTTGCTCTAATCT
Source organism: Lathyrus oleraceus (assembly GCF_024323335.1). Classification (NCBI taxonomy): domain Eukaryota; kingdom Viridiplantae; phylum Streptophyta; class Magnoliopsida; order Fabales; family Fabaceae; genus Lathyrus; species Lathyrus oleraceus. The sequence goes on from NC_066579.1 coordinate 342,300,356, forward strand.
GACTTACGTTTGTCATAACATGTTTTCTCCTAATCCTTATCTTGTTTCACTAACCCTTTTGTTGAGTTTTTGTGAAGGCTCACATGACTTTTGCAGGGATAGCTCGCTGGATATTCCACTTTGCTTGTGGGATACCATTTGGGAGATTTATTCTGATTTCCTTGTTGGCAAATTTACTTTATACATGTTTGTTTTGTATGTGTTCGTATCCCCGCAGGTAGCGCGGTTCCTTCGTCAAGGACTGCCTTTTTGCATGAGCATCCCAAACCCTAACCCTTCATTGATTTTTCTTCTCCTAAACACACGTTTACTCCTTCTACTATAGGTGAGTAAGTCTCCAAAGGTCGAGCATCCGGTAGATTGCATAGTAACGTCGTCCGCCCCCAAAACATAATCCTTAACCCCGTAGTTAGACGAACTACGGCTTGCTCTGATTCTCATTCCAGATGAGATACGTAGGCATAAGACGCGATGTCTTAGGGAGCACACATCCCCCAAACCCATAGGCCAACCGAGCTACGAAGACTCTGATTCTCATATTCAGATGAGATACGTATGCAGTGGGTGCGACATCCGCGCGAGTCATTTTCATTTAACCCCTTTTTTAGTAAACAACACAAGATAAACTCACACCCTTTAGACAAGAACTTCAAAAGTGGATCCCGTAGAGTACTACGGATGCGCAGGGGTGCTAATACCTTCCCTTCGCATAACCGACTCCCGAACCCAAGATTTGGTTGCGAGACCTTGTCTTTTCCTTTCCTCTTTTCAGGTTTACTTCGAGCGTTTCCTTTCCCTCCTTTGGGATAAATAACGCACGGTGGCGACTCTTTTGTCATTTTGTTTCGCCGGTTGTTTTTTCGCACACTGTATTTTTCAGGTTGCGACACAGGGGTTTACATCTTCTTCTTGATTCCGGTCGGGGTTCTCTGGTTCTCCTAAGATGGATATCGGCAGAAAGAGACACGTCGCCTACAAGTTTCTTGTGGTTTTCTTGGAGCCTATTCAACAACTAATGAAGTTACTGGATCATGCTTCTCTAGAAGGACTCCGGAAGGAGTACGGTTTGATTCTAAGTTTCGTCACGGTTCTCTCCAAAGATCAACACGATGCTCTCTTCACACTGTTGCAGTTCTATGACCCTCCATTGAGGTGTTTCACATTCACGGATTACATCTTGGTCCCTAATTTGGAGGAGGTTGCCAGTTTTCTCAGAGTGCCTATCAAGCCGCAATTGCTATTCTACAGTTCTGAGTTTCTGCCCGATCTCAGCTTGCTTGCTTCAGCCACCTATGTGAGGAAATCAGTCTTGAAGGCTAATATGTGTCAGAAAGGAGGAGTCAGTGGTTTTCATTTGAGTTTCTTAGAGGGAGAAGCCAAGAAGAAGTTTGAAGATACTGATCAGAGAGGTTTCAATGTTGTGTTGGCTCTTTGCGTATACGGGATTGTCCTGTTCCCTAATGTTGCAAAATTTGTGGACGTAGACGCAATACGCCTTTTTATGTTGGGTAATCCAGTTCCGACCTTGTTGGGAGATTTCTTTCATTCAGTGCATCACAGGAATGAGAATAGAAAAGGAGGATTTGTGAATTGTTGTGCGCCTTTGTTTTATAAGTGGTTCAGTTCTCACCTACCCAAGTCAGGAGCGTTCGTTGATCTCAAGGACTCATTGAGTTGGTCGAAGAGACTGATGGGGATAAGAGCTAAAGATATTTCTTGGTGGTCATACAAGAACTTGCTTCGGGCGGATATTATTCATAGTTGCGGGAACTTCCCGAATGTACCGTTGGTAGGAAGAAGAGGAGGAATCAACTATAATCCTTCTCTAGCAGTCAGACAATTTGGATATGCTTTAAGAACTCCGCCTTTGGAAAAGGATGTGGAGGAATCTCTGTTTTTCCATTCTTCATCTGATCTGACTGTATCCCGTAAGGTAGCTGAGGCCAGGCTCAAGGTGATCAAAAGAGGAAGGACTGTGCTGGGAAAAGGAGATTGCAGGACTTATCCTCAGTATGAAGGTTGGCTTCAGGGAAGAGTTGAAGAGTTTGGTCTGCCCTTTCCTATCGAAGAACCTTTGTATCCACCTACTCCTGAGCAGTCAACAATGGTGAGCCGAGAGGAGTATGACAAATTGAAGAATGCCATGGGGGAACTTCAAATTGAAAACTCGGAGTTGAGTGTGAAATTGCAAGAATGTATGCACATGTACCATGAGGCGGAATATCAGAAAAGGGAAGCTATCAGATTGCAAGAGGAAGCAGAGAAGAAATTGGCTATGGAGGTGAACTTCTTCAGGAAGACTGACAAAGCCTTGGGGTCATCCAGTTCTGAGTTGAGGCGAGTCAAGCAGCAGTTAACGGATGCCCATGGTAAGTTAGCTGGGTGGCAAGAGTAATGGGATGCATTTTCAGCTTCTCGGAAGGCAGAGGAGGAGGAGATGGTGGCCGAATTGACTGGTCAGATAGAGAAGTTGAAGACTTTGCTGAAGGAGAAGAACAATGAGCTTCTGTGCGCCCGTTCAACCATTGGTTACATCACAGAACAACTCAACAAGGCTCAAGAACAGATTGAAGAACTCAAGGTGCTGGCGGGTTTGAAGAGGTCCAAACTTGAAGAGGTATTCAGAGAGGATTATGGGAATTACTACAAAGAGCACATCAACGAATTGGATGGGATTATTCACAAGAGGAATTTGCTTATCCGGCGTTTGAAAGAATCTCCAGATCATCCTGACACGGTGGCACTGCTGGCTGAAATTAGGAGCAGTCCTTATGGGTTGTATACAGGAGGCTGATTCCTGATTTTTGTTCCTCTTTTTACTAGTTATGTTGCGTTGTTGCTTTGTAGTGATGATCCACAGGCTTGTTGTGGAGATACTCTTTTGATGTACTGTTGGCTAAGGCCCTTCTTCTTGAACTCATTTATATGATGGTTTTCCTTATTGCATCTTGATCTCAGAAGCTTATCCATGGCTCGGTCTTCTTGCACTTTCACCTGATGTGAGACTGGAATCAAGGGGGTAGAATATCCTTTGGAATTGATAAACATGTCATTGCATTTACATATTCATTTGCATGTCTTGCATAACAGGTACCGCTGCGGTGTTCTCATATTATTTGGTGTTCCACTAGCAGGATAGCTGATTCAGGAATCCACCGGTACGGTACCCGCAGAAACCAGCAGAGAGCTATGGAGGGCCTACAAACAGAACTCGCCGAGATGAGGATCCGCATGAACCAATTCATGGATGTGGTTCAGGGGGTGGCTCAAGGACAGCAAGAGCTCAGACAGATGATACAAAGGAATTTCGCCACTAATCAACCAGAGATAGTAACTAATCCTCCAGTTGGAGAAGTTAACGGACCCGGTGGACCGGGGCCTATCCCGATCCCACGTGCTACCCCTGATCAACAACCCATTCATGATGATCAGGAGGATCAGTTCACCTTGATGCAGGAGGACCTTGGCATGGGCTATGGCATGGACCCCATGTTCAGGAGATTGGAGGAGAGGCTGAAGGCTGTAGAAGGACAAAATACTCTGGGGTAGATGTTGCTGATTTGGGGCTGGTCTCAGGTGTGAGGGTGCCACCAAAATTCAAGGTCCCAGTCTTTGACAAATACAATGGCAGCTCTTGCCCGAAGACTCATGTGCAAGCCTACTTCCGCAAAATGGTTGCATACTCTGACGATGAAAAGTTGCTTATGTACTTCTTTCAGGACAGCCTAGCTGGGGCGTCCCTGGAATGGTATATGAGGCTGGACAGAGCCCACATTCGTTGCTGGAAAGACTTGGCAGAGGCTTTCATAAAGCAATATCAATACAACGCAGACATGGCGCCAGACAGAACTCAACTTCAGAATCTGTCTCTTAAAAGCAATGAATGCTTCAGAGAAAATGTACAACGCTGGAGAGAGACAGCTTCCCGTGTTCAGCCTCCAATGCTGGAGAAGGAAATGGCCAACATGTTCATGAATACGCTTCCCAGATCTTACTTGGAGCGCCTGGTGGGTTGTAACGCCTCCAACTTTGCTGATGTAGTCTCTACCGGTGAAAGGGTAGAGAACTACTTGAAGACGTGTAAGATCCAGAATGGAGTTGGATCATCATCAGGTGTGAAGAAGCCGTTCATTCAGGGACAGAAGAGAAGATAGGGGGATGCCAATTCTTTGTCTTCATATCAGAGCAGGGATATTCGGAGGAACAACTTCCAAAATTATCACCAACAAACGTATGTTGCGGCTGTGACTATTCCGGCTGCGGCACCAGTGCAACAACAACAACCACAACGTCAACCAACTCAGTACCCACAACAGCAACAGGGTAACAAACCCGCCTACCAACAGAGACAAAAGATGATGGACAAGCGTTTCGACACTCTTCCAATGTTGTATGCTCAGTTGCTTCCTAGCCTTCAACAACTACAACTTGTGCAGTTACGCACTCTGGCTCCTCCTGTTGGCAGACTTCCGGTGGGATATGACGCCAACGCTAGGTGCAACTTCCATTCTGGGGCACCTGGCCATAATATTGAGAACCGTAAAGCTTTTAAGCACGTGGTTCAGGATCTCATAGACTCGAAGGCCATTAACTTTGCGCCGGCCCCTAACGTCGTCAACAATCCCATGCCGCAGCATGGTGGTGCAAATGTTAATATGCTGGAAGGAGAAGCCAAGTCCATCAGAGATGTGTTGAAGCTGAAGACTTCGTTGTTGGATATCAAAGGCTACTTGCTGAAGGCCGATGTTTTCCCCGGTTGTGGGAATGGTTGTTCGGATTGTGCTACAAAGAGTGGATGTTGTTTGAAGCTGCAGCAGGGTATCCAGGCCTTGCTTGACAATGGTATCCTCCAAGTTGAAGACTTGTCTGTCCAAGAGACCGTTGAAGGGTTTTCTGAAGAGGTGTTTGAAGATGTTGCTGATGAATTCACAAATGTTGATCCTGTTGATTGTGTAATTCCTGATAATGTATTTAACTTTTCCAATGTTGTTGCTGATATCCCAAACAATATGGTTGATTCTGATGTAATTGAACTTGATTCCGATGTTTCGGATGTTCGCTTTTCAATGAATGAGATTTCTGAGTATGACTGTGATGTTGCTACTATCACCATTTTCTACCCAACTGCTCAGATCAGTGTGCCAGAAGCGCAACCAGTACCACCAGTGCGACCATCCACTATGACCATCACAACCCCTAGTCCTTTACCTTTCACCAGCGAAAGGGCCATTCCTTGGCATTATGGGGGGAGTGTGTACACGCACGATCATGGAGTGGAACAACCACTTTGAAATAGAGGAGGTGCGTGATCAGAAGTCCGAATCTGAGGTGGAAATAAAAGATCCCGCAGTGGACAATGTCGGTGGAATCGGGCGATTCACCAGGAGTGGTAGACTGTTCTCACCACCGGTTACCCAAGCTGATAATGCTGATGCCGCGGCGAACGCCAAGGGCAAGCAAGTTGTGAATGAGGGTACCTCTGCACCCCAGGCTGGTTCTGAGCCTACTTTTGCGAAGGATGTGGATGAGCTCTTGAGGATCATAAAGAAAAGCGACTACAAGGTAGTCGATCAGTTGATTCAGACGCCGTCCAAGATATCTATTCTCTCACTCCTGCTATGCTCGGAGGCACACAGGAAGGCATTGCTGAAAGTTCTTAATGTTGCTTATGTGCCTCAGGAGATCTCAGTGAACCAACTCGAAGGGATCGTTGCAAATGTTCATGCGAGCAACAAGTTGGGTTTTACTGACTCTGACTTGACACCAGCCGAACACAATCATAACAAGGCTTTACACGTCTCAATGGAATGCAAAGAAACCGTGTTATCTCATGTTCTGGTGGATACAGGCTCCTCTCTCAATGTGCTACCCAAGAGAGCCCTGTCAAGATTAGAAGTAGAAGGTTTGGTCTAGAAGCCTTCTGATCTTGTGGTGAGAGCCTTCGATGGCTCTAAGAGGTCAGTGTTCGGAGAGGTAGAATTGCCAATTCAGATTGGATCGCAAACCTTCAACACCGTCTTCTATGTGATGGATATCAGTCCCTCGTACAGCTTCCTGCTGGGTCGTCCTTGGATTCACAAGGCTGGTGCAGTCTCCTCAACTCTGCATCAGAAGATTAAATTCCTAGTCAATGGAAGGATTATCACCGTCTGTGGTGAGGAGGACATTTTGGTCAGTAACCTGTCTACATTCAAATATGTAGAGGTACAAGGTGAAATTCATGAGACCCTATGTCAGGCCTTTGAAGCGGTTCAGGTCAAGGATGCGGCTCCGATGGAAGAGGTTAAAGCAGGTGCCTCTATCTCATCCTTCAAGCAAGCACATGCCTTGGTAGATTCAGGTGTTGCCCCCTGTTGGGGACGTCTGTTGGAGTTACCGATGAAAGAAGACAAGTTCGGGATTGGGTATCAACCAACTCTGGCTTCTACAACTTCAACGCCTCAGACTCGTCAGGGGCCGATTACTTTCTCCAGTGCTGGCATCATTCAGTATGGCCAGATCTCTGCAATCGACGAAGAAGATGGGGATAATGATTGTGACATTGACAATTGGGTGCGTCAGAGGGTCTCGGGTGAAGTCATCAACAATTGGTCTTCTGAAGAGATTATCCAAGTCACTCTTCTTGAAGAGTAATTTTCTTGGTTTATTCATGCATATCCAAGTCTTACGTTCCGCCCAGGGCGTAATGACTCATTGTAGGGCTCATCTATGTGAATACCTGCATTTTTTATCATAAATAAAGGACGTCCTTTTGCATTCAAAATTTTGTTCACTATCTTTCTATTTTTGCAGTTTTCAAAAATAAAAAAAATAAATACATTTTGGCAATGTTTTATTTAGTTTTCACTTTTTTCACACTCATAAGCACATACCATCACTCATGCAGATGCACATCACCGGATCCTATTGATAACGGTTCTGCTATGGCTCGCTTCGACTTTGAAAATCCGATCTTCCATGCCAAGGTCCTCCTGCATCAAGGTGAACTGATCCTCCTGATCATCATGAATGGGTTGTTGATCAGGGGTAGCACGTGGGATCGGGATAGGCCCCGGTCCACCGGGTCCGTTAACTTCTCCAACTGGAGGATTAGTTACTATCTCTGGTTGATTAGTGGCGAAATTCCTTTGTATCATCTGTCTGAGCTCTTGCTGTCCTTGAGCCACCCCCTGAACCACATCCATGAATTGGTTCATGCGGATCCTCATCTCGGCGAGTTCTGTTTGTAGGCCCTCCATAGCTCTCTGCTGGTTTCTGCGGGTACCGTACCGGTGGATTCCTGAATCAGCTATCCTGCTAGTGGAACACCAAATAATATGAGAACACCGCAGCGGTACCTGTTATGCAAGACATGCAAATGAATATGTAAATGCAATGACATGTTTATCAATTCCAAAGGATATTCTACCCCCTTGATTTCAGGACAGCCTAGCTGGGGCGTCCCTGGAATGGTATATGAGGCTGGACAGAGCCCACATTCGTTGCTGGAAAGACTTGGCAGAGGCTTTCATAAAGCAATATCAATACAACGCAGACATGGCGCCAGACAGAACTCAACTTCAGAATCTGTCTCTTAAAAGCAATGAATGCTTCAGAGAAAATGTACAACGCTGGAGAGAGACAGCTTCCCGTGTTCAGCCTCCAATGCTGGAGAAGGAAATGGCCAACATGTTCATGAATACGCTTCCCAGATCTTACTTGGAGCGCCTGGTGGGTTGTAACGCCTCCAACTTTGCTGATGTAGTCTCTACCGGTGAAAGGGTAGAGAACTACTTGAAGACGTGTAAGATCCAGAATGGAGTTGGATCATCATCAGGTGTGAAGAAGCCGTTCATTCAGGGACAGAAGAGAAGATAGGGGGATGCCAATTCTTTGTCTTCATATCAGAGCAGGGATATTCGGAGGAACAACTTCCAAAATTATCACCAACAAACGTATGTTGCGGCTGTGACTATTCCGGCTGCGGCACCAGTGCAACAACAACAACCACAACGTCAACCAACTCAGTACCCACAACAGCAACAGGGTAACAAACCCGCCTACCAACAGAGACAAAAGATGATGGACAAGCGTTTCGACACTCTTCCAATGTTGTATGCTCAGTTGCTTCCTAGCCTTCAACAACTACAACTTGTGCAGTTACGCACTCTGGCTCCTCCTGTTGGCAGACTTCCGGTGGGATATGACGCCAACGCTAGGTGCAACTTCCATTCTGGGGCACCTGGCCATAATATTGAGAACCGTAAAGCTTTTAAGCACGTGGTTCAGGATCTCATAGACTCGAAGGCCATTAACTTTGCGCCGGCCCCTAACGTCGTCAACAATCCCATGCCGCAGCATGGTGGTGCAAATGTTAATATGCTGGAAGGAGAAGCCAAGTCCATCAGAGATGTGTTGAAGCTGAAGACTTCGTTGTTGGATATCAAAGGCTACTTGCTGAAGGCCGATGTTTTCCCCGGTTGTGGGAATGGTTGTTCGGATTGTGCTACAAAGAGTGGATGTTGTTTGAAGCTGCAGCAGGGTATCCAGGCCTTGCTTGACAATGGTATCCTCCAAGTTGAAGACTTGTCTGTCCAAGAGACCGTTGAAGGGTTTTCTGAAGAGGTGTTTGAAGATGTTGCTGATGAATTCACAAATGTTGATCCTGTTGATTGTGTAATTCCTGATAATGTATTTAACTTTTCCAATGTTGTTGCTGATATCCCAAACAATATGGTTGATTCTGATGTAATTGAACTTGATTCCGATGTTTCGGATGTTCGCTTTTCAATGAATGAGATTTCTGAGTATGACTGTGATGTTGCTACTATCACCATTTTCTACCCAACTGCTCAGATCAGTGTGCCAGAAGCGCAACCAGTACCACCAGTGCGACCATCCACTATGACCATCACAACCCCTAGTCCTTTACCTTTCACCAGCGAAAGGGCCATTCCTTGGCATTATGGGGGGAGTGTGTACACGCACGATCATGGAGTGGAACAACCACTTTGAAATAGAGGAGGTGCGTGATCAGAAGTCCGAATCTGAGGTGGAAATAAAAGATCCCGCAGTGGACAATGTCGGTGGAATCGGGCGATTCACCAGGAGTGGTAGACTGTTCTCACCACCGGTTACCCAAGCTGATAATGCTGATGCCGCGGCGAACGCCAAGGGCAAGCAAGTTGTGAATGAGGGTACCTCTGCACCCCAGGCTGGTTCTGAGCCTACTTTTGCGAAGGATGTGGATGAGCTCTTGAGGATCATAAAGAAAAGCGACTACAAGGTAGTCGATCAGTTGATTCAGACGCCGTCCAAGATATCTATTCTCTCACTCCTGCTGTGCTCGGAGGCACACAGGAAGGCATTGCTGAAAGTTCTTAATGTTGCTTATGTGCCTCAGGAGATCTCAGTGAACCAACTCGAAGGGATCGTTGCAAATGTTCATGCGAGCAACAAGTTGGGTTTTACTGACTCTGACTTGACACCAGCCGAACACAATCATAACAAGGCTTTACACGTCTCAATGGAATGCAAAGAAACCGTGTTATCTCATGTTCTGGTGGATACAGGCTCCTCTCTCAATGTGCTACCCAAGAGAGCCCTGTCAAGATTAGAAGTAGAAGGTTTGGTCTAGAAGCCTTCTGATCTTGTGGTGAGAGCCTTCGATGGCTCTAAGAGGTCAGTGTTCGGAGAGGTAGAATTGCCAATTCAGATTGGATCGCAAACCTTCAACACCGTCTTCTATGTGATGGATATCAGTCCCTCGTACAGCTTCCTGCTGGGTCGTCCTTGGATTCACAAGGCTGGTGCAGTCTCCTCAACTCTGCATCAGAAGATTAAATTCCTAGTCAATGGAAGGATTATCACCGTCTGTGGTGAGGAGGACATTTTGGTCAGTAACCTGTCTACATTCAAATATGTAGAGGTACAAGGTGAAATTCATGAGACCCTATGTCAGGCCTTTGAAGCGGTTCAGGTCAAGGATGCGGCTCCGATGGAAGAGGTTAAAGCAGGTGCCTCTATCTCATCCTTCAAGCAAGCACATGCCTTGGTAGATTCAGGTGTTGCCCCCTGTTGGGGACGTCTGTTGGAGTTACCGATGAAAGAAGACAAGTTCGGGATTGGGTATCAACCAACTCTGGCTTCTACAACTTCAACGCCTCAGACTCGTCAGGGGCCGATTACTTTCTCCAGTGCTGGCATCATTCAGTATGGCCAGATCTCTGCAATCGACGAAGAAGATGGGGATAATGATTGTGACATTGACAATTGGGTGCGTCAGAGGGTCTCGGGTGAAGTCATCAACAATTGGTCTTCTGAAGAGATTATCCAAGTCACTCTTCTTGAAGAGTAATTTTCTTGGTTTATTCATGCATATCCAAGTCTTACGTTCCGCCCAGGGCGTAATGACTCATTGTAGGGCTCATCTATGTGAATACCTGCATTTTTTATCATAAATAAAGGACGTCCTTTTGCATTCAAAATTTTGTTCACTATCTTTCTATTTTTGCAGTTTTCAAAAATAAAAAAAATAAATACATTTTGGCAATGTTTTATTTAGTTTTCACTTTTTTCACACTCATAAGCACATACCATCACTCATGCAGATGCACATCACCGGATCCTATTGATAACGGTTCTGCTATGGCTCGCTTCGACTTTGAAAATCCGATCTTTCAAGCTGAAGAAGAGGGTGATGAAGACTGTGAACTCCCTGAAGAGCTTGCCAGGTTGTTAAAACAGGAGGAAAGGGTCATTCAACCATATCAAGAGTCTACTGAAGTGATTAATCTTGGCACCGAGGACGTCAAGAAAGAAATCAAGATAGGGACTGCTTTGGAAGATGATGTGAAGAAGGGGTTGATTGAATTGTTGCAAGAGTATGTTGACATCTTCGCCTGGTCTTATCAGGACATGCTAGGGCTTGACACAGACATTGTGGTACATCGTTTTCCTCTCAAAGAGGATTATCCTCCGGTCAAGCAGAAGCTCAGAAGAACAAGACCAGAGATGGTTGTCAAGATAAAGGAGGAAGTGCAAAAATAGTTGGATGCAGGATTTCTAGCAGTTACCAATTATCCGCCATGGGTGGCAAATATCGTTCCCGTACCTAAGAAGGATGGAAAGGTACGGATGTGTGTTGACTACCGGGATCTGAACAGAGCTAGCCCTAAAGATGATTTCCCATTACCTCACATCGACGTTTTGGTGGATAACACGGCTCAGTTCTCGGTATTCTCCTTCATGGATGGTTTTTCTGGCTATAATCAAATTAAGATTGCACCAGAAGACATGGAGAAGACAACTTTCATAACCCCATGGGGCACCTTCTGCTACAAGGTGATGCCGTTTGGTCTAAAAAATGTTGGGGCAACATATCAACGAGCTATGGCAACTCTTTTCCATGATATGATTCATCATGAAATCGAGGTTTATGTTGACGATATGATTGCCAAATCTCAGACAAAAGAAGAACATCTGGTGAATCTGCAGAAACTGTTTGAGCGTTTGGGGAAATTCAAGTTGAGGCTTAATCCGAACAAGTGTACTTTCGAGGTGACATCTGTAAAGCTGTTGGGTTTTATTGTTAGTGGAAAAGGGATTGAGGTGGATCCTTAAAAGGTAAAAGCGATACAAGAAGTGCCTGAGCCAAGAACAGAGAAACAAGTCCGTGGTTTCTTAGGGAGGTTGAACTACATTGCAAGGTTCATCTCTCACCTAACAGCCACGTGTGAGCCAATTTTCAAGTTGTTGAGAAAAGACCAGGCTATCAGGTGGAATGATGATTGTCAAAGGGCTTTTGAAAAGTTAAAAGAGTATTTACAAAATCCTCCTATCCTTATGCCTCCGGTCCCAGGGAGACCGCTGATTATGTACTTGACAATACTTGACAATTCCATGGGTTGTGTTCTCGGTCAACACGACGAGACAGGTAGGAAAGAACATGCCATCTACTACCTGAGTAAGAAATTCACAGATTGCGAGTCGAGATACTCAATGCTTGAAAATACATGTTGTGCACTTGCATGGGCTGCTAAGCGATTGAGACAATACATGCTGACTCACACAACCTTACTAATCTCCAAGATGGATCTAGTCAAGTATATCTTTGAGAAGCCAGCTCTCACCGGAAGGGTTCCTTGTTGGAAAATGGTATTGACAGAGTACAACATCCAGTATACATCCCAGAAAGCCATCAAGGGGAGTATTTTGTCAGACTATCTTGCTCAACAGCCGATTGAAGACTATGAGCCGATGAAGTTTGATTTTCCAGATGAAGACATCATGTTCCTCAAGATGAAAGATTGTGAAGAGCCAGTTGTTGAGGAGGGACCTGATCTAGATGAAAAGTGGACCTTAACGTTTGATGGGGCCGTCAATGCCAAAGGAAGTGGAATTGGTGCTGTCATTACTACTCCGAAAGGTGCCCATATGCCTTTCACCACTCGTCTTACTTTCGAGTGCACCAATAATGAAGCTGAGTATGAGGCCTGCATCTTGGGTATTGAGCAAGCTATTGATTTGAGAGTCAAGACTTTAAACATCTTCGGAGATTCAGCTCTGGTGATCAATCAAGTGAGCGGTGATTGGAACACTCTCCAGCCTAATCTGGTCCCTTACAGAGATTACACGAGAAGACTATTGACTTTCTTCATAACAATAAAGCTGTATCATATACCTCGTGACGAAAACCAGATGGCAGATGCTCTTGCTACTCTATCCTCCATGATCAAGGTGGTTCGGTGGAACAATACTTCCAGGATCGATGTTATGCGCCTTGATAGGGCCGCGTATGTGTTTGCTGCTGAACTGGTAGTTGATGACAAGCCCTGGTACCACGACATCAAGTGCTTTCTGAAGAATCAAGAGTACCCTGCAGGGGCATCCAACAATGATAGAAAGACTTTGAGAAGATTGGCAGGCAGTTTCTTCTTGAACAAAGACGATGTATTGTATAAGAGGAACTTCGACATGGTTCTGCTCAGATGCGTGGATAGACACGAAGCGGACATGTTAATACAAGAAGTTCATGAGGGCTCCTTCGGTACTCATGCCGGCGGACATGCAATGGCTAAGAAATTATTGAGAGCGGGTTATTACTGGATGACCCTGGAATCTGATTGTTTCAAATATGCTCGGAAATGTCATAAATGCCAGAATTATGCTGATAAGGTGCATGTGCCGCCAAATCCGCTGAACGTGATGTCTTCGCCGTGGCCATTTTCTATGTGGGGCATTGATATGATTGGAAAGATTGAGCCGACTTCTTCCAATGGGCATCGATTCATCCTTGTTGCCATCGACTATTTCACCGAATGGGTCGAAGCAGCGTCATTTGCGAAGGTCACCAGACATGTGGTAGCCCGATTCATCAAGAAAGAAATCATTTGTCGTTATGGGATTCCGGAAAGAATCATTACTGATAATGGTTCTAATCTCAATAACAAAATGATGAAGGAGTTGTGCCAGAACTTCAACATTCAACATCATAATTCTTCCCCTTATCGTCCTAAGATGAACGGCGCTGTTGAGGCAGCAAATAAGAACATAAAGAAGATTGTGCAGAAGATGGTCGTTACATATAGAGATTGGCATGAGATGCTACCCTTCGCCTTTCATGGGTACCATACTTCAGTGCGTACGTCGACTGGGGCAACCTCTTACTCCCTTGTGTATGGTATGGAAGCAGTCCTACCTGTTGAAGTGGAGATTCCTTCTCTAAGAGTCCTGCTGGATGTCAAGCTGGACGAAGCTGAATGGATTCGAACAAGGTTCAATGAGTTGAGTCTTATCAAAGAGAAGCGAATGGCAGCCATTTGTCATGGGCAGTTGTACCAGAGTCGGATGAAGAGAGCCTTTGATCGGAAAGTGCTTCCTCGATGTTTCCAAGTCGGAGATTTGCTGTTGAAAAGGATCCTTCCTCCTCAGACAGATCACAGGGGCAAGTGTACTCCTAACTATGATGGACCATATATTGTCACCAAGATTTTTGATGGTGGGGCCTTAATGCTTGCAACTATGGATGGTGAAAACTTCACTTCCCCTGTAAACTCAGACGCAGTTAAAAAATACTTCGCATAAAACAGACCCGCTGGACAATAAAAAGAATAGTCCAAGCAAAAAATGGGCATCCCGGCGAACTAAGAAAATGAAAAAGGTTCGGGCAAAAGTTAGGGATTAAAAATGAAAGGATTATACACCCGATAAGTTGAAAACCTGAAAAGGCAACTTAGGCAAAAATGGGTATCCCGGTGGATTGAAAACCCGAAAGGGCGATCCAGGCAAAAGTTAGGGATTAAGCGAATGACTGCGTTATGAGTAGTTCTGAATCTTATCTCGTGTCGATAACCGGAAGCTTCCGAAGGATAGGAAACAGTCCAGTCACCCTTCTCAGAAAGCCGATCATCTGGAGGATCTTGAAGACGAGCGAGTCATAGCAGAATTGGAACCTGATAGATATCCATTTCACATTGCCATTAGATTAATTGCTGTTTTTATCTTTTGTGCGATTACCTCTTTCCAGGGATTGCCTCCTGATGTAAATGCCTATTCAGAGGCCATTCAATCAATGAAATCATGTTATTCAGAATATCTCTGTTTTCATTTTCATTTTACTGTTTTGTTTGCAAAAATGACGTCCGAATTTTTGATAAACATTGCATCATGAAACATAAGAGCTCTACAGGTACATGCTTAATAAACATTTAAAATTGCTGTAAATTTTAAGTGCTTTGGATCGTCCATTCAGAACAGGTACACTCGGGGCATTTCCTTAAGGTTCCCAGCAGACGATCGCGATTGCTATTTGGTACCTTATTCTTGCAGAGCTGGTCCAAGCATTGGGTTCTTCAATCCCCTAGCGGTTTCTCACTACTGTACTTCCCCAAGCGGTTGTTTTAGACTATACACTCCCTAGTAGAGTTGACAGTGCCAGACTGTGTATCCCCAGCGGAGTTGACAGTGCCAGACTGTATACCCCCAGCGGAGTTGACAGTGCCAGAATGTACCTTCCAGCAGAAGCAGCTGCTCCTCAGAGTTCGATGCCAGATCGATAATCTCGATGCCAGACCCACGGTCTCGTTCCTTGAAGCAAAATCTCGGTACCATATCGGTGTTTGCTTCTCCTGCTGAGTCGTCTCTCTCTCGCAGATTATGGTATCCAGAACCACTGTCACTTTCCTCAGCGGTAAGCTTTCAGTGCCATTCTCTCCCCAGTCAGAGTTTTGGTATTTTGTTATTGTCAGAACACCGTGTGGCCGGTCATTTCCCCACAGAGTTTATTGTGCTGTGTATCTCCAACAACATTGCCTAGATCCAGAAGATTGTGATCATCTCCCCAGCAGAATTCCTTGCCTCGGCTTGGCATTCTCCCCAGCATTTCGCATCCCTGCATGTAGAATCATATTGCATTGCATCCACCCAAATCGCATAGCATTTCCATTTTCATGGAGCATTACGCCATTGAAAAATTCAAACATACGCATGTACGCATAAGACATTCTCGGTATCCCAAGTGATAAGTCCGAAGTTGTTTCCAGTGCTCAGATTGAAGGTTGTTCATGATTTATTATCCCCAGCATAGGTCGTTGGCCCATGCGCCGCCTCAATTATCATTCTCCTTATTTCTGCCGATGTTGACAGGCATGAAATTTTCCGATGTTCAGATCGAAGAAGTTTCCGACATTCAGGTCGATGCAACTTGTGGCATTCAGGCCAGTTTTCCGGTATTCAGACCGAAGTGGCATTCAGGCCAATTTTCCGATATTCAGATCGAAGAAGTTTCCGACGTTCAGGTCGATGCAACTTGTGGCATTCAGGCCAGTTTCCGGTATTCAGACCGAAGTGGCATTCAGGCCAATTTTCCGATGTTCAGATCGAAGAAGTTTCCGACGTTCAGGTCCATGCAACTTGTGGCATTCAGGCCAGTTTTCCGGTATTCAGACCGAAGTGGCATTCAGGCCAATTTTCCGGTATTCAGACCGAAGTGGCATTCAGGCCAATTTTTCGATGTTCAGATCGAAGAAGTTTCCGACGTTCAGGTCGATGCAACTTGTGGCATTCAGGACAAGTTTCCGGTATCCAGACCGAAGTGGCTTTCAGGCCAAGTTTCTGATATTCAGATCGAAGAAGTTTCCGACGTTCAGGTCGATGCAACTTGTGGCATTCAGGCCAATTTTCTGGTATTCAGACCGAAGTGGCATTCATGCCAGTTTTCCCGGTATTCAGACCGAAGTGGCATTCAAGCCAGTTTTTTCCGGTATTCAGACCGAAGTGGCATTCAGGCCAGTTTTCCGGTGTTCAGACCGATGTTTGATAATCTAGTACCTTTCGATGTTCAGATCGAAGTCATTTCCAGTATTCAGACTGATGAACGACATTCAGGCCATGGTTATTTCTGTGTTACCATTTATTTTGGTATTCAGGCTAACATTATTTTTTCGGTGTTCAGACCGACTCTCACCGTACCAGATGGATTCTTCTTTCAAAACCACCTCTTTGCCGATCCTGACAGGCATTGTTACTTCACTTCACTTCAGTGTAAATTTCCGGGTTTTTATTTTATTCAATCCCTTGATACCTCGAAAGTGCGAAAGCCGTTGCTATCTTCATTTCGGGTCTCTAGTTGATTGAATAGGGGCAGCTGTAATACCCCAAAATTTACCCTTCATTTTTCTTGGAAAGCATGGGATTATGCTTCACATTACATTAGCATCATACTAGGTCATACTCATTGCATACTGCATTAGTGACTTGGGAAATCAGGGTTTGATTGCTCACTCCTTAACGGAAGGAGCCCACACAAAGCAAGACTGAGAATTAGACTTCATTCTCCAAATATACAAGTCTCAAGGAGTTCCATATGTCTTATAATGGTCCCTAGTTCATCAGTGGAAGATTTAGAACTCTCAAAGTGTGCATCTGCACTTAATCAGAAATTAGGGTTTCATGGCTATGTGAAATAGGCATTATTTGGTGAGAAGTAGAGGGGCTCATTCATGTCATGATTAGAGAGGCATCTTGGTCTAGGAAGACACACATTTATCTCAGAAAGATCCATTGGCAATCAGTGCAATCAGTTCTTGATCAATTTGCCCTAAAACTAGGGTTTGACATAAAATCGGTTTATTTCTGATTCCTTGGGTAAAACTCTTTTCCATGGCCTTCCATATGTCCACAAGGGTCTACATGCAAAAAATCAGCTCTTTATTTTAGCCAGAGGTGCTTCAATTGATCAATAGAATCGGGAATCAGACAGATTGGGAAAAGTCAACCGTGGTGCCAGAAAAGTCAACTCCTGCCATTTTGAAAGTGGAATCTCAAAATTCATGCCTAAGGGAGCCTACATGTGAAATTTGATCAAGTTTGGATCATGGATTCATCATTTAATCAGGAGTTGGAAAAGTTACCAAATTTGGAAATAATTGACTTTCCATTTAGGGCAAGTTTTTATGGGTTTTGCACCCACTTTAAGCCCATTTTCCATCAAGATGAAAGATCTATTTGAAAATTTCTCCAACATGAAAGTTGTTCCTCTTATTCCAAAATTTCTATAGATATAAAGTTTGTTTCATTTGGATTAAAATTGAGAAAATTATGCTTGGTCAAAGTGGGACATTATTTTAGAACACTTAGAAAATTTTCTAAGTCCAAAATCTGCAAGATTTGTCAAGACTTATGGGCCAAATTTCTTGCACTTCAAGGCATCTTTTGAAAATACTTTCTTCATGACAATTGTACCTTGCTATGTCCTCTTTCACACCTTTTTGGAATCACCCCATTTGGATCATTGGTTTGGAAGATACACTCACCTAAAGTTGGCATCATGAGCTGAATTTTTAGGCAGTATTTAGGCCAAACTGGCCCAACCATTTTGCAGTTATGGGACCTGAACTTCATGGCCATTTTTCACCTATTTCCACTAATCATTTCAATTTGTGTTCAACATGAAAGATGTTAAGCTCCATGCCCTCTTTCTACTGTTTGCATTGCCTTGCCATTTAGTTACATACTCATCAAGATACAAGGTCTTAAAGTCACCCTGTTGGACTATTTTTGTGCTGCACAAGCCAAACCAAATCAGACCACAAAATCACCCAACACACTTTTTACATAATTTGGTCATGCACTTTTATGTTCATTCACTTAAGTTTTGATACATTTAGAACTTGCTTTCACCACCTCACCTTTTGTGTCATTTTGCTCATGAACCAAAACAAACACTTCAAGCCCATTAAGCACTTTAAACCCTATGATCAGTGCATTTTGATGCATATTCTTTTATATTTATAGTTATGCATTTCCATGTTTTAGTTTGGTTATTTTTCCCTTTTAACGTGTTTTTATAATTTATCTTATTTTTACACTTATTTGTTTTTCGTAGTTTATTTTCAGCATTAGCAGCTTTCGCGAGAAAAATCATATCTTGAGCTAGGAGTATCGGATTGAGACGTGCTACTAGTCGATGGAAAGCTAGGAAAAAGATCTACAACTTTCACGAAGAAGTCAGAAACTGATTCAGCCTGTAACAAGGCCAGAAAATTCGTTGAAGTTGCAGCATTAGTTTTATTTAAGTTTTGGGTTTGGGTTATGTTTTCGATCCAGTTGGGTTGTAAACCAAATTCCTTGTTTTCCATATACCTAGAAGCCGCATAACATGAGGATAATTACTATTCACGAAATACTTGAAAGCTTTGGCAAGAATTCTCATGAAGAACTAATCGATCCAAACAATTTGTTGTATTCGGGTTCCGATGCCTTGAGATTTTAGTAATTCTTATTCAGGTTTTTTATTCCTTTCAATATTAATATATGTATTTTGTTTGCTTAATCCGATTTACATGTGCTATATTGATTTAATCCGATTGATTGTGTGATCCTAACTATAGTCACGATTTCGTTTGCTTAATTCGTTATCGTGTCCGTTTAATTCATGTTTGCTTAATTCATGAAACTTAATCCCGTTTGCTTAATTCGGATAATAGGAACATACAAATTATACTATCAATTGTGCTTGTCAGTTGATATTATAATCGAATTGGAATAGTTAATCTGCGGTTGGAATTACGATAGTCGATGATAGGCAAAGACCGAATCAGTAAATTGTTGCTACAGCTTATTTCAATAATCACTTATTTTAATCTATTTTTTTAATTGAATCCTAAACCAACCAAAACCCCATTAATCGTTACTATCATTGGTTAATTCATTCAAGAATCCTTGTGAGAACGATAATCCGAGTCAATTTGTCGCTAACTACGTTTTGTCAAAAATACTCGTTTTTGATCCGCGCGCGACAGCGGATCAAATTGGCGCCGTTGCCAGGGAATCTTGTCGAATTAGCCAATAGTTTAGTTTTAAGTATTGTGTGTTTTGTTGTTCTGCAATTTCCTGTTATTTTTCCGAATTTTTCTACAGTTTCGCGTTCGGAGTTGCGTCTAGAGTCAGAAAAAACCGGTTTTTGGAAAATTTGTGTTTGATTGTATAAGTTTTTTGCCTA
This sequence comes from Lathyrus oleraceus, assembly GCF_024323335.1. Taxonomy (NCBI): domain Eukaryota; kingdom Viridiplantae; phylum Streptophyta; class Magnoliopsida; order Fabales; family Fabaceae; genus Lathyrus; species Lathyrus oleraceus. The sequence goes on from NC_066579.1 coordinate 342,319,836, forward strand.
CTGGAAGCAGAAAAATCTTGTGATCAATACTCCCTTACTCTAAAAGAGTAAGAGACTCTAACGTCAAATTTGCCAAATTCCTTGTTTTTCTGTTTTTAATTAATTTTTTACTGTTTTCATAGTGTCGAAAAAATCCAAAAAAAGTCTCAAATTTTTTATTTCACGTCATTAGATTAAGTTTGGTGCTTTTGTATTTTTCAGAATTTATTTTAATCGTTTTTCTTCTTTCTATTTGTTTTTGTCTCTTTCGGACATAGTTGGTATTTTTGTGTTTTTTTTATTACATGGATGATCAAAGAACATTAAGGCAGTTTGCTGCTCCTGATATTAATTATAATGACTTTTGTATTGAATATTCTGATGTTTCGGTTCCTTTTGAGTTAAAATCTGGTTTAATACACTTGTTGCCAAGGTTTAGTGGTCTTGCAGGTGAGGATCCGCATAAGCATCTCAAGGAATTTCAGGTTGTCTGCTCTACACCATTGAGACCTGAAGGAATCACCGAAGATCACATCAAGCTGAGAGCCTTCCCGTTTTCACTACAGGTTGCTGCCAAGGATTGGTTATATTATCTTGAGTCGAATTCTGTCACGACTTGGAATGATTTGAAGAGAGTCTTCCTAGAGAGATACTTTCCTGCCTCCAGGGCTGCATCGATCCGAAAAGATATATGTGGTATTAGACAGGGAAATGAGTCATTGGCTGAGTATTGGGAGAGATTCAAACAATTAGTATCCAGCTGCCCTCAATATCAAATTACCGAACAACTGCTTATTCAATATTTCTATGAGGGATTGTTACCAATGGATAGAAACATTCTTGATGCTGCTAGTGGTGGAGCACTTGTCGATAAAACTCCAGTTGCTGCTAAAGCTCTGATTGAGAACATGTCACTCAACTCCCAACAATTCACAACCAGAAATAATTCTATGGTCCAAACAAAAGGTGTGAATGACATTCAGGTTTCCTCTTCCGATAAGGCTTTAGAAACCAGAATTAAAGAGCTTACTTCTTTAGTGAAACAAATGGTAGTGGGTAAACCTCAAACAGCAAAGTTGTGTGGTATTTGTACTTCTACTGAACATCCAACTGACACATGTCCTATTCTTCAAGATGATTCAGTCACTCAGTTGCCTCAAGCTTATGCACCCAACCTTTACAATCAAAACAGGTACAATAGTACTCCTGACCTGTCCACCAACAAATACCATCCCAATTGGAGGAACCATCCCAACCTTCGATATGGAAACCTACAACAGAACCCACCTCAAGTGGCTGCCCCTGCACCTTCCAGACCATCCTTAGAAGATCTTGTCAAACAAATGGCCGCCAACAATCTCCAATTCCAACAAAGGACCGATTCTAGCATTCAGACCTTGAACACGCAAATGGGACAACTTGCTACTCAAATAAATAACATGCAAGCTCAAGGGTCGAACCAGCTTCCAGCCCAAACAGTTGTCAATCCAAAGGATTCTAATGCTAATGTGAGTGCGATTTCGTTGAGATTTGGAAAGGTTACAAAAACAGCCCCTGAAAAAAATAAAAAAAATATTGAGGTAACATCTGAACGTGAACCTACTCCATCTGAACATGTTTCATCTGAAAAAATTAAAGAAAAGGAGTATGTGCCACCAGTCCCCTTCCCACATAGAGTTCTGAAAAATAAAAGAATTGAGGAGAGAGACAAGGAAAGAGAGATATTGGATGTTTTTAGAAAAGTTGCGGTAAACATTCCGCTTCTTGATGTTATTAAGCAGGTCCCAAAGTATGCAAAATTTCTAAAAGACTTGTGCACAAGTAAGAAAAGGTTGAAGGGAAATGAGAGAATAAATTTGGGACGAAACATTTCAGCCCTTATCCAGCCTAAACATTCACCTGAAAAAGCTATTGTTTCATCCCTCAATCAGGCCATACCCCAAAAGTGCAAGGATCCAGGAACTTTTTATATTCCATGTACCATTGGGGATAGTAAATTCGACAATTGCATGCTTGATTTGGGAGCAGGCATTAATGTTATGCCTACTTCTGTTTATAATAACCTTGATCTTGGTCCTTTACAGCATACAGGTTTAATCATTCAACTAGCGAACAGAAGTAATGCTCGCCCTATTGGAGTAGTGGAAGATGTGCTTGTTCAAGTTAATGACTTGATTTTTCCTGCAGATTTCTACATTCTAGACATGTATGGAGAAACAAATTCAAGCAGATCGCCCATCATTTTAGGCAGATCGTTCATGAAAACAGCGAAAACAAAAATTGATGTCGACGATGGAACCATGTCCATGGAATTTGGTGACATTGTCGCAAAATTTAACATTTTCGATGCCATGAAACATCCCTTGGAGGAGCATTCTATTTTTCATATTGAATTGATCTCTGAGTTGGTTGATGACACCTTTTCTAAATTGTTTTCACTTGATTTTCCATCTCTATCTGAGTTTGATGATGTTTATTCATGCGATGATTGTACTGACACTAACCTTTGTGTTGTTTGTGCTGAGGTTGATGCTGCTTTGCAGGGTGATAGTATAAACGAAGTTGGTTATGTGGCTGAAGCTCTTGACATTCCGGCTGCCCCAAACATACCATGCATTGAATAACCACATTCTTTAGAGCCTAAACCACTTCCAGAGGATTCATATTATTCATCAAAGCTTCAACTTAAGCAAAAATATAAGAAGGGAATTGGATGGACCTTAGCTGACACTCGTGATATTTGTCCATTCATATGTATGAACAAGATCTCACTTAAAGATGAAACAAAAGTAGTGAGGCATCCCCATAATTCTTTCATTCTTAATGTTGTGAAAAAGGAGATCACTTTCATGTGCCCATTCAACACTTTTACTTATCAAAGATTCTTCTTTGATCCTGGAATACAAGGCAAATGCACTAATCAAAATTTCAAGGGCAATGGACACTGCCCAAAGCTACTACATGAGAACCCAACTTTGGAAGAAGAGACTGTAGAAGAACTCTCTTTAGGAAAGGCTGCTTATGCAATCACTTATCCGCCTTGACTCCTCGGGTGTGTTCTTTCCTTTCTCTCATTCTTATTTTATATTTATGCTCTTTCATTGAGGACAATGTATGTTTTAAGTGTGGGGGAGGGAACCATTTATTTGTTTTGTTTCTTTGTTTTTGTTAGTGTTTTGTTTGTTTTCAGTCATAAAAATATAAAAAAATGCATCTTCTTGAAAGTTTTAGGCTATAGGTTACTTTGAGTCGAGTTTGCGGAGACTTGGGAAAAATTCACAAGATCGGTATTGTTTTAACACCGTAAGTCTCCTGCATGTGGGAATTGAGTTGAATTTTTATTATGTTTTAGCCTTACATTCTCATCCTCTAACAGCTCTTGAGTAGTTTATTTCAGCAGTCAGCACCATCTCACACACACTCTACGCATGGAAGCCGATGAATATAAGTGAGTGTTCCGGAAAAAAAAAAGAAAAAGAAAAGGGAATGCACCTTCTAAGTTTGGTGACCCTCACCCGGTCACTTAACCCAACGGATATAGAACCTTCAAAAAAATTGAAAATAAGACTCGTTGTCAGTTGGTTCAGCGGTTTCTGGTGCTGAACTTGGTAGGGCGGATTACGGTCTGATCCCCCGCAACTACAATTGAGTAAGCAAAGGGTTATGCCACGTAAGTACTAGAATCCCGTGCAAAAAGGATCAGAGTCACTAACCGGTCGCCTTGCTATGGGTGTGTGGAGATAACGGGTTAATGTGATTGCGCCTGAATGAAAAAGAGAAAAAAGAAGGATGAGTAAGTTAGGCTTTAACATAATAACATGATTCGAGTTGATTTGTGTATTCAGGAGGTTTATGACTGCACAATTGTGGATTAGTGTTCCTACGATATCCTTATTGTGCAAGATTAGTACCTATCGATGCAAACTTAACAGAAGAAGACTTGTAGCCTAGGATGAGTAACTAATGATGTGTTTGTGTTTTGTTTGTTTTATTTTAAATTTTGCTCAGAGTGCAAAAGTTCAAGTGTGGGGGAATTTGATCAGTGCATTTTGATGCACATTCTTCTATATTTATACTTATGCATTTCCATGTTTTAGTTTGGTTATTTTTCCCTTTTAACGTGTTTTTATAATTTATCTTATTTTTACACTTATTTGTTTTTCGTAGTTTATTTTCAGCATTAGCAGCTTTCGCGAGAAAAATCATATCTTGAGTTAGGAGTATCGGATTGAGACGTGCTACCAGTCGATGGAAAGCTAAGAAAAAGATCTACAACTTTCACGAAGAAGTCAGAAACTGATTCGGCCTATAACAAGGCCAGAAAATTTGTTGAAGTTGCAGCATTAGTTTTATTTAAGTTTTGGTTCATTAGTTTTGGGCTTGGGTTATGTTTTCGATCCAGTTGGGTTGTAAACCAAATTCCTTATTTTCCATATACGTAGTAGCTGCATAACATGAGGATAATCACTATTCACGAAATACTTGAAAGCTTTGGCAAGAATTCTCATGAAGAACTAATCGATCCAAACAATTTGTTGTATTCGGGTTCCGATACCTTGAGATTTTAGTAATTCTTATTCAGGTTTTTTATTCCTTTCAATATTAATATATGTATTTTGTTTGCTTAATCCGATTTACATGTGCTATATTGATTTAATCCGATTGATTGTGTGATCTTAACTATAGTCACGATTTCGTTTGCTTAATTCGTTATCGAGTCCGTTTAATTCATGTTTGCTTAATTCATGAAACTTAATCCCGTTTGCTTAATTCGGATAATAGGAACATACAACTTATACTATCAATTGTGCTTGTCAGTTGATATTATAATCGAATAGGAATAGTTAATCTGCGGTTGGAATTACGATAGTCGATGATAGGCAAAGACCGAATCAGTAAATTGTTGCTACAACTTATTTCAATAATCACTTATTTTAATCTATTTTTTTAAATTGAATCCTAAACCAACCAAAACCCCATTAATCGTTACTATCATTGGTTAATTCATTCAAGAATCCTTGTGAGAACGATAATCCGAGTCAATTTGTCGCTAACTACGTTTTGTCAAAAATACTCGTTTTTGATCCGTGCGCGACAGCGGATCACCCTACATACTTAAGCTTCTAAAACCCTAATCTGAAGAGATAGTGGCTGTATTTTCGAGCAAGGGAAAGGCTGTTTCTCACTTCCATTTTCCATTCTTCAAGTTTGCAACACCATTGAAACATCTTCCTCTCTTTCCTTTCATCCCAACAAGAAGCAGTGGACTGTTTTCCACTAGGTAAGCCCTCTATTCCATCTTCCATGACCATATATCCATGTTTATCTTATGCTTACTTTGTTCATCACTTGTTTCTTTCATGCTTACCATCCATACTTCATGATTTTTCATTTATGCCATGCTTGTTCCATATTTATTTTTCATGTTAATATCATGCCATGATTGTTTGTGAAACATGTTCATTAAATTGGAGTTTGTGACATTATTTTTTATTGAATCCGTGTGCATGAGCCTCCCTTGCTGTTCACTTTTCACCATGTTTAGGCCATTATTTTCATCGAAACAAAATACCATTGTGTTCTACTCATTTCGAACTTGAGTTTTGCTTTTTATATCATCTCATTTGGAGCACCATAGCATGAGATATTTTGGTTGGAAGATGCGCAAGAGTGTGTTGTTTTTCGCGTTTCATTATGCATGGCTTTTAGGTTTTTTTCATGCTGCATGAGAACACAATGCGTGGCGCTTTGTAAGCCTCCCGATCGCGCGTCCAACCCATGATCCTATCCGTCCAACCGCTATTTTGTCCGCTAGTGCTTAAGTGAGATATTTGACCGATCAATGCAATGTTACCATGACTTTAATAATAAAATGTTACACTTTTTTTGGTCACGCGTTCATTAATTCATGCTGGACCGGGCCTGTGCGCTCAGATACTATTCATACCCCCCTTTATGGCCCATTAATCCAGTCATTCATTTATTTTGATTCTTTTTTTAATTCTTATTTTATTTTTCTGTTTTGCTTTTTAATCAATAAAAATATTTTATTTATTCATAAAAATACCAAAAAATATTTTTTACTTTCCTTAATGTTTTATTTAATTTATTTAATTTTTATTTTCATATTTTATTTAATGTTAATATTTTATTTTAATTATTTATTTCAAGTGGGTCTTTTAAGCATATATTTTTCCATTTATTTTATTTTCATGACTTAGAATTAGTTTTAACTTCTGATTTTGGGGATGAGAGTTGACCAATGTCTCATGGTCAACCTGACCTTTTATTGGAATTTTATTCTCAATTTTTAATTTATTTTGGATTTATTTTTGACCTAGTTTGCTTGTTTGACTTTTGGTTTGACCTTTGTTTTGCTTCAATTAATTCAATAACCAATTTTCATTATTTTTGAAATCTTTTCGGGGGATGATGATGTCCTGACCCCACCTTAGTTAGTTTAACTTTTCATAATTTTCTTGATTAATTTGATATTTATTTCATATTTTTTAAGTTGACTTGACTTTTCAGTTGACTTTTCTATGATCGATGTTTGACTTAGGGATTGCTTAAGGCAATTGAAGAGATCTTTTGATTCTCCCTTGTTCATCTCATATGCCGTGTATTAGAGGTCTTTCATCTTGATTGTATTTGATCCTTGCATCATTTCTGATTAAATTATTCAGTGATCCTTTGTGTGCATAGTTTCATCTGTCTGATTCATCTGATATTTTTTATACTTGTTTCTTTCATCCATGCTTCTATTGTTTGATTGCCTAACATGTTTATACTCCTCATGCATTGTCTAATGCTCATTCATTTCATTCTTTGAGTATTTGATTTGATCATATGCTTGTTTAATTATCTGATTTGTCTGATTAAACTGTTGCCTACTTGTATGGTGTATGAGGCATATATTTTTATTGTTTGATTGCCATGAACAACCCCCATTCATAACAAATATACCCCTCTCCCATGAAGTGTATAATGTTTATTCTTTCATTCTTTATTCATCTGCTAATACAAGAATTAAAATAAAAATCCGATAACCATTTCAAAACAAGATCAAAACCTCGATCCAACGTCGAGTAATCATTTTCAAAACTTAACAGAACCAGCACGTATTCATCCATTCTTTTGTAAGTCGATTGCTTCAGGCATCACCATTTCTCTTGTAAGTCGATTGCTTCATGCATCGCCATCTACCTGTAAGTCGATTGCCTCGTGCATCGCCATCTACCCTTACCCTTGGTTCCTCTCCTTGCTCCATCCGTCGATTCTTATTCCGTTTAGGTAGAACCCGTTGTATGATAACATAGGTAGAATTCCCATATTATTTTGTATGATAACATAGGTAGAATTCCCTTATTCTTTTGTATGATAACATAGGTAGAATTCCCTTATTCTTTTGTATGATAACATAGGTAGAATTCCCTTATTCTTTTGTATGATAACATAGGTAGAATTCCCTTATTCTTTGCATGCTAACATTAGGTAGATGTTCCCATTTGTAAATCCTAACACTTAGGTCCATATTACATGACAACTCTAGGGCAGAGCTTCCCCATTTTTTAGACCTTCCGTGCGTCTCCGATCCCGTGGCATGTCGTTCTGTCTTATTGCAAAGAGGTAACTGCCTAAGACTCGATTCAGCGAGCTGCGACACCTGCTGCTAGGACGTGAACACATTGCCCAATCTCCTTTGACACAACTGGTGTCCTCCTTTGTAAGTCCATGTTCAGATGGCAATCCCTATGTAGCCGAACTATGGTAACTCTGATTCTCATGTTCAGATGAGATACGTAGGCACGAGACGCGATGTCTTGCCGAGTTTGACTAACAACTAACAACTAATCTTTGTTTGCTTTCGCCCTTGTTGTGATTCTTTTCTCTCGCCCTCGTTGCGATCGAGACCTTCCCTTTCTCTTGCCCTAGTTGCAATCGAGACCCTTGTTCCCGTAGTTAGCTGAACTACGTTTTGCTCTGATTCTCATTCCAGATGAGATACATAGGCATAAGACGTGATGTCTTAGCGAGCACACATCCCTTTAACCCATAGGTAGCCGAGCTACGAAGACTTTGATTCTCATATTCAGATGAGATACGTATGCAGTGGATGCGATATCCGTGCGAGTCATTTTTCTTTTGACCCTTTTCTCTTAGTAAATAGTACATTAGATAAATACACACCATTTAGACAAGAACAACAAGAGTGGATCCCGTCGAGCACTACGGATGCGTAGGGGTGCTAATACCTTCCCTTCGCATAATCGACTCCCGACCCCAAGATTTAGTTGTGAGACCTTGTCTTTTCCTTTCCTTCTTCTCCAGGTTTACTTCGAGCGTTTCCTTTCCCTCATTTGGGATAAATAACACACGGTGGCGACTCTTCTGTCATTTCTTTTCTCGCCGGTTGTTTTTTCGCAGGTTGCGACAGTACCCTGCAGAGTTGAGTTTGATCCCAGACAAAGTTTGTGTATTCATCAACAGTTTTGGTCCTCAATGGAGTATTTTGATTCCCTAGTAGATCGCGTTGGTGTCTTCATCAGTCGCCATCCGACTCGCTCCCAATCAGAGTTTCCTCCTGGTTTCTGAGCAGCTATCTTGCGTTTATCCTCTATATGGTTGTCTCCCATTTAACATGGTGTTGACCTAAAATTCCCTGCAGACTCGATAATGTTTCCTTTCCTCAGCAGATCTCCTCCTTCCCTAGCTAGGGTTGAGCTTTTGAGATGTGGATCTCTCTGTTCTCTGGCAGTTATTTCCCTTTTGTGGATTGACTGAGGATTGTACAAATGATTCAAATTTTGCGACACCCTTGTATCCTTTGCGATCGTTTTGTCAGCATAATCATCATATATATATATATATATATATATATATATATATATATATATATATATATACACTCATGTAAGTTCATATTTGCATCATTCATATTTGCTGAATCATTATTTGAGATTCTTATGCTCTATTATGATGGTACTTTATCCCCATACAAGTTCGGTGTCTGTCCTCTCTTAATTATAGAAGGTCGGCCCCTTAAGAAGAAAGACTTTAACCTTTCTCCTTTCCCCACTGAGTTATTTCCTCGTGGATGATCATTGTTTAAGTTTTTCCTCTCCAGTCGATTATTTGGATGGAACCACTCCCCTTGAGATATATCCTTATTGGGTTGAGTCTTGATTGACCGTTTCTTTCTAGATCTTACCTAGATAGATGCTTTGAGTATCCTAAGAGTTTATTTCCCCGTAATTGGTAATATTCTTCTTAGTTTGCAGTTTGTTACTTCTTGCCCAATACCCGACGAAAGTATCCCTGTTTTTCTCCTCAGTGGAGTTCCCAGTGGATTATTTTCCAAGAGTCTATCCTTGATATGTTCATCTTAAACGGTGACATATTTTCTCTTTCATGGTTTTCTACCCAGTAAAAGGTAGTTGTAATCCCTATTTTGTTCCTCAAAGAGTCAATCATTGATATGTTCATCCTAACCGATGACGAGTTTCCTTCTCTTTGCGGTCTTCTATCTAGTAATCGGTAGTTGTAAATCCTGTTTTTTCCCTTTTGCAGAGTTTATCCTTGATATGTTCATTCTAACCGATGACGGATATCCTCTCATGGTTTTCTATCCAGTAACTGATAGATGTAATTCCTATTTTTCTCTCCTCACAAGAGTTTATCCTTGATATGTTCATCTTAAACGGTGACGGATTTTCTCTTTGATGGTATTCTATCTAGCATTCGATAGATGTAATTCCTACTTTTTGTTCAGTTGGTATATCCTTGATATGTTCATCCTAACCGATGACGGGTATCCTCCTTGACATTCCCAGGCAAGTCTATCCTTGATATGTTCATCCTAACAGATGATAGATTTTCTTCCCTGTTGAGTTTATCCTCGATATGTTCATCCTAACCGATGACTGAGACTCTCATCTTTGGTCTTCTACCCAGTAACTGGTAGTTGTAAATCCTACTTTCTGTAGTTTTTCCCCAGCAAGGCTATTCTTACCCAGTAACCGGTAATGAATACTCCCTCCCGGCAGTTCCCAGTGAGTCATCCTTGATGTGTTCATCCTAACCGATGACGGATGCCCTCTCTGTCAGATCTTTATTATCTCCCTACCCAGTAGCAGGTAGTAGATAATAGATTTCTGCTCTTCCTGTGTTGAAGTTTATTTCTCCCCAGTTAAGTTGAGTGTGCATTTCCTTAGTGAAATCGCTTTTCCTGCATGATTCTAGTACTTCAGTGTTATCCTGATCTACTTGCTTTCCCTGCATATGTTTTGTTTCCCCGACTGAGTCTTTCCATTTTATATGGAATTCCTCTAGTCCCCCAGCAGTTTTAAGTCATAGCCAGGCCTATGCATAACCTCGTTTATTCCCCCTAGATTCTCTGTCTCCCTAGTGAGTTTTCCTCATGGAATGCACTATACTACTGCAGACTTTCGGTCTCTTTGATTTCTTTTCCTCTATGGAAATATTTCCCCACATAGCATTAACTTTTACATTCATATAATATGCATCATGAGGTCTCTTAGGGACTAAAATTTGTTTCTATATGTTATTATTTAAGCCCATTCTACTGAGTCGAGTCGAAGATTTTAACCTTCACCTCCTCAGTTAGAATGTCCTTAAATAGGGGCAGCTGTAAGACCCCAATTTTGACCCTAAGATCCCTCATGCAATTTCACCATAAGCACTAGCATTGGGATCATACATTGGCATCCTCCTTACCCCTCTCTCATTGGTTTTGTTTTGGGAGAGATCACCAAGCACCATGTGATTGTATCATACTTGTATATTATCATTTTACTAACCAAAATACCAAAAATATGTCTTTGCATTTGCCTAACTCTTTTGTAGGTAGGGCATGATCACATTGATTTATCAAGTTCATATCTAGGGTTTGAGGCCCTCATGAAAAAGAGCATAACCATGAATTTGATCCAAGAATGGTTATAAGCATCATATATGATTTCCATTGATTCCTACATGTTATATTGATCATGTTTTCTTCAAGAGTTTGGAGGTGATTTGCCTTGGAAACCCTAGTTTGACTGGGTATTCTGAGTAACTTCTTCAACAAGACATCTCACCAATTGATCAAATTTCTCAAGGGGCACTTCAAAATTCATCATCTTATGCATATATTATCTACCATGAGCCAAGAAAGTCAAGAGAATTGAAGGTTAGCAAGTTGGTTGATGGTGGTTGGCCAGATGAATTCATCTAATCAAAACTGGGTCTCCCTAGGCCTTATCTCCTACAATATTCACCATATGAAAATTATTCCAAGAGAAACGTTACTCTAAATGGAATTACAAACAACTTTCATGTTGATACCTAGAGCTAGTTTTGCTTGGAAAATCATTTTCTATGTTGAAACATTATAGGTCATTTTGTCTAAACCCTAATTTGAAAGTCAACTTCTCAAGGCCATAACTTGCTCAACTTCCATGAGATGAACGATTTACAAGTTGCACAATCAAATTCAATATGCCTACTTCAAAGTTTATGTTTGGAGTGGAAGCTAATTCAATTTTTATGAGCATGTGATATGAGAATACATTATAGGTCATTTTTGACCTATACCATTGAACAAGTGATTTTTCCAAACTTCAAAAATGAATAACTCTATCATCCTAAATCCAAATGACATGAAATTGGTGACCATTTTTAAGGTATTTGAAACAACTACAACTTTGATGAATACACTTTTCTCATTTAAAGCTCACATAAAAAGTTAAGCAATATGGAATATTGAGATATATGACTTGACACTTAGAAAAAATTTCAACATGTTGAAATTTCCAAACTTCCACCTTCAAATTCACCATGATCCAAGCTCCAAATGAAACAATGTTCAACATCAAACTTATTCCCCTTGATCCAAGCATTCCAAAGAACCCAAGTTCATGCACTTTGGATGATTGCTAGGGCTACGCATGGCTTTAATAGAGCTGCACCATTGGAGGAAATCAAATGTCCAAAACTCCATTTCGCATTGCCTTACCAATCAAGCATCATTTGAACTTCAGTACAGTTGCAATTGGATCAAGATGGATTGTTTCATGGGCCTGTACACGCCAAAGCAAGCTTATGCATCACATTGCCAGATTTAGCAAATTTTCAAGTGTGCAATTATCAACCCTAAATGCTATAAATACATGGCCTATGAGATCATTTTGAAGGGACCTTGCGGGCCAGCTTTTCCCCCCAATTGAAACCCTCTCATTCTAAAGGAAAACCCGATAATTTTCAATATGAAAATTGAGTTTGAATCTCAACTGTTTGGAGATTCAAGAACTCCAGGATCCAAAGCCTTGCACCATTGTTAAGTGTGATCAGATCGTGTTTGAAGCAAGCAACCTCAAGTTCTTCACAACATTGAAGGTAATTTTCAAAAAACTTCATCTCTTCGATTCCCACTCAATTCTCATCAATTCTCTTGGATCTTTGGTTGTCTGAAGTCCTACCAATGTAGGCAAGAAGATTGAGTTGCTTAGAGGTCAAGTCGAAGAAACTCAGTTGACACACCTCAAAATTCAACTCCTCATATCTTTCTATATATGTGGAGTTAGTTAAAATTAAGGTTAGATTCGTGCCCTACGCCGTTTTTTCTTTCAGATCATGTCCTCCTTTTTTATTTTGGTGATGGTTGAGGGTGGGCCAGTCCGGTGAGCTCTACAGGAGAAGAAGACCGGAGCTCTGGCTCCGGCAGTGCGTTAGCATGTCTCCCAGCCACAGGATCCTTTCAAAATGTTTTAATCCTGAGCGCCCATTGTGATTAGCCTTGGTACAATGCGCTGACTCGTGTGTTTGGTGAAACGCGCGTTTCAGACCACTTGATCTGCCACCTCAATCAATGAGGGAGATCAAGTGGTCCACGCATTTTTGTTTTTTTGATTTTAATTTTTATTCCTTTGATTTTCATTAATTCATATTAATTTTAATAATGATCCAAAAAATATGAGAGTTTCACCAAAAAATTTCAAAAAATTTCCTCTTTCATATTTTGAGTTAAAATTGTTTTTTGGATCATTATTAATATTTTTCATGATTTAATTGATTTTGTGAATATTTTTAATTATTTAAAAATACTTTTAAGTCTCTAAAAATTCTGAAATTTTTTCTCCAAGGTCCTTTGACCTTGTTTGACCTATGATAAATCTCATGGCCATTTCTTTGGTGTTTTGATGCGGTTTTAGGAATTTGACAAACCATATTTAATTTAAATGCCTTATTTTAGTATTTTTAATTTGAATAAATGCCAAATAATTGTGTTGACCTATTGTGATGATTTGTGTAAGTTTGACTCTTGTTGTTGGGCCTTGGTCAAAGTTGATTTGAATTTGTTAAGTTAATATCATTGGATTTAGGGGATTGATGGAATGTATATTCCATCTCCCAAAATGAATGAATGATATTAATTTGGTAAAAGTCCTCCTTTGACCAATTTGAGTTTTGATCCATTCCATTCCCTCTTCATCTCATTCCTCTTCCTTATGCATTCATCTCATTTGGCCTATGATATCTCAAAGTCCTAAAGCTAGTTGATTGAAAAATCAACATGAGTATGGATGAGATTAGGCCACCTCTCTTGCATACTCTTTTTGTGTGTGGTATGTTTCATGAGCATAGTCCATTATACTATGTCTCCAACATGCATTAACACCAAAATTCTATTGCCCCGCCTTAAATAGTTGTGACTTCTACATAAGTCCAACTACAATTGCTTAACATAGCGCTAAATTTTTGACACAAAAGGCATAGCATTCTAGTTAGTTAGATTGTAAGTATCCCCTATTTCATGGTATTGTGTGGAAACTTGGCCTTTTTTCCTTCCTTTGGAAGATGTCTTGGCTTAAGGATCCATGCTTGTGATAAGTGGGTTGAGTGTTCTCCAAAGAATGACTTAAAATGAAAAGCAAAAGCAAAACAATACTAAATTCTAACTCATTAACAACTAACATTTAATTTCAAGTCCTTTATTTTAATGCACTTTAATTTTTAAGTTCTATTCATTTGATATTATTCATACCATTCTAATTGTTTATGTTAATGTCATTTTCCCTTTGTCCATTTGGACCATATTGTGTGATATATCTTGCTTGTGTATATTTTGTTTGTTTGTGTGGTCTTGGACCATTAATGTACATAATAAGAACAAAAACCCTAAAAAACTGTTGTGCAGACTGTTGACTTGATCTTGGACAAATTGGAATTAGAATTTAGGCAACCTCCCTATGCTAAAGGACTTGGCCAATGCCAACTTTTGTGAAACCAAGTGATTGAAATTTGAAACTACATCTGATACATCATTCAAGATCCCTTTGAGTTCATCTGCAACATGATCATTATGAAGCTGTTATTTTGAACCTGTGACTTGTGGAATTCATCTGCTACATGGGCTAATTTGAAGAAGATCATGGAGTGGCTAAGCTTGGATGTGGCTATATTTATTTGATGCCTTGCTCTTCAAGTTAATATTGTATGCATTGTTTGTTGCTTGATTCTAATATCTAAGGGAATTTTGGGTTTCTATATGGCATTCTTGCCTATTGGATTGCTACCCATCAGTCAGATCTTTTCAACTCTTAACTTTTAATTTTGCGTATAGGATTAGTCTCTTCATCTCCTCCCCATTTATTTAATTTCAAAATCTCTCCCTCCTTTTAAAAACTTCTTTGTTTGAACTTGTTTTTCTAAATTTTGACCACTTTGCAAACTAGAAACTTTGGCCTTATGCCATTGCATTTTCAAACTTTTTTCTTAATCAAACTTGTAAATAGACTTAACTATATTTGACCTAAACTTTCAAAAGCCGGAAAAGAAATAACTCACTCAAACCATTTTCAGGCCTTTGTGCATTTCAAACTTAATTTTGTTAAAAGCAATACATCCATCTTGAAATTTGTATCACGGATTATGAGGTTTTGATCCCTCATTTTTATGTTGGTACGTAGGCACAAGTCTGAAGGTCTTGTTAAAAACAAAAATATAATTAATGAATTCTTTTCTCATCCCCTTACTCTATTTGTTTGTAAACATCATCTTTGTATAAAATACATATGCACACAAAAAAGGGATGCCTAGAAGTACCTACGATATTTTGGGTGCTAACACCTTCCCTCAGTGTAACCAACCCCCTTACCTGTAATCTCTGGTATTTTATTAGTTTTGATTTGAAAACTTCTTACGTTTGGGTTTTGTTCGTAATTTTCCCTTTTCCCTTGGAAACAATAAAAGCGCGGTGGCGACTCTTGTTATTTGATGTCTAGCTTATCCATAGCTTGACGATCATGAATTTATCGCTACACCCTATGCCCTCTCCCAAATTTGAATTTCCTGTGTTTGAAATGGAAGAAGAGGGTGATGAAGAGATTCCTGATGAGATTTCTCGGTTGCTTGAGCACGAAGAGAAGACCATTCATCCTCATAAAGAGCCGTTGGAAGTGATTAATATGAGTTCCAAATATATCAAGAAAGAAGTCAAGATTGAGGCACTACTTTGTCCAGATATTAGGAAGAGGATGGTAGATCTTCTTAGAGATTATATCGACGTGTTTGCTTGGTCTTATGAAGATATTCCAGGTCTTGATACCGATATTGTGGAGCATCGATTATCGTTAAAGCCAGAGTGTCCGCCGGTTAAGCAGAAGTTGAGAAGAACTCGCCCTGATATGGCTGTCAAGATTAAAGAAGAAGTTCAAAAGCAGATTGATCTTAGGTTCCTTGTTACTACTGAGTATCCTCTATGGGTGGATAACATTGTTCCTATTCCAAAGAAAGATGGTAACGTTTGGATGTGTGTTGATTACAGAGACTTGAACAAAGCTAGTCTGAAAGATGATTTTCCTAGGCCACACATTGACACGTTGGTAGACAATATGACTAAGATAAATGTCTTCTCCTTTATAGATGGATTCTTCAGTTGTAATCAGATTAACATGGCACCCAAAGACATGGGAAAAAATATTTATTACACCCTGGGGACTGTAAGACCCTAATTTTGTCCCTAAGATCCCTCATGGTATCATAATATTTCATTTGCATAGCCTCAAGGATCATTGAGCATCTTGGTTCCCTTTACCTTTGGGTGGGACTCCTTGTGAGTGGTTTGAGATCACCAAGCATGCTTGAATTGTATATCATTGCTTTTCTCATTTTTGTTTACTAACCAAAAGCACAAAAATATGTCACTAACATCTTTTGTTTGTAGCTTGAGCAATCACAAGGTCAAAGGCCTCTAGGAGATCCTTGGTACAAAGACATGGTCAAGAAGAGATGAAAGCAAGCATGGTAATGGTTCCCAAAGATCTCATCCATCAAATATGCCTCCCTAGCATCTCAATTCATCATTTTGATCAAAGCAAGTCAAAGGGTTTGAGGTCTTGTTCTTCAAGGAAACCCTAATCCATCTGTGCACCACAATGCCTTGCTCATGAAGCAACCTCATCCCATGGTCAAATACAATCCAGGGAAGTTCTTTAACTCTTCATTTCATACATGTTTGAACTTATTTGAGTATCCTTAATCATCAATTCATCAAGATATGAGGCATGGACTTGAGAAGTTGATCAGTCAATTCATCTGACTATTTTGAAATGCACTGAGACCTAACGTTTGATATGTTGGTCAAATGGAGATGGTTCCAAAAGCAAAAATGTTCTTACGGACAATATGAACAACTTTCATGTTCATCAAAATTTGATTTGAAGCTTGGAAAACCATCTTCCATTCCAATACATTATAGGTCATTTTGACTGAAACCCTAATTTTGGGTCAACTTCCCAAGGACATAACTCATTCATTTGTTATGATTTTGAGGTAGGATCAAATGCATTGGAAATATTAAGATGTCTACTTCAAATGTTATGTTGAACAAAATTTCAAAATCTCAAAGGAAATACATGTGATAATGCAAGACATTATAGGTCCTTTTGGGTCAAAGGCATTAAAAGTACAAAATGTCCAACTTCAAGTGCCCATAACTCTTTCATAAAAAATCCAAATTATGCGAAAGTTAATTCCATTTTGATTATCTTGAAAATATCTACAACTTTTATGTTGGAGGTTTTTTCATTTGAAGCTTGCATAATCAAAACAGAAGGGCTTGAAAGTTGGCCAATTTTAGAAACCTTGCCTTGACATGTTTTGCACATCACACTTTAAACTCAAATTTCATAAATTTCCACGTTCCAAATGGATTTTTGACCAACATAACATTTGTTCCTCATACAAAGACCTTTCTAACCATTACCCATATGCCTATGCTTGGATGTTCTAAATGGTATTTTCGAAGAGGTGAATGATTAGGTTCAATTGTGGAATTCATGTTGAAATCTTGCTGCACAAGCCAATTCAGAGCAAATTACACGTCCAAACCCTTGGCATTTGAACTCAGTTTGCATTTGGCATTGCTTTTGGGCCTTGTGCATGATCATGCAAGCCCATGCAAGTGGTATCCAAAATTCATGCACACGGATCATCTCACACTTTCCTTGCCAATTCCTCTATAAATAGAGACTTCATTCCCTCCATTTTGGACACACAATTCAACCTGAAATGCTGCTGAAATCGTTCCCTAACCATCACTAAAGAAGCAATTGCATTTTCTTCAAAAAATTTCAGATCTAGATTTCAACTTCATCTGGTTGTATTCTTAGATCTAATGCTTCTAGACCTTCATTATACACTTCATTGAACTTCTGTTTTGATAAAGCAAGCAAGGTTTTAAGCTCAAATCACCAGAACTCAAGCTTACCTTCCAACTGGTATTTTCTTCGATTCTCCTAATCCTTTAACCTATTGGCTGTGGTTTTGTGTTGGCTGAAGTCCTCTCAATGGAGGCATCATGTTTATGCTTTTAATTTTTGCAATTCATTGAGTTCATGATGAACACCAGATTTTTCAACTTCTGATTTCTCAAATCATAGAGATCTAGAATGAAAATGGATGGTATAAGGATGATGTACATCATCCCAGCTTTCTATTGATGTATAGATCGCACGTTTTGGTTGCCTTTTGAGTTTCTGTATTTTGGCCGGAATCTGGAAGCTCACCGGAGAAGACGGTGGCTCTGGTGGCTTCATCATGTCCAGTTTAAATCTGGACCGTTTGATCCATTTTCCAGATTCAATCAGGATCATTCATTGTTATGACTTTTAATTCTTTCCCATGCGCACGCATTGACCAGAGACCACCATAGGCGCGCGCCTTAGGAGCGTGTGATCTGCCAGCTCAATTAATGAGCTCAGATCCAACGCTCCTCCTTTTTTTGTATTTTATAATTTCTGTTTTTATTTTCTTAAATTCCTTTTATTTCAAAAAATCATATCTCTCTCATTTTTAATCCAAAAATTATGGGACCAATTGCATTATTTCCCAAATAATTTCTAGTTTCTATTTTTGATTTTTAATATTTTTTATTTTGCCATTTGATATTTTTTTGTGAATTTTCTCTTTTCTGATTATTTTTAATTCATTTTAAATAGTTTTTAATATTCAAAAAATACAAAAATATTTTCCTAACCTATTTGAATGATGATGGATCTATGAAAAATATTCTCATCAATTTTTGAATTGATTTGAGATTTATTTGAGATTTTAGTTTAATTAGGTTATTTTTATTCATTTTTAATTGATTAAAAATAGTTTCTGACTTCTAAAAATGTTGAAATTTTTTGTCAAACTTTGTTTGACCTTGTTGGACTTAGGATAAATCACTTGGACCTTTCAAGGTTGATTTGAAGTGATTTTGAAGTTTGACCTTTCCATTTATTTTAATTCAAATTTATTTCTTATATTAAAAAATGCCAAAAATATTTTATTCTTTTCTTGACTTCCAATCTTCATCTCACTTCTGTTTTTGATTGTTTGACTTTGACTTTCAATGTTATTGGTCAATATATGAGGATTGGTACATGATGTTTCATTTAATGCATTTATTTCTTTTACCATTTTGTCATTTCCATTTCTCTTATTCATCTCATCCTTCTTCTTCTTTTTCTTTTTGGTCAATGAGTTGAAGGTTGATAAGTTATCATTGATTAGAGGGATTTAACCTTCCTTGATTCAAATCTAATTCATCTTGATCAATTGATCAAGTGAATGGCTTTGCATTAAGGATAGGTTGTCTTCTAAATCATGCAAAAGGCTTAAACCAATACAAGATCAATTCTCTTCTCCTTTTTGGCATGGCAAGTTGTTGGGACTTGGTTCACTAATCAAGACTCCTAACTTGTGTTTGTTGCCTACATTATTATTGACCGGCCTCAGATAGTTGTGACTTCTACATAAGTCCATTTACGATTGCTTAACATAGCGCTAAATTTGCCTTATGGCACACTAACTACTAACACTAACTATTGACAATTAACATTTACTTTATGCAATTTACTTTTATGCAATTTACTATTCTTGCACATATTATTCATTTGCTTTTCTCTTTGCTCATTTGAGCACATGTTTATGTTAATGCCATTTGCCTTTTGCTCACTTGAGCACATAAATGTGTATATATTATTGTGCTTGTGTTTTGTTTTGTTTGTTGTGAACCAAATGCAAAGAAATGGACTTAGTTTCTAGGACTTTCCCTATGCAAAGAAATGGAGAATTGGACTTAGTTTCTAGGACTTTCCTTATGCAAAATTGGAGTAAAGGATCTTAATGATGAACATGGACTAGAAGAACCAAGTCTCTAAACTCTCTCTTGTCCATTCTTGTTTTACTTCATGGAACTTTTGATGTGTGTGCTTTGGTGCTAGGAGTTTCCATTTGAGCTTAATTGGAGGACCATTACCATGTTCATCCAAGTGGAAGATACAAGACACATTGAGGATCTCTTGGGAGACTTGTTTGATTGCTTATACTTTGTGGTTGCTTATTCCAAAGGATGGGAGCTACTTGGATCATCAATATGATCTCAAGAGAGGAACTCCATTGTGGTTTTATTTCTTTATCCCTCATCTTTTGATTTCCTTAGGACTTAGCCCTTATTATTCTTCCCTCCACTCTAACCCAAGCCAAAACTTTTGTGCAAACATTTAACATTTGTTTTCAACATTAGAAACCTAAGCCTTATGCTTTTGATTTTCAAACTTTCTTTTCATAACACTTATTTTGAATTGAATCCTTAAATCCACTTTGACCATTTTGTATATACTTCTAATTGGTAAATATAACCCATTCAAATTTCTTTTTTTGTGGTCCCAATGGCCACTTCTATAATCAAATTTTCCATAACCTTTAGTTATTAGCTTTGAGTTATCCTTGTGGTAGATGTAATACTCACTTGTATCCTTAGTGATGGACAATGAGTCTTCCATGCTTATTATAGGGTTAACCCCTCATTATCATGTTGAAGCTATCCTCACATGGTGGATTTGTGGTTTGGTTGAGTTTTCTCCCTTTGATAACAAAATACCTTAAGGCTTTTGGACCAATCAATTCACCAACTCATTTTGAGATTTTTACCCCGAACTACGAGGTTTTGATCCTAATCTTTTTATAAGATGGTACGTAGGCAATGGGTTTTATCCATCCAAACACAAAAAAAATGTAAATAAACTTGTATATTCTCTTCTCATCTCTTCAATCATGTTTGCACAAACAAATTTTTCACAAGACAACAACCTTCACAAGTATGAAAAGGGCTCCCTAGGAGTACCTAGGATGTTTTGGGTGCCTAACACCTTCCCATTGCATAACCAACCCCCTTACCCAGATCTCTGTTTCTTTTACTAGTTTTTGTTAAAACTATTAGGTTTTTGTTCGCTTTCTAACCATTCCTTTGGATAAATAAAAGTGCGATGGTGACTCGACTTATATGGTTTATCTTGGATTTAGTCAATATCTCTAATGGTAACGAATACCCCGCTACAGAAAAGTGGCGACTCTGTTGGGGATGTAGCCTAGTGGGTTTTGCCAACTTTTCATGCTTGTTGTATTGTATTGTTTTGTGATATATTTTTTGTGCAATTTGGGATTACTGTATTGTATGTAATGATTGATTTGCTTGATATTAATTCCTTGTATGCTTGGTGATTTTTGTGAGATGAGTTCTATACCCGGACTCGAGTGCACTTAGGATAGGAGAATGACGTAGTCTTGTTGACTTGTGTGGAGTTATTCCTTAGCAAGTTGACTTGCAAGTCCATTCACTTGGTGGAGGTCATGTTGGGATCAATAATGTCACACAAGTAAGTTGTGGTTAGACATTACTCTTTCCAATATAGACCTTAGAAGCCAAGGACCTTAGTTTACCAAGCCCATCTTGGCCTATTCATAGGATGTAGTGCGAAAGTCGTTCAAGTGTAAGATTTGATACGATTGTTATGTGATACTACACTCATAAGAGTCTCTCTTGAGAATATTTTTGGAATACGAGTAGTCTTTTCTCCGATAATATCCGAAAGATGGGATGATGACTATGGGAACCTCTTGTAGAACATGTTTGGCAGGTTCAAACCCTAGTACATTCCCTTTGGGTGGTTCTTAACCGAGATTCCATGCTCGTGACTTGCAACAAACCCTTGATTCATGGTTGATCCGTTCATGTACCCTTAATATCAATGGAACTTGGATGTTGATAAGGTGTAAACCATAATCCACCAAAATGGATGATTGATATTAAGGATAATATGATCCATCCCATGACCTTTGATTGGTGTGCTTTGCTTGATCCTTGAGTGTGTTTGTTGCATTCATGTATTCATGCACTCATTTGCATCCATATCATCAATAATAAAGGAAATTTTCAAGGAAATTAAGGGGTTTATTTGCAAAAAAATTCAGACATGGTAAGACAAAGAAGGAATACAAAGAAGTACAACTTCAGACAACCAGATTTGAAAGAGTTAAGGAATCTGACATCCTATGTACTAGATCCCTTGGGTTTCAAAGCTCGTTTTGGGAAGCTTCTTCCTCTTCTGATTGCTCAGGTGGACGAAGGATTAATGAGTGTATTGGTGCAGTTTTATGATCCCTTGTACCATTGCTTCACGTTTCCGGACTTTCAGCTTCTGCCTACCCTTGAGGAGTATGCTTATCTTGTGGGTATACCTATCCTGGATCAGTTGCCGTTCAGTGGCTTGGAGAGTATTCCTACTTCTCAAGAGATAGCTGACATGTTACACATAGATGAATCTCTGGTTGGTGCTCATATGACTACCAAAGGTGGAATTCAAGGTCTCCCTTCTGAGTTCCTCATTGCTCAAGCTACTGTCTATGGGAAGGCCATGAGTGAGGATGCTTTTGAAGCCATATTTGTGCTTCTCATCTATGGATTGGTATTGTTCCCCAACATCGACAAGTTTGTGGATGTGAATGCTATTAGGATCTTTTCTACTCTTAATCCCGTTCCGACTCTGTTGGGTGATACTTAATTCTCTTTGCATATGAGGAATGCAAAGGGTGGTGGCGCCATTGTGTGCTGTTTGCCTCTGTTGTATAAGTGGTTTATGTCTCACTTACCTCAGACGGTCGCTTTCAAGGAGAACAAGGGATGTCTACGGTGGTCCACGAGACTCATGTCTCTCGCTAATGATGATATCTCTTGGTATAACCGTGTGTATGATGGTGTGCAGATTATTGACTCTTGTGGTGAATTCTCCAATGTGCCTCTTCTTGGTACATCTGGTGGGATTAACTACAACCCTGTTTTGGCACGGCGTCAGCTTGGGTTCCCCCTAAAGGATAAACCCAATAACATTCTGTTAGAGGGTGTGTTCTTTCAGGAGGGTAAAGATCCCCAAGGCTTGAAGGGAAGGATGGTCCGCGCTTGGCGCAAGATTCATAGGAAAGGAAGGAAGGAGTTAGGTCCTAAGAATTGTGTCGCTTTGGAGCCTTACACTGCTTGGGTTAGGAAGAGAGCTTCTGAGTATCTCATGCCGTACGAGTATCCGAGACCTACACCGTTGATTGGGGTTGGGCCTTCAACCCTCCCTAATCAAGGAGTAGAGGAGTTGAGAGACGAAGACCTATCACGTTCCTGGATCCGTGAACGTGAAGAGTTGCTTCAGCAGATTAAGGAGAAGGACGCTTTGATAGAGTTCCTTGAGCATCAGGTTATTGATGATCCTAATGATGCATGGACTTCTCTACTTCCTCAGTCTTCCCGGTTTTGGAAGAGGAAGTACGATCGACTCGCCAAAGAGAAGGCAGATAAGGAGGCAACGTATGAGGAGGAAGTAAAGAGACTTCGTGCCTCTTATTTTCCTGTGTCCCGAGCCTTAGATGATTGTTTCTAGGGATCCATAGGATGATCATTTTCCTTTCCTCTTGTACATGATTGACAATGTTGTACATCTTTTCCCTGATATTATTTTATGAGATATCTCTATATGCGATAAATATTTAATGATTCCAAAATTTGCAAGTAAAACCCTAGAGTTCCTTTGAAATATAAAAACAAATCATGTGCACAAGCATTGCATGCATCATGTGCATAAGCAAGTTTTATTTCCGGTCTCTTGTCCTGTGGGCTAATTTTGTGTTCTTCATTTATTTTGAAGACAAGCTGACTCACCGTTACTACACTAGAGCCAACACTTCAAGACTGATGGATCAACTAGAGCAAGAGAACCGTGAACTCAGAGAGGAAATGGCTAGACTGAGTGCTTTGATGGAATCCTTCCTCGCTGCCCAGAGCCAGTCTTCTCCGACGCCTTCAACTCGTCCCCAGAGGACAGTCATCTCTGAGATTGTCTCCTCAACTGTGCCTGCAGCCAGTGCACATTTTGCTCCTACAGCCATGCCAACCGGGTTTTCGTGGGGGATGCCTCCCAATTTCATGCATGAGGGTCCTACTCCAACTTTTGCTTCTATACCGGCATCTAGCCCGGTCCTCGCCGTTCCTCCTCCTGTCGTGCATACCATGCCTAGGGTAGACGACACCATCTATCATTCTGAGCCATCTGAGGGCCCAGATGTCTATGAGAAGATGGACGCTATGAATGATCAATTTCTTGAGCTTCGCAAGGAATTGAAGACTCTTAGAGGAAAGGACCTTTTTGGCAAGTCTGCTGCCGATCTCTGCTTAGTCCCAAACGTGAAGATTCCTATGAAATTCAAGGTCTCTGACTTTGAAAAATACAAAGGAAATACTTGTCCCCTCAGCCACCTGGTCATGTATGCCAGGAAGATGTCTACTCAGACTGATAATGACCAGTTGCTCATCCACCACTTTCAGGACAGTTTATCCGGTGCTTCCCTGAGATGGTACATGGGGTTAGACAGTGCGAACATTCGATCCTTCAACGACCTTGGCGAGGCCTTCGTCAAGCAATACAAATATAACGTGGATATGGCTCCCGATAGGGATCAGTTGAGGGCCATGTCCCAGAAGGACAAGGAAACATTCAAAGAGTATGCCCAGAGGTGGCGAGAGGTGGCAGCACAGATCGTGCCTCCGCTAGAAGAGAAGGAAATGACCAAGATCCTTTTGAAGACCTTGAGTTCATTCTATTATGAGCGGATGATTGCTAGCGCTCCTTCTGACTTCACCGAGATGGTGAATATGGGGATGCGGTTAGAAGAAGGGGTTAGAGAAGGACGTCTAACCAGAGAAGAAGGCTCGTTTGCCAAACGTTATGGGGAGTTTGCAAAGAAGAAAGATGGAGAGGCACATGCTGTGACCTCCCATGTAAAACCTAGAAGACCCTCTGTAAGGAGGAAGACTGTGCGTCCCGCCAGTAACCAGCACCAGGTGGCTCATATAGCACCTGTTTTCAGAGATAATCAGCAGTATCACCAATATAGCAACAATCAGCAACCACATCAGCAATATCAGCAACAACAACACCGTCCACAACAACAGGCCTACCAGCCTCGAAACAGTAATCAAACCAGCACGAGTTATGAGAGGAAAAAGGTCACTTTTGATCCTATTCCGATGTCGTGCGCAGAGTTATACCCTTCTTTAATAGAGAGGAAGCTGATTACTCCGGGAGACCCACCGACTATACCTACTAACCCTCATGGTGGTATAAGCCCGAATTGCATTGTGTTTATCATTCGGGTGCTCCCGGCCACGACGTGGAAAATTGCTACCCTTTGAAGACCAAGGTTCAAGACCTTGTGAGGTGTGGAATTTTGTGTTTCGAGGACGTAGGTCCTAACGTGAAGAAGAACCCATTGCCCGAGCATGGGAAATTTGTCAACATGGTTCAGGGCTGCCCTGGCAAATACAAGGTCAAATATGTTAGTCATATTCGACAGTCTTTGGTCGAGTTGCACCGTTTGCTGTGTGATTACAGTCACTATGAGCACGATCATGATAAATGCCGAATATGCCCTGTTAACCGATTGGGTTGTCGCCAGGTGCGTAAAGATCTTCAGGAAATGCTGGACGAAGGGGTCATTGAGATTCTTCAGAATATGAATGTTGACAAAGATGAGCCTGAGGTCAACGTAATTTCCCCAGTGTTCCGGATGCACGAACCTGTTATCATTAAATACGATGGTAGCAAGCAGAAGGTTTCTCCTTCCTTGATCAATAAACCTGCCGGTCCTGTGCCATATTCTTCCGAAAAGGCAATTCCCTTTCGTTACAATGTTGTTGCTGTAGAAGATGGGAAAGAGGTGACTTTGCCATCCTCCTCTATTGTGAATATTGTAGACGTAAGTGGTTTGACCCGTAGCGGTCGTGTGTTTTCAGCAACACCGAAGTCTCAAGCTAGTACTGATTTTGCTGAATGCCCGATTGAGAAAGCGGTGAATTCTCTGAATCCGGCACTTGCTGTTAAACCCTCCTCTATACAAAAAACTCCTACTTCTGTTGGCCCTAGTGGCAATGAGAAAAAAGATTGTGATGAGATGTTAAGGCTCATCAAGAAGAGTGAGTACAATGTTGTAGATCAGCTTCTACAAACGCCATCCAAGATATCCGTGTTATCATTACTTTTGAATTCAGAACAACATAGAGAGGCTCTGCAGAAAGTTTTGGATGTGGCATATGTAGATCATGATGTCACAATAGAGCAATTCGATAGCATTGTTGCAAACATTACCGCTTGTAACAATTTAAGCTTTTGTGACTCTGATCTCCCCGAGGAGGGAAGAGACCACAACTTGGCATTACACATCTCCATGAATTGCAAAGACGACGCCATGTACAATGTGCTGGTGGACACTGGGTCATCCCTGAACGTATTGCCAAAGTCCACTCTTTCAAGACTATCATATCAAGGGCCTCCCATGAGGCAAAGTGGAGTTGTTGTGAAAGCTTTCGATGGGTCGCGTAAGACTGTGATTGGGGAAGTTGATCTCCCAATCAAAATTGGACCAAGTGATTTCCAAATTACCTTCCAGGTTATGGACATTCACCCATCGTACAGCTGTCTCTTAAGCAGACCATGGATTCACGAGGCGGGCGCCGTGACATCCACCCTACACCAGAAGCTGAAATTCGTGAAGAATAAGAAACTGGTAGTGGTAGGGGGAGAAAAGGCTCTCCTAGTTAGCCACTTGTCTTCCTTCTCGTATATAGATGCTGAGGATGAAGTTGGAACTCCTTTCCAAGCTTTATCTATAGCTGAACCTGTTGAGAAGAGAACTCCTTCATTTACTTCCTATAGAGATGCGAAGTTGGTCATCGAGTGTGGTGCAACTGCTGGATTAGGGAAAATGATTGAGTTGGAAGACAATAAGTCCCGTGCTGGCATTGGCTTTTCTTCTGGGGTCTTCAACGCGCAAGGGTTATTCAAGAATGGAGGTTTCATCCACACCGGTCAGGATGAGGAAGCTGCTGCTGTCTTGGAAGAGGATGCAGAGGATTCTGACAATTTCATTATCCCTGGAGGGATCTGCAACAATTGGGTCGTTGTGGATGTTCCTACAGTTATCCACAAGTCAACGTAATGATCACTTTGTTTAAAAACCCTTCTCCCATGCCAAAAGGAGAAGTGATGACATTGTTGGCAACATAAATACAATGATATTTTCATTCAATAAATTCATGTTAAATGTTTGTTTTTCCAAATTATTTTCCCTTTTTGCTTTTTTCATGAAATCGGTGATCACATAAATCCCTAAAAAATAATAAAATCAATCTTTTCATCTGCATAATGATTTGCCTTGTTTAAGTTCTAAAGCTTTTCATATCCAAAATCATTATGCAGGTTGATCAAACCCATTGAACATAATGATCCAACAACATCTCCCAATTTTGAATTCCCTGTATTTGAGGCGGAAGAAGATGATGTTGAAGAGATTCCTGATGAGATTACCTGTCTACTTGAGCATGAAGAGAAGATCATTCAACCGCATCTCGAGAATCTGGAAACAGTCAACTTGGGGTCTGAGGATTGTGTGCGAGAAGTGAAGATTGGGGCACTCCTTGAAGAATCTGTCAAGAAGGGGTTGATTGAATTGCTACGAGAATATGTTGATATCTTTTCCTGGTCATATGAAGACATGCCCGGTCTAGATACTGATATTGTGCAACATTTCTTGCCTTTGAAACCTGAGTGCGTGCCTGTGAAGTAGAAGCTCAGAAGAACTCATCCTGATATGGCAGTGAAGATCAAAGAGGAAGTTCAGAAGCAAATTGATGCGGGGTTTCTGGTGACTTCTACATATCCTCAATGGGTGGCCAATATTGTGCCCATGCCTAAGAAGGATGGAAAGGTCTGAATGTGTGTGGATTATAGAGATTTGAATAAAGCTAGTCCGAAAGATGATTTCCCTCTACCACATATTGATATGTTGGTAGACAATACAGCTAAATTCAAAGTCTTCTCATTTATGGACGGATTTTCCGGATATAATCAGATTAAGATGGCACCTGAGGATACGGAGCAGACAACATTCATCACACCTTGGGGAACATTCTATTATCGAGTGATGCCCTTCGGTTTGAAGAACGCCGGAGCCACGTATCAACGAGCTATGACTACTTCGTTTCATGATATGATGCACAAGGAGATTGAGGTATATGTTGATGATATGATTGCTAAGTCAAGAACGGAAGTTGAACATGTAGAGCACCTGTTGAAGCTTTTTCAGCGTTTGAGAAAGTATAAGCTCTGTCTGAATCCCAACAATGCACATTTGGAGTCCGTTCTGGCAAGTTACTGGGCTTTATTGTCAATGAAAGAGGTATTGAGGTTGATCCTGCAAAGGTCAAAGCAATACAAGAGATGCCTGCGCCCAAAACTGAGAAGCAAGTCCGAGGTTTTCTTGGCCGCTTGAATTATATTTCTAGATTCATATCCCACATGGCTGCCACATGTGCGTCGATATTCAAGCTCCTCCGGAAAGACCAGTCTCATGATTGGATCGAGGATTGCCAAAAAGCCTTTGACAATATTAAAGAATATCTGTCTGAGCCTCCGATTCTGTCCTCACCAGTGGAAGGAAGACCATTGATAGTGTATCTGACTGTTCTTGAAGATTCAATGGGTTGTGTCCTGGGTCCGCAAGATGAATCAGGGAAGAAAGAATATGCTATCTACTACTTAAGTAAGAAGTTCACTGATTGTGAGTCTCGATACTCAATGCTTGAGAAGACATGTTGTGCTTTGGCTTGGGCAGCTAAGCGCTTGCGCCAGTATATGTGAAATCATACGACTTGGTTGAAATCCAGAATGGATCCAATCAAATATATATTTGAGAAGCCTGCTTTAATTGGGAGGATTGCCCGTTGGCATATGTTGTTATCTGAGTATGATATTAAGTATCGAGCTCAAAAGGCTATCAAAGGTAGTATCTTGGCTGACCACTTAGCACACCAGCCAATCGAAGATTATCAGTCAGTTCAGTATGACTTCTCAGATAAGGAGATTCTGTATTTGAAAATGAAAGATTGCGATGAGCCTACACTCGATGAAGGCCCAGAGCCTGGTTCCCGATGGAGTATGGTATTTCATCGCGTTGTAAATCAGTATGGAAATGGTATTGGGGAAGTGATTATTACTCCTCGGGGCACACATATTCTTTTTACAGCAAGGCTAACTTTCAAATGCACGAATAATATGGCTGAGTATGAGGCCTGCATTATGGGATTGGAGGAATGCATTGACCTCAGGATCAAGCATCTTGATGTTTATGTAGATTCGGCCCTCGTTGTTAATCAGATCAAGGGTGAATGGGAAACGAACAACATGGCCTCATTCCGTATAGGGATTATGCGAGGAGGATTTCGACGTTCTTTACTGAGGTCGACTTCCATCATATTCCTCGAGACGAGAATCGGATGGCAGATGCTCTTGCTACACTTGCTTCCATGATTGTGGTAAAGTTGTGGAATGAAGTTCCCAATATCACTGTGATGCGCTTGGACAGACCAACTCATGTGTTTGCAGTCGAAGAAGTGAAAGATGATAATCCATGGTATTATGACATTAAATGTTTCCTTCAGAACCAGGTTTACCCGCTTGGGGCATCTACGAAAGATAGGAAGAACTTGAGGAGATTATCAGGCAGTTTCTACCTCAATGGTGAAGTGCTTTATAAGACAAATTTTGACATGGTTCTGCTCAGATGCGTGGATAGACACGAAGCAGACCTGTTAATGACTGAGGTCCACGAGGGTTCATTTGGTACTCATTCCAATGGACATGCCATGGCTAGAAAGATGTTGAGAGCAGACTACTATTGACTGACAATGGAGTCTGACTGCTGCAAGTACGTGAAGAAATGCCATAAGTGTCAGATTTACACGGATAAGATTCACATTCCTCCGACACTTCTGAATGTGATTTCATCACCATGGCCCTTCTCCATGTGGGGAATTGACATGATTGGCATGATAGAGCTGAAAGCGTCCAATGTACACAGATTTATTCTCGTAGCAATTGATTACTTCACCAAGTGGGTTGAAGCGGCATCGTACGCAAATGTGACCAGGCAGGTGGTCGTAAAGTTTATCAAGAATCATCTTATATGCCGCTATGGTGTGCCAGATAAGATCATTACTGATAATGGATCTAACTTGAACAACAAGATGATGAAGGAACTGTGTAGTGAGTTCAAGATTGCACATCATAATTCTTCTCCTTACAGACCCATGATGAATGGGGCTGTCGAAGTTGCTAACAAGAATATCAAGAAAATTATCCAGAAGGTGGTTGTCACGTACAAAGATTGGCATGAGATGCTGCCATTCGCTTTGCATGGATATCATACATTTGTTCGTACTTCAACAGGGGTAACCCCTTTCTCTCTTGTTTATGGCATGGAGGTTGTGCTCCCAGTAGAGGTGGAGATCCCGTCAATGAGAGTTTTGATGGAAGCCAAGTTGACTGATGCTGAGTGGGTTCAGAGTCGTTATGACCAATTGAATTTGATTGGAGAGAAGAGATTGACTGCCATGTGCCATGGTCAGTTATATCAGCAGAGAATGAAGAAAGCTTTTGATAAGAAGGTTAAGCCTCGTGTGTTCCGAGAAGGTGACCTTGTGCTCAAGAAAGTCTTGTCTTTCGCGCCCGATTCCAGGGGCAAGTGGACTCCAAATTATGAAGGTCCATATGTTGTTAAGAGAGCCTTTTCAGGCGGTGCTTTGATACTCACAACTATGGATGGGGAGGATTTCACTCGTCCTGTGAATTCAGATGCAGTCAAGAAATACTTCGCCTAAAAATAAAAACAGAATAGCTCGCTAGGTTGAAAACCCGAAAGGGCGGCTTAGGCAAAAATGAGCGTCTCAGTGGATTGAAAACCCGAAAGGGTGGTCCAGGAAAAAGTTAGAGACATGAAAAAATAAATATATGTATCCCTCTAGATTGAGTACCTCATCCTGGGGCAATCTAGGCAAAAATTAGGGATTTGGCAAGTAACTGCATCCTGACAAGACTTTGTTCTACATCTGTCATCCGTCAGAGATTCTTGTCATTCGTCATCAACCGAAGCTTCGAATACATCGAATTCAGAATTGGTGGAGAAATGGTCATTATGTTCAATGTAACCCTTTTCCAATATATATCACCAATTTCAAATTTGTAAAGATCTATGGAGTCTTGCCATTTGCGGACTACCATTCCATCAAATAAATTTGAGCCTTTATCCAATTATTTGCACTCTTATTTGTTTCTATTTCAACAAATGTTTCGCATGCTTTTAACTGAGAAAATATCATTGTTTTGAAAAAATGAATTTTTATAACTTGTTTTTAAACAAAGTGAACATTCACAAAGACGAAAGGATACTTAAGAGATCCCCAGTGCTCTCCCAAGAGTGGTATGATCTCCAACAGGGTAAGACATTCATTCGTATTCCTGGCATAACTGTATCCTCTTCCCCCAGAATATTGTTGTGGTTTATCTCACCAAGTAGAGTGCTTGTTGAGGTTATTCACCTCTCTGCCCTTCAGCAGAGCAGCGATCTTTCCTCCTCAGCAGATGTGTCCTCTCTGGAAGATTCGTTCTTTTGGTGGTTGGTCCCCATAATCCCTTTATCCATCGGATAAACTCCCCAGTAGAGCTGCTCATGTGGTGGAAGTGGTCTCATTGTAACTCCTATCCTCGGCCGGGATGATTATTGATTCCTCCCCTGCAGAGATTTTGTTGTTTCCTGGTATCTCTGATCCCCGGCAGATTGGATACTCTCTGGTGATTCTGGCTTTCTTTTTCGAGATGTAGTACCGGGTGGTGGATTCCTGGATCCTGTGTGTGTTAAGCATGTCTGTTTGTCAGCATTCATCATACATAAACCACGCATATACATGCATAATTATAACATTCAGATATTCATGTTGCATTCTTTGCCATATATCGTTGTTTGTTGTCTCTTGCTATTTGGTGATATATATCTCCCCAGGAAGATGTGTGTGTCTGATCTCTCCATATAGAGAGTCGGCCCCTTAAGCAAAAAGTGTTTATCTTTCCTTTCGCATTCCCCACTGAGTTATATCCTCGTGGAAGACGTTTGTTTTCGCTTCCTCCCAACACATATATTGGGATGGGCTTCCCTATTGAGTTATATCCTCATTAGGACGAGTCTTGATTCAGTTTGCCTCTTTGGTTTGATCCTAAATTGGCCCCTCGAAGCTGTTTCCTTTGTTTCCCGCGGTATAAATGAATAATTACTCGATAATTAGTAATCATTCATATTATCCCCGACGGAGTCTGTGGTTTTCTACCCTTATACCGGTAGTTGTAAACCCCATTCTCTTTCCCTTTGTAGAGTTAACCTTGTGTTCATCGTAATCGATGACGGTTACTTTTCCGTGGTTTCCTACCCAGTATCCGGTAGGTGTAATCCCCTCCTTGATGGTTATCTTCATCCAGTATTCGGTGTTGATATCCCCTCTTTTGCCTGGATAATTGCCCTGTTTTCGCAATTTATCCCCAGCAAGTCATCTCTCGTTTACCCTGTTGTTGGTAACGATTGTTGCTCTCCTGAATTGGTCATCATTATATACCTAGTTTCGGTATCCCGATGCCTTTTCTTTCCGGTCGATTTATCCTTTATTAACCCAGTAACCGGTTGTGGAAAATCTTCCATGTGAGTATATTATCTACGTTCTGACGGTAATAGATAGTATATCTCACGCACTCTTCGGTCGAAGCCTTTTGTTCTTCCCCAGTTGAGTAAGATTCGTTTCCCCTTTGTGGAGTCGAGTGTCCATCCTATAATCGAGTTTGCTTTTAGCCCTCTTTTGGATGATGAGTGTCTTGGGAATATTCCCCAATTCACGCCTCGGTTGGTCACCTATTATATGCCCAGTAACCGGTATCATTGGTGTTCCTCCCTTTCTGCTCCCTATTATGACTTTTGTCCCCTGTGGAGTCAGATTTCCCTGAGTTGAAATATACCTTTTAGGTCTTCCTCAGATGATTCGGAGTTTTGATATCTCTCACCCTTATACCGGTCTTAGATATTCATTTCTTCCCGAGCATGTTGTATCTCTGACCCTTATGTCGGTGTTCAGATCACATGTCTCATTGAGCTTGTTACTCAGTAACCGGTAACACCTCATCTCGCTGCTTCCCCAGGAGAGTATTTTTAGACATCCCCAGCGAGGTCCCTTAGTGGATCGTCCTCGTCCGGATTTTATCTGAGGTATCCGTTGTGGATCGTTTTTGCTGTATTGGCATATTCCCCAATATGAGCACCTTTGAGTCCGTTCGAGTCTTTCCATTGGTTTATTCCCTTTGGAATTCTGCTCCCCAACTTTGAGTCGTGCCCTACTCACGCATTTCTTTCTTATCCCCGTAAGAGTCCCCAAGATTTTGTTGCATTGAATATGGATTATTGGTGTCTCCTGATTTTCTTTACTCCTTTGTGGATACATATCCTCGTAGAGTGTTACTATTTTGCATACATACATTTGCATCATGAGGTCTCTTAGGGACCAAAATTCGTCTCTTTGTTATTATTTAAGCCCATTCTATCTCGTCGAGACGAAGATTTTAACCTTCATTTCTCCGGCTAGAATGACCTTAAATAGGGGCATCTGTAAGACCCTAATTTTGTCCCTAAGATCCCTCATGGTATCATAACATTTCATTTGCATAGCCTCAAGGATCATTGAGCATCTTGGTTCCCTTTACCTTTGGGTGGGACTCCTTGTGAGTGGTTTGAGATCACCAAGCATGCTTGAATTGTATATTATTGCTTTTCTCATTTTTGTTTACTAACCAAAAGCACAAAAATATGTCACTAACATCTTTTGTTTGTAGCTTGAGCAATCACAAGGTCAAAAGCCTCTAGGAGATCCTTGGTACAAAGACATGGTCAAGAAGAGATGAAAGCAAGCATGGTAATGGTTCCCAAAGATCTCATCCATCAAATATGCCTCCCTAGCATCTCAATTCATCATTTTGATCAAAGCAAGTCAAAGGGTTTGAGGTCTTGTTCTTCAAGGAAACCCTAATCCATCTGTGCACCATAATGCCTTGCTCATGAAGCAACCTCAGACCATGGTCAAATACAATCAAGGGAAGTTCTTTAACTCTTCATTTCATACATGTTTGAACTTATTTGAGTATCCTCAATCATCAATTCATCAAGATATGAGTCATGGACTTGAGAAGTTGATCAGTCAATTCATCTGACTATTTTGAAATGCACTGAGACCTAACGTTTGATGTGTTGGTCAAATGGAGATGGTTACAAAAGAAAACATGTTCTTAAGGACAATATAAACAACTTTCATGTTCATAAAAATTTGATTTGAAGCTTGGAAAACCATCTGCCATTCCAATACATTATAGGTCATTTTGACTGAAACCCTAATTTTGGGTCAACTTCCCAAGGACATAACGCATTCATTTTTTATGATTTTGAGCTAGGATCAAATGCATTGGAAATCTTAAGATGTCTAATTCAAATGTTATGTTGAACAAAATTTCAAAATCTCAAAGGAAATACATGTGATAATGCAAGACATTATAGGTCCTTTTGGGTCAAAGGCATTAAAAGTCAAAAAAGTCCAACTTCAAGTGCCCATAACTCTTTCATCCAAAATCCAAATGATGCAAAATTTAAGTCCATTTTGATTGTCTTGAAAATATATACAACTTTGATGTTGGAGGTTTTTTCATTTGAAGCATGCATAATCAAAACAGAAGGGCTTGAAAGTTGGCCAATTTTAGAAACCTTGCCTTGACATGTTTTGCACATCACACTTTAAACTCAAATTTCATAATTTTCCACATTCCAAATGGATTTTTGACCAACATAACATTTGTTCCTCATACAAAGACCTTTCCAACCATTACCCATATGCCTATGCTTGGATGTTCTAAATGGTATTTTTGAAGAGGTGAATGATTAGGTTCAATTGTGGAATTCATGTTGAAATCTTGCTGCACAAGCCAATTCAGAGCAAATTACACGTCCAAACCCTTGGCATTTGAACTCAGTTTGCATTTGGCATTGCTTTTGGGCCTTGTGCATGATCATGCAAGCCCATGCAAGTGGTATCCAAAATTCATGCACATAGATCATCTCACACTTTCCTTGCCAATTCCTCTATAAATAGAGACTTCATTCCCTCCATTTTGGACACACAATTCAACCTGAAATGCTGCTAAAATCGTTCCCTAACCATCACTAAATCAGCTTCATCTGGTTGTATTCTTAGATCTAATGCTTCTAGACCTTCATTATACACTTCATTGAACTTCTGTTTTGATAAAGCAAGCAAGGTTTCAAGCTCAAATCACCAGAACTCAAGCTTACCTTCCAACTGGTATTTTCTTCGATTCTCATAATCCTTTAACCTATTGGCTGTGGTTTTGTGTTGGCTGAAGTCCTCTCAATTGAGGCCTCATGTTTATGCTCTTAATATATGCAATTCATTGAGTTCATGATGAACACCAGATTTTTCAACTTCTGATTTCTCAAATCATAGAGATCTAGAATGAAAATGGATGGTATAAGGATGATGTACATCATCCCAGCATTCTATTGATGTATAGATCGCACATTTTCGTTGCCTTTTGAGTTTCTGCATTTTGGCCGGAATCTGGAAGCTCACCGGAGAAGACGGTGGCTCCGGTGGCTTCATCATGTCCAGTTTAAATCTGGACCGTTTGATCCATTTTCCAGATTCAATCAGGATCATTCATTGTTATGACTTTTAATTCTTTCCCATGCGCACGCATTGACCAGAGACCACCATAGGCGCGCACCTTAGGAGCGTGTGATCTGCCAGCTCAATTAATGAGCTCAGATCCAACGCTCCTCCTTTTTTTGTATTTTATAATTTCTGTTTTTATTTTCTTAAATTCCTTTTTATTTCAAAAAATCATATCTCTCTCATTTTTAATCCAAAAATTATGGGACCAATTGCATTATTTCCCAAATAATTTCTTGTTTCTATTTTTGATTTTTAATATTTTTTATTTTGCCATTTGATATTTTTTGTGAATTTTCTATTTTCTGATTATTTTTAATTCATTTTAAATAGTTTTT
This sequence comes from Lathyrus oleraceus, assembly GCF_024323335.1. Classification (NCBI taxonomy): domain Eukaryota; kingdom Viridiplantae; phylum Streptophyta; class Magnoliopsida; order Fabales; family Fabaceae; genus Lathyrus; species Lathyrus oleraceus. The sequence goes on from NC_066579.1 coordinate 342,355,680, forward strand.
AATATTCAAAAAATACAAAAATATTTTCCTAACCTATTTGAATGATGATGGATCTATGAAAAATATTCTCATCAATTTTTGAATTGATTTGAGATTTATTTGAGATTTTAGTTCAATTAGGTTATTTTTATTCATTTTTAATTGATTAAAAATAGTTTCTTACTTCTAAAAATGCTGAAATTTTTTGTCAAACTTTGTTTGACCTTGTTGGACTTAGGATAAATCACTTGGACCTTTCAAGGTTGATTTGAAGTGATTTTGAAGTTTGACCTTTCCATTTATTTTAATTCAAGTTTATTTCTTATATTAAAAAATGCCAAAAATATTTTATTCTTTTCTTGACTTCCAATCTTCATCTCACTTCTGTTTTTGATTGTTTGACTTTGACTTTCAATGTTATTGGTCAACATATGAGGATTGATACATGATGTTTCATTTAATGCATTTATTTCTTTTACCATTTTTTCATTTCCATTTCTCTTATTCATCTCCTCCTTCTTCTTCTTTTTCTTTTTAGTCAATGAGTTGAAGGTTGATAAGTTAGCATTGATTAATGGGATTTAACCTTCCTTGATTCAAATCTAATTCAGCTTGATCAATTGATCAAGTGAATGGCTTTGCATTAAGGATATGTTGTCTTCTAAATCATGCAAAAGGCTTAAACCAATACAAGATCAATTCTCTTCTCCTTTTTGGCATGGCAAGTTGTTGGGACTTGGTTCACTAATCAAGACTCCTAACTTGTGTTTGTTGCCTACATTATTATTTACCGGCCTCAGATAGTTGTGACTTCTACATAAGTCTAATTACGATTGCTTAACATAGCACTAAATTTGACTTATGGCACACTAACTACTAACACTAACTATTGACAATTAACATTTACTTTATGCAATTTACTTTATGCAATTTACTTTTATGCAATTTACTATTCTTGCACATATTATCCATTTGCTTTTCTCTTTGCTCATTTGAGCACATGTTTATGTTAATGCCATTTGCCTTTTGCTCACTTGAGCACATAATTGTGTATATATTATTGTGCTTGTGTTTTGATTTGTTTGTTGTGAACCAAATGCAAAGAAATGGACTTAGTTTCTAGGACTTTCCCTATGCAAAGAAATGGAGAAATGGACTTAGTTTCTAGGACTTTCCTTATGCAAAATTGGAGTAAAGGATCTTAATGATGAAGATGGATTAGAAGAACCAAGTCTCTAAACTCTCTCTTGTCCATTCTTGTTTTACTTCATGGAACTTTTGATGTGTGTGCTTTGGTGCTAGGAGTTTCCATTTGAGCTTAATTGGAGAACCATTACCATGTTCATCCAAGTGGAAGATACAAGACACATTGAGGATCTCTTAGGAGACTTGTTTGATTGCTTATACTTTGTGGTTGCTTATTCCAAAGGATGGGAGCTACTTGGATCATCAATATGATCTCAAGAGAGGAACTCCATTGTGGTTTTATTTCTTTATCCCTCATCTTTTGCTTTCCTTAGGACTTAGCCCTTCTTCTTCTTCCCTCCACTCTAACCCAAGCCAAAACTTTTGTGCAAACATTTAACATTTGTTTTCAACATTAGAAACCTAAGCCTTATGCTTTTAATTTTCAAACTTTCTTTTCATAACACTTATTTTGAATTGAATCCTTAAATCCACTTTGACCATTTTGTATATACTTCTAATTGGTAAATATAACCCATTCAAATTTCTTTTTTTATGGTTCTAATGGCCACTTCTTTAATCAAATTTTCCATAACCTTTAGTTATTAGGTTTGAGCTATCCTTGTGGTAGATGTAATACTCACCTGTATCCTTAGTGATGGACAATGAGTCTTCCATGCTTATTATAGGGTTAACCCCTCATTATCATGTTGAAGCTATCCTGACATGGTGGATTTGTGGTTTGGTTGAGTTTTCTCCCTTTGATAACAAAAGACCTTAAGGCTTTTGGACCAATCAATTCACCAACTCATTTTGAGATTTTTACCCCGAACTACGAGGTTTTGATCCTAATCTTTTTATAAGATGGTACGTAGGCAATGGGTTTTATCCATCCAAACACAAAAAAAATGTAAATAAACTTGTATATTCTCTTCTCATCTCTTCAATCATGTTTGGACAAACAAATTTTTCACAAGACAACAACCTTCACAAGTATGAAAAGGGCTCCATAGGAGTACCTAGGATGTTTTGGGTGCCTAACACCTTCCCATTGCATAACCAACCCCCTTACCCAGATCTCTGTTTCTTTTACTAGTTTTTGTTAAAACTATTAGGTTTTTGTTCGCTTTCTAACCATTCCTTTGGATAAATAGAAGTGCGGTGGCGACTCGACTTTTATGGTTTACCTTGGATTTAGTCAATATCTCTAATGGTAACGAATACCCCGCTACAGGGACACATTCTGCTACAGAGTGATGCCCTTCGGTTTACAGAATGCTGGTGCAACGTACTAAAGTGCCACGACTACTCTTTTCCATGACATGATGCACAAAGAAATAGAAGTCTATGTTGATGATATGGTTGCTAAGTCGACGACTGAATAAGATCATGCTGACTATTTGTTGAAGCTGTTTCAGCAGTTGAGAAAGTTTAAACTCCGGTTGAATCCTAATAAATGTGCTTTTGGTGTTCGTTCAGGAAATCTATTGGGTTTCATTGTCAACCAGAAAGGTATTGAAGTAGATCTTGATAAAGTCATATCTATTCAAGAAATGCCAGCGTCGATGATAGAAAAGCAAGTCAAAGGGTTTCTCAGACGTCTGAATTATTTATCTAGATTCATATCTCACATGACTGCCACATGTGGGCCAATTTTCAAGCTTCTCCGCAAAGATCAAAGTTGTGTTTGAATATAAGATTTCTAAAAAGCTTTACATCAAGGAGTATCTGCTTCAACCTCCTATTTTGTCTCCTCTAGTGGAAGAAAGACCTTTGATTATGTATTTGATTGTGTTAGAAGAGTCCATTGGTTGTGTGCTGGGACAACAAGATGGAACTGGTAGAAAGGAGCATGCCATCTACTATATGAGTAAGAAATTTACAGACTGTGAGTCTCGGTACTCCATGCTTGAGAAGACTTGTTGTGGTTTATCCTGGGCTGCCAAACGTTCACACCAGTATATGATCAATCATACCACTTGGTTGATATCCAAAATGGATCTAATTAAGTATATCTTTGAAAAACATGCTTTGATTGGGAGGATTGCTCGTTGGTGGATGTTATTCTTTGAATATGACATTAAGTATTGTATTCAGAAAGTAATTAAAGGGAGTATTCTTGCAGAGCATTTGGCTCATCAGCCGATCAATGATTATCAATCCATCAAGTTTGACTTCCCTGATGAAGATGTTATATATTTGAAAGCTAAAGATTGAGATGAACCATTGCCTAGAGAAGGGCCAGATCCTGGATCCCGATGGGGCTTAGTGTTTGATGGAGCTGTTAATGCCTATGGTTATGGAACTGGGGAAATCATTACTACTCCTAAGGATTCTCATATCCCTTTTACTGCAAGATTGGTGTTTGATTGTACGAATAATATGGCAGAATATAAAGCTTGTATCATGGGTCTTGAAGAAGCCATTAATTTGAGATTTAAAATCCTGGATGTATACGGAGATTCAGCCTTGGCGATCAATCAGATTAAAGGAGAATGGGAGACACATCATCCTGGCCTGGTCCCTTACAAAGATTATGCAAGGAGGTTGTTAACTTTCTTCAACAAAATAAAGTTTCATAATATACCTCGTGAAGAGAATCAGATGATAAATGATCTAGCTACTTTGTATTCTATATACAAAGTAAATCTTTGGAATGACGCGCCCAGTATTATAATTACGCGTCTTGATAGGCCTGCTCATGTGTTTGCCACAGAGGAAGTCATAGATGATAAGCCCTGGTATTATGATATTATACGTTTCCTCCAAAGTCAGGAGTAACCGTTTGGGGAATCCAATAAAGATAAGAAGAATCCAATAAAGATAAGAAGACTTTGAGAAGACTGGTTGGCAATTCCTTTCTAAACGAAGATGTGTTGTACAAAAGAAATTTTGACATGGTTTTGCTCAGATGCATGGATAGACACGAAGCTGACATGTTAATGTAAGAAGTTCATGAAGGATCCTTTGGTACTCATGCCAATGGACATGCAATGTCTAAAAAGATGTTAAGGGTAGGTTACTATTGGCTGAAAATGGAATATGATTGCTATAAATATGTGAAGAAGTGCCATAAATATCAGATTTATGCTGATAAGATTCATGTGCCTCTGACGCTTCTCAATTTTATTTCATCCCCATGGCCTTTCTCTATGTTGGGAATTGAAATGATTGGTATGATCGAGCCCAAAGCTTCGAACATACATCATTTCATCTTGGTAGCTATTGATTACTTCACGAAGTGGGTTGAAGCAACATCTTATGCTAATGTGACTAAGCTGGTTGTGGTCCGATTTATTAAGAATAAGATATTTACCGATACGGTGTTCCAAGTAAGATCGTTACTGATAATGGGTCGAATTTGAATAACAAGATGGTGAAAGAGCTTTGTGATGACTTCAAGATTGAACATCATAACTCTTCTCCCTACAGACCTAAGATGAATGGGGCTATTGACACTGCGAATAAGAATATTAAGAAGATCATCTAGAAGATGATTGTGACGTATAAAGATTGGAATGAGACGCTCCCGTTTTCTTTGCATGGATATCATACATATGTCCGTACTTCAACAGGGGAAACCCCTTTCTCTCTTGTGTATGGCATGGAAGCATTTCTCCCTGTAGAGGTTGAGATCCCATTAATGTGAGTCTTGATGGAAGCCGGTTTGTCTGAGGCTGAATGGTGTCAGAGCAAATATGATCAGTTGAATTTGATTGAAGAGAAAAGAATGACGACCTTATGTCATGGTCAATTATATCAAAAGATAATGAAGAAAGCATTTGACAAGAAGGTTTGACCTCGTGTGTTCAGAGAAGGTGACCTTGTGCTCAAGAAGATTTTGTCTTTCAATATTGATTCTAGGGGCAAGTGGACTCCTAATTATGAAGGCCCACATGTTTTCAAGAGAGCTTTCTCTGGTGGTGCATTGATTCTTACAACTAAGGATGGTTAGGAGCTCCCTCACCCTATGAATGCAGATGCAGTCAAGAAATACTTCTCCTAGAAAATAAAAGAACATCTCGCTAAGTTGAAAACCCGAAAGCGCGGCTTGGGTAAAAATGAGCATCTCAGTGGATTGAAAACCCGAAAGGACGGTCCAGGAAAAAGTTAGAGACATAAAATAGAAAATAATCATCCCGGTAGATTGACCCTGAAAAGGAAATCTAGGAAAAAGTTAAGGATTATGGCAAGTAACTATATCAGACCAAACTTGATCGTTTGAAGCAAAAATGCCTATCACAGGTTCCTTTTCTATCATCCTCGGCTGAAATCCAGAGCATAGTGGAATTCAAAGTTGTTAGGGAGACTAATGGTCATTGTATTTTAATGTAGCCATTTCCATGTATTTACCATTTTCCAATATGGTAATGATCCATGGAGTCACGCCACTCGCAAACTACCATTATATCAATAAAATTTGAGTCTTTTGCCAATTTGTTTTCTACTCTTATTTTGTTTCAGTTTTTGAAATTTAATTTATTTTTTATGATCATTTTTGAAACAAAAACATTTAAATAATCACATTTTTTTTTAAAATTAAAAAAAAGAAGTATTTTCCTCGACTTGTGAATACCGTGAAGAATGGAATTTAGTGACTTCCCCAGGCCAGATCATCTTTTATAACAGTCTCCCCAATATCAAATTGCAAGAGTGGTGTAAACCCTAACACATATCTGCCAGCATCTCCATCTTGATTGAGATTAGCCGAGTATCTTTTTATACTATGTTATCAGTCTCACACCTTTGCGTTTGTTTTGTCAGCATAATCATACGCATGTGTATAACATCATGATGTTTATTTCTGCATTTTTCATTTTTGTGATAACTCCTCACCACTCTCTAGGACTTTTCTCCCCGCAGGGTGTGTGCGTCCTCTCTCCAATGGAGTGTCGACCTTAAGTAGAAATAGTGTAGCAGTAAATTCATGACCATCAAGTTATGGATAAACTTAACATCAAAAAACCAGAGTCACCACCACGCTTTTATTGTTCCCAAAGAAAAAGGGAAAAGTACGAACAAAACCCAAAGATAAGAAGTTTTCAAATAAAAACTAATAAAATGCCAGAGATTACAGGTAAGGGGGTTGGTTACACAAAGGGAAGGTGTTAGCACCCAAAGTGTCCTAGGTACTCCTAGGGAGCCCTTTTTTTATGTGTGTATTTTTTGGTATAAAAGATTGTTTGAGAAAAATAGAGTGTGGGGATGAGGAAAGAATTCATTGATTATATTTTTGTGTTTGACAAGAACTTCGGACTTGTTCCTACGTACCAACATAAAAATGAGGGATTAAAACAACGTAGTTCATGGTAACAATTTTAAAGTTGGTGAATTGCTTTTAACCAAAAAATATTGAGAAGAGCACAAAAGGCCAAAAATTTGAATGATGTTGTTAGTTATTTTTGTCTTTTGAAATTTGAAGTCAATATGATTAAGTTTATTTACAAATTTGATTTAAGAAAAAGTTTGAAAATCCATTGGCATAAGGCCAAAGTTTCTATTTGAAATAAGGTCTAAGTTTGAAATCACAAGCAAAGAAATTTTTTGAAATTTAAGAAGTGGGAGAAGATGAAGAGGCTACCCTAAGCATAAAATTAAAAGTTAAGTGTTGAAAAGATCGGACCAATGAGATGCAATTGAATAGACAAGAATGTCATATAGAAAACCCACTTTCCCTTTGGATTTTGAATCAAGCAGTACTTCAACAAGAAATTAGCAATATCCAAACACCAAGAAGATTAAGACATCAAATAAAGATAGCCAAATCCAAGCAAGCAAAACCCATAGCTAGCAATCTTCTTTATCTTCTCATATACCAGATGAAATATTCCTTGATCAACTCAGAACAAAGCATCTGACACAAGATCAAAATAATAATTAGCACCAAGACAAAGTAGTAGATTAATTCAAATAAATCCCAAGACTTGCATCAGATGAAGGCTCAGTTCACAATAACTTGGTTTCAAAATGTTGGCATTGGCCAATTCCTTTTTGCACAGGAAATGTTGCCTAATCCTAAGTCCATAAGTTCAGATCAAGACCAACATTCCACCAAATGTTTTTTAGGGTTTTTTTTTTGTTTATTAAATGTTTTAAGGTCCTAAGACCACAAACAAAATCAAAATGCACAAATAATATATACATTCATAGGGCATGGCTCAAATGAGCAAAGTAAAAATGGCATAAACATAAACAAGTTAAATGAAATGTAAATGGCAATGAATGGTAAATGACTGAAATTTAAATTGCATAAAGTAAATGACTTGAAAGTAAAGCAATATTAATAAGAGTTAGTCAAATGTTAGTCAAAGGTTAGTCAAGTGTTAGTGATGTTTTTTTTAATTGATTAAGTCATTCTTTGCAGAACACTCAACCATCCATTCACAAGATTGGATCCTTAAACCAAGACATCTTCTATGGGAAGGAAAAAAGGTCAACTTTATAACAATACCATGAAGGATGGGAGACTTACAATCTCACTTACTAGAATGCTATGCCTTTAGGGTCAAATTTAGCTATATGTTAAGCAATCATAATTGGACTTATGTAGAAGTCACAACTATTTGAGGTTGGACAATAAAAATTTAGGTGTTAATGCATGTTAGAGATTTGATATAATGAGCCAAACTCCTAAAACATACCACACACTAAAAGAAAAGATCAAGAGGGATGAACCTATCTCAATCATACTTGTATTGGTTCATCTGACACAAGGTCATTAATGAACCAATTAGCCTTAAGACATTAGAGATTTCATTATTCAAATGAGGGAATGGGAAAGAATAAGGATACAGATGAAGAGGGAGGGGAATGAGAGAAACACAAATTGGTCATGGGAGGAATTTTATCAAATTAAAACCATTCATTCATTTTGGGAGATGAAATGTACATTTCATCAATCCCTTAAATCCAATAGTTTTAATCCAGCAAAAGTCAAATCAACCTTGACCAAGACCCAAACAAATAGTCAAACATCACAAGACCATAAAAATGGATCAACATAATTTTTAATAATTTAATCTATTAAAAATCCAAGTAAAAGTAAATTAAAATACATTTTAATTTGGTCAAAACCTAAAATACCTTCAAAACACCAGAAAAATGGTCAAGAGATTTATCCTAGGTCAAACAAGGTCAAAGGACCTTAGACAAAAAAATTTCACTATTTTTCAAAAGTCAAAAGTATTTTTAAACAATTAAAAATATGAACAAAAACATTTAATTCATGAAAAATATCAAAATTAATCCCAAGAATAATTTTAATTTAAAAAATGAAATAGAAAAATATTTAAATATTTTTGGTGAAAGTCCCATATTTTTTTGGATTAAAAATGAAACTATTATGAATAAAATAAAATAAAAGGATTAAATGAAAATTCAAAAAATACAAAAAAGTCAGGGCCATCAAATCTCCCTCATTATTGAGGTGGCAAATCTGATGGCCAAGTGCGAGCGTTCCGTGGTGAACCTTAGTCAATGCATCACACCCGTGGTAATCAGAACCAAAGGCCAAGATTAAACATTTGAAATAGATCAGATGGCCATGATGCACGCCAGGACATCACTGGAGCTAGGGCTCCGGTCTTCTTCTCCGGTGACCTCCACCGGACTGGTCCAACTTCATTTCAAATAAAAATGGAAAACAAGGACACTATTTCAAAGAGAAAATGCTCAGGATCATGAATCTGGCCTCAATTTTCTCCAATTCCAAGTATATAAAAAGATACATGGATTTGAATTTTGAGGATCATGAACTGAGCTGCTTTGATTTGACCTCAAAGCAACTTAATCTTGTTGCCTACATTGGTAGGACTTCAGCCAACCGAAAATCACAAAGAATAGTGAAGAATTGAGAGAGAATCGAAGAGATGAAAATTCTAGAAAATCACCTTCGAATGAGCTTCAACCTTGCTTGATCTTGCTTCTAATTGTCCTTGGCTTAGCTTCAGAAGCTTGTAGGAGATGAATTGGATCAAAGAAAAGTTTGGACTCTTGGAGTTTGAATCTCAAATAGAATGAGATTTCAAGCTCAATTTTCAAATGAAAACCTTCAAGATTATCCTTTAATGGTGAGAGTTTGGATTGCAGGTTCAAAGCTTGTGCATGAGATCCTCAATTCTGAGCCAATAGGGTTGTATTTATAGGCATTATCATTCATTTCCACACACTTCCAAAATTTGCCAAATTTAGAAATTTTCTTGCATGCTTGCATGGGCGTGTGATAGGCCCAACAAGTGATGTATTCAGGTCTAAAATTACCAATGTGCAATGCTGAAATCATGTCATGTGGTCATGCAATGGAGATTGGAAAGTGTATGTGAAATTCATCCAAATGAACCTTGGAAAAGAACCTATGTGAAAGTCCTTCATTTCTTGGACAAATGAGATGATCTTGGACTTTTTAGAAAGGTGATATCAAGGGGAACAACTTTCATGTTGAAAAATTTTCCATTTGAATCATGAATCATGACAAATTTTGAGGTGGAAGTTTGGAAAATCAGACATATATGAAAATGTTCACTTCTTCCATGTTAAATAACTTTTGCTATGGGCTTTAAATGGAAAAAGTTCCTTCACAAAAGTTGTATATATTTCAAACCTCTTCAATTTGGTCATAAATTTGACCTCATTTGGATTTGGAATAAAGGAGTTATGCATTTTAGAAGTTGAGGAAAATCACTTGTTCAATGTTAATGGCCCAAAATGACCTATAATGTTTCCTCTTGGCACATGCATTTTCGAGTTGTATTTGAACTTATTAGAAAAATAAAACATGGATAGGACACCTTGAATTTGATCATGGAACTTTAATGGATTTCATCTCATAAAAATTGAGCAAGTTATGGTCTTTGGAAGTTGACCTCCTAACTAGGGTTCAGACAAAATGACCTATAATCTTTCACCATAAAAAATGACTTTACAAGAAAAACTAGCTCTTGACTTAAACATAAAAGTTGTTTGGAATGTCATAAGGAGTAACTTTCCTCTTGGAATAATTTTCATATGATAAAAATTGTAGGAGATAGGGTCTAAGGAACCCTAGTTTTGATCAGTTGACTTTCTCTGGTCAACCACCATGAACCATCTTGCAAACTTGACATTATCTTGATATTTGGGAATCATGGAGGATAATATATGTGGAATATGATGTAATATGAGGTATAACTTGAAATATTTGATCAAAGGATGAAGAAACATGTTGATGAAGCCACACAAGATACCCTGATAAATTAGGACTTCCAAGGCAAACAAGCTTCAAACTCTTGATGAATTCTTGATCAAAATAATATGTGAAGACCATGGGGATCCATATATGATGTCTATATCTAATGTGAACCATCTCTTGATTAGTCTCCTTGCATTGAGGGTCTTAAACCCTAGATATGAGCTTGATGAGGCATTGGTGGATGCACACACCACCTACAAAAGAAACAAAGTTATACATAGCCATATTTTTGGCATTTTGGTTAGTAAATAGTGAAAAACAAAGCATGATACAGTCAAATGTGCTTCGTGATCTCCCTCAAAGCAAACCCAATGAATAAGGGGTAAAGAGGATGTTATGGTGTGATCCCAAAGCCAATGCATATGATGAGATGGCATGAGGGATCTTAGGGTCAAAATTGGGGTCTTACGGCTGCCCCTATTTAAGGACATTCTAACCGAGGATGTGAAGGTTAAAATCTTCATATCAACTCAGTCAAATGGACTTAAATAACAATATATAGAAACAAATTTTGGTCCCTAAGAGACCTCATGATGTATATGATATGAATGTTAAAAGTAATCTTCGTGGGGAATATATTGCCACAAAGAAAAATAATCCGAAGAGTCTGAAAGCCCACAGGAGCATAATGTATTCCATAAGGAAAAACTCACTAGGGAGACAAATATTCTAGGGGGAATAAATAGTTATGCGTAGGCCACACTACGACTTGAACAAGGATAGACTCACGGGAAGATCAAAACAAGGCTGAAATACTCGAACCAAACAGAGGATTCGTGATTTCACTGGGGGGAAGAATGCACTCAAACTCAATCGAGGAAGAATGAACTTCAAAACAGGAGTGCCAGAGATTATCTACTACCAGTTACTTAGTAGGAAGATAATATACTCTGACAGAGGGACATCCGTTACCGATTAGGGTAAACATATCAAGGATGACTCATTGGGAAAAAGGAGGCGTATTCATCTAAGTACTGGGTAATTACCAGTTAATGGGTAATAAACTCTCGAGGGACCAGAAAATATCCATCTAAGTAGTAACTAGAAAGAAATGGTCAAACAAAGACTCAACCCAATGAGGATATAACTCAAGGGGAGTGGTTCCGTCCAGATAATTAACTGGGGAGGAAACTGAAATAATAATCATCCATAAGGAAATAACTCAGTGGGGAATGAGAAAGGTTAAACTCTTTCTGCTTAAGAGGGTTGACACTCTACAATTAAAGGAGGACAGATGCACCAAACCTGTACGGGGAAATAATATCACCGTAGCATGGGATCAGAAATAAGGAATCAAATGTAGTAAAAAATGCATAATGAAATATTTGATGCTGTGTTTTATGCCTTAATATGTACGTACATGATTATAATTATGCTGACAAGACAACATAAAGGATACAAATATCATAGATCTGAATCATCACTACAACACTCGGCTACTCTCAACAAGATGGAAACACCAACTGGAGAAACCGCGAGGGATGAACATAAATCATCTCGCTCTGAATAACTCAACCTTTGTTGGGGAGAGAGAGCGAATATCTGCTGAGGATCCAAACTATTAACTCTGCGGGGAATTTTAGGTCAACACCATATAAAATGGGAGACAACCTTGCGGGGGACCAAATAAAACACTCCTCAAGACCAAATACTACTGGGAACAAGAGATCTTCGATATCCAAAGACGAACTCCGCCGGAAAACACAAGAGATAAAATTATGCACACGGATCTGAGGCAATTGCTGAGGGGGGGGGGGGGGGTGACCCTAAAACTCAGTTGGAAAATACATGGTGAATCCATATTGTTTTACGGTTTCATCAAAACGAAGATTCCAGCTTCTGGAAGCTTGCTTCAATCCATAGATTGATCTTTGTAACTTACATATCTTCTGGGCTTCTTCTGGTATGTCAAATCCTTCAGGCTGTGTCATGTACACATCCTTAAGAAGATTCCCATTAAGGAAATCATTTTTGACATCCATCTGCCATATTTCATAATCATGATATGCAACAATAGCAAGTAAAATCCGAACAGATTTAAGCATTGCAACTGGTGAAAAGGTTTCATCATAGTCAACCTCATGAATTTGTTTATATCCTTTTGCAACCAGTCTTGCCTTATAGGTATGTACCTTACCATCCATGTCAGTCTTCTTTTTGAAGACCCACTTGCATCCTATAGGGTTAACTCCTATAGGAGGCTTTACCAAGGTCCAAACTTGGTTTGTGTACATGGAATCCATTTCAGATTTCATGGCTTCTAGCCACTTCTCAGACTCGAGACCAATTATGGCCTCTACACTACGGATTCCTATGAGTAATACATCACCTTGATCAGTTATGAGATATCCATATCTCTCAGGTAGGTGACATATCCTGCTTGACCTACGATGGTCTTGTTCTACTTGAGCAGGTTGCTCTTCCACAACTACTTGTGTTTCCTGCTCTAATTCCTCCATAAGTGTATCAATGCTTTGTGACTCTTGAATTTCTTCAAGCTCTACTTTCCTCCCACTGATTCCTTTGGAAATAAAATCCTTTTCTAGGAAAAATCCAGTTCGAGCGACAAACACTTTGCCCTCAGAAGGATTGTAGAAGTAATACCCTCTTGCTTCTTTAGGATACCCCACAAATAAGCATTTGTCAGATTTGGGCTCAAACTTAGTAGAAATTTGTCGTTTCACATAAACTTCGCAACCCCAAATATTCATGTAACACATATGTGGTTTCTTACCACTCCATATCTCATATGGTGTCTTCTCAACCTTTTTGGATGGAACACGGTTAAGTGTGTAAGCTGCTATCAATAGTGCATGTCCCCAAAAGGAGTTTGAAAGATCAGCGTGACTCATCATGGATTGGACCATGTTTAATAGGGTTCAATTTCTTCTCTCAGATACACCATTCTATTGGGGTGTTCCAGGAGGAGTTAGTTGGGATAGGATTCCACACTCTTTTAGATGGTCATCAAACTCTAGGCTTAAATACTCACCACTTCGATCTGATCGAAGAGTCTTAATATTCTTACCTAGTTGGTTTTGTACTTCATTCTTGAATTCCTTGAACTTTTCAAAGGACTCTAGTTTGTGTTTCATTAAATACACATAACCATATCTATTGAAATCATCAGTAAATGTGATGAAGTGCTGAAAACCTCCTCTGACTGGTATGTTTAGTGGTCCACATACATCAGTATGTATGAGGGCCAAAAGATCATTAGCTCTTTCACCTTTTCCTATGAATGGAGACTTTCTCATCTTTCCAATTAAACAAGATCTGCATGTCTCATATGATTCATAATCAAAAGAGTCAAAGAGTCCATCTTTATGGAGTTTGGAAATGCGTTTCTCATTTATGTGGCCTAATTGACAATGCCAAAGATAAGTTAGATTTAACTCATTAGGTTTTATCCTTTTAGTATTAATGTTATAAATAGGCATTTCACGATCAAGGACATATAGTCCATTGTTCATTTATGCAGTAGCATAGAATACATCATTCAAATAAATTAAGCAACAATTATTCTTTATTATAAATGAAAAACCAAACTTGTCCGAACAAGAAATGAAAATAATATTCCTGCTAATTGCAGGTACATAATAACAATTCTCTAACTGAATTATTAAACCACTAGGTAAAGTCAATACGTAGGTTCCTACGGCTAAAGCTGCAACCTTTGCTCCATTGCCAACTCGTAGGTCAACTTCACCTTTTGCCAAATCTCTACTCCTTTTTAGCCCCTGCACATTGGTACAAATGTGAGAACCCCGTCCAGTATCTAATACCCATGATGCAAAAGTAGATAAATTAATTTCAATATCAAAAATACCTGAAGTTGAAGTCTCTACTCCATTCTTCTTATCTTCCAGGTACTTTGGGTAGTTTCTCTTCCTGTGTCCGGTCTTACCGCAATGGAAGCAGGTGCCTTCCTTTGCTATGCCTCCACTAGGCTTCAAAGCAGCAACAGTGGGTTTGGGTTTGGCAACTTCCTTGCCTTTCTCTTTATCACCCTCTCAAGGTTTTCCACATACCTAATCATCTTGAGCACATGGGGACCTACAGGGGCTCCCTTAGCTATCTTGCCTTAAAAAAGGGCTTTTGAAACTTCAAACCTTTCATGCCTTGCTTGCTCTTGATAGAGCATCTCCAGGTGTTTGATCATATCGAACACTGCCATATTCTCATGTTGCTTTTGCAACTCTGAGTTCATGGTAGCTAGCATGAGGCAAGCAGTTTCATTGACATCATTGACATGCTTCTTATAAGCATCTCTTTCTGCCTTAGGTGCATAACTAGGAGGTTCCTCTTCAGGAACAGGTTTCTCCAAGACATACAGCTTTCTATCATGTTTGAGGATAATCCTCAGATTTCGGTGCCAATCCAGAAAATTTGTCCCAGACAATTTTTCCTTGTCAAGGATTGATCATAAAATGTTGTTAGAGGTGTTTGTTGTCATGGTAATCTACATGAAAATAATGATTGATTCAGAAAATTTATGATGTGACCGTCAAACACACCTCGATTTTTGATTCAGTATGATTGATCAAAACGTCATTGCTTCACCATACTAAGGTCGGATCAAGAAGCAAACGACCATTAGTCGTCCAAAGGAACACAACCATTAAGTGTTTGAATGAACAAAACAGAAATAGTATATCATATATACCGTATTTTGCATCAAGATTACTTATATCATATATATATATATATATATATATATATATATATATATATATGTATGTATATATATAACTTGATCGATCTCAATTTAACAATCTATGGACGATCGATGCATCGCTGCTTCACCATACTAATGTCGGATTCCGAAGCATATTCAACATCAATCATCCAAATCGTACACACATGATGCCAAATTTAATTACTCGTTTATTCTTTGATTCATTATGTCTTTTAATCGTATTAATATAGAAAATACATAAAATACACAGCTATCAGATGCATGGTTTCATAAGTGGCTCTGATACCACTGAAGGAGAAGAGCGATCCAAAACGCATTGGAATTTAAAATGTCTCCTTTAGTGATCCTTATGAATGGGCATGATCAGTGATAAAATCGTTACCTCTTGTGGCGATGGTAACCTTTGATGCAGATCTACGGAGCGATCACGAACGTTGAACGATGACAACGCCTATACTCAGTCCGCACGAAAGGATTTTTTCAATCTCAGTGCTAGCTGCTACGGATGAAGGCTTTGAGTGAGAGAGAGAGAGAGAGTGAAACGAAATTGCAACTGCACAAATGCTTCTACACAAGGGTTCTATTTACAGAACCACTTGTGTGGGTTGCAAGCTAAAAAGCTCACTCAAGTGTATGTGGCCCATATGTTATAATATGCCAAAATCACTTAAGTGTGTGGTACCTTACCATATTTCGTATTCTACTGAAGTACATCGTACCTTACGATTCTACAATTCACTTAAGCGCACCGTACATTACGGTATTCCTTAGTTACTCTATCTCTCATCAATTTGTCCTTTGGTGTGTGACCCTGTAGGTTTTCGCGGCATTGGCAATTATATTAAATCACGTATTTAACATAACAAACAGTGAGTGGTATCTAGTAACACATCACTGCTACCTAAGACACGAAAATGTCATGTGATTTGACAAATCCTTTTGTGATAATACTTATGTGTATAATTACCCTTTTGCCCTTATATCTATATTGAACACAAGGCATAGACCGTGTCATCCTTGTCCAGTTCAATATTGGGCCCATAGACATTTATCCTGTTATGCAGGATGGGAAAATTCTATCTAGGTCACTCATGTCCCATAGCATGCTTCGTGGAGTACCCATCAACTGTCTCTATGGTCATCCAGTTACGGACAATGATTGATCAACAATAAGGTACTCGACTCTACATCTAGGGTCCATAGTGGTTTCAGGTCGAAGGGTGGTATACACCATTCTCACCATGAGAATAACTTATGACACTTTGCATAACATTCTATATAGTATTCTCATAGCGGGTCAATCCAGTATAAATATTACTCTTAATATTCATACCTATGTTTAAGACTTGATAACTCTTTATCCATGATCCATGAGATGTGATCATAAGTCTATATACATAATAGTCTTAATGCTTTAATGTTATCCCACTTCACAATAAAACTCGACTACAGATTCTTTAAGAATAATGTGCTTATGTTTAATGTGATCTCATGATTAAGTCACACTTGATACATTAAACGGACTAGCTATTCTAGGGACTTTATTAAACAAAAATAATAAAGAAAAAGCCTTTTATTATTAATAAATAATTCGATAAAAGTACCAAAAATAATGGCCTCTAGGGCTTACACCAACAATCTCCCACTAGCACTAGAGCCAATCAGGCATACCCCTAATGCCCATAGATCTCGTATGGCCATCATGCTTCTGCTGCGCAAGAGGCTTTGTCAGTGGGTCAGCAATATTGTCAAGTGTAGGTACTCTGCATATTTTCACATCTCCTCTATCCATTATCTCTCGAATGAGGTGATAACGCCTAAGTATGTGTTTGGATCGTTGGTGAGATCTAGGCTTCTTAGCTTGTGCGATAGCACCATTGTTATCACAATAGAGACCAATGGGATCCACAATGCTAAGAACTATGCCAAGTTCACTAATGAACTTTTTGATCCAAACAACGTCCTTTGCTGCACTTGAGGCAACAATATACTCGGCCTCGGTTGTAGAGTCAGCAACTGCATCTTGCTTTGAACTTTTCCAGCTCACAGCGCCACCGTTTAAGCAAAACACGTAACCAGATTACGATCTAAAGTTATCCTTATCTGTCTGGAAGCTAGCATCGGTGTATCCAATTACAGCCAGCTCTTCCTGACCTCCATATATCAAGAATGAGTACTTAGTCATTCTCAAATACTTAAGGATATTCTTGACAGCTAGCCAATGAGCATCACCGGGATCAGATTGGTACCTACTCGTTGCATTCAAAGCATACGAGACATCTGGTCGAGTACATAACATGGAATACATGATAGATCCTATTGCAGATGCATATGAAATCTTATTCATGCGATCCCTTTCTTCCTTAGTTGAAGGGGATTGTGTTTTTGACAGACACAGGCCGTGTTGCATAGGTATGAATCCTTTCTTGGAACCATGCATATTAAAGCGTGTCAGCACTTTATCTATGTACGTACTCTGACTTAGGCCAAGCAGTTTTTGTGATCTATCTTTATAGATTCTGATTCCTAATATATAGGCTGCTTCACCTAGGTCCTTCATAGAAAAGCATTTTCCCAACCAAGACTTTACTTGTTTCAGGGTTGGGACATCGTTTCCAATGAGTAATATGTCATCTACATATAATACCAGGAAAATGATCATGCTCTCACTAACCTTCTTGTAGACACAAGGCTCATCTTCGTTCTTGACGAATCCATATTGTTTTACTGTTTCATCAAAACGAAGATTCCAGCTTTTGAAAGCTTGCGTCAATCCATAGATTGATCTTTGTAACTTACATTTCTTTTGGGCTTCTTCTGGTATGTCAAATCCTTCAGGTTGTGTCATGTACACATCCTCAAGAAGATTCCCATTAAGGAAAGCAGTTTTTACATCCCTCTTCCATATTTCATAATCATGATATGCAACGATAGCAAGTAAAATCCGAATAGATTTAAGCACTACAACTGGTGAAAAGGTTTCATCATAGTCAACCCCATGAATTTGTTTATATCCTTTTGCAACCAGTCTTGCCTTATAGGTATGTACCTTACCATCCATGTCAGTCTTCTTTTTGAAGACCCACTTGCATCCTATAGGGTTAACTCCTACAGGAGGCTCTACCAAGGTCCAAACTTGGTTTGTGTACATGGAATCCATTTCAGATTTCATGGCTTCTAGCCACTTCTCAGACTCGGGACCAGTTATGGCCTCTTAGTAGGTCACATGCTCATCTTGATCCATGAGTAATACATCACCTTGATCAGTTATAAGATATCCATATCTCTCGGGTAGGTGACGTATCCTGCTTGACCTACGCTGGTCTTGTTCTACTTGAGCAGGTTGCTCTTCCACAACTACTTGTTTTTCCTGCTCTAATTGCTCCATAGGTGTATCAATGCTTTGTGATTCTTGAATTTCTTTAAGCTTTACTTTCCTCCCACTGATTCCTTTGGAAATAAAATCCTTTTCTAGGAAAAATCCAGTTCGAGCGACAAACACTTTGCCCTCAGAAGGATTGTAGAAGTAATACCCTCTTATTTCTTTAGGATACCCCACAAATAAGCATTTGTCAGATTTGGGCTCAAACTTAGTTGAAATTTGTCGTTTCACATAAACTTCGCAATCCCAAATCTTCATGTAACACATATGTGGTTTCTTACCACTCCATATCTCATATGGTGTCTTCTCAACCTTTTTGGATGGAACACGGTTAAGTGTGTAAGCTGTTGTCAATAGTGCATGTCCCCAAAAGGAGTTTGGAAGATCGGCATGACTCATCATGGATCGGACCATGTCTAATAGGGTTCAATTTCTTCTCTCAGATACACCATTCCATTGGGGTGTTCCAGGAGGAGTAAGTTGGGATAGGATTCCACACTCTTTTAGATGGTCATCAAACTCTAGGCTTAAATACTCACCACCTCGATCTGATCGAAGAGTTTTAATATTCTTACCTAGTTGGTTTTGTACTTCATTCTTGAATTCCTTGAACTTTTCAAAGGACTCTGATTTGTGTTTCATTAAATACACATAACCATGTCTACTGAAATCACCAGTAAATGTGATGAAGCACAGAAAACCTCCTATGGCTGGTATGTTTAGTTGTCCACATACATCAGTATGTATATGGGCCAAAAGATCATTAGCTCTTTCACCTTTTCCTATGAATGAAGACTTTGTCATCTTTCTAATTAAACAAGATCTGCATGTCTCATATGATTCATAATCAAAAGAGTCCAAGAGTCCATCTTTATAGATTTTGGAAATGCGTTTCTCATTTATGTGGCCTAATCGACAATGCCAAAGGTAAGTTGGATTTAACTAATTAGGTTTCATCCTTTTAGTATTAATGTTATAAATAGGCATTTCAAGATCAAGGACATATAGTCCATTGCTCATTTGTGCAGTAGCATAGAATATATCATTCAAATAAATTGAGCAACAATTGTTCTTTATTATAAATAAAAAACCAAACTTGTCCGAACAAGAAATGAAAATAATATTCCTGCTAATTGCAGGTACATAATAACAATTCTCTAACTGAATTATTAAACCACTAGGTAAAGTCAATACGTAAGTTCCTACGGCTAAAGCAGCAACCTTTGCTCCATTGCCAACTCGTAGGTCAACTTCACCTTTTGCCAAATCTCTACTCCTTTTTAGCCCCTGCACATTGGTACAAATGTGAGAACCCCATCCAGTATCTAATACCCATGATGCAAAAGTAGATAAATTAATTTCAATATCAAAAATACTTGAAGTTGAAGTCTCTACTCGATTCTTCTTATCTTCCAGGTACTTTGGGCAGTTTCTCTTCCAGTGTCCGGTCTTACCGCAATGGAAGCAGGTGCCTTCCTTTGCTATGCCTCCACTAGGCTTCAAAGCAGCAACAGTGGGTTTGGGTTTGGCAAATTCCTTGCCTTTCTCTTTATCACCCTGCTTGGTGGGTCTTTTGTTTTGTCTCTTTCCATTTTCGATCATCATAATGGACTTCCCTTTTGACTTCAGATTCTGCTCAGCAGTTCTTAACATGGCTAGCAGTTCAGGAAGAGATTTGTCCATATCATTCATATTGAAATTTAGGACAAATTGACTTAATCTATCTGGCAACGATTGCAAGATCAAATCAATCGCAAGTTCCTTTCCGAGGGGAAAACCCAACCTCTCAAGGTTTTCCACATACCCAATCATCTTGAGCACATGGGGACCTACAGGGGATCCCTTAGCTATCTTTCCTTGAAAAAGGGATTTTGCAACTTCAAACCTTTCATGCCTTGCTTGCTCTTGATAGAGCATCTCCAGGTATTCGATCATATCGAATACTGCCATATTCTCATGTTTCTTTTGCAACTCTGAGTTCATGGTAGCTAGCATGAGGCAAGCAGTTTCATTGGCATCATCGACATGCTTCTTATAAGCATATCTTTTTGCCTTAGGTGCAGAACTAGGAGGTTTCTCTTCAGGATTAGGTTTCTCCAAGACATACAGCTTTCTATCATGTTTGAGGATAATCCTCAGATTTCAGTGTCAATCCAGAAAATTTGTCCCAAACAATTTTTCCTTGTCAAGGATTGATCGCAAAATGTTGTTAGAGGTGTTTGTTGTCATGGTAATCTACATGAAAATAATGATTGATCCAAAAAATTTATGATGTGACCGTCAAACACACCTCGATTGTTGATTCAGTATGATTGATCAACACGTCATTGCTTCACCATACTAATGTCAGATCAAGAAGCAAACGACCATTGGCCTCCAAAAGGAAAATAACCATTAAGTGTTTGACGGAACGAAACAGAAACAATATATCATATATACCGTATTTTGCATCAAGATTACTTATATCATATATATATATATATATATATATATATATATATATATAGATCGACCTCAATTTCATAACCTATGGACGATCGATGTATCGCTGCTTCACCATACTAATGTCGGATTCCGAAGCATAATCAACATCAATCATCGAAATCGTACACACATGATGCCAAATTTAATTACTCGTTTATTCTTTGATTCATTATGTCTTTTAATCGTATTAATACAGAAAATTCAGAAAATAAACAGTTATCAGATGCATGGTTTCGTAAGTGGCTCTGATACCACTGAAGGAGAAGAGCGATCCAAAACGCAGCGGAATTTAAAATTTCTCCTTTAGTGATCCTTACAAATGGGCATGATCAGTGATAGAATCATTACCTCTTGTGGCGATTGTAACCTCTGATGCAGATCTACGGAGCGATCATGAACGTTGAATGATGACAACGCCTATACTCAGTCCACACGAACAAATTTTTTCAATCTCAGTGCTAGCTGCTACGAATGAAGGCTTTGAGTGAGAGAGAAACGAAATTGCAACTGCACAAATGCTTCTACACAAGGGTTCTATTTACAGAACCACTTGTGTGGGTTGCAAGCTAAAAAGCTCACTCAAGTGCATGTGGCCCATATCTTATAATATGCCAAAATCACTTAAGTGCGTGGTACGTTACCATATTTCGTATTCTACTGAAGTACATCGTACCTTACGATGTTCTACAATTCACTTAAGCGCACCGTACATTACGGTATTCCTTAGTTACTCTATCTCTCATCAATTTGTCCTTTGGTGTGTGACCCTGTAGGTTTTCGCGGCATTGGCAATTATATTAAATCACGTATTTAACATAACAAACAGTGAGCGGTATCTAGCAACACATCACTGCTACCAAAGACACGAAAATGTCATGTGATTTGACAAATCCTTTTGTGACAATACTTATGTGTATAATTACCCTTTTGCCCTTATATCTATATTATACATAAGGCATAGACCGTGTCATCCTTGTCCAGTTCAATATTGGGCCCATAGACATTTATTCTGTTATGCAGGGTGGGCAAATTCCATCTAGGTCACTCATGTCCCTTAGCATGCTTCGTGGAGTACCCATCAACTGTCTTTATGGTCATCCAGTTACGGACAATGTCTGATCAGCAATAAGGCACTCAACTCTACATCTAGGGTCTATAGTGATTTCAGGTCGAAGGGTGGTATACACCATTATCACCATGAGAATAACTTATGACACTTTGCATAACATTCTATATAGCATTCTCATAGCGGGTCAATCCAGTATAAATATTACTCTTAATATTCATACCTATGTTTAAGACTTGATAACTCCTTATCCATGATCCATGAGATGTGATCATCAGTCTATATACAAAATAGTCTTAATGCTCTAATGTTATCCCACTTCATAATAAAACTCGACTACGAATACTTTAAGAATAATGTCCTTATGTTTAATGTGATCTCATGATTAAGTCACACTTGATACGTTAAATGGACTAGCTATTCTAGGGACTTTATTAAACAAACATAATAAAGAAAAAGCCTTTTATTATTAATAAATAATTCCATACAAGCACCAAAAGTATTGACCTCTAGGGCTTACACCAACACATTTTCCCCTAGCATCAGGTTTGAAAGATAGAATCTTCTTGAGCACAAGGTCACCTTCTCTGAACACACGAGGCCTGAACTTCTTATCAAATGCTTTCTTCATTCTTTGCTAATAAAACTGACCATGGCACATGGTCGTCAATCTTTTCTCTTCAATTAAGTTCAGCTGATCATATCGGGTCCGACACCATTCAACTTATGTCAACTTGGCTTCCATCAAGACACGTAATTATGGGATCTCAACCTCCACGGGGAGCATAACGCCCATTCCATAAACGAGTAAGAAAGGGGTTGCCCCTGTTGAAGTGCGGATGGATGTATGGTACCCATGCAAAGCAAATGGGAGCATCTCATGCCAATCTTTATATGTCACAACCTTTTTTTGAATGATCTTCTTGATGTTCTTATTCGCAGCTTCAACAACCCCATTCATCTTGGGTTTGTAGGGAGAAGATTTATGATGTGAAATCTTGAAGTCTTTGCAAAGAGCTTCCACCATATTATTATTCAAGTTTGATCCATTATCAGTAATGATCTTATTCGGCACACCATAACAACATATAATCTTATTCTTGATAAACCTCACAATAACTTGCTTGATTACATTCACGTACGATGCCGCTTCAACCCATTTTGTGAAGTAGTCAATAGCCACCAAAATAAAATGATATCCGTTTGAAGCTTTGGGCTCAATCATGCCAATCATATCAATTCTCCACATGGAGAAGGGCCATGGAGAGGAAATGACATTCAATAGTGTCGGAGGAACATGAATCTTATCTGCATAAATTTGACACTTATGGCATATCTTCATAAACTTGCAACAACCAGATTCTATTGTCAGCCAATAGTAACCTGCTTTGAACATCTTCTTTGCCACAACATGTCCATTGGAATGGATACCAAAGGAGCCTTCGTGGACTTCAGTCATCAACATCTCTGCTTCGTGTCTATCCACACATCTGAGCAAAACCATATTGAAATTTCTCTTAAAAAACACATCACCATTCAGGTAGAAGTTACCAGCTAATGTTCTCAAAGTCTTCTTATCTTTCAAAGATGCCCCGGGTGGGTAAGTCTGACTTTGGAGGAAATACTTGATATCAAAATACCATGGCTTTTCACCTTTGACTTCTTCAACAAGAAACACATGAGCTGGCCTATCAAGACGCATAACAGTCAAATTAGGAACTTCATTCCAAAATTTCACCATAATCATTAAAGCCAACGTTGCAAGAGCATCTGCCATCCGGTTTTCATCTTGAGGGATATGATGAAACTCAACCTTTGTAAATAAAGTTGAAATCCTCCTCGTATAGTCTCTATATGGTATCAAATCGGGTTGATTAGTCTCCCATTCACCTTTGATCTGATTCACAATCAAAGTTGAATCTCCATAGGCCTCAAGATATTTTATTCTGAGATCAATGGCCTCTTCAAGCCCCATAATGGAAGCTTCATACTCATCCATGTTGTTTGTACACTTGAAGGTCAGTCTAGCTATAAACAGAAAATGAGTGCCTTAAGGAGTAATAATCAATGCCTCACTGCCATTACCATATGAATTAACAGCTCCATCAAATACCATGCCCCAACGGGAACCAGGTTCTGGCCCTTCTTCAAGTAGTGGTTCATCACAATCTTTCATCTTCAAGTACAAAATCTCTTTGTCAGGAAAATCATACTGCACTAACTGGTAATCTTCAATAGGTTGGTGAGCCAAATGTTCAGCCAAGACACTATCCTTAATAGCTTTTTGAGATCGATATTTAATATCATACTCGGATAATAACATCTGCCATTGAGAGATTCTCCCAGTTAAAGTAGGCTTCTCAAAAATGTACTTGAATGGATCCATTTTGGATATTAACCAAGTATTATGATTCAACATATACTGGCGCAGACGCTTAGCAGCCCAAGCCAATGCTTAACAAGTCTTTTCAAGCATAGAATACTGAGTCTCACAGTCAGTGAACTTTTTACTGAGGTAGTAAATTTCATATTCTTTCTTTTCTGATTCGTCTTGCTGACCAAGAACACAACCCATTCTCTCATCAAGCACAATCAAATACATGATCAAGGGTCTTCCTTCAACACGAGGACACATAATCGGAGGCTCGAGCAAATACTCTTTGATAGTATCAAAAGCTTTATGGAAATCTTCGGTCCAGTCACAAGACTGATCTTTCCTAAGAAGCTTGAATATAGGCACACAAGTGGCAGTCATATGCGATATAAATCTTCTGATATAGTTCAAGCGGTCGATAAATCCTCTGACTTGCTTCTCAATTTTAGGCGCAGGCATTTCTTGTACTGCTTTGACCTTGGCAGGATCAACTTCAATACCCTTCTCACTAACAATGAAGCCCAACAACTTACCATAACGAACACCAAAAGTACACTTATTGGGATTCAAACGGAGTTTGTACTTCCTCAAACGCTGGAATAACTTCAACAAATGCTTAACATGTTCTTCTTCATCACTTGATTTGGCAATCATATCATCAATATAAACTTCAATCACTTTATGCATCATATCATGAAAAAGAGTGGTCATAGCTCTCTGGTATGTTGAACCAGCATTCTTTAAATCGAAAGGCATCACTCTTATAACAGAATGTTCCCAAGGGTGTAACGAATGTGGTTTTCTCCATATCTTCAGGTGCCATCTTGATCTGATTATAATCGGAAAATCCATCCATAAATGAAAAGACTTTGAATTTAGCTGTATTGTCTAGCAACATGTTAATGTGTGGCAGAGGAAAATTATCTTTTGGACTAGCTTTGTTCAAATCTCTATAATCAACACACATTCAGACTTTTCCATCTTTCTTCGGAACAAGCACAATATTGGCCACCCACTGCGGATACTCAGAGGTAACAAGGAAACCAACATCAATCTTCTTCTACACTTCTTCGTTGATTTTAACTACTAAATCAGGATGAATTCTTCTCAACTTCTGCTTGACCGACGGGCATTCTAGCTTCAACGGCAATCTATGCTCCACAATCTCAGAATCCAAACCAGGCATGTCTTGATAGGACCAAGAAAATACATCAGAGTATTCTTGAATAAGATCAATCAACCCCTTCTTAGCTTATGGACACAATTGAGACCCAATCTTGACTTCCTACACATCATCATCGGAACCCAAGTTGACTAGTTCAATATGCGCTTCAAACTGCTGAATGGCTTTTTCCTCGTGCTCAAGTAAACGAGATAATTCATCAGATACTTCTTCATCATCAATCTCTTCCTCAGCTGCAAATACAAGGAAATCAAAGTTGGGAGAGAGAGAGCAGGATCATTGTATTAAATGAGTTTGAGAACCAACCTGCATAATGGTTTGATATTTTGATTTTAGAGAAGTGAATTGTGACCAAATATTATGCAGATGGAAGATTATTATTTATTCATGTTTTTTTTATTACCATTTTCATAAAAGCAAAACGTAAAAATAAAACATCATAGATGTGGATGAATACAATTGTATTTTATTGATGATAATAGAAATGCCCAATAATGTTCACTTCTCCCTTAGGCACAAGAGAAGGTTTTTTCTTAAAAAATAAAAAAACAAATTACTTAGAGCGATGAATAATAGTAGGAACATCAACAACAACCCAATTGTTGGAAATCTGACCATGAGTTACAAAGTTGGCCCAAGCTTCATCTTTAACATCATTGTCTTCAATCACGAAAGTTGAGTGTTGATCATTCCTATGAATGAACCCTCCTGCGGAAACTCAGTTGCACATCTTCATGTTTGACGTTGAATGGTCCTGGTTGAAATCCCAATCCAACCTTATTCTTGTTCTCAGCGATCTCTATCATACGGCCCCACTGATCAATGTTTCCAGCCTCAATAGCCTTTTGTGCATCTTTTAAAGAAGAGATGGGTGCCCCAAATTTCTTCTCCTTAGCAATAGACAAGGCTTGGAATGACGTTCCAACCTCCTCCTTAGCTTCAACATATGAAAATTTTGACAAATGGCTTACCAATAGTGCCTTCTCTCCACCAACAATGACAAGCTTGTCGTTCTTCACAAATTTTAGCTTTTGGTGTAAAGTAGACGTTACAACTCCTGCTTCATGAATCCATAGCCTTCCCAATAGACAACTGTAGGCCGGGTGGATATCCATTACCTGGAAGGTTATTTGGAAATCACTCGGACCTATCTTCACTGAAAGGTCCACTTCACCAATGACAGTTTTTCGAGAACTGTCGAACGCTTTAACAATTACGCCACTTTATCTCATTGGGGTACCTTGGTAAGAGAGTCTTGATAGAGTTGATTTCGGAAGCACATTCAAAGATGACCCTGTATCAACCAACATATTGGGCAGAGTGTCCTCTTTATAACTCATCGAAATATACAATGCCAAATTGTGATTTTTGCCTTCCTCAGGAAGCACTTCACCATAAAAGCTCAAGTTATTACAAGAAGTAATGTTGGCAACAATGTGGTCAAACTGATCCACAGTCACATCATGCTCCACATAAGCCTGCTCTAACACTTTCTGCAATGCCTCACTATGTGCCTCAGAATTCATTAATAGTGACAGCACGAAGATTTTTTACGGAGTTTGGAGCAACTGCTCCACAACATTAAACTCACTTCTTTTGATCAGTTTCAAAACTTCATCATCGTCATTAGGCTTCTGTTTGCTGGATTCACTAGTTTGACACACCGAAGTACTATATGGATTCGCTACTGGAATCTCTGCCTTCTTAATTGTTACATCATCTTCTACTTCTTTCGAAAAAACTGGCCCGAACACACGACCACTATGGGTCACCTTAGCAATATCAACAATATTTACCATGGAGTCTGCAACCGATAGAGGAACCTCTTGACCATTTTCTATCATTGCGGTGTTTTATTGATAAGGCACATCTTTATCGGATGCATACGGGACATGGCCCACTAACTGTATAACTAACGGCGATACCAATCTGTTGACATTGTTGTCGTTGCTACTATCAAATTGAATAACTACCAGCTCAGGGGTCTTGAATACATGCATGATTACATTCACATCATCTATATCTCTTGAATGTTGAATATGGATTACATTCTCATCCATTAACTTTTGGATATCTCTCTTGACAATCACACACCCACGTGGGTTCACGCTACAGATTGTACAACCATCATGGTCGTGCTCACAGTCACTAATCAAACACAAGGTACTATGCAATTCCATCAATGACCTACAGATATGTCGTACATCAAATATTCATAAATTATCTGGACAACCGTCCACCATGTTGACAGTAGCATTACCATGAGCAGGCAAAGGGTTAACTTTCACATTAGGTGCTCTGTCCTTAAAGGACACCATACCACTCTTCACAAGTTTCTGGACCTCATACTTTAATGGATAGCAATTCTCTATGTCCTGGCCAGGGTCTCCCTAGTGAAAAGCACAACAAAGTTCAGGTTTGAACCACCACGGAAGTGGCTCAGGAATGTATGAAGGATTTATGGGTTGAATGAGGTTCTTGAGAATCAAGGATGGGTATAATTCTGCATAAGACATAGAAATAGGGTCGAAGGAGACCTTCTTCCTCTCAAAACATTGCTGGTTACTATTGTTGGTGTTGCAGTTGGTTCTTTGTTGCAGTTTTGTGGACGTTGTTGTTGTTGAATCTGAACTGATTGATTGTTGTAATTGTTATAAAATACAAGAATCACTAATGATACTTGATGTTGGTGTTGACGAGGTTGAGAACTCTTTCTGACATGAGGCCTCCTCTGCCTCCCCACTGATACCGAATTAGTTTCTCCCTCCTTCCTTTGGGAGAAACTCCCACCATATTTTTTGCTAGACGATGCTTCTTCTTTAGACATACGTCCTTCACAGACTCCCTCTTCTAACCTCATCCCCATATTTACCATTTGGGTAAAGTCATTGGGGGCACTTGCGATCATATGTTCGTAGTAAAATAAACTCAACATTTTCAGGAAGATCTTCGTCATCTCTTTCTCTTCCAATGGTGGACTTATCTAGGCAACCAACGTCGTCAATCTCTGGGCATACTCTTTGAACGTCTCTTTATCTTTCTGAGACATACACCTCAGCTGGTCTCTATCAGGCGCCATATCAACGTTGTACTTGTACTGCTTGACAAAGGCCTCGCCTAAGTCATTGAAAGTACGAACACTTGAACTGTCTAGACCCATATACCATCTCAAAGCGACGCCAATTAAACTGTCTTGGAAATAGTGAATCAGCAACTGATCATTATCAGTTTGATTAGACATCTTCCTGGCGTACATCACAAGGTGGCTTAGCGGACAAGTATTCCCTTTATACTTTTCAAAGTCAGGGACCTTGAACTTCATCAGGATTTTCACATTGGGTACCAGGCAAAGGTCGACAACACTCTTTCGAAACAAATCCTTCCCTCTTAAAGTCTTAAACTCTTTACGCAGCTCGAGGAACTGATCCTTCATCTCGTCCATTTTCTCATATACGTATGGACCTTTAGATGGCTCAGAATGGTTAATAGTGTCCTCAACACGAGGCAGAGTGTGAACAACTGGAGGTGGCACTGACATGACCGGGCTAGATGCCGCTAGAGAGGAAAAGATGGGTGCATACCCTTCAGGCATAAAGTTGGATGTCATTCCCCAAGGGAATCCAGCAGGCATAGAGGGACCAGATTGAATCGCAGCAACATGAATAGTTAAGGTAGAAACTTAAGAAATGATAGTCCTCTGGGGAGGAGTTGCAGGAGTTGGTGAAGATTGGTTCTGAGCAGCAATGACAGATTCCATCAATGTTGTAAACCTGGCAATTTCATCCTTTAGCTCTCGGTTCTCTTTCTCTAGATGTTCCATCCTCTTCGGTTGATTAGCACGAGTATTGTAGCCGTGAGTCAGCTTGGCTGATGCATAGAAGAAAAACTGATAAGACATCTGGCGGAAAAAACCTATTATGCAAATGATGCATGAAGTGCAACGTTTTTTATTGTTTTTAATTTCAAGGAACATATGAAGTACTATTTGGAAATATATAATAATAATAATAACAATTTTATTAACCATAAAATCTCTTTTTATTCAAAAAATTTGGAAGGATTACACTGAGTACAATTTCAAAAACCAAAGTACAAATACAAGAGAAAAGGAAACTAATCATCCTAAGGATCCCTTAGCAGCGGTATCAGATGATCTGACTATGGGCGCGTACTTCCTTCGGATGCGTCGAATCTTGGACTCAAAAGATGTATTCATCTGAGCTTTTTCAAGGACAAGCTGATCAACAATCTTCTTCCAAGCACCGGAAGGCTGAGGCATACTAGAGGAAGATAGACCCTCTGGCTCTCTCTTTCTCTTCACTGCTCAGTCTTCAAGAATCTCAATAAGTGCATCTTTGTCTTTTGACTCAAGCCGCAACTCTTCATGCTTTTGGCTCAAAGCATATAACCGCTCTTCCCACATGTCTTTCTCTTGCTTCATCTTAGTGAGTGCATCTTCCAACTCATCTACATCTTGGTTAGGGAGAGTTGATGGCTCATCCACAACCATAGACATATGTCTTTCACAAGCGTACGACATCTTTAGCTCCAAAGCCCTCTTCTTCACCCAAATAGTGTAAGCTTCCAAAGCTAAACAGTTGCACGGACCAAGATCGGATCTTCCTTTCCTATGCATGTTATGCTAAGCATGTATCATCTTCTGCTTCAAATGTTGGGGATCTTTACCCTCTTGATAGAAAAGAGCTTCTAATTGAGTGTTATTAGGTTTGTCTCTCAAGGGGAACCCAAGTTGACGACGAGCCAAAGTAGGGTTGTAGATGATTCCTCCTTGTGTACCAATAAGAGGCACATTAGAGAATTCACCACAACTGTCAATAATGTCGAAGCTACTCAATGCAGAATCATACCAAATAATATCATCATTAGTGAGAGACATAAGTCTCAGAGACCACCATAGACATTGTTTTTTCTCCAGAAAAGTAGGCGTTTGAGGCAAGTGCGAAATAAACCACTTGTACAGAAGAGGAACATAACACACAATAATCCCACCACCTTTAGAATTCCTCAAATGCAAAGAGAAATACATGTTACCCAACAGAGTAGAAACATGATTCCCAATCAAGAAGATTCTAATGGGGTTAACATCGACAAAACCATCAATGTTAGGGAACAAAACTAAACTATATATGAGCAATACAAAGATGGCTTCAAAAGCATCCATACTACCGGCTTGAGCAAAGACAGTAGCTTTACCAATGAGGAACTCAGAAGTCAACCCAAGAGTACCTCCTTTCTTCCCCAATGTAATACCCCAAAATTTACCCTTCATTTTTCTTGAAAAAAAAAAAAAAAAAAAAAAAACGAAAAAAAGAAAAAAAAATTAATTAATTAATTAAATAAATAAATAAAATAAATAAATAAAATATAATAAATTATTATGGACTTGGGTCTCCCTCATTTGAGCCCACTACCCACGAAAATCAGTCTATAAATACTGAAGTTTCAGTAGAGGAGGGACACTTGGAGTTACACTGGGAGATTCACTTGAGAAAAAGGGAGGGAAGCAAAATACTCTGAGGTTTCCTTGGAACAAAACCCTGAGGAAAAAGATAGTGAGAGAAGAACTAACAGAGTTCAGAGCAGCCTCCAAACCCTGAAGGGAACTCAACTTGTAAACCTCACGGGTGCAACTCAATTTCAATCAAGCTCTCCAATCAGGTTTGCCCTATATCCATCATCTTTATGCCTTTAATTTGAATGCTCTAAATGTATGAGGTATTATGGGTGAATTTGATACCTTTTTTGTGAGCCTTTTGTGAATTTTGATGGAATTATTCATGTGGTTACATTTTGATTTGGGGGCAACCTTTGATTACCCTATTTTTTTGTCTCTAACCTGTTTGTTGAGTTTTTGTGAGGGCTCACATGACTTTTGCAGAGATAATTTGCGTGGTTTTCCCACTTTATTTGTGGGATACCCCCTGGAGGTTTCATTCCGATTACCTGTACTGACTCACTTTCTTTGATGGTGTTTAGCTTGGAAGGATCCCTGGGTTTCCCATTCCTCTAACTGCTGTTACTTCGGATCTTTATCCGTGTGGTACTTTTACATTTTTCCCGCATTTTACTGCTTTCCTAGCTGGAAGACCTCGATAGGAGGCAATGTTTTGTGCTTACTTTATGCAGGTTCCTTTGTCCAGGGTTAAGAGCTATGAGGTCTTATCCTCATTACCCTTTTGCATGCGCGTTCCTACAATGCAAACAAACCCTTCATTGATTTTTCTTCTCCATAACACACGTTTACTCCTTCTACTACAGGCGAGTAAGTCTCCAAAGGTCGAGCATCCGGTAGATTGCGTAGTAACGTCGTTCGTCCAAAACCCAATCCACAACCCCGTAGTTAGCCGAACTACGGCTTGCTCTGATTCTCATTCCAGATGAGATACGTAGGCATAAGACGTGATGTCTTAGCGAGCACACATCCCCCAACCCATAGGTCAGCCGAGCTACGAAGACTCTGATTCTCATATTCAGATGAGATACGTATGCAGTGGATGCGACATCCGCGCGAGTCATTTCTCTTAACCTTTTTAGTAAATAAGCACATTAGGTAAACCCACACCCTTTAGACGAAAACTACAAAAGTGGATCCCGTAGAGTACTACGGATGCGTAGGGGTGCTAATACCTTCCCTTCGCATAACCGACTCCCGAACCCAAGATTTGGTTGCGAGACCCCGTCTTGTCCTTTCCTTTTTCAGGTTTACTTCGAGCGTTTCCTTTCCCTCCTTTGGGATGAATAACGCACGGTGGCGACTCTTCTGTCTTTTCCTTTCGCCGATTGTTTTTTTCGCACACTGTATTTTTCAGGTTGCGACAGCTAGCGACTCTGCTGGGGATTTTGAGAAGTTGACCTCTTGCTGGTCCATCTTCCCTAAGCGAGTCCCTCCTAGCTTTTGTAGTTTGTTTGTTTATTGGGTGTTCATGCTTTTGTACAGTTATTTATTTACCTGGTTTACCTTATTACATTGTGTACATATCATTGTTGTATCTGTTGGCTGGCTATGGCTGCTTGGTGATCTTTGTGAGATGAGTTCTATACCCGAACTCGAGTGCACTTAAGATAGGAGAATGGCATAGTCCTGTCAATTTGTGTGGAGTATTCCTTAGCGAGTTGACTTGCAAGCCCATTCACTTGGTGGAGGTCATGTTGAGATCAATAATGTCACATAAGTAAGTTGTGGTTAGACATTACTTGTTCCAATATAGACCTAAGAAGCTAAGGACCTTAGTTTACCTAACCCATCTTAGCCTATTCGTAGGACGTAGTGCGAAAGTCGTTCAAATGTAAGATTTGATACGATTGTTACGCGATACTACACTCATAAGAGTCTCTCTTGAGAATATTGTTGGAATACGAGTAGTCGTTCCTCTGATAATATCCGAAAGATGGGATTATGACTATGGGAACCTTTTGTAGAACATGTTTGGCAGGTTTAAACCTTAGTACACTCCTTTTGGGTGGTTCTTAACCTAAACTCCATGCTCGTGACTTACGACAAACCCTTGATTCATGGTTGATCTGATCAGGTATCCTTAATATCAATGAAACTCGGGTATTGATAAGGTGTAAACCATAATCCGCCAAAATGGGTGGTTGATATTAAGGATAACATGATCCATCCCATGACCTTTGTTTGATGTGCTCTTAATTTCTCTCCAGACAGTGCAACCTGACAGATGTTCAAGCAGATACAGCAATCCTGATTGACATGCCACTGCATTGCATTCACATCGTTGCATCACATCATTTGCATTCATATCATTTAACACATGTTTATCCATTTCTGTGGGGTTTATATCTTCTACTTGATTCTAGTCGGAATTTTCTTGGTTCTCATCAACGACTTAGTCTTTTTTTTACACTGTTTATCAAATGTGAGATTGGAATCAAGGGGGTAGAATACTTTTGGAATTGATAAACATGTCATTGCATTTGCATAGTCATCCACATGTCTTGCATAACAGGTACCGCCACAGTGTTCTCAGTTTGTTTGGTGTTCCATCAGCAGGATAGCTGACTCAGGCATTCACCGATACGGTACCCGCAGGAATCAACAGAGAGTAATGGAAAGCCTACAGGCAGAGCTCGCCGAGATGAAGATTTGCATGAATCAATTCATGGATTTGGTTCAAGGGGTGGCTCAAGGACAATAGGAGCTTAGATTATTGGTGCAGAGGGATCCCCCTATTACTCAACCGGAGACGTTGGGTGATCCTCCAGCTGGAGAGGCTAATGGTCCCAATGGACCGGGGCCTATCCCAATCCTACATGTCACCTCCGGTCAACAACCCATTCAGGATGGTCAGGATGATCAGTTCCCCTTGCTTCAGGAAGACTTTGGCATGGACCCCATGTTTAGAAGATTGGAAGAAAGGTTGAAGGCAGTGGAAGGACAGAATCCTCTGGGAGTAGATGTTGCTGACTTGGGGCTGGTCCCAGGTGTGAGAGTGCCACCGAAATTCAAGGTCCCGATATTTGACAAATACAATGGCAGCTCTTGCCCCAAAACTCACGTGCAAGCCTATTTCCGTAAAATGGTTGCATACTCTGATGACGAGAAGCTACTTATGTACTTCTTCCATGATAGCCTAGCTGGGGCATCCTTGGAATGGTATATGAGGCTGGACAGAGCCCACATCCATTGCTGGAGGGATTTGGCAGAGGCTTTCGTGAAGCAGTATCAGTATAATGCAGACATGGCTCCGGACAGAACTCAACTTCAGAAT
This sequence comes from Lathyrus oleraceus, assembly GCF_024323335.1. Lineage (NCBI taxonomy): Eukaryota > Viridiplantae > Streptophyta > Magnoliopsida > Fabales > Fabaceae > Lathyrus > Lathyrus oleraceus. The sequence goes on from NC_066579.1 coordinate 342,390,008, forward strand.
CTGTCTCTTAAAAGCAATGAGTGCTTCAGGGAATACGCTCAACGCTGGAGGGATACAGCTTACCGTGTTCAGCCTCCTATGTTGGAAAAGGAAATGGCCAACATGTTCATGAATACGCTGCCTGAACCTTACTTGGAGCGTCTGGTAGGTTGCAATACTTCCAACTTTGCTGATGTGGTCTCTACTGGAGAAAGGGTGGAGAATTACCTAAAGACATACAAGATCCAGAGTGGAGGTGGATCCTCATCAGGGGTGAAGAAGCCGTTCATTCAGGGACAGAAGAGAAGAGAAGGGGATGCAAATGCCATATCTTCTTATCAGAACAGGGATAACCGGAGGAATAATTTTCAGAATTATCATCAGCAACCGTATGTTGCGGCTGTGACCATTCCAGCTGCAGCACCACTACAACAACAACAATCACAACGTCAACCAGCTCAGTATCAACAGCAGCAACAACCGGGTAACAGACCCGCTTATCAATAGAGGCAAAGGATGATGGACCGGCGTTTCGACACCCTTCCAATGTCGTACGCCCAGTTGCTTTCTAGTCTTCAACAACTACAACTTGTGCAATTGCACACTCTGGCTCCTCCTGTTGGTAGACTTCCGGTGGGTTACGACACCAACGCTAGGTGTAGCTTCCACTCTGGGGCACCTGGCCATGACATTGAGAACTGCAAAGCTTTTAAGCACGTAGTTCAGGACCTCATAGATTCAAAGGCCATCGAACTTGCACCGGCTCCTAATGTCGTCAACAATCCCATGCCCCAGCATGGTGGTGCGAACGTTAATTTGGTAGAGGGAGAAGCCAAGTCCATTAAGGATGTGTTGAAGCTGAAGACTCCATTGTCGGATGTCAAAGGATGCTTGCTGAAGGCCGACGTTTTCCCCGGTTGTGGGAAGGGTTGTTTGGATTGTGCTACTCAGGGCGGAGGTTGTTTGAAGTTACAGCAGGGTATCCAGGCCTTGCTCGACAAAGCTATCCTCCAGGTTGAGGGTTTGTCTGTCCAAGAGTCTGTGGAAGGGGTTGAGGAAGAGGGGTTTGAAGATGCTACTGATGAATTCGCAGATGTTGTTCCTACGGTTTCTGTAATCCATAATGATGTAATTGAACTTGATTCCGATGTTTCGGATGTTTGCATTTCAATGAATGAAACTTCTGAGTACGACTGTGATATTGCTACTATCACTATTTTGTACCCAACTAATCAGATCCGTGTGCCAGAAGCGCAACCCGTGCCACCAGTGCGACGATCTACTATGACCATCACAACCCCTGGTCCTTTACCCTTCACCAGTGAAAGGGCCATTCCGTGGCATTATGGGGGGAGCGTGTATACGCACGATCATAAGGTGGAACGGCCACTGAAAGTAGAAGAGGGTCAGAAGCCTGAACTTGAAGGTCCCGCAGTGGATAATGTCGATGGAATTGGGCGATTCACCAGGAGTGGTAGACTGTTCTCACCACCGATTACCCAAGCTGATAATGCTGATGATGTGGCGAAAGCCAAGGGCAAGCAAGCCGTGAATGGGGATACCTCTGCACCCCAGGGAAGTTCTGAGCCCACTTTTGCAAAGGATGTGGACGAGCTTCTGAGAATCATAAAGAAAAGCGATTACAAGGTAGTCGATCAGTTGATTCAGACTCCGTCCAAGATATCCATTCTCTCACTCCTGTTGTGTTCGGAGGCGCACAGGGAGGCACTTCTGAAGGTTCTTAATGTTGCTTATGTACCTCAAGAGATCTCGGTAAACCAACTAGAAGGGATCGTCGCCAATGTGCATACAAGCAACGGGTTAGGTTTTACTGATTCTGACTTAACACCAGCCGGACGCAATCATAACAAGGCTCTGCACATCTCGATGGAATGCAGAGACACCGTGCTATCGCATGTTCTGGTGGATACAGGCTCCTCTCTCAATGTGTTACCCAAGAGAGCCCTGTCGAAGTTAGAAGTAGAGGGTTTGGTCTTGAAACCTTCAGATCTTATTGTGAGAGCCTTCGATGGTTCTAAGAGATCGATGTGTGGAGAGGTAGAATTGCCAATTCTGATTGGATCACAAACCTTCAACACTGTCTTCTACGTGATGGATATCAGTCCTTCCTACAGTTGCCTGCTGGGTCGTCCTTGGATCCATAATGCTGGGGCAGTCTCTTCAACTCTACATCAGAAGATTAAGTTTCCGGTCAACGGACGAATTATCACCGTCTATGGTGAGGAGGACATCCTGGTCAGTAACCTGTCTACGTTCAAGTATGTAGAAGTAGAAGGTGAAATTCATGAGACTCTGTGTCAGGCTTTTGAGTCAGTTCAAATCAAGGATGCAACTCCGGTGGAAGAGGTTAAAGCGGGTGCCTCTATCTCATCCTTTAAGCAGGCACGGGCCGTGGTGGATTCGGGTGTTGCTCCCGGTTGGGGGCGTCTGTTGGAATTACCAGTGAAAGGAGATAAGTTCGGTATTGGGTATCAGCCAGTTTTGACTTCTACAACACTTCAGGGGCCGATCACTTTCTCCAGTGCTGGCATCATTCAGTATGGTCAAGTCTCTGCAATCAACGAAGAAGATGGGGATAGTGATTGTGACATTGACAACTGGGTGCGTCCGAGGATCCCGGGTGAAGTCATCAACAATTGGTCTTCTGAGGAGATTATCCAAGTCACTCTTCTTGAAGAGTAATTTTCTTTGTTTATTCATGCATATCCAAGTCTTACGTTCCGCCCAGGGCGTAATGACTCATTGTAGGGCCCATCTATGTGACACTTGCATTTTTATCATAAATAAAGGACGTATTTTTGCATTCAAATATTTCGTTCCCTGTCTTTCTATTTTTGCAGTTTTTCAAAATAAAAAAATGGCAATGTTTTGTTTAGTTTTCACTTCTTGTTCACACTCATAAGCACATACCATCACTCATGCAGATGCACAACACCGGATCCTATTGATAACGGTTCTGCTATGGCTCGCTTCGACTTTGAAAATCCAATCTTTCAAGCTGAAGAAGAGGGTGATGAAGACTGTGAACTCCCTGAAGAACTTACCAGGTTATTAAAACAGGAAGAAAGGGTCATTCAACCGCATCAAGAGTCTGTTGAAGTGATTAATCTCGGCACCGAGGACGCCAAGAGAGAAATCAAGATAGGGGCTGCTTTGGGAGATGATGTGAAGAAAGGGCTGATTGAATTGCTGCAAGAATACGTTGACATCTTCGCCTGGTCTTATCAGGACATGCCTGGGCTGGACACAGACATCGTGGTGCACCGCTTGCCTCTCAAAGAAGGTTGTGCTCCGGTCAAGCAGAAGCTCAGAAGAACAAGACCAGAGATGGCTGTCAAGATAAAGGAAGAAGTGCAAAAGCAGTTGGATGCAGGGTTTCTAGCAGTCACCAATTATCCGCCATGGGTTGCAAACATCGTCCCAGTACCTAAGAAGGATGGAAAGGTACGGATGTGTGTCGACTACCGGGATCTGAACAGAGCTAGCCCTAAAGATGATTTCCCATTACCTCACATCGACGTTTTGGTGGATAATACAACTCAGTTCTCGGTATTCTCCTTCATGGATGGCTTTTCTGGCTATAACCAAATCAAGATGGCACCAGAAGACATGGAAAAGACAACTTTCATAACCCCATGGGGCACCTTCTACTACAAGGTGATGCCGTTTGGTCTGAAAAATGTCGGAGCAACATATCAGCGAGCAATGGTGACTCTGTTCCATGATATGATTCATCATGAAATCGAGGTTTATGTGGACGATATGATTGCCAAATCTCAGACAGAAGAAGAACATTTGTTGAATTTGCAGAAACTGTTTGAGCGTTTGAGGAAATTCAAACTGAGACTTAACCCGAACAAGTGCACTTTCGGGGTGAGATCGGGAAAATTGTTGGGTTTTATCGTTAGCGGAAAAGGGATTGAGGTGGATCCCGACAAAGTAAAAGCGATACAGGAAATGCCAGAGCCAAGAACAGAGAAGCAAGTCCGTAGTTTCTTAGGGAGGTTGAACTACATTGCAAGGTTCATCTCTCACCTAACAACCACGTGTGAGCCAATTTTCAAATTGCTGAGGAAAGATCAGGCTATCAGGTGGAATGAAGATTGTCAAAGGGCTTTTGAGAAGATAAAAGAGTATCTACAGAAACCTCCAATCCTTATACCTCCAGTTCCTGGGAGACCTCTGATAATGTACCTGTCAGTGACCGAGAACTCGATGGGGTGTGTATTGGGACAGCATGACGAGTCTGGTCGAAAAGAGCATGCCATATACTACCTTAGCAAAAAGTTTACCGACTGTGAAATCAAATATTCGCAGCTTGAGAAAACTTGTTGTGCTTTGGCCTGGGCTGCTCGCCGACTGAGGCAGTATATGTTGAACCATACTACCTTGTTGATTTCTAAGATGGATCCAGTGAAATACATATTCGAGAAGCCGGCTCTCACCGGACGTGTTGCCCGTTGGCAGATGATTTTAACAGAGTATGATATCCAGTATACGTCATAGAAGGCCATCAAAGGGAGTATTCTGTCAGACTACCTTGCCGAGCAACCGATTGATGATTATGAGCCAATGAAGTTTGAATTCCCTGATGAAGACATCATGTTCCTCAAGATGAAAGACTGTGAAGAGCCAGTTGTTGAGGAGGGACCTGATCCAAACGAAAAGTGGACTTTGTTGTTTGATGGGGCTGTCAATGCTAGAGGTAGTGGAATTGGCGCTGTCATTACTACTCCGAAGGGTGCCCACATGCCTTTCACCGCTCGTTTGACTTTTGAGTGCACAAATAATGAAGCTGAGTACGAGGCCTGTATCTTGGGTATTGAGCAAGCCATTGATCTGAGAATCAAGACTCTGGACATCTTCGGAGATTCAGCTCTGGTGATCAATCAAGTGAATGGTGATTGGAATACTCTCCAGCCCACTCTGGTCCCCTACAGAGATTACACGAGAAGACTTTTGACTTTCTTCACAACGGTAAAATTGTATCATATACCTCGTGATGAGAACCAGATGGCAGACGCACTTGCTACTCTATCCTCCATGATCAAGGTAATTCGTTGGAACCATGCTCCCAGGATCGATGTGATGCGCCTTGACAGGGCCGCGTATGTGTTTGCTGCTGAACTGGTAGTCGATGACAAGCCTTGGTATCACGATATCAAGTGCTTTCTGAAGAATCAAGAGTACCCTGAAGGGGCATCCAACAATGACAGAAAGACTTTGAGAAGATTGGTAGGCAGTTTCTTCCTGAACAAAGACGATGTGCTGTATAAGAGGAACTTCGACATGGTTTTGCTCAGATGTGTGGACAGACACGAGGCGGACATGTTAATGCAGGAAGTTCATGAAGGTTCCTTCGGTACTCATGCCGGCGGACATGCAATGGCTAAGAAATTGTTGAGAGCGGGTTATTATTGGATGACCATGGAATCAGATTGTTTCAAGTATGCTCGGAAGTGTCATAAATGCCAGATTTATGCTGATAAGGTGCATGTACCGCCGAATCCTCTGAATGTGATGTCTTCGCCGTGGCCGTTTGCCATGTGGGGCATTGACATGATTGGAAAGATTGAGCCGACTGCTTCCAATGGGCATCGCTTCATCCTTGTTGCCATCGACTATTTCACCAAGTGGGTCGAGGCAGCGTCGTTCGCGAATGTTACCAGACATATGGTTGCCCGTTTCATCAAGAAAGAAATCATTTGTCGCTATGGGATTCCCGAAAGAATCATTACTGATAATGGTTCTAATCTCAACAACAAAATGATGAAGGAGTTGTGTCAGAACTTCAACATTCAGCATCACAATTCTTCCCCTTACCGCCCTAAGATGAACGGCGTTGTTGAGGCGGCAAATAAGAACATAAAGAAGATTGTGTAGAAGATGGTCGTCACGTACAGAGATTGGCATGAGATGCTACCCTTCGCCTTGCATGGGTACCGTACTTCAGTACGTACATCGACCGGGGCAACCCCTTACTCCCTGGTGTATGGTATAGAAGCAGTCCTACCTATTGAAGTGGAGATTCCTTCTCTAAGAGTCATGTTGGATGTCAAGTTAGATGAAGCTGAATGGATTCGGACAAGGTTCAATGAGTTGAGTCTTATCGAAGAGAAGCGAATGGCAGCCATTTGTCATGGGCAGTTGTATCAGAGTCGGATGAAGAGAGCTTTTGATCAGAAGGTGCGTCCTCGTTGTTTCCAAGTCGGAGATTTAGTGTTGAAAAGGATCCTTCCTCCTCAGACAAATCACAGGGGCAAGTGGACTCCTAACTATGATGGACCGTATATTGTCACCAAGGTTTTTGATGCTGGGTGTCGCACCCCAAAATTTGACTTTGGCTTTGTTGACCACATCTTGATTAATCTCGTTATCTCGTATTCATCTCAATTTCTTAAACTTCGCGTGACAACTGGTTTGATTAGGTTTTGTGTGTTTTCGTTGCTTACCGTGTTGTATTTCGTTGTTTTAGCAAAACCTGGCCGATATTGTTGCCTCGTATTTATCTCGCTTATCTCTTTTGTGCGTGGCATCGCTTCGATTAGGTTTTGTGCGTTTTTATCTATTTAATTGTTTGTTTGTCGGTATTTTGACTGTATTTCGAATATATTAGAGTTTTCGTATTGTCCGATTATTTGTGATTGTGTTTGTCAGCGTTTTCGTGATGTCGTGTTGATTTTATTATTGCCTAGGGTTATTTATTTAATTACGTGTTGTGCCGTGTGATTTAATCGAGTCTGTTTGAGTCGTGTTGTTGATTTTACTGGTTTACCGGTTTACTGGTTTATTGGTTTTATCAATTTGTCTGTTTTGCTGTGCAAATTGTCATCATTTTTATCGCGTTCGTGTCGCTCGATTTTATCGTATTTTAATCGTGTGCCGTTTAATATTATTTGTGCTTAATATTAATTGTGTTTAGTTGTTAATTAGTTTATTTAATTAGGATTAATATTATATTAGTTTATTATTATTATTATTATATAATATATAAATTATATTATTAATTTATGTTAGATATTTTTTTAGGTTTCCTATTGTTTAAGTAATCTAAATATATATATTATTAATTTATGTTAGATATTTTTTAGGTTTCCTATTGTTTAAGTAATCTAAATATATATTATTAATTTATGTTAGATATTTTTTAGGTTTTCTATTGTTTAAAGTAATCTAAATATATATATATATATAGATGTTGTTAGTAAGAAAGAGGAGGTGGATCAGTAAGGAAAAAAACGTGTGGTGAGAGAAACAGAGAATTGAAAAGAAATATTTTTCCAAAAGTATTACCGTATTTCACTTGTTCTTCATTTTCGGTAACCCAAAATCGTCCCGATTATTCACCGAAACACAAAACCGATTTCATATCTTTGAAGTTCGTTGAGTCCAGGTCACAAATATCCAAGGTTCATTTCATTCCGGCGTCGTTTCACCGATCAAAAGCGACGTTGAAGTCAGGTACTCACGAAGGCAGCCAACACTGCGTCGGTGACGGTTTCCAGCTTTCGGTCGATCATTTGGACGATCAGAAGTTCATCCTCTTCACACAAGGTAATATTCTTCACTTATCTCTGAAATCGGCAAAGTTCCGGCTTGCCGACATGTGTTTTAATATATTATTTATCTAAATATATATATATATATATATATATATATATATATATATATATATATATATATATATATATATATATATTATTTTTGTCTATTATATATCTAAATATATATATATATATAATATATATATATATATATATATATATATATATATATATATATATATTATCTTTGTCTATTATATATTATTTATCTATATATATATATATATATATATATATATATATATATATATATATATATATATATATATATTATTTTTGTCTATTATATATTATTTGTCTAAATGTACATATATATTATTTTTGTCTACTATATATTTATTGTCTAAAAATAAATATATATATATATATATATATATATATATATATATATATATTACTTTTGTTTACTAAATATTGTTTATCTTTTATTATTATTTTGCATATATGTTTTATTTAAATGTTAGTTAAATTAATTATTTGTTTAAATGTTTATTTTAATTAAATGTTTATTTATATCAAATGTTTATTTTGTCTAAAGTAAATGTTTATATTGTTTTTTTATATTTGTTTATGTTGTTACTAACCGTTTCGTTTCAGTTTCAGCTCGATTAACTCCACTAACTATTCGTAATACTAACTATTCATAGCTAACTGTGTTGTAATAATTTACTTTCTCGCATTTTTTATTTTCTGTATTGTGTGTTTAATCGTATTGTTCACGTTTTATGTTAAAAAATCGAAAAATCCAAAAAGAGAAACCCGATGCGATTCCAACGGTCGCCGTATAAGAAACCCTTTTCACACACTCATAAGCTTACTCTTGGGCTTTCCTGTAATGAGCCCATTTATTTATTTCTTTAGGGTCTAGGCTCGTTCAAATCTAAAATCAACAAAACAGACTTTCCCCTTTTCTTTTGGGAGAACTACGTGGATTCTGATTTCTCCATTGCGCCTTGGAGATACGTAGGCATGAAGTCTACGACTTTATCGAGTCCAAAAACAATAAAATCAAGTTCTTTTCTCATCTCCCCAATCAAACGATCAAAGCGAAAAAAGCAAAGTATTCACATAAACATAAGCAAAAAGGTTCCTGTGGAGTACCACAGATGTAGAGGGTGCTAATACCTTCCCTTTGCATAACCAACCCCCGAACCCGTAACTCTAAAGGGATTTATCGTTATTTTTCCCTTCCTCTTTTTGGATAAAATAAAAGACGGTGGCGACTCTTGCATTTAAAATATTTTTCAAACGGGTTAAGTTCAATCAATACTTAATCTCGTGAAAAATCCCGCCGCGACAGAATGGCGGCTCTGCTGGGGACACAATGATTAAACTTATTTGAGGGTTTAGCCTATCTTTGCTTGTTTATATGTTTGCTTTGTGGATATTTGCTAAATTGTATTGTTTGTAATGTTTGTTATTTTGGGTTTTGGGGGATACTTGTGATAAATCCTATACCCGGATTTGGGGCACATTTGAGATAGGATGGATGATAATTCAGGTTGACTTGATAGGAGACAATCCTTACCGAGTTGACTTGAGCCTTTGTCCGCTTGGTGGAGGCCTCTTTGAGGGTGATAGTGTTAAACAAGTCATTTGTGAGGCATTGTTGCTTTCGACGGGCCCGTGAAGCCAAGGACCTTAGTTTACCTTTACCCCATCTTGGCCTTACTTAGGATGTGATGCGGTGACCACTTCGGACCAAAAGTCTGGTTTGGTTGATACGCGATATCACACTCAAGCGAGATTCTTTTGAGAATAATATTGGAAAGCGAGCAGTTGCTTAAACCCGGTATTATCCGAAGAAGGATCCATAACCTTGGGAATTTTTAGAACCCGTTTGGAAGGTGAACCTTAGAACTTATCTGGGGGCTTTGTCCTAAACTCCATGCTGGTGATGAACTTTGAACCTTGTATTGTTTGACCATGTTTGTGTTTGTTGCATTCATGCATGACATGCATTCATTCCCATCATTTCAACCTTTTTCCAAGGAACTTAAAGTGAGGATTGCAAATATTGCAGGAAACATGGATTTTGGACAGAGAAGTGTGAAAAAGTACAATCTCATCAATCCAAAGATAGATGAACTAAAGAAACTGGTTTCTTCGATCGCAGATCCTATTGGTTTCAGAGACAGATATGGGGCACTTATATCTTTATTGACACTTAGGATGGAAGAAGGGTTATTGCAGACATTAGTACAGTTCTATGATCCAGTCTATCACTGTTTCACATTCCCAGACTATCAACTCATGCCTACATTGGAAGAGTATGCCCAGTTGCTTCACATCCCAGTTGCTGATACAATACCTTTCTCTGGTTCAGAAAAGTTACCCGAGCACAGTTCTCTTGCAAAAGTGTTGTACATGAAGAAGTCAGAATTCAAGAATAACTTCACCACCAAAGGAGGACTTCCAGGTTTCACTGCCAAGTTCTTAATGGGGAAGGTTTCTTATTTTTCCAGTCAAGGTTGTGATATTATTGTGGAGCATCTGTTCGCCTTGTTGATCTACGGTTTGTTACTATTTCCTAATATTGAAGGTTTTGTGGATTCATATGCTATACGCATCTTCCTAAGTGGTAATCCTGTTCCAACTTTGCTCGGAGACACCTATCATTCCATCCATTACCGTACTTTGAAAGGAGGAGGAACCATAGTCTGTTGTATACCGTTACTCTACAAATGGTTTGTCTCTCATCTTCCTAAGTCAGCTACTTTTTGGGATCGCAAGTCAGGACTTCAGTGGTCACAGAGGATTATGTCTCTTACCCAGTCAGATATTGCATGGTATAGTAGAGTTTTAGACGATGTGAAGATCATTGATAGTTGCGGGGAGTTCCCCAATGTGCCCCTCATGGGCACAAAGGGAATCATTTCTTATAATCCAGTACTTGCTAGGAGACAACTCGGTTACCCTATGAAGGACAAGCCTCCTAACATTCTTTTAGAAGGTATTTTCTTGAGGGATAACGAGGAGGACCCTACCATGAAAGAGAGAGTAGTAAGAGCTTGGCATCGTGTTTGTTGCAAAGGGCGACTTGAATTGGGTAAGAAAGATTGTACCTCCTATGAGCCGTACCTCCAGTGGATCAGAGCCAGAGCTATACAGTTGAAAATTCCATACCCACATCATGATCCTATCAAACCCGCTCCGTTGAAGACCCCCTACCTTCCGCTAGATGACAAAGAAGAACTCCAAGCCACCTTGGAGAGGGTCAAGAAAGAGAGAGACGCTTGGAAGGATAAGGCCCAGGTGCTCGAAATGGAAAATGAAGAACTTCAGAGACAGTTAAAGGAGCAGAGTGGAGAAGATCGTGCAGGTAAACGTCCAAGGGTGCAAGAGGATTTATTTTCCTCAGGCACAACAGATTACTCCCAGATTCCACAGTCCTCAGGTGCATGGAAAGGTCTTGTAGACAGTTTGGTGAAGGAGAAAGCTTTTATGCAGAAGGCCTATGAAGAAAGAATTGAGAGACTTGAAGGACAACTCCTACTTGTTTATGCTCGTCCTGATGACACATGTCCTTAAATGGTTTTCTTGGTTGTATTTTGGGTTGATAACTTTGTATATTTTGATAAAAATGCTTAAAATGAAAATTTTTGTTTTGTTATCAAAAATGTTTGCAATTCTATCTTTTCCTTCACTTAGAGTTCCTTGGAAAATCATTCATTTTGCATATCCATGCATCACGTGCATACAGGTTGTCTGTCTTGGTCCAGTCTTCTAACAGTTGCTTCCCGCCAGCAGATCCATTTCAAGCTGACGCATAATTACAACACAAGAGCCAACTACAAAAGAAGAATGGAGATAACAGATAACGAGAACCGAGAATTGAAAGCTCAGGTTGCCGAAGCACAAGATGCACAGATCCAGGCGCAAGCACAGGCAACAGAGATGCGCAACCAAATGTTAACCGCCCGTCTATAAGCAGAGGAAGCCTAGGCTAGGGCTCAAGTTCATAGTTCAGGACAGACTTCGGCACAGAATCAACCTCAAATTCAGAATCAGACAACAGCAGCACCCGTCACTACAGGCATCACTTCAGAAATCAACGCTGTCCCAGTCACTTCTGTTACCATCACAGCATCCCGTCCTTGGGAAATACCCAGGGATCTTAATCAAGATAGATATCAACAAGAGTTCGTTCCACCAAATGCTCCTGTCTTCACTAATGTGCCTCCCGTTGTTCACTATACTCCTCACCTAGGAGAACCTGTCTATCACGACCCTACCCCAAGTGAGGATCCTGGTCTCAATGATAGAATGGATGAATTCCAGGATCAGTTTGCGGAATTACAAAAAGAGATAAAAGCTCTTCGTGGGAAAGAACTGTTTGGCAGAGATGTAAATGATATGTGTTTGGTTCCAGACGTAAGGATGCCAGCAAAATTTAAACTACCAGAATTTGAAAAGTACAAAGGAAGTTCTTGTCCACAGACCCATTTGGTTATGTACGTGCGAAAGATGTCAATGTACACCAACGACCAAAGGATGCTCATTCATTGTTTTCAAGACAGCCTTACCGGTGCAGCTTTACGCTGGTATATGGGATTAGATAGTTCTCAGATCAAGACTTTCAACGATTTAGGCGAGGCCTTTATCAAACATTACAAATACAACCTTGATAATGTGCCAGACCGAGATCAGTTGAGGTCCATGTAACAAAGAGAAAAGGAGACATTCCGTGAATACGCGCAAAGGTGGCGCGAAATTGCAGCACAGGTTGTTCCACCTATGGAAGAAAAGGAGATGACGAAAGTGTTCTTAAAGACTCTTGATACTTTTTATTACGAGAGGATGATTTCAAGCGCTCCTACAGACTTTACTGACATGGTAAACATGGGAGTCCGTTTAGAGGAAGCAGTTCGAGAAGGGCGTCTAGTTAGAGAAGGAAGTTCATCTTCAAGCGGGGCAAAGAGGTACGGCGGTTTTATGAAAAAGAAGGAACAAGAAACTAATGTTGTGTCCTATAATCATCCAAGAAGGATCAATTATCCTTACCATTCCCAACACCAACATATAGCAGCCGTGACTCCAGTAATCACTTCCGCTCCAGTTCAAGTCCAATACCCTCAGCAGCGTACCAACCGCTTCCAACAGAATACTCAGTATCAGCAACAACATCAACCTCAACAACATCAACATCAGTTACAACAACGTCCACCACAGCAACAAAGAAGAACCAATTTTGATCCAATTCCGATGTCATATGCAGAATTGTATCCAGCTTTGATCGCTAAAAACCTTGTGCAACCACGACCACGACCTCCTGTACCAGAAGTGCTACCTTGGTGGTACAAGCCAGAGGTATCTTGTCCCTTTCATCAGAATGCTCCAGGTCATGACTTAGACAACTGTTTTGCTTTAAAGTTGGAAGTACAGAAGTTGACAAGAGCAGGTATCCTAACCTTCAAGAACATGGGTCCCAATGTGAAGGACAATCCAATGCCAAGTCATGGTCCTTCATCAGTGAACAATATAGAAGTTTCTCTCAATGAACAACGTGTTACGAAGATAGAGGAGATTCAACAGTCTTTGGTTGAAATTCATGCTGTTTTATGTGCTCATGGTCTATTCCAACATGACCACCAGATCTGTGGTACATGTTCAGTCAATTCAAGAGGTTGTAGAAAGATTCAAGATGATTTGCAAGGCGTCCTTGATCAGGGTTTGATTCAGATTTCTAGACAAGTGAGTTCTCCAGAATCATAAGAACAAGAGGTGAATGTCATCATTCCTTGCTTCAACATTCCAGAGAAAGTAGAGATATCTTATCATCCGAGGGAGCCAGTGGTGATTTGCCCTCCGGGCCCAATGCCTTACACTTCAGATAAAGCGGTCCCCTACCGCTATGCAGCAACTATTATTGAGAACGGTAAAGAGGTCGAGATTAAAACCTTAGCCTCAGTTACCAATATCACAGCAAATAGCCGAATGACGCGCAGTGGCCATGTGTTCGCTCCGCCGGTTACCCCAAGTAGAAATGTTGAGAAAGATCCAGTAGTCGTGGTACCAGTGACAAGAGAAGCAGAAGGGCAAACAAGTAATTCAACCCTTGACAAAGAAATAGATGAACTACTCAGAATTATCAAGCTCAGTGACTACAAAGTGGTAGATCAGTTGCTACAGACACCATCAAAAATCTCGATCCTGTCCTTATTATTGAACTCAGCTGTCCACAGAGAAGCACTACTGAAGGTGCTTGATCAAGCCTTTGTAGAACAGGATATAACAGCAGAGCAATTCAACAATGTTGTAGGCAGCATCACTTCGTGCAATGGCTTAGGCTTTTGTGATGAAGAACTGCCAGAAGAAGGAAAGAATCACAACTTCGCTCTCCATATCTCAGCCAATTGTCAAGGGGATTCTTTGTCTAATATCCTAATTGACACCGGTTCATCTCTGAATGTCATGCCCAAGTCTACCTTGTTGAAGCTAAAGTATAAAGGGGGGCAAATGCGACACAGTGGAATTATTGTGAAAGCGTTCGATGGATCAAGAAAATCAGTCATTGGAGAGGTTGATTTGCCTATTGGTATTCGACCTCATGTATTCCAGATCACTTTCCAGGTTATGGATATAGTGCCAGCTTATAGCTGTCTGCTCGGACGCCCATGGATTAATGAGGTGGGTGCCATTACATCCACGTTACACCAGAAGTTAAATTTTTTCAAGAATGGGCAAATAGTGACGGTTAATGGGGAGCAGGCTATGCTGATCAACCACCTTTCATCGTTTAGTGTGATAGAAGCAGACGAAACGACTGTTCAAACTCCATTTCAGGCCCTGACCATCGATGATTACAAGAAAAGTGAAGGTTCAATCGCGTCATTCAAAGACGCCCAGCAGATTGTCAAGACAGGTCCTACAGAAATGTGGGGCAAGGTGATAGAGTTGCCAGAAAACGTTAACCATGCAGGATTAGGCTTTGTTGATGGAAAACAAGTGCAGACTTCAGTGGTGCGACCTTTCAAAGATATCTTTCACAGCGGTGGGGTTATCAACATGGTAGCAGTTGAGGAGGATACTTTTGAGGGAAAGACAGAAGACGAAGGCCCCAGATTTGTGACACCAGGAGTAGTTATGAAGAACTGGACCGCAGTTGACATCCCACATTGTGTCCACATATCAAAGTAATTAAGCTTTTCAGTTTTCAAAAATCTTTCGCTTTAGCCCGAAGCGCGAAGCATTAATTTTGTAAAATGGGCACTTTTGTCAAAAACATACTATCCATGAAAAAGATCTTTTGTGTTCCTATACACTTGTGTCCTTTTATCTTTTCAGCTTTTTCGGAAAATGGTAACACAAAAAAAACCTTAAAAAGAACACATTTTTGCATGTCATGGTCAGTCCTCTAAAAACAATTGTTTGTACAGGTTACTTAAACCCGTTGAACACAATGACATCATGCCCTCTCCCAACTTTGAACATTCTGTATTCGAAGCTGAAGAGGAAGAGCGGGATGAGATTCCAGAAGAGGTCGCCCGCCAGCTTGAAAATGAAGAAGACACTATTCAGCCATACAAGGAGCCTTTGGAACAGTCAACTTGGGTTCGGAAGATATTGTGAAAGAAGTCAAAATTGGAGCATTGTTATCCCCACAGGTCAAGGAGCAATTGATCAGCCTGTTGAAAGAGTATGTAGATGTGTTTGCTTGGTTTTATCAAGATATGCCTGGTCTCGACACTGACATCGTAGAGCACAAGTTACCTTTGAAGCCAGAATGTCCACCGGTCAAACAGAAATTAAGAAGAACACATCCAGATATGGCCGTCAAAATTAAAGAAGAAGTTCTGAAGCAAATAGATGCTGGTTTTCTTGCCACTTCAGTGTATCCAGAGTGGATAGCAAATATTGTGCCAGTTCCTAAGAAGGACGGGAAGGTACGAATGTGTGTCGACTATCGTGACTTAAATAGAGCAAGCCCAAAGGATGATTTCCCCCTGCCTCACATTGACATGTTGGTAGACAATACAGCAAAGTTTGACATATTCTCCTTCATGGACGGATTCTCCGGGTATAACCAGATCAAAATGGCTCCCGAAGACATGGAAAAAACTACATTCATAACACCATGGGGAACATTCTATTATCAAGTGATGCCGTTTGGGTTGAAGAACGCAGGTGCTACTTACCAGCGAGCCATGACAACGCTCTTTCACGACATGATGCACAAAGAGATTGAGGTTTTTGTGGATGACATGATCGCGAAGTCTCGTTCAGAAGAAGGTCACTTAGTAGATCTATTTAAGCTGTTTCAACGATTGAGGAAGTTCCGTCTTCGCCTCAATCCGAACAAATGCACATTTGGCGTCAGGTCAGGTAAACTCTTGGGCTTCATTGTCAGCCAAAAAGGCATTGAAGTTGATCCAGATAAAGTAAAAGCTATCCAAGAGATGCCCGCACCAAAAACCGAAAGGCAAGTGAGAGGTTTTCTAGGACGATTGAATTACATATCCCGGTTTATTTCTCACATGACTGCCACTTGTGAACCTATCTTCAAATTGCTGAGAAAGAGTCAGAATTGTGTTTGGACAGAGGATTGTCAGAAAGCATTTGACAGTATCAAAGAGTACCTCATGGAGCCTCCTATCTTGTTACCACCTGTTGCTGGAAGACCGTTGGTTATGTATTTGACAGTGCTTGAGAATTCTATGGGCTGTATTCTGGGTCAACAAGACGAAACTGGAAAGAAAGAGCATGCCATTTACTACTTAAGCAAGAAATTTACTGACTGTGAATCACGATACTCCTTACTCGAGATGACATGTTGTGCATTGGCTTGGGCTGCTAAGAGATTGAGGCAGTATATGTTAAGTCACACCACTTGGTTGATATCCAAAATGGATCCAATCAAGTACATTTTTGAGAAGCCTGCACTCACTGGTAAGATTGCAAGATGGCAGATGCTGTTATCAGAATACGACATTGAGTATCATACCCAGAAAGCTATCAAGAGCAGTGTGTTGGCTGAGTACCTTGCTCACCAACCCGTTGAAGATCACGATGATAATGAGGATGAGTTTCCTGATGAAGATGTCATGTTCCTAAAATCCAGAGATTGTAAAGAGCCACTTCCTGAAGAAGGGCCTGAACCAGATTCTCAATGGGGTTTAGTATTTGATGGAGCTTCCAACGTTTATGGACATGGAGTAGGTGCAGTCATTATCACTCCAGAAGGTTCTCATATTCCTTTCACGGCAAGAATTTGCTTTGAATGTACAAACAACATTGCTGAATATGAAGCCTGTATCATGGGTCTTGAAGAAGCCATTGACCTCCGCATCAAAAATCTTACTGTTTATGGTGACTCAACGTTAGTTATCAATCAGATCAAAGGAGAATGGGAAACACGCCACCCTGGCTTGATCCCATACAAAGACTATGCAAGAAGATTGTTGACTTTCTTCACCAAGGTTGAATTGCATCACATTCCTCGGGATGAGAATCATATGGCGGATGCTCTAGCTACGTTGTCTTCAATGTATCAAGTGGGTTTTCCAAACGAAGTACCCAGAATTGTGATCAAGCGACTTGATAGACCAGCACATGTGTTTACAGCTGAGGCCAGTTTTGATGATAAACCATGGTACCACGATATCAAGCATTTCCTTCAGACTCAGGAGTATCCTCTTGGAGCAACAGAAAAAGATAAAAAGACTTTGAGAAGATTGTCAGGCAGTTTCTTCCTTAATCAGAATGTGCTCTATAAGAGGAATTATGGCATGGTCTTACTCAGATGTGTTGATAAAAAGGAAGCAGAAATGTTGATGAAAGAAGTTCACGAAGGGTCCTTTGGTACTCATGCAAACGGCCACTCTATGTCAAGAAAGATGTTGAGAGCTGGTTACTACTGGTTGACCATGGAATCAGATTGCTGCAAATTTGTAAAGAAGTGTCACAAATGTCAGATCTACGCTGATAAGGTTCATGTACCACCAACCTTTTTGAATGTGATTTCTGCTCCTTGGCCATTCTCAATGTGGGGCATTGACATGATCGGTATGATTGAACCCAAAGCTTCCAACGGACACCGTTTCATTCTTGTGGCAATTGATTACTTCACCAAATGGGTGGAAGCAGCTTCGTATGGAAAGGTGACAAAGCAAGTGGTGGTCAGATTCATCAAAAATAATCTCATTTGCCGATATGGCATTCCAAACAAGATCATCACTGACAATGGCTCCAATCTGAACAACAAAATGATGGATGAATTATGTGAAAGTTTCAGGACCGAGCATCACAACTCTTCTCCTTACCGTCCCAAGATGAATGGGGCAGTTGAAGCTGCAAATAAGAATATCAAGAAGATCATTCAAAAGATGGTCGTTACCTACAAAGATTGGCATGAAATGCTGCCTTTTGCACTACACGGATATAGAACATCAGTCCGTACTTCAACTGGGGCAACCCCATTTTCACTTGTATACGGTATGGAAGCTGTGTTACCGATAGAGGTTGAAATTCCATCAATGAGGATACTAATGGAAACTCAGTTGTTAGAGGCTGAATGGTGTCAAAGCAGATACGATCAGTTAAATTTGATTGAAGAAAAAAGAATGACTGCCTTGTGCCATGGACAGTTATATCAAAAGAGAATGAAGCAGGCATTTGATAGGAAGGTTAAGCCGAGAGAATTCAAAGAGGGTGACCTTGTGCTCAAGAAGATGATACTATTTCACAATGATTCTAGGGGCAAGTGGACTCCTAACTATGAAGGACCCTATGTTGTCAAGAAAGCCTTCTCAGGCGGTGCTTTAATTCTTACAAACATGGATGGTGAAGAGTTTCCACGTCCCGTGAATACAGATGCAGTCAAGAAATACTTCGCCTAAAAAATGAAAAGAACAGCTCGCTAAGTTGAAAACCCGAAAGGGCGGCTTAGGCAAAAATGAGCGTCTCGGTGGACTGAAAACCTGAAAGGGCGGTCCAAGCAGAAATTAGAAACATAAAAAAACAAAGAGAATATTATCCCGGTAGATTGAAAACCCGAAAGGGCAATCTAGGCAAAAGTTAGGGATTTCAGGCAAGTAACTGCATAACAGAGATAAGATCATTGAAGTATCAGAATATTTTCAACAGTTCTCCAACTTTCTCAAGGCTGCAATACAGGTCAAAAGTGGAAGAGAGAATGATGTCATTGTAGTTCAACGTACCCTTTTTCCACGAAATTACCATTTTCCAATTTGTAAAGATCTATGGAATCACGCTGTTGGCTGATTACCATCCTATCAAATCAATTTGAACCTTTCTATATTTCTTGGCACTCTTAATTTTCATTTCAATTTACGAAAGTTCTTTTACTTTGACAGATATGTTTTGAAACAAAAGTTTTGAATTAAAAACAGTTTTTGAAAAATATAAAGATTATTTATTTTGATTTGTGGACATCAATAAAAGGATTGAGACACGTGGTCCCAGTAATTCTGAAATCATGTGATTCCAACTAGACATGTTCATATTACTATCCTTATATGTATATGATGAAAAAATCTCCACAGGTGTCTTGGCAGTAATATTTCTCCAGCAGAGGTTGTGATTCTGGATATCCCCAACTATGCTTCCTAGTTTTCCTCAAGAGATCATGCAAGAAATATTTCAAGAAGTTTATTCCCTTCACTTGGGGCATGAAGACTCCCCAGTTTAATTGATCATGAAGACTTTGATCCAGGTTTTAAGTTACAGATTTGGCCTATGGGATTACTACAGGTATTTCCCCAGTAATTTATTAAAGCGGGATCAGCAATGTCCCCAGCAAAGGATGGGAAGGAAGATTTGATTTCCCTGAGCAGGAGTAATACAGAGGTCTCCATCCCTCAGCGAGTGAAGAAAGTTGATATTCAGAAACTACAGGGAATCTCCTGTTGTTCTCTGTCCATTCAATAGAAGGATATGTCTCCGCCTCAGTAATGTTTTGTAGTAAAAGAAGAGTGTGTTATGCATTTTAAGCAAATTCAAGAATTGCAGGATTTCTCCTGAATTCTCATTTATATTCAAAGGTCAGACATCACTGTTCCCCGACAGAGTCTCCCAGAGGAAAGATCTCGTAACCAGATATCAGACACCATAATCCCCTGCAGAGTCTTCAGATACAGAAAGTCTCCATGATAATTAAAGCAAAAAAATCAAGGATAGATTTCCCCTATATTCTTATTCCCTGGAAAGATACCACCTATCCCCAGCGGACTTTATCCCCAGCGGAGTCTTCCAGAAGAATAATCCCTTCTGCATTATCAGCAAATTCAAGAATTGCAGGACTTCTCTTACAATATCATCTTATTTCCAGAGGATAACACCTTGTATCCCCAGCGGAGTCCTCAGAAAGGTCTAATCCTCATATACCTCACAAATTCAAGAACCACAGGGAATCTCCTGCATTTTTGAAGTAGAAGGCGTCTCCATTCTTCTACGGAATCCTCAGCAGAGACAGACTTTTAAAGAAACCTGGATATGGTGCTCTTGTACCAATTCCCCAGCAAGTCTTTGTACTACTCCCTAGCGAGTCTCAGTGCAAATCTCCAGCAAGTCCTTATGCAGCTGTTAACATTTTTAGTTATTCCTAGTTTTGTCTGTCCATCATGCATTCATTACTAAATATTCATGCATATCTATGACATATCATGCTTGCATTCATATGCACCTTGTTTCCTTGTTTATATTGTGGGTTGAGTCAATCTCTCCATATAGAGTATCCTCATAAGCAGCAAAATACCTTTTATTGGTCATGTTCCCCACAGAGATCTATGCCTCGTGGAAGATGGTTGTTTCAGTTGTAAATCCTGATGAGTTCATTCCTCTTCAGTTGAAGTCTTGTTTGACCGTTTCATTCTAAGTTCTATCCTAGTTTGAACCTCGTGTCTCCAGATAAAGCTCAAAAATTGCCAGTAAAAGAAGGCAACAATATAGTCTTTGTGACTCTCATTCAGTAAAACAGACATGACAGATATTGTGTCCAAGTCCTTTATACCTTCATCTTTGAGTTGGTACCCGTTACAAACTTGAGTTACCTACATCCATGAGTGGTAACCTTTGTTATCCCTCGGATAAATTATTTACTATCTCCATCTATGAGTTGATAACATCCTCACAGAAAGTTCCATGGTTCTACCTGCAACTTTGAGCTGGTAGTGTGCTTTCGTCTTTGAGTTTAGCACATATTCCTTTTGATTCCACCTTCGTCTTTGAGTTGGTGAAGTACCTGCAACTTTGAGCTGGTAATATGCATTCATCTTTGAGTTCGCACATTTTCCTGTGATTCCATCTTCGTCTTTGGGTTGATGGAGTACCTTCATCTATGAGTAGGGTATGTTTGATCCTTGTTGAACTGATAGTGTGCTTTCATCTTTGAGTCTGCACAGATAACTTCTGATTCCATCTTCGTCTTTGAGTGGATGGAGTACCTTCATCTATGAGTTAGGTACATTTTGTCCTTCCACCGTCATCTTTGAGTCGGTAATGATAAACATCTCCAGGAGAATATGTTCTAAATTCTTTTAAACACCTTTGTCAATGAATCGGTGGTTGCCTTCAACTTTGAGTCGGCATTTCTCTGTCTACCTCATCAATGAGTTGGTAGTGCGCATTCAACTGTAAGTCTGCACAATGATCCTTAGATCTGATTCTTCATCTACACCATCATCAATGAGTTGGAATTTGATTTCCCTAGCAGTGTTATTATCAATCTTTTGAAGCTTGCCTTCAACTTTGAGTTGGCATGTCTTGTTTACCTCATCAATGAGTGGGTAGTGAGCTGTCAACCATGAGTTAACGCAGTTCGATTCTTATTATGCCCTTGTTATACCTTCATCCTTGAGTTGGTATTGATCTTTTCTGTTACCTCCATCTTTGAGTTGGTAATGTACTGTCACATCAGTACTCTTGTTATATTGATCTTTTCCCACTTTCATCTATGAGATAGTGATGTATCGTCAACATTGAGTCGATATCTCTTTTCCTCCTATTTTCCATCTATGAATAGGTAGTGAATCTTCCCCAGCTGAGTGTTCTCAGTGTTTACCTTCATGCATTGAGTTGGTGTATGTCCTTCCCCAGTAGAGTTTGCACTCCTGTGTCTCTGTGTCTGTCTGTCTTTTGCATCATGCATACATGCATTTGCGGTCAAATTTTGTGGCGTTTGTCATATTTAATTACCTTACGCCATTCGATAGCCTCCGGCTATCTGGCCTAAGTTAATTAAATAGGGGCATCTGTCGCACCCCAAAATTTGACTTTGGCTTTGTTGACCACATCTTGATTAATCTCGTTGTCTCGTATTCATCTCAATTTCTTAAACTTCGCGTGACAACTGGTTTGATTAGGTTTTGTGTGTTTTCGTTGCTTACCGTGTTGTATTTCGTTGTTTTAGCAAAACCTGGCCGATATCGTTGCCTCGTATTTATCTCGCTTATCTCTTTTGTGCGTGGCATCGCTTCGATTAGGTTTTGTGCGTTTTTATCTATTTAATTGTTTGTTTGTCGGTATTTTGACTGTATTTCGAATATATTAGAGTTTTCGTATTGTCCGATTATTTGTGATTGTGTTTGTCAGTGTTTTCGTGATGTCGTGTTGATTTTATTATTGCCTAGGGTTATTTATTTAATTACGTGTTGTGCCGTGTGATTTAATCGAGTCTGTTTGAGTCGTGTTGTTGATTTACTGGTTTACCGGTTTACTGGTTTATTGGTTTTATCAATTTGTCTGTTTTGCTGTGCAAATTGTCATCATTTTTATCGCGTTCGTGTCGCTCGATTTTATCGTATTTTAATCGTGTGCCGTTTAATATTATTTGTGCTTAATATTAATTGTGTTTAGTTGTTAATTAGTTTATTTAATTAGGATTAATATTATATTAGTTTATTATTATTATTATTATATAATATATAAATTATATTATTAATTTATGTTAGATATTTTTTTAGGTTTCCTATTGTTTAAGTAATCTAAATATATATTATTAATTTATGTTAGATATTTTTTAGGTTTCCTATTGTTTAAGTAATCTAAATAAATATTATTAATTTATGTTAGATATTTTTTAGGTTTCCTATTGTTTAAAGTAATCTAAATATATATATATAGATGTTGTTAGTAAGAAAGAGGAGGTGGATCAGTAAGGAAAAAAACGTGTGGTGAGAGAAACAGAGAATTGAAAAGAAATATTTTTCCAAAAGCATTACCGCATTTCACTTGTTCTTCATTTTCGGTAACCCAAAATCGTCCCGATTATTCACCGAAACACAAAACCGATTTCATATCTTTGAAGTTCGTTGAGTCCAGGTCACAAATATCCAAGGTTCATTTCATTCCGGCGTCGTTTCACCGATCAAAAGCGACGTTGAAGTCAGGTACTCACGAAGGCAGCCAGCATTGCGTCGGTGACGGTTTCCAGCTTTCTGTCGATCATTTGGACGATCAGAAGTTCATCCTCTTCACACAAGATAATATTCTTCACTTATCTCTGAAATCGGCAAAATTCCGGCTTGCCGACATGTGTTTTAATATATTATTTATCTAAATATATATATATATATATATATATATATATATATATATATTATTTTTGTCTATTATATATATATATATATATATATATATATATATAATAGACAAAAATAATATATATATATATATATTATTTTTGTCTATTATATATTATTTGTCTAAATGTACATATATATTATTTTTGTCTACTATATATTTATTGTCTAAAAATAAATAAATATATATATATATATATATATATATATATATATATATATATATATATATATATATATATATATATATATATATATATATATATATATATATATATATATATATATATATATATATATATATATATATATATATATATATATTACTTTTGTTTACTAAATATTGTTTATCTTTTATTATTATTTTGCATATATGTTTTATTTAAATGTTAGTTAAATTAATTATTTATTTAAATGTTTATTTTAATTAAATGTTTATTTATATCAAATGTTTATTTTGTCTAAAGTAAATGTTTATATTATTTTTTTATATTTGTTTATGTTGTTACTAACCGTTTCGTTTCAGTTTCAGCTCGATTAACTCCACTAACTATTCGTAATACTAACTATTCATAGCTAACTGTGTTGTAATAATTTACTTTCTCGCATTTTTTATTTTCTGTATTGTGTGTTTAATCGTATTGTTCACGTTTTATGTTAAAAAATCGAAAAATCCAAAAAGAGAAACCTGATGCGATTCCAACGGTCGCCGTTTAAGAAACCCTTTTCACACACTCATAAGCTTACTCTTGGGCTTTCCTGTAATGAGCCCATTTATTTATTTCTTTAGGGTCTAGGCTCGTTCAAATCTAAAATCAACAAAACAGACTTTCCCCTTTTCTTTTGGGAGAACTACGTGGATTCTGATTTCTCCATTGCGCCTTGGAGATACGTAGGCATGAAGTCTACGACTTTATCGAGTCCAAAAACAATAAAATCAAGTTCTTTTCTCATCTCCCCAATCAAACGATCAAAGCGAAAAAAGCAAAGCATTCACATAACATAAGCAAAAAGGTTCCTGTGGAGTACCACAGATGTAGAGGGTGCTAATACCTTCCCTTTGCATAACCAACCCCCGAACCCGTAACTCTAAAGGGATTTATCGTTATTTTTCCCTTCCTCTTTTTGGATAAAATAAAAGACGGTGGCGACTCTTGCATTTAAAATATTTTTCAAACGGGTTAAGTTCAATCAATACTTAATCTCGTGAAAAATCCTGCCGCGACAGTGGGGCTTTAATGTTTGCAACTATGGATGGTGAAAACTTCACTTCCCCTGTGAACTCAGACGCAGTTAAAAAATACTTCGCATAAAATAGACCCGCTGGACAGTAAAAAGAATAGTCCAGGCAAAAAATGGGCATCCCGGCGAACCAAGAAAATGAAAAGGTTCGGGCAAAAATTAGGGACAAAAATAAAAAAAGATTGTACACCCGATAAGTTGAAAACCTGAAAAGGCAACTTAGGCAAAAATGGGTATCCCGGTGGATTGAAAACCCGAAAAGGGCGATCCAGGCAAAAGTTAGGGATTAAGCGAATGACTGCGTTCTGAGTAGTTCTGAATCTCATCTCGTGCCAATGAATGGAAATTTTTGAAGGATAGGAAACAGTCCAATCACTCTTTCAGAAAGTTGATCATCTGGAGGATCTTGAAGACGGGCAAGTCATAGCAGAATTGGAACCCAATAGAAATCCCTTTCACATTGCCATTAGATTAATTTCTGTTTTTATCTATTGTGCGATTACCTCTTTCCAGGGATTGCTTCTTAATGTAAATGCCTATTCAGAGGCCATTCAATCAATAAAATCATGTTATTCAGTATATCTCTGTTTTCATTTTCATTTTACTGTTTTGTTTGCAAAAATGACGTCCGAATTTTTGATAAACATTGCATCATGACACATAAGGGCTTTACAGGTACATGCTTAATAAACATTTAAAATTGCTGTAAATTTTAAGTGCTTTGGATCGTCTATTCAGAACAGGTGCCCTCGGGGCATTTCCTTAAAATCCCCTGTAGATGATCGTGAATATCTTCCCCAGTGAAGTCACCAACAGACGAATTCGGTGTCTTATCCCTACAGAGCTGATCAGAGCGTTGGATTCTTCAATCCCCAGCAGTTTCTCACCACCGTACTTCCCCAAGCGGTTGTTTCAGGACATACACTCCCCAGTAGAGTTGACAGTACCAGACTACATATCCCCAACGGGGTTGACAGTGCCAGACTTTATCTTCCCAGTAGAAGTGGCTGCTCCTTAGAGTTCGATGCCAGATCGATAATCCCAATGCCAGATCCATGGTTTCTTTCCTTGAAGCAGAACCTCGGTACCGTATCAGTGTTTGCTTCCCCTGCTGAGTCATCTCTCGCAAATCGTGGTTGCCAGAACCATTGTAGCTTTCCTCAGCAGCAGGCTTCCAATGCCATTCTTTCCCCGATCAGAGTCTCGGTATGGCCATAACACCGCATGGCTAGTCATCTCCCCACAGAGTTCTTTGCGCTGTGCATCTCCAACAGCCTTGCCAAGGTCCAGAAGATGGTGATCATTTCCCCAGTAGATCCCCTTGCCTCAACTTGGCATTCTACCCAGCATTTCGCATCCCTGCATGTAGAATCATATTGCATTGCATCCTTCCAAATCGCGTAGCATTTCCATTTTCATGGAGCATTACGCCATTGAAAAATTCAAACATACGCATGTAAGCATAAAACATTCTCGGTATCCCAAGTGATAAGCTAGAAGTTGTTTCCAGTACTCAGACTGAAGATTGTTCATGACTTACCTTTGTTATCCCCAGCAAGTGTCATTGGCCCATGCGCCGCCTCTATTATCATTCCCTATTTCTGCCAATGCTGACAGGCATGAAGTTTTCCGGTATCCAGACCGAAGTGGCATTCAGGCCAGTTTTCTGGTATCCAAACCGAAGTGGCATTCAGGCCAGTTTT
The DNA here is from genome assembly GCF_024323335.1 of Lathyrus oleraceus. Taxonomy (NCBI): domain Eukaryota; kingdom Viridiplantae; phylum Streptophyta; class Magnoliopsida; order Fabales; family Fabaceae; genus Lathyrus; species Lathyrus oleraceus. The sequence continues at coordinate 342,416,096 of NC_066579.1, forward strand.
CCGGTATCCAGACTGAAGTGGCATTCAGGCCAGTGTTCCGATGTTCAGATCGAAGAAGTTTCCGACGATCAGGTCGATGCGACTTGTGGCGTTCAGGCCAGTTTTCCGATATTCATATCGAAGTGGCATTCAGGCCAGTTTTCCGGTATCCAGACCGAAGTGGCATTCAGGCCAGTGTTCCGATGTTCAGATCGAAGAAGTTTCCGACGGTCAGGTCGATGCGACTTGTGACGTTCAGGCCAGTTTTCCGATATTCAGATCGAAGTGGAATTCAAGCCAGTTTTCCCGATATTCAGATCGAAGTGGCATTCAGGCCAAGTCTTTCCGATGTTCAGATCGAAGAAGTTTCCGATGTTCAGGTCGATGCAACTTGTGGCATTCAGGCCAATTTTCCGATGTTCAGATCGAAGTCATTTCCAGTATTCAGACTGATGAGCGGCATTCAGGCCATGGTTATTTCTGTGTTACCATTTATTTTGGTATCCAAGTTAACATTCTTTTTCGGTATTCAGACTGACTTTCACCATACCAGACGGATTCTTCTTTCAAGACCACCTCTTTGCCGATTCTGACAGACATTGTTACTTCACTTCACTTCAGTGCAAATTTTTGGGCTTTTATTGTATTCAATCCCTTGATACCTCGAAAGCACGAAAGCAGCTGCCATCTTCTTTCCGGGTCTCCAGTTGATTGAATAGGGGCAGCTGTAATACCCCAAAATTTACCCTTCATCTTTCCTGAAAAAAAAAAACAAAAAAAAAACAAAAAAAAATTAATTAATTAATTAATTAAATAAATAAATAAAATAAATAAATAAAATATAACAAATTATTTTGGACTTGGGTCTCCCTCATTTGAGCCCACTACCCACGAAAATCAGTATATAAATACTGAAGTTTCAGTAGAGGAGGGACACTTGGAGTTACACTGGGAGATTCACTTGAGAAAAAGGGAGGGAAGCAAAATACTCTGAGGTTTCCTTGGAACAAAACCCTGAGGAAAAAGATAGTGAGAGAAGAACTAACAGAGTTCAGAGCAGCCTCCAAACCCTGAAGGGAACTCAACTTGTAAACCTCACGGGTGCAACTCAATTTCAATCAAGCTCTCCAATCAGGTTTGCCCTATATCCATCATCTTTATGCCTTTAATTTGAATGCTCTAAATGTATGAGGTATTATGGGTGAATTTGATACCTTTTTTGTGAGCCTTTTGTGAATTTTGATGGAATTATTCATGTGGTTACATTTTGATTTGGGGGCAACCCTTGATTACCCTATTTTTTTTGTCTCTAACCTGTTTGTTGAGTTTTTGTGAGGGCTCACATGACTTTTTGCAGAGATAATTTGCGTGGTTTTCCCACTTTATTTGTGGGATACCCCCTGGAGGTTTCATTCCGATTACCTGTACTGACTCACTTTCTTTGATGGTGTTTAGCTTGGAAGGATCCCTGGGTTTCCCATTCCTCTAACTGCTGTTACTTCGGATCTTTATCCGTGTGGTACTTTTACATTTTTCCCGCATTTTACTGCTTTCCTAGCTGGAAGACCTCGATAGGTGGCAATGTTTTGTGCTTACTTTATGCAGGTTCCTTTGTCCAGGGTTAAGAGCTATGAGGTCTTATCCTCATTACCCTTTTGCATGCGCGTTCCTACAATGCAAACAAACCCTTCATTGATTTTTCTTCTCCATAACACACGTTTACTCCTTCTACTACAGGCGAGTAAGTCTCCAAAGGTCGAGCATCCGGTAGATTGCGTAGTAACGTCGTTCGTCCAAAACCCAATCCACAACCCCGTAGTTAGCCGAACTACGGCTTGCTCTGATTCTCATTCCAGATGAGATACGTAGGCATAAGACGCAATGTCTTAGCGAGCACACATCCCCCAACCCATAGGTCAGCCGAGCTACGAAGACTCTGATTCTCATATTCAGATGAGATACGTATGCAGTGGATGCGACATCCGCGCGAGTCATTTCTCTTAACCTTTTTAGTAAATAAGCACATTAGGTAAACCCACACCCTTTAGACGAAAACTACAAAAGTGGATCCCGTAGAGTACTACGGATGCGTAGGGGTGCTAATACCTTCCCTTCGCATAACCGACTCCCGAACCCAAGATTTGGTTGCGAGACCCCGTCTTGTCCTTTCCTTTTTCAGGTTTACTTCGAGCGTTTCCTTTCCCTCCTTTGGGATGAATAACGCACGGTGGCGACTCTTCTGTCTTTTCCTTTCGCCGGTTGGTTTTTTCGCACACTGTATTTTTCAGGTTGCGACACCCAAATGAGCATCAATCTCAGGTTTCTTCAAATGAAGAGCTTCAAATATGATATGAGATATGGGAATCTCTTCCAATCCATTAAATGGTACTTTGTCAGATACTGGTATCCCCAAGAGATGGGCATACTCCTCTAACGTAGGCACGAGTTGATAATTAGGAAAAGTGAAGCATCGGTAGAGAGGGTCATAGAACTGCACCAAAACACTCAGAAGTCCTTCAACCACACCAGTAGATAATACAGACAAAAGCTTCCTATGACGTTGCTTGAAGTCCAAGGGATCTAATACAAAAGATGATAACTTCCTTAGCTCTTTCAAATCATGACATATGAAACCGTACTTCTTAGTGTTCCTTCGTCCATAATCCGCGGTCTGAAAATGTTTGCAAATAAGACATTAGTTCCTAGAAATTTATTTTTTGTGATGAATGTTATGATGCGCATGTATGCATGAATGCAACAATCACAAACAAGGGATCACACATAAGGCAAACACAAACAAAGGTCAAGGGATGGATCAAGTCATCATCAAGATCAATCATCCATTTTGGTGGATTATAGTTTTCACCTTATCAACACCTAAGCTCCATTGATATTGATGAGACTTGATCGGATCAACCGAGAATCAAAGGGTTTGTTGTGAGTCACGAGCATGGAGTCAGGTTAAGAACCATCCCAAAGGAGTGTACTAAAGATAAAAACATGTACATCATGTTCTATCAAAGTTCCTAGAGTCTTAATCCCATCTATCACCTGAGTGTAGTATCGTGTAACAACTGTTATCAAGTCTACACATGAACAGTCTCTGCACTACGTCCTAAATAGGCCAAGTTGGGTTAAATGTTCTACGGTCTTCAGCTTCTCGGACCCCAAATCAGAGAAAGTAATGCCTAACCACAAATAATTTGTGTGACATTAGTAACTCCAAAAGGGTCTCCACTAAGTAGATGGGTCTCAAGCCAACTTGTTAAGGACTACTCCACACAAGTTGAACATGATTATACCATCATCCTATCTTAATTGCACTCAAGCTCGGGTTAGATCTTATCTCACCACTCAGAGGTCACCAATCATAGCAGGCAAATTATATCACACAAACAAATATACAAACATCAAATACTAAAATATATACACATAAAAAAAAGTAGGCTAAACCCACTGAGGACTACTCCCCAGCAGAGTCGCCACTTAATTTTCGGTAGCGGTAAATTCATGACCATCAAGCTATGGATAAGCTTAACGTCAATAAAACCAGAGTCGCCCCAACGCTTTTATTGTTTCCAAAGGAAAAGGGAAAAGTACGAAAAAAACCCAAAGATAAGAAGCTTTCAAATCAAAACTAATAAAATGCTAGAGATTACAGGTAAGGGGGTTGGTTACACAGAGGGAAGGTGTTAGCACCCAAAGTGTCCTAGGTACTCCTAGGGAGCCATTTTTTTATGTGTGTAGGTGTTTTTGGTATAAAAGATGTTTGAGAAAAATAGGGTGTGGGGATGAGGAAAGAATTCATTTATTATATTTTTGTGTTTGACAAAACCTTCGGAGTGTGCCTACGTACCAACATAAAAATGAGGGATCAAAATTTTGTAGTTCGTAGTAACAATTTCAAAGTTGGTGAATTGCTTTTAACAAAAAAACTTAATTGAGAAGGGCACAAAAGGCCAAAAATTTGAATGAAGTTGTTAGTTCTTTTTTTCTTTTGAAACTTTAAGTCAATATGATTAAGTTTATTTATAAATTTGGTTTAAGAAAAAGTTTGAAAATCCATTGACATAAAGCCAAGGTTTCTATTTGAAATCACAAGCAAAGAAAGTTTTTGAAAAGGGGGAGATATTTTGAAATTTAATAAGTGGGAGAAGATGAAGAGGCTACCCTAAGCATAAAATTAAAAGTTAATAGTTGAAAAGATCTGACCAATGGGATGCAATTCAACAGACAAGAATGTCATATAGAAAACCCACTCTCCCTTTGGACTTTGAGTCAAGCAGTACTTCAACAAGCAATTAGCAATATCCAAACATCAAGAAGATTAATACATAAAATAAATATAGCCACATCCAAGCAAGCAAAACCCATATCTAGTAATCTTCTTTATCTTCTCATATACCATATGAAATATTCCTTGATCAACTTAGAACAAAGCATCCGACACAAGATCAAAATAACAATTAGCACCAAGACAAAGTAGCAGATGAATTCAAATAAATCCCAAGACTTGCATCAGATGAAGGCTCAGATCACAATAACTTGGTCTCAAAATGTTGGCATTGGCCAAGTCCTTTTTGCACATGAAATGTTGCCTAATCCTAAGTCCAAAAGTTCAGATCAAGATCAACAGTCCACCAAATGTTTTTTAGGGTTTTTGTTGTTTATTAAGTGTTTTAAGGTCCTAAGACCACAAACAAAATCAAAATGCACAAACAATATATAAAATCACAGGGTATGGCTTAAATGAGCAAAGTAAAAATGGCATAAACATAAACAAGTTAAATGAAATGTAAATGACAATGAATGATAAATGACTGAAATTTAAATTGCATAAAGTAAATGACTTGACAGTAAAGCAATATTAATAAGAGTTATTCAAATGTTAGTCAAGTGTTAGTGATGTTTTTTTAATTGATTAAGTCATTCTTTGGAGAACACTCAACCATCCATTCACAAACATGGATCCTTAAACATAGACATCTTCCATGGGAGACTTACAATCTCACTTACTAGAATGATATGCATTTAGGGTCAAATTTAGCTCTATGTTAAGCAATCAGAATTGGACTTATGTAGAAGTCACAACTATCTGAGGTCGGGCAATAAAAATTTAGGTGTTAATGCATGTTAGAGATTTGATATAATGAACCAAACTCCTAAAACATACCACACACTAAAAGAAAAGATCAAGAGGGATGAACCTATCTCAATCATACTTGTATTGGTTCATCTGACACAAGGTCATTGAAGAACCAATTAGCCTTAAGACATTAGAGATTTCATTGGTCAAATAAGGGAATGTGAAAGAATAGGGATGAATATGAAGAGGGATTGGAATGAGAGAAACACAAATTGGTCATGGGAGGACTTTTATAAAATTAAAACCATTCATTCATTTTGGGAGATGAAATATACATTTCATCAATCCCCTAAATCTAATGGTTTTAATCCAACAAAAGTCAAATCAACCTTGACCAAGGCCCAAACAAATAGTCAAACATCACAAGACCATAAAAATGGCTCAACATAATTTATAAGCATTTAATCAATTAAAAATCCAATTAAAAGTGAATTAAAATACATTTTAATTTGGTCAAAACCTAAAATCCCTTCGAAACACCAAATAAATAGCCAAGGGATTTATCCTAGGTCAAAAAAGGTCAAAGGACCTTAGACAAAAAAAAACACTATTTTTCAAAAGTGAGAAGTATTTTTAAACTATTAAAAATATGCACTAAAACATTTAATTCATAAAAATATCAAAATTAATCCAAAAATAATTTTAATTCAGAAAATGAAAGAAAAAAATATATAAAGATTTTTGGTGAAAGTCCCATATTTTTTGGATTAAAAATGAAATTATTGTGAATTAAACA